>NC_088791.1:147268886-147868886 GCF_011386835.1 Chrysemys picta bellii | reverse complement strand
CCGTGCTCTGCAGCAGGGGAGAGAGTTTGACTTGTCAAGCTATAGTGAACACGGTCTCTAATGAGAGACCGTCAAACGGAATGATCCCAGCTATGGACATTCTCAACTGTTAGTACATTCCCCTAGTGTCAGTGCCTGACAGGTCCAGTTCTACCCTCAAATTACATGCAGGCTGAAGACTCATCATAGTGGATCTGTGGACTTTATTACTCAGTGAGAATATTTTCAAGTATGCTTGGATAAATTTCTCTTTGACTAAAACCAGGTCTACACCACAAACTTACATCAGTATGACAACATCACTCAGAGGTGTGAAACCCCCCGTCTCCCCAGGTGATGCAGTTACACCGACCTAACCCTGGTGTAGACAGCACTATGCTGACAAGAGAGCTTCTCCCATCAACGTAGCTACCACCGTAATCACGGAGGTGGATTAACTACGCCGATGGAAGAAGCTCTCTCATCTGCATAGTAGCAACTTCACTAAAGTGCTTCAGCGGTGCAACTGCGCAGTTGCAGCACTGTATGTGTAGACAAGCCCTACACTAGGACCAGATTTAGAACAAGCAACAGGGAGGTGAAAGGTCCCATAGTCCCCCTGAGCCATCCAGCCGACCCCAACTGAGGTCTGGATTAGAACCAGCAACTGGGAAGGCTCTGTAGCTAACTCCAAATTCCACAACATGTGAGCCCACACTCAGTAGTTAACACATCTTCATTGCACGTCTAATGCCTTTAAGTGGTGCTGGAATGTACGGTACCTGTCACTTTGATGTCTCCTGTAGCTTTGGCAATGTCATTCTTGATTACACAAGTATAGGTGGTATTAGCTGTAATGTTGTGCAGAACAGATACCACATTCATAGTCACATTCTCAGAGTTCAGCTTGAAGCTGGTGTTGGAGACCTCAGATAAGTTGTCCCTTGTGTTATTGTGTGAGGTCCAAATCACGACAGGTTGAGGGAACCACCGGGGAGCCTCACACCGCAGGGTGTCCATGCTGCTGTTGTAATCCACATGCATCTCTGGAGAGCTGAAGGCTGTAGAATCAGTTAAAAGAGAAGACAGGTGAACAAAACTGGAACCTCTAGGCATCAGGTATAAAATACCTGCTGTGCCTGTCTTCTGTATCTTATTTCTAGAGTGACTATCACTGTAACATACAAGCACTGTACCTACTTACCCTGAAACCAGAGATTCAAGTACCAGTCTTCATCCTTCCACGGCAGGCAGAATTCCAGGCAGTTAGCTTGATGAACCAAGTTGCTCAGGTATAAGAAATTCTACATTCAGTCCCAGACATAGTTAACAAGTTCCACTCAGGCACCTGCAGTGCTAGTAACCCTGAACCTTACCACATATGGACCTGATCCTGTGAGAAACCAGGCATCCCCTCTGAGATACTGAGCACCCCCTGAAATCAGTGGGAGCTAAGTGCTTAGCCCCTGACAGCAATGGGCTCTCTGTGGAGGTTCACAAGGCTTGTAACCTCCACTGTGGAAGCAGTAAGTGTACAAATTGCTGCAGCCTGAGGGAGCTGTGAGGGTAACATTTTGTATATGACACTGGGAGGACCTTTCCCAGACCTGAAGAAGAGCTCTGTATAAGCTAAAAAGCTTGTCTCTCTCACCAACAGAAGTGGGCCCAATAAAAGTTCTCATCCACCTTGTCTCTCTCATATCCTAGGAAAAACAGGGCTACAACACTCCATACAACAATTAAAGAGATAGTCAACTTAAAAAAAAAAAAAGTGGGAGTTTCAGAGGTGCTTACATGAGTTAGGAGCACCAATTCCCCTGTGTTCTTACCTCAGGCACTTTTAAAAATGCCATCCAAGCACTTCTTTCAGAACGCTTTATTTACTGTTGTGACAAGGAACTTCTATGATTATTGTACCCAAAAGATTAGAGGGGAAAATATTTTTCTTAGTTTTCCAGTTGGCACTTGATTGAAGTGTAGAGTCAGGGTCACTGTTTCCCCTTTAGTCAACTGGCCACTTTCCCCTCTTCTGAGAATCTTTCACATAACAACAGGGGAGAGAAAATATATTCAAGAAAAATGGGCAAATGTGCTTGTAGAACTACTTTGGCCACCCTCACCACGCATTCCTGCAGCATATCATTTACAGCAGAGGTCTTTAATCTGGGGGCACTGAGTAATGTTCAGAGTAATGTTCGGTTGGGGCCAGGACCAGCCCCACAGGGGGCAGGGACAGAGCGCCACCCAGCTCTGCTCCTGGCCGCAGCTGCCAGCCACGCACCTGGGGATCCGCTCCTGGCTGTGGCTGCCAGCCCCACACTGAGGGGCCTGGTTGAGTGTCCATTCCCTCCTCTGCCCCCAGCTGTGGCCCCAGCTTTGACCCCCTTACCCCTGTCTGCATCCCCCCTTCCTGGAACCATGGGCCTGCTCCTGGGGGTGCAGACAGGGGTAAGGAGGGGTTGCAAGGTAAAAAGTTTGGGGACCACTGATTTATAGCATCACAAATTTCCACCACTGCAGAATCCACAGAGGATTTATTGACCCCAAACTGGTTATCAAGTGACCTGCACCAATCAGAGGTAGCCAGTTCCTCCAGGCCAATTGCCACAAGCTTCTACACAGACAACAAGGCTCTCATCCTGATACTCTGGTGCTTCGGGGCCAGTGTGAGCTCTTCAAAAGAGTTCCAGAAAAGTGTCCTTCCTTAAGTGAGAGTTCAGAACCACTGCTGCCCAGTCTAGGTCTGAAGAACAATGTAATCCCACTATTCTGTGCCCTTGGGCCTGGTCTAATAATATTGCTTGCCTGCGTGCACTTCACCCACCAGAAGCCCATCCAGCCATTCACTCAACTAATTATGACAGGCCCATTCTTCTTACTCAGTCCCCCATTGTCGGGCTATCAGCTGGTAATGCTGCCACCCCTGCTATACCGGAGGTGACAGCTTTTGGGGTTGTGCAGCCTCCATGCTCCAGAAAGAGCATTTGCAGATTAGTCTCTAAACAAGTTGGTCTGCAACTGGGGCCCATGTGGTTGGGCTGGAACTTTTTTAAAAGTTGGTGACTTCTGGACCCATGATTATCATGGAGCACCAGACCACAAGGAATTGGGGACCCCCCCCCCCCAACAGTGATGGGTGGTTGTGGGGGAAGGGTCCTCAAATTGTGAAAGCTGCAAGAGTTTGACCTCTCCGCTCACAATTCCCCTGGCTGTTCATGAGGGTGTCCCCAAAGGTCATTCACAATCATCCTCAAAGCACTGCAATGTGGCTGGGGTCTGGGAACTCTGGCATGCATGCCCAGAAGACATTGCCACTCATATGGCTGAGGGCAGCACTAGTGTGGGTGTAACAGCAAGCACATTAAACATGTATGGATGCCATGTGCATGTACTGACTCATGGTAACTACATCCAGTGACGTACAATCCATATAACTCTTTAGTGAAATAAGCTCATAAAACAAATTCAAAGATGATATAAGCAGGTGAAATACTATTGACTTCAGTGGCATTGTGCTCATTTATAGTAGCGATAGATTTGATTATTATGGCAGAATTTTCAGAAGCTCTCAGCACCCACAATTGAAAATTTAGCCGTAATTGAGAGTGTTGAGCTCTTTTGAATGCGTGGTCTTATGTAAAATAGACATATATACCAGATTTACCATGCCAATCATAGTCTGTCCTGGGTTTTTTCATTGCTGTGTGTTACCAGGAACAAAGTCAAGTGGAATACATGTTCAAAGTGATGAACAGTATCTGGAGTGCAGAGAAAAGTCAAATGAGTGTAGACTCTCTCAAAGCTGTTATTTTGCTCAAAGTGAATGTAGTGTTTCACCATAAACTAATTCAGAATACTAAAGTACTGAACAAATATTCTCCACTCCAAGAATTATGTTTGTGCTACTGTTTAGTCACAAGCTGGCAATAGCAACACCAACACGCATTTGTAAAGTGCATTTTTGCCTTTTCTATAACTATTTTGTGACCCTAAAAATGTCACCACAGTGTCCCTGATTTTTTTATTTTGAAAATACAATTATGCTAGTGCCATGTCTTCAAAAATATTGTGTCTGGTTAGCTTGAAATAGCTCTGAAAAAGTCTCCTCTAGCAGGAGAGCACCCATAAGAAATTCTAGCTAGAAAGTGTGTTTTCTGAGGAAGGTTAAAAACAAACAAACAAGCCTATCAAACTAGTAATGGAAAGCTAGTTATAACTACTGCTAGGTGAATACTGTGAACTTTTGTATGATTAAACCTGCAGATTAGCTGCAATGCTATTCACAACCATGCTAATTCACTTTCTGCAAACGTGGCTGGATTAAACACAACCAGCCTGTGTCAAAGATTTGGATGAATGTAACTAAAATTTTCATACAAAGTAAAAAGTGTCACAAACACTCATGTGAATATTTGATAGTGCAAAGGCTCGCCCTGGAAGAATCTGCATGACCATCTTCAACATGATAATGTTTTAATAATTTAAAGCCTATTTTTAAAAAAGTTTTAGGCCTCCAATCATGGAGCAGAAACTATAGTATCACTAGGTGAACAATCACAAGGATCCACTCGTAAACATCTGGAATAATAGCCATGATATGACCAACCCATTAGCACTAATGTTAGAATAAATATTTTTCTTATTGTTTTTGAATAATGAACAAATTAGCAAAGATCAAAGTTTGTGGGAAACTGGCAAACAGAAAAGGGCTACGGGTGTGACAATAAATTCTTTGCTAGAAGTAGTTCACTCTGCTCTAGTTATGATCTGAGCTATGGAAAGAAAATGCAGTCACTCAATAATTAATAAAATCTAATTATTATTACACAAGAGCCACCTGGATTCCTATGACATCACTACCAGGTAGATGGTTTGATCCTATAAATAATGTGCATGTCTGAAGTTAGAATCAGGCCCTTTATGTAGTCAGCTGCGCAACCAAGAAAAGCAAAAACAGTCAATGGAGGAAAAGTTAAATTATGTTTCTAAATGGGGCATTTAAAAATAATTTTATTTCCCAGAGCAAAGACATGGAAAGGGAGGGGAAGTCCCTGAATTTCTTTGGAAGCTCCAAGTAAACTCTTCTACATTCATTTCTCTTGTTTACTTTCCCTAGCCTCTTATCCTTTGACCTATAGCAATACACTTCTGGCCACGGATAATTCTAGATGTCTCATTCTGGCAGAGAATGGAAGGAGGTTGCTGCAATGCTTTCAAATTTTCCTGGAAGCAAGGGGAAGTGTGGACAGATCACAGTGGGTGAAATCATCCATTAGAGATCTATAATATAGTTGAGTGGGAGCACAAAGGGGACAGCAAACTGCTGCACAAACTCATTCTGATATGTCTGATAAGGGGTCGCTTGCTGGAGGATTCTCTGCGACTTGAAGTCTTTAAATCATGATTTGGGGACTTCAACAGCTGAGTCAAGGGAGAGGATTATTCCAGGAGTGGGTGGGTCAGCTTTTGTGGCCTGCATCATGCGGAAGGTCAGACTAGATGATCATAATGGTCCCTTCTGACCTTAAAATCTATGAGTCTATGAGTCAGGAATACCCAGCGGAATGCAAGAATGTCACCGATGAAAGAAATATTTTCTCTACAAGAAGTTTGCTCCAAGTACTGTAACTTAGTATGATTTTACAGATCTACAAAGTAAAGCAAAGCCCTGTGAATTTGAACAGTTAGCACAGAGAAGGACTAATTAAGGCCAGAAGGCCAGATTCTCTGTCCTGATCTGCCCTGAGCAGGGCCGGCTCTACCATTTTTGCCACCCCAAGCAAACAAAAAAAAAAAGAAAAAAGCCGCTCGGACTGTGCCGCCCCAAGAATGGATGGAATGCCACCCCTTAGTATGTGCCGCTCCAGGCACGTGCTTCCTCCACTGGTGCCTGGAGCCGGCCCTGTCCCTGAGTAGCACAAAGGGAGAGGAAACTGGTTGTAACCAGGGCCAGCTCCAGGCACCAGCCCACCAAGCATGGACGGCGCCTGGAGGGAGGCGGCGCCTGGAGGGGGGCGGCGTGGCGGGGCGCTCCGGCCCGAGAGCGGGGCCGCGACTGGGCTCACCGCCCTCCCCCGGCGCTCCGGCCGGTCGGGGATTGCGGGCCTGTGGCCGGGCTCGGCGCCCTCCCCCCAGCGCTCTGGCCGCCGGGGAGAGCGGAGAGCCCCGGCCGGGCTCACCACCCTCCCCCCGGTGCTCCGGCCTAGGGCTTGGCGCCCTCCCCTTCCGCACTGGGGGGGGGGACGTGGCGGGGGGGGCGTGGCGGGGGGGGCGCGGCGGGTGGCTTTTTTGCCTAGGGTTGCAAAAAAGCCAGAGCCGGCCCTGGTTGTAACTCCCTTTTTGAGAATACCCTTGACATGGGAGAATCTGCAGGAGGTGTCATGCAAAAATCACAGGGTAGACAAGGCCTAATAAAGCTCCTTGTGCAGTGTTAAAAGAAAGCAACTCTTTCACTAGTCTCACATGACAGGCAGCATTGCTTCCACTAGGAGCAGAGTAACCTGTCAACTCCCAGTTCTCAAACACCTGCCAGTTTCTGAAGCAAGAGACAAACCTCAGATTCCCCACAGTGAATTACTTAGCTACTCCCACGTTTCTCCTTACTCAAATGTTTTTCTAGAGAACCACAGGGAAGATGCAGCAAGTCTCAGGAACAGTTGAGACAGAAGGAAGCACAGAAAAGGACTGGTACATTTGGGAGATATGCCTAGATTTACCCTTGTAGTTCCAAAGGGCTCATCAAAAACTCTCATGCAGGGAGGTCCCACGTATGTTTAAATGGAAGCTCACATAGCTCTGGAAGCTGAATTCCAGAGTTGGCTGTAGTGTGACTTGCCATCTATCTCCAGAATCCTGGATTCATTTTATTGCCCTACAGGTACCATTGCAAATTCACGGGATTTAGCACACTGTCTTTGATTGCTTGAGGGTGTTTGCCCACATCACAGAGTGATTTGTGGCAGGAGGCTCAGGAATGGAATAGCAGTGGCTGATGCAGGTTAGGACTGAGGAGCACTGGCAGACCTGTAGTGGTGGAGTGGCCCCAGCACGGGAATTAGCAGTAGGGCTGTAGGTCAGGACTGAGGGACTTGACAGAGGTGTACAATGTCCAAGGACTGTTAGAGAAGGTGGTGCTGCATGTTTGGACAGAAATGAGTTGGCGGAGCTCGGGGGGGACCCTAGACTGGAATAGAAGAGGATGCTAAATGTGAGGATTCTGGTGTATGAGCAGAGCCGTGCTGCTCAGTTTGCATGGTGCCTATCTGCGTTAGCCGGGCCTGTCACAAGTAACAGAATTCCGGAAACAACTCCTTCTGGGTTGGGTTTGGTTTTTTGGCTCTCTCACTAGGTTTTCCTCACCTCCGGTCTTATATTCCAGCCCTGCTTCTCCATTCCCTTTGGATGTAGTGACAGAGCACCTGTAAGCACCAGCGTCGGAGAGCTGCACATCTCTCAGCATCAAGGAGGCATTCCCACCAATCACCTGCTCTGCGAATATCGCTGTCCGGCCCTTGAACACTTCATCCTGGTCATTTAGTTGGTCCTTGCCACCTTTAAACTCATGCACCATCCCAGAGACCCCAGTTTTAGCCCACCGAATCTCTATGTTGCTGAGCTTGATGCCAGGTTCAAAAGTGCAGCCCAAGATGCCATCTTCCCCGATATTCCCAGCGGAGGTTAGTGTGGTGACACTAATGGAGCGTCTCCCTGCAATGAAAGAGCAAACGTTCAGTGCCAGTGCCATGACAACGTGATGTGTAAAGGACAGCAGCAAGCCAGAACACCCTGGGCATTACCAGGCTCTTGCTACAATGTGAATGGCAAAGGCAGAGGCAGAATGCCTTTAACCACCTCAGAAGGGCACTAGCAGCTGGCTACTGCAGATCCTGGTGTGGTTAGTGCTACTGGAGTCTGGTTCTTGAGTTGTGTTTCATAAAAAGACTTTTTACAAAGCATTTTGGGGTGTTTATACAATGTACCTTCCCACTCTGAAAAGCAGTTCCTCCCAAAAGGACAAGAGAAAGTCGTTTCTATAAAGGTTATAAAAGCATGTTCTCTACTAGCTTGATTCCCTTTCTAGGGGATTTTTCTCACTGCCTCTTTTTTCAAAAGTTCAGATATAAATGGCTTTGATAAAAGCTTTTGTTGCTCTGGGTCTCTTTATATTCCTCCCACAGGTGTAGGTATTTACAAAAGATACTGCAAACAGCAAACTCCTCATTCTACAGAGATGTAACATTCAAGAGAAAAATAAAAAGGCCAACATACATTCCACCAGTAGTGGGATCTAGCAAATCAGCATTTGCCTTCTTCAGGCTACTGGCCTCCAGTACAGAGGAACAGATCTCCACAGAGTCTCCAGCTTTTGTATTAGCAGATCACCTTGGGAATAAACTCCTTGCCTGAGCCAGATCCTCTTTCTGTGCAATTACTCCTCTATAGGCTCTCTCAAAAGTACCCTAGGGAGACAGCAGGAGGTTTTTAATGAGATTATTTCCCATTATGCTCAGAAGCAGGGCTGAATCTCCCTTGCCTATTGATGGCCTGGCAGCCCAGTGAATCCCTAACTCAGGGTCTTTCCCTTCTAGAACAGAACTCTCCTATTCTCTTTGGTTCACACCCAAGGCAACCTGTCAGGTTGGGTCATCCTGTATCCAGATGAAAGAAATAAGAGAAGGAAGGAGACTGAATTTAAAAAGGAGGAATATGTTAGCCAATGACTAACGAGGCAAGTACATAAGGTAACAGACCACAAGCACTGTCAGGCAGTTAAGCCCCTCTATTTCCTTTATTATTATTTTCATTTGTACTACATTAGCTTCTAGGGCCCCCAAATGAGATCACATTGTGCTAGGTGCTGTACATACACATAGAAAGAAGTTAAAGAAAGAATTGATAGTGGGAGAGAACAGAGAGATGGGAAATTTGGAAGAAGAGAACATAGAATAGGAAGGGAAGAGAAGGAAATAGAGAACAGTTATATGGAGAGGAAAATAGACTGAAAAAGATGGAAGAAAAGATAACATATGGAGCAGAAATAAGAGAAAAAAATCAACTAAAGGGCATTAAATGGGGAAAGAATAAATGCAAGTGAACAAAGACAATTTAAAAGGGGTTTATATAATGGATAGTATATACATACCAAATGACACAATCAATAATATTCATAACACTTTTGAAAAAGGGATGGGATCAAATGTGCTGTCAGAGTGGAGATAGACATTTGCTTAGGGCCATCCTGGCTGGCTATCTGGCCTCCCAATTTTAATTGTATTAATTGTAAACACAATTCTTCCTCCTGATTCCCCTTAGTTCTTTCCTATGGTTGTACAGAACTGGACCTCTGAATGGGACACAGACAAACAACCTGTTCTATCAACAACTGCAAGTAACATGTTCTATCATCTACAGCTAGTCAGGAGACTGTGTCCATCCTGGTGGATGATGACCTGGCCTCATAATAAATGCCTTTGTCTTCTCCTATCTGGACTATGGCAATGCCATATAGCTTGTCAGGAAGCCCTCAGCTGCCAGGAAACTCCAATTAGATTAGAATGCAGCAGCATGTTTACTCAGCAACACTAACTACCGTAAGGATATCAAACCTGCCCTTGCTCTTTACACTGGCTTCCTACAGAACAGCAAGTCAAGTTCAAGGCCTCAGTCCTCAACAGTTTGGTACAAGGATACCTAAAAGATTGCCTAGAGCTCTGCAATGAGGATGCTGGTTGACAACTCCGTTCCTCAGGCACAATGGAATTGTCCACACACTGCTAGAGCTCATCTTTGTAGAGCTTTCTCAGAGGCTGATCCAAAACTGTAACAAACTCACCCAAGAAGCATCACAAAAAACTCACCCCCTTCCACTCCCAGGGGCATTGCTTCAACCTGCTGTCTTGAGTACACATAGCAAAGTGTACATATTATATTATTGGAAACAAAGTAAAGCATAAAGCACACACAGACTCCGTGGGAAGAGGAAGAGAGAAAGAACAGTCACACATGACAGATGGCTAGTCATCTCACCTTATGCACTTTTAGACAGTACTACAGTACTGAGGGCTGTATAAAAAGCCGAATAGAATCATAGACAAAATGGATCCTTCTATCCCTCTTCCATCCCACACCACCAGATCTCACTGGTCATGGGGAAGGTGCACTGGACCAGGAGCCAAAACATCATAAGATTAAGTTTCACTTCATCCACTCACCATGTCTTTCACAATGCACATTATGAAACAAGGCTTCACACACCCCTGAGATATTAGAGCAGAACTAGGAACAGAACCTAGCACTCTAATTTGGTAGGTCTATTTAGCCACACTGCTTCTATGTACTTGGCTATGCTGACTGTAGAATGGATTTTCCTTGCATATGTAACCCACTGTTATAATGTATTATGCATCCTGTAGCAGCTGGCCCATAGAGTATAGCAGCCTGTGCCTGCTGCCAGCTAGAAGAGCTGCCCAGTTAGCGCAAGTTGCAAATGTGCTGCAGTGTTGAAAGTTAGGAGTGCAAATCTTCATAATAATGTGTAAGAGGTGGTCATGATAATTGCTTATAAATAGAGTTTGTTTCTTCCTTTTTAAAACCCTAGGAACTTATATACAAAACAAACTACATTAAAAGAATGCTATTAAGATTCCAAAGTGAAACCCTCAGAAGGCAGGAAATGACAGAAATAAAGTGGCCTGTGGAACCTTAATTCTTCCCTCTTGTGCGTACGCATTATGACAGTCTCTAACTACGTGATCACATACTGTTTCTTTCCACAGAGGGGGAAAACTGACATAACAAAGTGACTTGACAGAAAAGGACTTCTGCAGAAAAGGACCTGGGGATAACAGAGGATGAGAAGCTGGATATGAGTCAGCAGAGTGCCCTTGTTGCCAAGAAGGCCAACAACATTTTGGGCTGTATTAGTAGGAGCATTGCCAGCAGATTGAGGGGAGTAATTATTTCCTCTATTCGGCACTGCTTCCAGTATTGCGTCCAGTTTTGGTCCCTCCACTACAGAAGGGATGTGGACAAATTGGAGAGAGTCCGGCGGAGGGCAACAAAAAACATTAGAGGGCTGGAGCACATGACTTACGAGGAGAGGCTGAGGGAACTGGTGTTATTTAGTCTGCAGAAGAGAAGAGTGATGGGGGATTTGATAGCAGCCTTCAATTACCTGAAGGGGGGTTCCAAAAAGGATGGAGCTCGGCTGTTCTCAATGTGGCAGATGACAGAACAAGAAGCAATGGTCTCAAGTTGCAGTGGGGGAGGTCTAGGTTGGATATTAGGAAACACTATTTCACTAGGAGGATGGTGAAGCACTGGAGTGGGTTACCTAGGGAGGTGATGGAATCTCCATCCTTAGAGGTTTTTAAGGGCTGGCTTGACAAAGCCCTGGCTGGGTTGATTTAGTTGGTGTTGGTCCTGCTTTGAGCAGGGGATTGGACTAGATGACCTCCTGAGGTCTCTTCCAGCTCTACTATTCTATGATTCTATGACAGATACTAAAAAGCATACTAGGATCTGAGCTAGGATTAGAATGCAGGACCCCAGACTCAGTTTAAAAAGTTATCACAGATTCATCCCAGTACTGAAATATTCTGAGATTAACAAGAAGCCTAAAATTTCAGTTGAAGCAAACTCACAGGGCCGGGGGGCCGGGGAGTCCATCCTTCAGCAGGATAATTGCCCAGTGGCATGTGCTTCCAAAACGCCAACTAAGATATAACAGAACTACGCACAGATTGGGAAAAAAATGCTGCCAGGAAGTAAGGAAGTAATCCAAGTAATCACATACCTGAAACACCAAAGCCGATGATCAGCACAATCACTGCTACCAGGATTATGATGATGGTGATCATGCTATTTTAAAAAAAAATACAAAATTATTTAACAGACTCTCTCCTCTAAATCATAACATTATCACACACTTGGGCATAGTTCTCAGTCTCTGCTCATGGAAGAAAATCAGAGCTGGGATAACAGGGGGAACTGCAGGTCTAAAAGTGAGGTGGATTAGTATCGTGGTGACATTTGCAGGATTGGAGTAGCAGTGAGCTGTGCAGGCCAAGAATGCGGTACACCAGCAGAGCTGGGGGTGGCAGTCAGGTCAGGACTTTTACAGCGAGAAAGGCTGACTCATCTCATTCATTAGTATTTCTTCCCTTTGTTGACATATCTATTCTATATAGGTTCTTATACTGGTCTGATCACTGCAGTATCTGAGCATTTTCCCGTAGTACATTAAGCAACATGACTAACATCTGTCACGTGTTGTTTGTTCTCTCATCCCTTCCCTGGGGGAAAAAGCATGTGCAGTGGAGGGAGTGTCTTGTATTAGCAGGGGTTTCCTGGTTGGTTTTTTTTGTTTGGTTTTTAATACTCATGTTGTTCTATGTTTATGTCAGAGATGGCAAAGACAACGAACTACACCTTGCCCTTGGAGTGGGAGGTGGATGAGGTTTGTGATGGTCCCTGGTTCTTGGGGAAGATCATTCCACCGTCTCAGACCGGTGAGATATTCAGTGAGTGTAGTAAACAGAGCCCTTCCAACTCTGAGGGTCCCTCTGACACCTTAGCCTGAGTTCTGGGGACTTGATCCTGCAAGGTACTCAGCACTCTGTCCTTGGGGCAGAAAATCACTTACGCACATTTAATTGTAAGCATGCCAGGAGTCCTGCTGAAACCCATGGGACTACTCACACACATGTTTCGCTGTGTCAAAACAGAGAGCTCAGCACCTTGCAGGTGTAGTAGAGAAAGAGCCTGGAACACTGGGTCTGGTGCAAGACCTGAGACATGAATCAGAAGCTGTGACCAGAGTCAGGCCATGCATTAAAGCAGATGCTCACAAGTTCACTGCCCAGTACATGAACTTGGCAAAGTTGCTGCTAGCATTGCTAAAACACAGGCATTAGCAGGCTCTAAATATTTACCTAAATACATTCCAGAAGGCTAGTACAGACGCTCCCCGGGTTTCGCAAGACCCGACTTACGCAAATTCGCACTTACAGGAAAAAGTTCCATAAGCCAGAAACAGGATTTTCGAGTTGCGGAAATTTTTGCGTAAAGTATGGGTATACGTTTCTGACTTACGCAAAATTTGAGTTACGCAAAGCTTTCCGGAACAGAACGATTGCGTAAGTCGGGGGGGGGGGGGCGTCTGTACAGATAAACCATCTTATCTTGTACTAGACCGGAGTGTAACAAAAAAATGAATAGGGATGTTTTGTCTGGGATATCAGGAACAAGGTACAAGGGGAGGTAACAAACAAATGTCATAAAACACGTAAGGTGGAATGTAAGTTGTTTATCCCAGTTGTTTGTCTCAGACTGCTCACAAACAGCCTCCAGCATGCAAGTCATTCCCAGCTTGGTCTCTGTGTGCTGCAGCCAGCCACACGTTGGCTTTTACCAGCCTGGTTATACTGCAGGGTGACCCCAACTTTCAGTCCCAGAATTCCCCCCAGAGGTATATGTCCTGTACTGCCCAGCCCTCTGGGGGACAATACAGATTTATATAGGTCTGTTAGTTCATCAGTGGAAATAATGTGCACAGATTTTGTCACCTCAAATGGAGCTTCCCCAAACACTTCAACGTAAACACTCTGGATTAGACAAAACAATAAAACAAATTTATTAACTACAAAGAGAGAGATTTTAAGTGAACACAAGTATTGAGGCATAAAAGTCAGCAATGGATACAAGAAAAATAAAAATATGCAACTGGGGCCTATCTTAAACTATGTTAAATTCAAAGTAGAGTTTTTAGAATCAGACAAGATTAGGGTTGGAAAAGACCTCAGGAGGTCATCTAGTCCAATCTCCTGCTCAAAGCAGGATCAACCCCAACTAAAACATCCCAGCCAGGGCTTTGTCAACCCAGGCCTTAAAAACCTCTAAGGATGGAGATTCCACCACCTCCCTAGGTAACCCATTCCAGTGCTTCACCACCCTCCTAGTGAAATAGTGTTTCCTAATACCAACCTAGACCTCCTCCACTGCAACTTGAGACCATTACTCCTTGTTCTGTCATCTGCCACCACTGAGAACAGATGAGCTCCATCCTCTTTGAAACCCCCTTCAGGTAGTTGAAGGCTGCTATCAAATCCCCCCTCACTCTTCTCTTCTGTAGACTAAACAAGCCCAGTTCCCTCAGCCTCTCCTCGTAAGTCATGTGCCCCAGCCCCCTGATCATGTTTGTTGCCCTCTGCTGGACTCTCCAATTTGTCCACATCCGTTCTGTGGTGGGCAGGGCCGGCTCCAGGCACCAGCCGAGCAAGCTCGTGCTTGGGGCAGCACATTCCAAGGGGCGGCATTCCGGCCACCCTTTTTTTTTCTTTTTGGTTTGCCGCTCCGGCCGCCCTGTAGGGGGCGGCGGCACGGAGGAGGGGAGCGCCCTGCAGCAAACTCGGCAAGGCAGCCCGCGTCCTTCCCCCCTAGCTGACCAGAGCGGCGCAGAGCCCTCCCGGCAGGTGGAGTGGTGGGAGGGGCCACATGGTGAGTGCCCCGCTGAAGCCCTGGCCACCCCCCTTCTCTTTCTCCCTCTCCCTCCCGCTCCCTCCTCCTCCCCCTCCCCCCCCGCTAGACTGGGCACGCACTCCACTGCACGTCTGCAGCACAGGGAGTCTCCCTGCACCCTGGCTCCAGCCGCCCTGCAGGTTTTGTTTTGGTTTTTTTTTTGCTTTGCTTTGCTGCTCTGGCCACCCTGCAGGGTTTTTTTTTTTTTCTGCTTTGCCACTCCAGCCGCTCCACAGGTGTTTTTTTTTTTTTCTGCTGCTCCGCCCCCCCTGGTAGTGGAGGGGCCCAAAACTGGGCGCAATACTCCAGATGTGGCCTCATCAGTGCCGAATAGAGGGGAATAATCACTTCCCTCGATCGGCTGGCAATGCTCCTACTAATGCAGCCCAGTATGCAGTTGGCCTTCTTGGCAACAAGGGCACAATGTTGACTCATATCCAGCTTCTCATCCACTGTAATCCCCAGGTCCTTTTCTGCAGAACTGCTGCTTAGCCAGTCGGTCCCCAGCCTGTAGTGGTACAAGGGATTCTTCCTTCCTAAGTGCAGGACTCTGCACTTCTCCTTGTTGAACCTCATTAGATTTCTTTTAGTCCAATCCTCCAATTTGTCTAGGTCACTCTGGACCCTATCCCTACTCTCCAGCATATCTACCTCTCCCCCCCAGCTTAGTGTCATCCGTGAACTCACTGAGGGTGCAAATCATCCAGATCATTAATGAAGATGTTGAACAAAACTGGCCCCAGGACCAACACCTGGGGCACTCTGCTTGATACTGGCTGCCAACTAGACATTGAGCCATTGATCACTACCTGCTGAGCCCGACGATATAGCCAGCTTTCTATCCACCTTATAGTCCATTCATCCAATCCATACTTTTTTAACTTGCTGGCAAGACTACTGTGGGAGGCCTTATCAAAAGCTTTGCTAAAATCAAGGTATATCACGTTCACTGCTTTCCCCATATTCACATAGCCAGTTATCTCATCATAGAAAGCAATCAGGTCCATCAGGCATGACTTGCCCTTGGTGAATCCATGTTGACTGTTCCTGATCACTTTCCTCTCCTCCAAGTGCTTCAAAATGGATTCCTTGAGGACCTGCTCCATGATTTTTCCAGGGACTGAAGTGAGTCTGTAGTTCCCCGGATTCTCCTTCTTCCCTTTTTTAAAGATGGGCACTACATTAGCCTTTTTCCAATCATCTGGGTCCTCCCATGATCGCCATGAGTTTTCAAAGATAATGGCCAACGGCTCTGCATCACATCAGCCAACTCCCTCAGCACCCTCAGGTGCATTAGATCTGGACCCATGGACTTGTGCATGTCCATGCACCACATGATCTTACCATATGCACTCAACAGACCCCTTCTGGTGTTTAATGGCTGCTTCCTTTGTTTCTTATAGTGCAGTGAATTGATGGACAGAGAGTGAGCAAAGAGGAACGGGTCCCTTAGGGTGTTTCCCCTTTCTTTTTATAGACCTCTGCCCTCTTTAAGAATAGAGTGACCATATTTCCCTATGCTGAATATGGGACACCTGATAAAATTACTCTTATTAAAGCGAGTTCAACAGCAATCAATCAGAACTATGCAGTACAAACTTTCAAATTAAAATCACATTGACTGAGCCCCTGTTAAACAGAAATACTGTGTAGTTGGATTCTTTTTATTTACCTTCTTATCTTTAAGGCTTTAGGGTTCGCACAAGCAGGGGTGACACACACACATTTATGTACACCTCTCTCACACAGGGGGGGTAACCGACTGACCTGCCCCTCCCTGCTCGGCAATCTCCGCCCTCCATGCCTGTCTGGGCCCCCGGGACAGACCTGCCTCTCCTGGTACCTGGTGCTGTGTCTTCCCGAGGCAACACATGCGGGAGGACGCAGGGTCACATGCCCCCCCCCCGATTTCTGCCAGGGTTCACACCGGAATGTGGCCAGCAGCAGCCTTTCGGCACTGTGTGGGAGAGAAAGGATGGGAGCTGCTTCCAGCCACAGGGGAGGAGGAAAGGGAATGGATGACCTGGCCAGTGTCTTTGCAGAGTTTCTCTCTCCCTCCCCTGGTCCCAGTGTGGCTGGAAATAGATTGTCCCTTCCTGCCCACACAGTGTTGAAAGGCAGCTAACACCTCCAGGCTGCTGCTGGCCACCGACATAAACCAACCACCTCCAGCTACAGCATGGGCAGGAAGGGGTTAATCCCTAAAGATGCATTGTGCACCAGAGCCCAGGGAACCTGACTGCAGGGGCTTCAGAGAACCGGGCCAGAGAGGTGGCTCAGCAGGGGAGGGTACCTAGAGGACAGAGCAGCCCTGCACTCCCTGGGGGCAGGACCCAAGACGGGGCGGGGAGGGTTGAAGAGGGTTGCTAAGCCCCTGCCTGGGGGGATGCTTTGGAGGCTGCAGGTTTGGGGCATGAACAGACTGGAAATCGCTTCCCTCCCCCACCACTCCAGAGTTTAGCTGAGGGGCAGAGAGGTTTCCTCATGCCAGTGCTGTGCAGGGTGTTGGCACATGCAGGCAGGGCCGGCTCTAGTATTTTTGCCGCCCCAAGCACACAAAAAAAATACATAAAAAGCCACAATCATGATCGGCGGCAGCTCTACCACCGCTTCATTCTACGGCGGCAATTCGGTGGCAGGTCCTTCGCTCCAAGAGGGAGTGACGGCCCCGCAGCCGAATTGCTGCCAAACGGCTGGACGTGCCACCCCCCTCTTCATTGGCCGCCCCAGGCACTTGCTTGCTATGTTGGTGCCTGGAGCCAGCCCTGCATGCAGGGCTCGGCTCCTTCTGGCCAGCATCCCAGGCCAGAGGGTCGGGGTGCCAGCCCAGCCAGAGATAGTGGAGGAAGGAAGAAGCCTGCCAGCCAGGCTGCTGGTGAGCTGAGTGCTCTGATCAGGGGTTGTTTCTTCACACAGTGCTGGAAGCGGGACGCGCCCTGCCAGGGGGATATGGAGGAGCAGTGGGGCTGGGGTGATGAAGGGGCAAAGCAGGAAGAGGACAGCAAGAGGGGGAGCATGTAAAGGGCTGATGGGTGGGCAGCAGAGGTGACACATAACCGGCTGCCGCCTGGCGCCTACCTGCACTCACCAGCTCACAGCACACAGTCAGCGCTGGCTGGAAATGGGATGGGGGGCGGGGCCCTGCTGGCTGAGAGCTGGCACGCAGCAGGGCTGCGTTGATGGGCCAGCAGGGGGAGTGGCTGGTCCCACGCACTGCATCTTCCCCCTGCCACCGGCCATACACACTGTGACGGGTTGGGTCACAGAGACCCCCTGGGGACTGCCACCTGATGTGCTGAGGCTACCTCTGAGCCCATTTTCCCTGGCACTTAGGACTTCAGAACCCTGCCTTGTTGAGCCGGACACGCCAGTCTGCTCCAACACAGACCCAGGGTCTGAACCACGTCCCCCAAAAACTGCAGACTTAACTAAAGATGGCTTAGAAAGTGATCCTGTCTCTAGCACCCAGATATTCAGTTCCCAATGGGATTCAAACCCCAAATAAATCTGTTTTACTCTGTATAAAGCTTATACAGGGTAAACTCATAAATTGTCCGCCCTCTATAACACTGGAATTACTTACTTACTCTGGGTCAATTAATAAGCAAAAAGTGATTTTATTAAGAATAAAAAGTAGGATTTAAGTGGTTCCAAGTAATAACAGACAGAACAAAGTAAATTACCACACAAAATAAAACAAAAACATGCAAGTCTAAGCCTAATACAGTAGGAAACTAAATGCAGGCAAATCTCACCCTCAGAGGTGTTCCAATAAGCTTCTTTCACAGACTAGACTCCTTCCTAGTCTGGGTCCAGCAATCACTCACACCCCCATAGTTACTGTCCTTTGTTCCAGTTTCTTTCAGGCATCTCTTTAGGGTGGAGAGGCTATCTTTTGAGCCAGCTGAAGACAAAATGGAGGGGTTTCCAGGGCCTTTTATATTCTCTCTCTTGTGGGCAGAAACCCCTTTGTTCTCCTGTGCAAAATCACAGCAACAAGATGGAGTCTATAGCCACCTGGGCAAGTCACATGTCTATGAATGATTCAGCTTTTTGCAGGCCGACGCCATTGTTTACATGTTAGTTTGAACGTTCCCAGGAAAGCTCAGATGTGGATTGGTGTCTTCCAAAGTCCATTGTCAGTTAAGTGTTTCTTGATTGGGCACTTACTGAGAATAGTCCTTTCTCAAGAAGCTGACCAAATGCTTCACTGAGACTACTTAGAATCAAACAAGTACATAACCAATATTCATAACTTCAAATACAAAAATGATATACACATACAGACAGCATAATCATAACCAGCTAACTATGACCTTTCCATAGACACCCCACTTGGCTTCCTCTGTACAAGAACTGGTGCAACCATAGGACCCTGGTTGCAACAATGATCTATACAGTCAGTTTATGTCAATAATGTCACACACACCCACCTCCATCGTCGGCCACTGGATCCCCCACTCACCTGGTGGGTGGGTAGCTGGTGAGCAGAGACCTACCAGTACTGATGGGGAGGGAGGGGGAAGACAGAAAATATGGGACAATTTGCCTGTCTTTAAGAAAAAGTCAGGACACCTGCAGGAGGGCTTAAATATGTGACTGTCCCTTTAAAAACAGGATGTCTAGTCAAAATTAAGAAGCATCGCTAGCTGGGATCATGTTGACAGGCAGATTGGGTGGACAGGAACCTCATGCTGTTTCTTTGCTAAGATGTAGATTTTTCTGCCCATGCCCCTTTTCCTGCCAATGAATAGCCATCTAGGAGATAATGGCCCATTGACTGAGACGTTAGCTTGCCCCTTGTCTCTGAGGAACTGGTTTGGCCACTCCCCAGTGGAATCTTATAACTTTTCATACAATTTTGCCACACACATTTTACCAGGACAATAATGACCAGCAAATTATAAATTTTTAAATGATGCCTCACAAGGGCATACTTTGCACAAAGATTATTACAATAGTGTGCAAGGCGTGAATATAGGGGTGCAATCTGTCACAGTTGCCTAGTCTACACGAGAAAAATTTGCCATGATTAACTGTGATGGGTTGGATCACAGAAACCCCCTTGGGACTGCCACCCGATGAGCTTTGACTACCTCTGAGTCTGTTTTCACTGTCAGCTTAGGACTTCAGTGCCCTGCCTGGTTTGAGCCAGACACGCTTGCCTGCAGCAAACACAGACCTAGGTCTGAACTACATCCCACAAACTGCAGGCTTAACTGAAAACAGCTTAAGAAGTGTTCCTGTCTCCAGCACTTAGATGTCCAGTTCTCAATGGGGTCCAAACTCCAAATAAATCCGTTTTATCCTGTATAAAGTTTATACAGGGTAAACACATAAATTGTTTGCCCTCTATAACACTGATAGAGAGATATGCACAGCTGTTTGCCCCCCCTCCCCAGGTATTAATACATACTCTGGGTTAATTAATAAGTAAAAAGTGATTTTATTAAATACAAAAAGTAGGATTTAAGTGGTTCCAAGTAATAACAGACAGAACAAAGTGAATTACCAAGCAAAATAAAATAAAACACACAAGTCTAAGCCTAGTACAGTAAGAAAACTGAATACAGATAAAACCTCACCCTCAGATGTTTCAATAAGCTTCTATCACAGACTGGATGCTTTCCTAGTCTGGGCACAATCCTTTCCCCTGGTACAGCCCTTGTTCCAGCTCAGGTGGTAGCTAGAGGATTTTTCATGATTGCAGCCCCCTTTGTTCTGTTTCACCTCCTTATATAGCTTTGGCACAAGGTGGGAATCTTTTGTCTCTCTGGGTCCTCACCCCTCCTTCTAACTGGAAAAGCACCAGGTTTAAGATGGATTTCAGTACCAGGTGACATGGTCACATGTCCTGTGAGACCCCAAGCCTTCATTCCTCCCAGCCTGACTCACAGGAAGGCCTGCAAGCAAACAGAGCCATCCACCGTCAATTGTCCTGGTTGATGGGAGCCATCAAGATTCCAAACCACCATTAATGGCTCACACTTTGCATAATTACAATAGGCCCTCAGAGTTATATTTTATATTTCTAGTTTTAGATACAAGAATGATACATTTATACAAATAGGATGATCACACTCAGTAGATTATAAGCTTTGTAATGATACCTTACAAGAGACCTTTTGCATACAGCATATTCCAGTTACATTATATTCACACTCATTAGCATATTTTCATAAAATAATATAGAGTGCAACATCATATTAACATATTTTGTTCCTCCTGGACAACTATAATATCTATGCACCTACACTTAAAAGCTCCTTAGTCATTACTCAGTCATGCTACAAGTCATGCTACACAGCCCAGCCCTTTCTGGAGGATTGACATTAACTGACATCCAATTATTTATGTGCCATTGTAGCTGGAGGTCACTAACATATAGCCTCCCACCACAGGGGAGTTTAAAGAGTGGAGCTCCCAGCCACACTCCTCTGGTTGCATAGACATTCAACTATGAATGTTGGCTGAGAATCCCCTTATCCGCCCCCCACCCCTGTCCCCTTCAGCCATATCCCTCCCTGTGAAATGCCCCTCACATTAACCACCCCTAAAAGCACTAAAAGTGCTTCCCCTCTCTGTCTCCACTAATACCCTTGGCTCCAGCTATGCAGTGCCTCAGCCAACCAACCACAGCTAGTTCATTTGTTGCAAGCTGCTGAGGCATTTCTGGGGGTTGGGATACGACGTGGTGTGGGGACAGAGAGAGCAGTCACGGCCAGCTAGTTAAAGCTGGGGTCACTGGCCAACGCAGCTTCCAGAGGAGCCGAGCTAGCAGCGCCTCTCCTGACATGTTCTCCCACACTCCTGCCGGGAGAAGACCCTGCTGCAGCTGAATGGGTTAAGAGATGGGCTAGTGCCAGTGTCCCCTCTAATTTTTTAAGTCCATGTGCGGAATGAATTTTGTTATGTGCACCAATATGGAGGTGAGGTGTGACACATCACCTTCATATTGGTGCACAAAACAAAATTCATGTGGTGGGGATGGGGCCGTAGGGTTTGGAGTGTGGGAGGGGGCTCAGGGCTGGGGCAGAGGGTTGGTTGGGGTGGGGTGGGTGAGGGCTCTGGCTGGGGGTGAGGGCTCTGGGGTGAGGCCAGGGATGAGGAGTTTGGGGTGTGGGAGAGGGCTCAGGGCTGGGGCAGAGTGTTGGGGTGTGGGGGTGCAGGCTCTGGGGATGAGGGTTTGGAGGTGCAGGCTGCCCGGGGGCTGTGGTGGGAAGAGAGGACTCCCCCCTCTCTTGCTGCAGCAGCTCGGGGCAGGGGGAGAGGCACCTCTCCCCGGCTGCAGCAGCTGAGCAGCTCCGGTGGACCTGGGCTGGCAAGGCTGGGGGAGGTCCGTGCTGGGGCTGGCAGGAGGGGGCGCCTCTGAGCCCCTGAGTGGGGCTTAGTAGGCAGCTGTGCGGCTGGGCGGCCGCACAGCTTAGAGGGAACTTAGGCTAGTTCAGATGCCAGGCAAATCCTTAACTGGTTCAGCGATGGCTCGTGTGGCTCCACAGACCTGTTTGTGTAACAAATGGGACAAACCAGTCAACTGGTGTACAGTGCCTCAGTTCTAGTGTAGAGAAGGTGATGGAGATAACGGTCAGGACAGGAATTGCCAGGAATTGTGGCTATTATTCAATGCCACAAAAATGACATCAGTGTCAGGCCCGCACCTGTGCCTTTCAGAAGTCTGTTGTGGGGAGCAGACTGGCTGATGATGGGGGAACCTCAAAAGGTTCAGAGCTGGGGTTAATGTCGGAGAAGTACTCAAATGTTTGGATGCTTCTTCAAAACATATTTGCATTGTCCATACTTGTTGCTTGCCCTCTTCTCCCTCCTGATGCCATTCAGTCCAACCCTCCTACTCCCCCATTCTCTCCCACAGAACCTGGCTCCCCACTGCTTGGTGACAGGGCTCCTTTGCTCTGCTGTCCTCTGCATTCATTCATTCTTCACTTCAGGGGAGACTGGACAGTCACTTCACTGCCTTCACAATCTCTGTACTCCCACTTCCGGGGACACTTCACTCCTGCTGGGGCCTTCAGGGCCTGGCAAATAATGTACCTACACAGTAGACCCCCCTTTGGTGCAGGAGACTGGGCTGTGACATTCCTCCTCTCACAGCAGACTGGTGCATGTTGAACCCCTCTCCAAAGTGCAATTGCTTGAGTGTCAGTTAAAATCACTCTCCTGCTCAGCTCCTCATGGCACCGAGCCATGTAGAGCCTCCTGCTAGTGAAATCAAAGGCTTCTGACTACTAGCTGTGGGCCAAAGAGCTCTGATAGACTCCAGCTATTTATCTCAGTGCTATTTGTATGCTGGTAGCAGGGATTGGTCAATAGACCAGGAGTTGGTTTCACCTGTAATTGTTTTCCTGGCAGATGAAGAAAACCTATTGAGATACCCCATTGGAATACAGAAAATATAGACAGAGTTGAAACAGAGTCAGACCTCGATGTAGAAAGGGGCCCAAGTCAGGTGCACTAAAGACATACAGGCAGCATTCAAAACAGGAACAGATTTTATGCAATCAAATTTCCTGTATCATGTTTTAAGATGATTGTTGTAGAGGTCAGGGAAGAATTTCCTTAACTCTCACCCTATCCCTATATGCTTTGCACAGAATAATGAGCCAGGAGTATTATACAGATTTCCACCTTCCTCTGAAGGCCAGACCCTGGCCATGGCTAGAAACAAAAAGGAAGGACTAGATGGACCAGTGGTTTGATCTGGACTGGCAGCTGTAGACAACCAGATTAGATGGACCAATGATCTGACCCAGACCAGTGGCAGGAATTGAGATACCAGTCTAATGGTTTCATCCAGTATGACAGCAGGAGGGTTCAGTGGTCTGATCTGGTAGGCAGGATATCAGAGTAGAAGCAGTGGCCTGACCAGAATAGTGGAGTAGATACCATAAACTAAAAGTTCTGTTGAGGTACATTTGTAAGGTTGCAGATGGCAATTCCAAACAAGAAGTACCGTCGTTAAAAAGACTCACACATTACAAAATAGGAAATCTTAAAGTAACACTGGATATCTTTGTAACAGAGATACTCTAGTTCAACCACAAGTTACTGAGCTCTATGCAGAAATCACTGGGTGAAATTCTATAGTCTGTGTTGTGCAGGAGGTCTGACTAGATGATCATGTTCCTTCTGGCCTTAAAAATGTAAGAAAAACTACCCTGTTTCCCCGAAAATAAGACAGTGTCTTATATTAATTTTTGCTCCCAAAGATGCGCTAGGTCTTATTTTCAGGGGATGTCTTATTTTTCAATGAAGAAGAATACGGTACACATTTTTTTGCCTTATTATCGGGGAGGTCTTATTATCGAGGGGATGCCTTATATTACAACGAGAGGCAAAACTGTAAGTAGGCCTTATTTTCGGAGGATGTCTTATTTTCGGGGAAACAGGGTATGGAAGTAGTCACCTGGGAAATAGCCACCATTCATTAACAACACAGAAATTTTCAGCAATGGCTACAGGTGCTACAGATCGAAACCTAACTGTACCTCTGTAGTAATGGCAGCCTCCAATCTTTTCTTTAGAATTCTTTCAATATTCTGAGCCTAATCCCATAAATATTTACACAAGTGATTGAGGTTGGCAAAATGAAGACCCTATATTATCAAATGTTTTATTTGGGGGTCAAGTAGTTTAATAAGGGCTTTTAGAAATTCACAGATTATGGTTGTGGACACCTTAAATTATGAAAGTCCATTCTACTGGCACAAAAAGAAGAACAGGAGTACTTGTGGCACCTTAGAGACTAACAAATTTATTAGAGCATAAGCTTTCGTGGACTACAGCCCACTTCTTCGGATGCATCCGAAGAAGTGGGCTGTAGTCCACGAAAGCTTATGCTCTAATAAATTTGTTAGTCTCTAAGGTGCCACAAGTACTCCTGTTCTTCTTTTTGTGGATACAGACTAACACGGCTGTTACTCTGAAATCTACTGGCACAGTGACCATAAAAGTGCCAGACACCAATTTTTCCTTTGCCATTGTTGTCAGCAGGGCTTTAAGCATTGTATGTAAGCAAAAATCATAAATTAATTAGATGCTGTCATTATTTCCATATATAATCATAGTACTGGAAGGGACCTCAATAGGTCATCTTGTCCAGTCTCCTGCACTCATGGCATGACTAAGTATTATCTAGACCATCCCTGACAGGTGTTTGTCCAATCTGCTCTTAAAAATCTCCAATGACAGACAACCTCCCTAGGTAATTTATTCCAGTGCTTAATGACCCTGACAGTTAAGAAGTTTTTCCTAATGTCCAACCTAAACCTCCCTTGCTGCAATTTAAACCCATTGCTTCTTGTCCTATCCTCAGAGGCTAACGAGAACAATTTACCTCCCTCCTCCTTGTAACAACCTTTTACAAATTTGAAAACTGTTATCATGACGCCTCTGTGTCTTCTCTTTTCCAGACTAAACAAACCCAATTTTTTCAATCTTCCCTCATAGGTCATGTTTTCTAGACCTTTAATCATTTTTGTTGCTCTTCTCTGGATTTTCTCCTATTTGTCCACATCTTTCTAAAACGTAGTGCCCAGAACTGGACACTATATTCCAGTTGAGGCCTAATCAGTGCAGAGTAGAGCAGAAGAATTACTTCTTGTGTCTTGCTTACAACACTTGTGCTAATATATTCCAGAACGAAGTTCGCTTTTTTGGCAAGTGTTACACTGTTGACTCATATTTAGCATATGATCCACTATGACCCTTCCTACTCAGTACTCCTTCCTACGCAGTCATTTCCCATTTTGCATGTGTGCAGCTGATTGTTCCTTCCTAAGTGGAGTATTTTGCATTTATCCTTATTGAATTTCGTCCTATTTACTTCAGACCATTTCTCCAGTTTTTCCAGATCATTTTGAATTTTAAGCCTATCCTCCAAAGCACTTGCAACCCCTCCCAGCTTGGTATTGTCTGTAAACTTGGTAAGTGTACTCGCTATGCCGTTATCTAAATTATTGATGAAGATATTGAACAGAACTGGACCCAGAACTGATCCCTGCAGGACCCCACTCGATATGCCCTTCCAGCACGAATGTGAACCACTGATAACTACTCTCTGGGAATGGTTTTCCAACCAGTTAAGCACCCACCTTACAGTAGCTCCATGTAGGTTGTATTTGCCTTGTTTGTTTATGAGAAGGTCATGTGAGACAGTATGAAAAGCCTTACTAAAGTCAATATATACTGCATCTACTGCTTCCCCACTATCCACAAGGCTTGTTATCCTATCAAAAAAGGCTATTAGGTTGGTTTGACACGATTTGTTCTTGACAAATCCATGCTGACTGTTACTTATACCTCATTATCTTCTAGGTGTTTGCAAATTGATTGTATTGATAATGTTGATTCCTCCCTCAGTCATGCTATGAAGTGGCTTGAGTGGATAGATTGTCCTCTGGAGCTGCAAAATGTTTATGGTGTCTGTCTATGCTGGAATGGTAGAATCCAGATACTGGGGTTTTTTTTACTTTGAAACTTAGTCACATCTACATATAAGTAAGAATATATTTTTGCAAGTTCACTGCTGATATTGTCTTTAATATGATAGATTTTCAAAGATGAATATCCTAGCAGTAGAAACTTTCAGCTAATGAATAGAGCTGGGTGACTTTTTTCAACCTTTTTGTTTTTTTATGAAAGATGAAGATTTGGCAACACCAAAACATTTCAAGAATTCATGTACATTTCACTGAATTGTTTTGGTCTGAAAAAAAAAATAAACAAATTCCAAAACATTTGAAGCATTTCATTACCATATTTTCTAAATGAAATGTTTCCATTTTTCAATTCAAAATGACTTTTCATTTGGAAATTTCCTTTAATTTAATTTTTAAAAATAAAAAAGGGTTTTAAAATACTCAAAATCAGAATGAAACATTTCATTTGACCTAAAACCAATTTTGAACATTTCAATTTACTGAAAATTTCATTTTCAGTTCAACAGAAAACAATATCTATATATTTTAAGACTTGCCAGCAAACTGAAAAATCCATTATTTGCTCAGCTCTACTAATGAGATAATTGAAAATTATGTTTTGTAACTGAGGACATTAAATGTTTATCCAACATGGATTACAAATATCACTGAACACAATGTGCTGAGTTTTGTAGTTAATGTCAGTTATCATGTTACCCTAGTCAACGAGGACTGCAGAAATGGTAGGTTTTTTATTTTTTCCCAAAATAACTGAACTTTTAACATTTGCTAATGTGGTAACATAAGAACCATATTTTACTTATTGAGCACAAGTTCAAATGTTCCAACAGGTAAACATAGGCGCTGACTTCCCCTCTGCCCAGTGGGTGCTCACCCCTGGTCCTGCCCCTGCACCGGCCTCGCCCCACCCCCATTCCACCCCTTCCCCAAAGTCCCCGCCCCACCCCGCCTTTTCCTACCGCAGCCCCACCCTCTTCCCCCAAGTCCCCATCCCTGCCCTGCCTCTTCTCCGCCTTCTCCCCTGAGCGCGCCGTGTCCCTGCTCCTCCTCATCCCTCCCAAAAAGTCATAAGCACCGCCAAACAGCTGTTATGCGGAGAGGGAGGGGAGGGAGGGGGAGGAGCGGGGGAGGAGCGGCGTGCTGGGGGGGGAGAAGGAAGTGAGGAGGGGGAGCTTGGCTGTTGGTGGGTGCAGAGCCCTCGCTAATTTTTCCCCGTGGGTGCTCCAGCCCCAGAGCACCCATGGAGTCGACACTTATGCACGTAAATCTAAATGTTTTTTTCTCAAACATAAGAATTAGCGGTGGCTCTTAATAATCTAAGTAATACAATGAAGTCTTGTTTGGGAAATCACTGTTTGTTTTTATTTTATCAAAAATTCCCCTCAAATTTGTTGTTTAGACACTGATAGAGTTGGACAATTGAAACATTTATAGTTAATATGCTGTTAGAGATCATAAGCTCGACCCCTGCCAGTGTCCACAGACCTTCACCCAGTGCCCCTTTCTACAGTTAGTTTTTAAAAATTGTTATTACTATTCTGGTAGAGCCTAGGAGCCCTACCCATGGACCAGAACCCCACTGTGCTAGGTGCTGTGCAAACACAGAATAAAACAGTCCCTTCCCCAAAGATCGTTCAATCTAAGTGATAGTTCAATCTAAGTCAAGATAATTAAGTTAGATATAGATAGTGAGTTTAGATAGAATTTAGAGAACTTTTCTTCTCCCCACCAGGGTTTGGCTTAGTGCTGAGGTCATGCCCAGTCCAGAGTGCCAGAAAGTCCAGAGTGCCACAACGTGAATCATGTTCCTTGATCTTTCCAGAGCCTAATGCCTCATGAAGTGATAGGCCTCTTCTCTCCAGGGGTGTCCCACTCTCCAGCCCACTGCACAGCTTGAGCCCATCAGGACATAGCGCTCTGGCTCTGGGGCCACCTCACTGGAGATGTCTTGAAGACAGAGGCTGAAACTTCAGGGGCCAGGGTTCCACACAGGGCCCTTAAGGGGAATCCAGGGTACCAAAGCAAACAGCCACCCAGTGAGCCAAGTTATTGGCTCCTGCTCCAACATCTGCACCGGACTCTACATGGAGTTTGAGCATGGGGTCATCGAAGTCCATGAAGTCCACAGTGGGGGCATAGAAGATCAGGAAGCCTCAGGGACCACATTCACCAGTGATCCCTGCCAAGACCCTTCCAGTCCTCAGACTTGGCACCCATGTTTGGGACATCATCCCATCAGCCCCAAACAGCTTCCAGACTACTCCTGTGGTGTCAACCTTCCTGTTCCCCCAGGAAGGATCAATGTCTCCTCCAATAGTGAAGCCCAACACTGGTAACTTGGCACTATCACTATCCTCACCCAGCTGCTCCCGCCACTCAAAAGAAAAAGCAGCGCCGGCACTGTTCTAGGGATGATGCACCAGAACTGACCTCTCCAGCCTGAGTGATGGTGCAGGGGTCCCCAGAACCACCTGCAGTACACACTTCCCCCATTTTGCATCCCACTGACTCCCTCCACATTGAGACTCTGTGCCAATCTGCCCTTTGAGATGGAAGCCTCCTCCTCTAGCGCAGAACTGTCACCATGCCCTCTGGCATGGGTATCTTTGTTCTGGGGCTGGCAGGAGTCACCCTCACTTACATGTGAAGTGGGCTTTGAGGGTCCTTGGCACAGGGAAAATGCTGCCTGCTACTGTTCCTCAGAGTAGCTGCACCTCTGTCCCTGCAAATGAGAAGGTTTTGTGCAAGAGCTCCTCTAACTACTTTTGAAGCCCTATATCAAGGCCATGGACAGAGGGACTATCTTTCCACCTGTAACACAAACACCTCCCCCTATGGCTTTGGAAGTTGTCCCCTCATCTCTTGTATCTCTCCAGGTAGTCCAGCCTCAACTACCAGTACATGAGGAGCAGGCTCCACCACCTCCTCCTACCCCCCAGTGAGATGACTTTGGGGATCATCAGATTGAGCACGAGGACAGGTCCAAAGGGATCTCCCGAGGGAGATGTAACTCTCCAGGCAACAACATTGGCTCTGTAACTAGGTGCCATACCTGGGTGCCCCCTCATAACCATAATCCAGTCACAGCCAAATCTTGGAAAGAATATTCCCCATCTCCTGGGGTCTAATTTATTCAGCATTGTTCAGCTCCCATCAAAGTTCCTTTCTGGTCTCTCCTCAGGGTTAGGGTCTCACAATTCTCTCTTTCTCAGGACTTTGGCTTTAAGTTTTAGCCTCCCCAACCCATAGTTCATCCTTCAAGTCTAGGGTCTCATGGTTCTCTTTCATGGGACCATAACTTTAAGTCCTGGCCTCCATGGCCTGTAACTTCCCACTTAAGTTTAGGGGTTACACAGCCCTCCTTCCTGGGACTACTAACCAGCAAACTTCTTCCCCCACCCCCATCAGTTCCTCCAGCAGCTGGCTTCAGCAGTTCCTCTTTGAAGGACTCTCTACTCTCCCTCAATCCTCTCACTTATATCTCTAGGCTTGGCCTGAGTTAGTCACATAACCAAATTCATTTTCCCTCCTGGGGAGGTAAGTTAAGATTGTCACAGGTGCACTGCCCACCCCCACCCCCCCATCTTCCCTTAAGGGGCCAGACACTCTGTGGCAGACTCCTTTGTGGTGTTACCACATGATGAATACAAACAATTCCAGGAGCTCCTGGCCAGGGTGGCCCACATGCTACACATGGAAACTGCCACCTCGGCTGGCAAGGCCACTGAGTCCCTCTTTAATTACCCTTCCCATCAGTCAGGGATGCCCTGGCCCAGTAAATGACTCCTGGCTAATGCCTGCTACCTCTCCAGCTGTGCCCAAAATAGGAGATAGGAGATCAGGGTGGGTAAAGATTCAATTACTTTAAAAAAAATAAAATAAAACAGATTTGTTGTTATTTAAATTATAACATGTTTTTCTTATTAAAAATAAATCTGCTTTAAGTGAAATCTGAATTTTATAAAAAATATGTTAAGGCCCACGATTATTATAATCTTGTAAAGCATTTAAATAAAAAAAAGTGCTGAATCCATGAGCCTCTATCAAACACTTGGAGTTAAAGGCTGCTTTTCTATATAGAGAAAGAACCAGCGGAAAAACATCCAACTTTTGAGGTCCAGCTTCATAAATATGGCACAATAGGTTGTGTGCTGTATTAACAGCTTGCTTCTGTGGGGAAACCAGGGGCTGTGCTACTGAGTTCAAGAGACTGTCAAAGTCATTACAGGCATTGGGACCTTGGGCTCTGACTCCAGGAGACACCATCATGTATCATCAGGACCATCCACTGAGCTGACCTGAGTGGTCTCACATTCCTATGTGATAGCCTCTCTACCTGAGTTCTGATTGGCGCAGTTCTCAAATTATGAATATTTATTACTCCACCCACCATGGAAATTTACTCTCGAGCTCATGGAAAAACACTGACCTGCCCAGTAACTCTCAACCCTTGCCTCTGGACAGTTCTGGTTACTTCATGTAAATGGCTTTGCTTTGTCTCCTTGTGTGTGTACACAGAAAGAGATACAAAGAAACAGAAATCCAGTAATTTCTCAACTGCCTCCCTCTCTGTCTCTAAACAATTCAAATACTGCAGTGCAAAAAGCATGTGGTTTACAGGAGTAGAAATCTTGGATTATTGTTAGTTGTTTTGTTTTTCTGGGGGTGAGGGTGGGGCAGGGAAGTTAGGTAACAAGGGAGAAGGAGCAGAGTGTGCAACAAGAAAGAAGCAACACTGGTGTCAAAGCAGGACACTGGGAAGAAGAGACAACATTCTTCAGAGTGCAGCCCCTAGTGTTGATTTCAACATGTGGGGACTGGAGGAAGAAAAACCTGCCCTGGCTGCAGGTCATAAAAAAAGAAAGATGCTATTTGGGAATATTTTGAGGAAACTCCTGTAACTCTTGGTAATAAAAGGAATATGTGGCAAATGTAAACAGTGCAACAGAGAGATTCAAACAGTGCAACAGAGAGATTTGGGTTATTAGAATGAAACAATATTATGAAAAATGCTCTTCAGAAGGCAATGAGTGTGACGATGATGATGTGGACATGACTGAAATATCTGGACCAACAGGTTAGTAAACTTATTTTTGCATCATTCTTGTGGCCTGCTAGCCATGTCTTACATGACAGTAAGTGATGACTTACATTATTCTCATAAATTTGTGCTTTGAGTGGATTGATTACTTACGAATTTCAAAATGTTTGTGTTCAAAATGTAATTGGGATGTTTGTTGTGGGAGTATTTATCAGCTACATTTTTACTGTCACTGCTGGACTTCTGAAATGTTTTCTTTTTTTTAAGTGAGTGAGAGTGACTTTTTTTTGTTACCATTTTGTTTCATGGTCCAGCTTTGACATCATCTACATGTCCACAATTTCAGAGTCATCTGCTGGTACTACCACTAGTGCTGCAACTAAACATATATCAGATAGTCTTTTTTTTATATACAGGTTATTTACTTTCTTCATTATCCAATAAAATCATGGATGAGTTTGTAATCAGGACCAGCAAAACTCCATAGATGCAAAGATTGATTGGTTCATTTATGCAACACATTCTCCCTTTTGTCTTGTTCAGAATAAACATTTCATTGACATGGTTCAGTCATTATGATCAGGCTATCCTCCACCCCACAAGGCAGATATTGCTGGAAGGTTACTGAATACAGTGTATGAGAAGGAAATTGAACAGTGTGTAAAAAACAGGGAAATTCATTAATCTGAGTCTTGATGAGTGGAGCAATGTACACAATGATTTAGTAATATGTGCTTGTGTGACAACTGATGTATTAGGAAATGCCCATATAGCAGAATAGAGAAGTAGAAGTAAAAGCTGTAACAATCTGAACAAAAATTCAAGTGTCAAGTGCGTAACTTTGTCACAGATAATGCTGCAAGTGAGCAAAGGTTAGAAATCTGACAAAGATAATGAAGAGAATCTGAGATGTATAACATACGAGTACAACGTTCATATGATGCACCATTTAGCCAAAGCCTTAAGTACAACTCCAGAAAAAAAGGAAAATGCTGAAATTGAAAAATACTTCTACAACAGTCACGTTGCTTCAGCTTCACTGAAGAGAGCAGGAAGATCCCAACTAATTCTCCTGCAAGATGTACAATGGAATTCAGTAGCTCACTGTTTTGAGATATTTATTAAGAACTGGCCTATTCTGATGACAATTTGTGAAGAAAATTGTAACAAAATAGATGGCACTATCATAGCTAAAGTAGTCAACATTGGATACAGAGAAATGTAGGAGATAGTCTCAATATACTGAAACCTATTTCATAACCTTGGACAAACTGAAGAAAGATTGCTGCTGTAGTGCTGATGCTGGTGAACTTTGGAGAGAACTTCTAGAGACACTGAAGAAAGAAATATCCAACAACAAAGTTAAATGGCAAGCAGTAAAGAAGTGGATGGATCAAGCACTTACTCCACCTCATTTTCTTGCCTATATTCTTAACCCAAAGTACCGGGATACATGCCTAACTGTTGAAGAAGAAGATGCTGCTGTGACATGGGCATCTGATAATCACCCATCAATCATGCCAACCATAATAAGTTTCAGGGCTGGAGGTGAACCATTCAAGCAGTACATGTTTGCTGATGATGTTTCAAAAAGTCACAACACTGTGACTGAACTGGTGGAAGTCACTAGCTAAGCACCTGGAACCAGAGCTTGTTGAAATGCTAACTCAGCTTTTGACAGAAATAGCATCTTCCAAAGGCCCAGAAAAAAATATTTTCTTCGTTTGGCTTAGTACATTCAAAGCTGAGATATTGATTGCAGTTGAAAAAGCAGGAACACTTGTCTTTCTCTTCCAGTCTGAATAAAAATGAGGGGCGAGGGAAGATCTACTAGTTTTAAAAGAGTAAAGGACATCCTTTGATAAGCTAAATTTATGTTTCCAAAACATTTAAGGTTGTTTTGTTTATTAAAAATAAATTGGATATGCCATTTTGTGTGTTTAATTAAATTCCAGTGACAATCCTAATTCAGCTTGACACAAATCATGAGCAAAAGAGCTATTCTTTTCTATATCTATTCTATATCTTCTGAGGTACAATTCTTCCTCTATGGTCCTCTGGCTCCAAGGAGAGGAAAGTAGGTCACTGTAACGCTTGGAAGGGTGCAGCTTCCTTCTCCCCTTATGCTAGGCCATTGAGTACAGGGTGGGTGAAGCCAAGACTCCCTTTCCTTGCACCTCTCCACTTGCCTAAAGAGGGGGATTATCCAGAGGCCAGGGGCTGCACCAGACCCCAGGTTAGATCTTACTTAGCTAAGCAAGGGGTGAAGTAGACCATACTCCCCCTTACTCACCTGCAGGGCCGGCTCTAACTTTTTTGCCACGCTAGGCAAAAAAGAAGAGCGCCACCACGCAGTAACACACCCCCCCCCCGAAGTGCTGCGCTGGGCCGCCCAACCCCCCCCCGAGCACCGCACCGCCCAAAGCCCCCCCCCCTGAAGCGCCGGGCCGGGCCGCCCAAAACCCCGCCCCGAACGCCGCGCCAGGCCGCCCAACCCCCCACCCCCGAGCGCTGGGCCGGGCTGCCCAAACTCCCGCCCTCCCTGCTCAGCACTGGGCCGGGCCGCAGCGCCGAAGCCCTCCCCCCGCCCCCAGCGCCACGCCGCCACCGAAACACTCCCCGCACTGCCCGGCCGAAACAAAACCCCTCAAGCGCCGCCCTGCCGAACAAAAAAAACCCAAAACACCGCGAGCGCCCCCCGCCACCCCAACATTGGTCGCCCCTTCTAAGGTGCCGCCCCAAGCACGTGCTTGGTCAGCTGGTGCCTGGAGCCGGCCCTGCTCACCTGCTCAGCCAACTAAGACGAGGGCTAGATTCATTATTTTTTTAAAAAAAGTCTTAATCATTTTTGATTCTCAATATTCAATGGGTGCACCCTTGCTTCATTCACTGCCCATCATTCAACCTCTGCCACCTTATTCACACTGAGTACTCCTCACTCCATGAACAGTCACTGTAGCAAGGTTGCTGCCTCCAGAACACCCGTTTGTGGCATAGGATGGCTCCGCAGCACCCCTTCCTCATTTGCCCCTCAGAGTTTTCCATCTCTCCTAGGGATTCATGTGGCTCAGCCCTCCAGCTGGGTCACTCTCAGAGTTCAATCCCCTTTCAGGGTATTCAAAGTCCAAAATAAACACCGCTTTTGACAACAGCCCCAAGTTAACATAAACTAAAGGTATTCTGTCCCCTCCTGGGCTCAACTCATAGTTCTTCTCACTCAGACCAGAGTGCTGACCCTCCTGGCTCTTCCCTGCTGGCAGTCCAAATACAGCATAAACCAAAGTTGTCTCACATCTCCTCTGGGACTCACACCCTATTTAAAGCAAGTCTCACTCTTTACCAAAGCAATGACTCCCAGTGGTTATCTCCCAGTGGCAACCTCCCCTCTTCTAGAGCCAGACTACAGCTCCCCTGGACTAGGGAAAAGTCAACCACCACTTCCACCTTTCTCCCCAGCCTCTGAGCTAGATATTGTAAAAGCCTGATTGAGTCACATGACCCACCAGCCACATAGCCTTCATTTTCCCTACCTGAGGAGGAGAGCAAAATGTATCACAGGTGGGGCTGGATCTCTCCCCTTAAAGGGGCCGGCCACCCTGTGACTGTCCCACTGAAATCAGTGGGGCAGTGGGAGTACTTTAAGAGTAAGGTGCTACTCAGTGTAAGTGACAGAATCTGGCCCTTAGAAATCAACCTGTCACAATTTCAGGATAATTGCACCTGGATTTCCTTTCTGAGATCCCTTGATTTCAGGCTTCCAGCTGCCACCTCCCGTGGGCAGAGACCCATGTCTCTCTCCCTCCAGACTGGGATTTTAGACTTGCAGTCCCTCTGTACCTGACAATAATTTTCCCAGCAAGTCTGACCAGGGTTCAGCATCTGGCATTAATTCTTTCCCCAGGGGCTACAACAGTGAATATCAATTACCGACCAGACTTCACAAAGCAAAAAACATTTATTCTTAGGGCAAACGCATTACAGAGAAAACAAAAAATAATAAGAGTTCCTACAGGCTTCCTACTAATTATAGCAGAAGTCACCTATCTTCCACATGGGGAATCCGATAGGCTGTAGCCCAAGGGATGCTGACCTTTCTTTGGACAAAAGGTCCTGTCTATTTGCTTGCTCAGAAAAAAAGGCCCTGTGTCACTTTAAACTCAGCCATTTATACCAAAAATCCTTCTTTGTCATTTGGTCCCAGCTTGAACCAGCATATACAAACCACAAACCGAATCCCTGGCCCACAACGCCACACCGGGGATGCCATTCTCAAGCGTGCCCCGCCCCATCCCCCACCGGCCTGACCTTGCACATGTGGTACAAGGTCACACCAGTGGGGGCAGAGTGGCATACTTTTCCAAATGGTGTCCTCCTGTCATGCTGTCTGGAGAGGCTCACCACTGTGAGGTGCCTACTTCAGGGCAGGCCATCAGAAAAAAACGGTTACTGACCTTCCATAACTCTTGTTCTTTGAAATGTGTTGCTCACGGCCATTCCAAAGTAGGTGTGTGCTCACCCTGAGAACAGCCGCCGGAAAGTTCTCTCTCAGAGGTATCCATCGGGTCAGCCCTGGAGTCACGCACTGATAGTGCTGGTATAAAGGGGCCTGCCGCCCCACCACCCTCTCAGTTTGGTGTCTCACAGTACTGCCTGTGACTGTCTCTGGAACTTCAGCTCGTCCTTGCGTTTCTGGCAAGTATGTGCTCTTCTCTGCTTTACTATCCTGGAAAGTGTCCTTCTGCCAGAACGGTCCCGGAAACCCGAGCCCCTTACTTTGGAGCCATCTTATGCGGTCTGAGGCTCTGGCATGAGCTGGCACCTGGCCTGTCAGCATCACACCCCCATCTGATACCAGACCTAGGTGGGTTACTAGTGTGGCAAGTATTCAGTGCCCCACAGAGTCCTCCCTGCCAGCCCTTGGTGAGGAAGTCTGGTGTAATCAGATTGAAGCAGATTAAAGCAGAATCAAACTTCCTTCCGAATGGGCTCCCAAATTCTTTAACTGAAGGGGCTCACAAGTGGTGTGACTGTCACCACCACCCTCAAAATACAAGAGCAAATTATAGGCCCCATGACTTTGATCGGAGCCACATTTAGTCTTCATCCATCCCTGAAGCTGTATGAGCCCTGTATGCAGCAATACTGTCTGATATAGTAGAACATGCGGACAGCAGCAGTTAAAGGAATATAGGTGGTTGCTGGGTATTAGGGCTCCAACAGGTGAGTGCCGGGGGCCCTATAGATGTGAGGGAGGGGATATTTCCCTTAAATCAGAGGTGGGCAAACTACAGCCTGTGGGCCACATCCGGCCCGCAGGACCCTCCTGCCCAGCCCCTGAGCTCCTGGCCCAGGAGGCTTGCCCCCGGACCCTCCCCTGCTGTTCCTCCTCCCCCGCAGCCTCAGCTCGCTCTGCCACTGGCACAATGCTCTGGGCGGCAGGGCTGCGAGCTCCTGGGGCAGTGCAGCTGCAGATCCCAGCCTGACCCGGTGCTCTGTGCTGCGCGATAGTGACGGCGTAGCTGGCTCCAGCCGGGCAGCGCGGCTGTAGTGCCACCAGCCACCTGTGCTCCAGGCAGTGTGGTAAGGGGGCAGGGAGTGGGGTGGTTGGATAGAGGGCAGGGGAGTTCGGGGTGGTGGTCAGGGGGCGCAGGTGTGGATAGGGGTCGGGGCGGTCAGAAGGTGGGGAACAGGGGGGTTGAATGGGGGCAGGGTCCTGGGGGGGCAGTTAGGAATGAGAGGAGGGGTTGGATGGGGCGGCAGGGGGCAGTCAGGGGCAGGGAGAAGGGGTGGTTGGATGGGGCAGGGGTCCCTGGGGGGGCAGTCAGGAAGGAGCGGGGTTTGGATAGGGTGGCAGGGGACAGGCAGGGGCAGGGGTTCCAGGGGCAGTCAGGGGACAGGGAGAAGGGATGGTTAGATGGGGCAGGGGTCTGGGGGGGCCGTCAGGAATGAGAGGGGGGGTTGGATGGGGTGGCAGGGGGCAGTCAGGGGCAGGAGTTCCAGGGGTGGTCAGGGGACAGGGAGCGGGGGGGGGGGTTGGATGGGGCAGGAGTCCTGGGGGGACGGATAGGGGATGGTGGCCAGGCCAGACCCCCTCCACTAATCGGCCCTCCATACAATTTCCGAAACCCAATGCGGCCCTCAGGCCAAAAAGTTTACCGGCCCCTGCCCTAGATATACCGGAGAAACAATCAGGCCTGCCATCCTCCTCTAAAAATTTGGACCACTCCCTGTTTGGAATCATTCTACTACTTGCAGTTGAGGTAAATCTTTTTAGCATAAGTGTTGTAATATGACTTCCAGCTTCTGAGTGAATAGCTCTTTTGCAACTACTTCAAGGTTAATTGACTTTAGCTCAAGAAGCTTGTTAGATGTTGGCACTAAGCTTTTTACCCTTCTGCTCCCAAGGGTAAGTGAGATGAGATGTTTTAGCTGAATCCTTAATCCACCAGGGCACAAACTGATATAGCAAAGAGGATTGTCAAAAGAACCTCTAGTGAATTGCAGCTGAGATTTTCAAAAGCATCTAGTGATTTGGGGTTTCTCAAATTTTGGGAGCCCAGCTAGAAACACCTTTAAAAGGGTCTGATTTTCAGAAAGTATCGAGTACTCACCCTCTGAAAAAGCCAGTCCCTTTGGGTACCCTAAATAAAACATCCAAAAATTAAAGCACCCCAAATCCCTAGTTACTTTTGAAATTTTTGCCTCTGATCCTTTATTAATTTTAGCTGGAGTCCCATAGTGTGTTACAAAGTGTGATTCACAATCTGCTACCTGATGTGCTTTGCAACAATTCAATTTTTTAAAAATGTGTAGTAGTCCACAATAAGAGGTAATCTTTTCTATTGACTTCAAATGGATCTGAACCAAACATGAGCAAGGGCAATCAGGAATCTCACATGGTTTCAACGGTTCTTTTGCAGTTTGCTTTCTCCACTCTTGGATCTTCTCTTCCATGGCAGTATTCGTAACTGGCCAGAATAGGACATCTCTGGCTCTGTCCTTACACTTCTTACTAGCCAGATGGGGAAAGTGGACTACGCTTTCAATTTCTGACCTCATGCTGTGTGGTATTCAAGCACAATCCCCACTAAACCATGTTATCCATTCTAATGGGACCAGAGCACAAGGTGTTGTGACTGAAGGCTTTCCTGGCTTTCAGAAGCTTAAATTTAGCCATTCTCCACCTTCTGGAAGGGCACCAGGCAGCGCTGGGCAATTTTAACTATGTTGAAGAAGTTTTGGGACATTTGATAATTAAAGAAGATCAGTTGACTTGTGATAAACAGCAGGGATTTTAATTCCCCTACATCTCCAGTTCTAACCTGGATGCAAAGAGTTAACTCTCCCTAGCCATTTCTAACCATCTGAAACATCAAGCTTAGTGATGAGAGCAGGGCCGGCTCCAGGCACCAGCTTACCAAGCAGGTGCTTGGGGCGGCCACTTTGGAGGGGGGCGGCACGTCCAGCTGTTCGGCGGCAATTTGGCGGACGGTCCCTCACTCCTGCTCCGAGCGAAGGACCTCCCGCCGAATTGCCGCCACAGAGCTCGATCGCGGCTTTTTTTGTTTTGTTTTGTTTGGCTGCTTGGGGCAGCCAAAACCCTGGAGTCGGCCCTGGATAAGAGGTAGGGACCTTCAGAAGCCCTTCTTTTCTGAGAAGCAAGTTTCCGGTGTCTCCTTCTGCTGCTTCAGCTGGACATTACTGTCCATAGGAAGCAGACATTAGCCAACACAGCCAGTATGGTTATTCTGAAAGAATTAAGGGATGAGGGCTCATTTGTTCCTCTGACAAAACCAGTCAGGCTGGTTGTAGGTAGTTAGTCAGGACTACACGCCCATTAATAACAGAGCAGCTTGTTATGTGCGTTCCAAATGCACAGAAAATAAGACGTTCACTCAACATTTATGCTATTACATTATACTACTATCACTACAGAGTATTATATTGTTGCTTTCACAGTTTATTATGAAATTGATGTACAGTGACCTGAGCACCTTGGCAGGCCAGGTTAGGTGCTTTATATATACAGTGATTATTTATCTCGTAGCAAGTGGAGGCTATTCCTCACACAAGGAATTCAAGAAAATGTGGCAAGGTTCGCAGGAACTAGGTTGTTCTAAGAGTTTCATGCACTGGGCATTCTGCCACTGGGGAATTTAGTGCTGGACTGATAGCCTTGAGAACTGAAGTCCTATCAACAGAATAAATACTAGTATAGGCTTCCTACATGCCACTGTGCTAACCCGCTTTAATCCAGCCTAGAAGAGCCATGTTTAGGGAGACGAAAAAGAGTTCAATGTCCATGCTCTGCAAAGACAGTCAGCAAAGCGCTATTTGTGGTAGTGATTTTATGAGACTGGCATCTGTCCATTAGAAACTCGACTGAGTCTTCCAATTCATTTTCACATGGGAGCCACCAAATTGCTGTCTGATATAAATCATTTTAAGCCATTACTGACCTGGAGGTGACCTAGGTGTGAGACTTTGTATCCTGTTATGAATCTCCCAGGATATCTATTCTCTGTGTGTATTTGATTTTGATTTGTGGCTTTGCCAAATAGATCAAAAGGTAGAAGCGTTATTGAACAAACAGATGAAATCCTTTTTCTTTTCCTGACACCTCCTCATCAGCATAGCTCTTACACAGGAATGAACTGTTGTGCGGAGAGACACAGAAAATATACTGCAGTATGGATTGTGGATTACTCTCTTTAATACACTGATTTGGGGGAGATTTGCACACCTTTCCAAATGCTGACAGAGGAAATATAGAGGCTCTCCAATGCCATTTACATCCCTCCCTTCTAATAACATGCAGCTCTGAAATGTTGTAAGCAAGACTTACTCATTTCACTGGAAATAAGTTTTCATTTTTGCTGTAATCACTAACTATATCCCATTGGGATCTGGGAGCATGACTACACCAGTTTAAGTCTATGTCTTATATCAATGACTGGCTTGGCATTCATACTTTCCACACAACAACTCAAAACATACAAACACTAAAAGCAGCCCAAGAGCATGATATTGAGCCAAACGGCAAAGAATTCCCTTGCCAAAGCTGAACAAAAGTCTCCAAGGGCGGACAGCACAATAGCCAGATGTGGCAGTGGAGCCCAGACCTCCCATAATTAAATAAACACAGAACAATTCCCTCCCTCCCTTATCTCCAAAAGCAGATAAAGACTGTACGGTACCTCCAGAAAATGATCTGACCCAGGGAAGCCATAGTAATGGGATTGGTTCAGACAGGCGAAGCGTAGGGTGCATAACAATTCAATGCAGTATTCAGTGCAGCCTCTTTCCCTTTGAAATACATTCGTCTAAGTTCCATCTACTCTGCTTAAATAGCTGAACTCAGGTAAGGAGTGGTGACTCCAGGTGGGGAAAGTTGAGGTATGAGGAAGCCAACAGGACATTATCAGGTTTCCCATCATACACAAGGCACAGCTTTTTCAGTATTATAGGACAGTAGCCTTGACTCCTATGTTAAGGTTGCCTAACATGTCCCATTATAAAAACATTTCTAACGTTTTTTTTTTTTTGAGGAATTCTTAGAGCCTCCAAAATTTGCAGCAGGGATGTGAAAATTGGAAGGGGTATAGTCCTTAGGTCAGAGAGGGGCCTTTTGCTGGTCCCATGCAAATCCATTCAGATATGGCCAAGTTAGAAAATGGCAAAAATCACCATTAGGGGTCTGTATTATACTCAGTAGAGTTTGCTAGAGGCTTGCTGCTAAAATCAACAGACCTTCAATCTACACTGAGCACGCTCCTCATCCCCACTGAGCCTCCTCACAGACCCCATCTGAACTGGGCATGCTCCCCAGCATCTCCCGATACCATGCTTACTACCAAAGGAGTCACGTGAAGCCACAGGCTCTATCACAGTAGAGGGTAGTGCACGTTCCCTCTCTGGCACCCAACTTTTTTCCTCCCTGGTGATTCTCCCAACTCTGCCCACCCTACATCTGGGGACTTAAAATGCAACAGCCATTTCTTCTTCCCCTAAAACATGCATTCTTATTGCTGCTTTTCTCCATTTAATGCCCCTGGACCAAACCATTTCCTGTTTTCCATCCCCTCCCCATCCTGGCTACTGGTGCCAGGTCTGCTAGGCTGCAGCCTGCAGAGCCCGCAAAGGCTAGCAGGAAGCACAGAGCCTGCAGCACTGACATGGAGGGGCAGCTCTAAGAGGCAAAGGGGGAGAGGAGAACAGAGAGAAGACCTGTGTGGAGAGCAGAGGAGTGCAAGCTGCTTGTGTGAGTTAGGAGAGCCTGAATTTGTGTGGGGGACTCTGTGCCCTGTCCCTTGTGTGTGAATTGGGGTGAGGGAGCCTGTGTGAGTTTGGATTTGGAGGAAGCCTGCAAATGCCTGCAAAATGAGGATAACAACACTTATTCCTATGCTGCTCTGGGCTGATGTGATGATAAATTAGTTAATGTCTGTACAGGGCTTTCCTGTGCTGTGGTAGGGAACTGGGAACATTCCAATACCTTGCCCATCCTAACAAAAATTGCCATTTTCTTTGTGCCAACCACATCTCCAAATAGGGACTCCTATTCATACAGTCCCCCATGACACATGATCCTTAGGGCAGCACCACTGATTCAGGGAGTACTTGCTGCTGCTTGGCAGAGATCACACTGGACACAAAGGCACTAGAGACAAAGGCACAAAGACGAATGTCAGGGACTGCTCGGGGTAGGGGGCTAAAGGGGTCAGAATTAAGGATATGTGCTTGTGTTCTATATGCAGCAATACCTTAACTGTGCATTTCCTGGTGTGCAGAAGTTTGTAGTTTGTTTTTCAGGCCATGGTACAGCTTCTAAAACACTCCATTTATGCAGCTATTAGGAGCTCCCCATTAGGGAAGCCACCGAGAGAACGTGCCCAGCTGTGGTGCAGGAAGCAGGACAGGTCAGAGGGGATGAAGGCCATGGGACAGCAAGGATTGGCTTGGAAAAGACTATGGCTGCCATCCAATGGTCTCATTTTCAGAGGTGCTAAGCATCTGCTGTTCCCATCGACTTCAATGGGTCACCCCCTCTCCAAATCCAGCCACTCATTTAGGTGCCACTGTAGAATCATAGAATATGAGGGTTGGAAGGGACTTCAGCAGATCATCTAGTCCAACCCCCTGCTGAAAGCAGGACTAATCCCCCAACAGAGTTTTGCCCCAGATCCCTAAATGGCCCCCTCAAGGATTGAATTTACAACCCTAGGTTTAGCAGGCCAATGCTCAAACCACTGAGTTATCCCTCCCCCCTAGATTTGAGGTCCTAGCTTTAGATCCCCAGATTTGAACATTCTGATGACTAGAATGCTATAAGACTTGTCCAAAATCTGTGGTAGGGCTGTGAGGAGAACCTGATTCTCCCGGTGGCCAGTCCTTTGCTCTAAACTTTTTCCTATAGTAGCTTAATGAAAACATAGGGTATACATGCTTTCTTACCAATACAATTACTATGGCTGTCTGATCATTATGATTATTTAAAATTATAAAGTGTTTCTTTCCTATACGGACACTGTCTCATACATTATTTTTTTTATTTTAAAATGGATATTATATTTATTTGGTAGTTTTCCATTGATGAAAAATGGGTGTGATTCTAACAATCAGGATTTCAGTGGAAGCAAATAACTTGAGGTTGATGTGACCCAGTGTGAAATGAACCTAAAGATACATCCTGTTGCTCTCACCGACAACTGAATGAAAGTTGCCACTTGACCAAGCATGCAGACCAGGTTTGTCATTTCAGAGCTAATTAAACAATTGGGGAAGGAGAGGGGAGCAGTGGTCAGGATTACAGCACACATTACATCACTTCACAAAGCCAGACTCTTCAATGAGCAGGTTACAGTCCACTTCCCAAACACAGTGGAATGCCTCCTACGCTCTGCTATCAGGGGTTCTCACTCTTTATACAGAACTATTAGTTACAGAACCCCTATGAGTTATCAGTGAAACACAGGAGACTTCTTCATCTCTGTGGCAAGGCTTTACCATGTCTCAGGGCCAATGACTTTCTCCTGAGATGCTGAAGGAGTAATGTGAGAGGTAGGAGGAGAACCAGAAGAGGATGTAGTCATGAAAAGCCAAGAGATGGCAGGATTTCAAGATGTGATCAGCAGTGTCCAGGGCATCCGATAGGTCAAGGAGGAGGAGGATGGAGAACTGGCCCTGAAGTTTGGCCAGGAAGAGGTTGTTAGAAATATTGGAGGTTGTTGGAGACCTCTGCATCTCCTCCTCGGCTCCCAGCCTTATCTCCCCAGGCCTTGGGTGTGTGTGGAGAGAGACTCTGCTGACACCCCTGGCCTATGGGTAAAGAGAATCCCAGCTGCTCCTCTCCCCAGACCTGTAAGGGGTGCGTGAAGAGACTCCCTGCTGATTCCACCCCGCCTCAACCAGCACCAGAAGGCAGGGAGGAAGGCAGTGAGAGTCCTGACCTTGGGGAGCCAAGGGAAACCTGGGATCTCAACAAAGAAAGGAGTGGAGATGGCTGTGTACTGCTAGAAATTATTCAGGAACATTTACTCAAAACCTCACAAAGGCCTCCCAGGTTTGGCCCCAATCCTCATATTTGCCGCCTTCTATTTACTTTGCATAAACTTTTGCGCCAGTGAAATTTTGTCAGCAAGAATGTTTGCAGAAAGGGAAACTGTCATGACTGTCTGTGTGAATGTGTATCCACTGGAGCATTTGCTTCTGCGGTATCACACAGCCATTTTGAAATCTCTTAGTGGGCTTGGGAGTCATTCACTCAGGAACAGAACAAAGCCATCCAGCCAAAGCCATGGCCAACCATGCAGCCCAAATGGCTAATTAGGAACAATGACCACTTGGAGCAATAGCAGTGGCAAAGAGTTTGTGAACAACCTGTTGGGTGAAGTATGTTCGCAGAAAACATGTATTTGTCGAACCATTTGAACAATGCATGCCAGTTGAAGTCTGTTGGCAAATAATTTGTGAACAGAAAAAGGGACTACGTTCATTAAATAAATGTACAGCACATAGGGCTGCTCATGAGTAGAAGCACTATCCACCCTGCCGGGGTATCCAGGCAGAACAACTCCTTGTAGTCACTGGCATTGAATGCAGCCGACAAGTCTGAAAGAATTGGCATGGGCACTTGACCCTGATAGCAGCTCATCCACCAGTGCGAGCAGTGCATTGCAATCCCTGTACCACACCCAGCTCTAAACCCAAACTCACTGTAGATCCTGAGGTTTATACACAGGGGTAACACCCACAAACAGTGCCTTGAAGAACATCAGTGACAGGTGTATGCACTACACCAAATAAAAGAAAATACATTGTCCGTCTGCAAGGACTTTGTTCTTGTTATCTGCATTAATTGAAGCTCAAACAGAAGTGAAGTCTCCAGATGAGAGCCCAGTGTGCAGGTGTCTCCTCTGTAACAAGGTGGGGACAAAGTGTCACACAGGATGCTTACAAATGTAAAGATATTATTAAATTGATAAGAACTGGCTACATGCATCACAGGGAGAGGTTATCCTTTGTAGGCCAGGGTACTTACTTCGGTAGGGAGACAAACAGATAGCTTTTAGTTTGGGTAAAGAAGGTGCTCGCGCCCAACCTTCGCTCACAGATGTCAGAGGCAGCAACTTGCAGATTAAGACAACCTGAGTAGTCTGGTTCCCAGAGCCAGGGCCGGCTCCAGGCACCAGCCCACCAAGCTTGTGCTTTGGGCAGCACCTGGAGGGGGACGGCACGGCGTGGCCAGAGTGCCGGGGAGAGCGGAGCCCCGGCCGGGCTCTCCGCCCTCCTCCCGGCGCTCTGGCTGCCGGGGAGAGCAGAGCCACGGCAGGCTCGCCGCCCTCCCCCGGCACTCTGTCCGCCAGCAGAGCCGCGGCGGGCTCACCGCCCTCCCCCCTGCACTCCAGCCGGTTGGGGAGAGCGGCCCGCTAGTGAACAGTTAAGAAAAGTAGATAAAAGTCAAATACACTCACAGCTCAGCCTCACATGTGTAAGTGATAATGACTTTCTGTCCCTGCCAACCCGGGCTGCATTTGAACCAATAACCTACAAAAAAAGGTTACATCTGCTATTCTATATCACTCAGGCTAATTCCCCCAGCTGTCTGTGGGCAGAGTGTTTGAGACCCCTTCTTGTATGGAAAACGCTGTAACTTCTAATGAGACTCTGCCAGTGAAGAATAGCAGAATAGTAGCATGAAGATGCCAGCTACTTGGTTCTAGCTTCCCACAATGTGCAAGGTGCTCCCAGTTCACCCTCATAAATGCAAGCAACAGGTGGCTGCACTTCTGCATCTCATCTCACTGCCAGCAGCACAGTGTCCCCTACTGTCACACTGGGAACTTGGTTCTATACTGATTCAGGTGAAAGGACATGCCAACATAGAATCATAGAAGATTAGAGTTGGAAGAGACCTCAGGAGGTCAGCTAGTCCGACCCCCTGCTCAAAGCAGGACCAGCCCCAACTAAATCATCCCAAGCAGGGCTTTGTCAAACCAGGCCTTAAAAACATCTAAGGATGGAGATTCCACCACCTCCCTAGGCAGCCCATTCCAGTGCTTCACCACCCTCCTAGTGAAATAGTTTTTCCTAATATCCAACCTAGACCTCCCCCCACTGCAATTTGAGACCATTGCTCCTTGTTCTGTCATCTGCCCCCATTGAAAACAGCCGAGCTCCATCCTCTTTGGAACCCCCCCTTCAGGTAGTTGAAGGCTGCGATCAAATCCCCCCTCACTCTTCTCTTCTGCAGACTAAACAAGCCCAGTTCCCTCAGCCTCTCCTCATAAGTCATGTGCCCCAGCCCCCTAATCATTTTTGTTGCCCTCCACTGGACTCTCTCCAGTTTGTCCATATCCTTTCTGGGGCCCAAACTGGACGCAATACTCCAGATGTGGCCTCACCAGTGCCAAACAGAGGGGAATAATCACTTCCCTTGATCAGCTGGCAATGCTCCTACTAATGCAGCCCAATATGCCATTAGCCTTCTTGGCAACAAGAGCACACTGTTGACTCATATCCAGCTTCTTGTCCACTGTAATCCCCAGGTCCTTTTCTGTAGAACTGCTGCTTAGCCAGTCAGTCCCCAGCCTGTAGCAGTGCATGGGATTCTTCCGTCCTAAGTGCAGGACTCTGCACTTGTCCTTGTTGAACCTCCATCTGATTTCTTTTGGCGCAATCCTTCAACTGTCTAGATCACTCTGGACCCTATCCCTACCCTCCAGCATATCTACCTCTCCCCCCAGCTTAGTGTCATCCGTGAACTTGCTGAGGGTGCAATTCATCTCATCATCCAGATCATTAATGAAGATGTTGAACAAAACCAAACCATCAATACCCCTTACTCTAGCACCTTGAGTTTTCCTTGGATTCCCCTCAACCAAGTATTTTCTAGACCATGGGTGGGGAACCTTTTTTCTATCAGGGGCCACTGACCCACAGAAAAAATCAGTCACAGGCCACACACAGCCCCGTGGGGGGGGGGGGTGCGGAGGCTTGGGGCTTCCCCTAGGCTCCGGGGTGGGGCCAGAAATGAGGGATTCAGGGTGCGGGAGTGGGCTCAGGACTGGGGCAGGGGGTTGGGGTGGAGGCTCTGGCTGGGCGCCGCTTACCTCAGGCTGCTCCCGGTTGGCAGCACAGTGAGGCTAAGGCAGGCTCCCCCACTTGGCCTGGCCCCGCGCCGCTCTCAGAAGCAGCCACAATGCGGCCAGGTGACTCTGCGCAGTACGTGCTGTCTGCCCCTGCAGGCGCTGCCCCCGCGGTTCCCGGCAAATGGGAGCTGCAGGAGCGGCGCCTGCGGGCAGGGGTAGGACCATGTGGACTAGGAGCTTTCTTGATCGCCCCTGTACTTAGGGGCCACAGGGGCAGCCGACTGACTGGCCTAGCACCCTAACTTCCCCCCACAGCGGGGCAAGCCAGAGCTTGCAACTCCAGCCCCATGGGGGGGTCGCTGATGCTCAGGGCTCCCGGCCCACAGTGCAGAGACTTGTCATGGGCCGGATTAAATTAAGCAGGGGGCCGGATCTGGCTCACGAGCCAGAGGTTCCCCACCCCAGTTCTAGATCAATCCTGCTTCATTTGTGCGATCTAAAAAGATACAGCCCAAGCCAGTACACCTGGAGATGCTAGGGAGAGTAAAGATTGCAAACAAAATAGCAGATCCGTTGAGTGAGATTGTGTAGTATTGCACCCATCTGCGATCAGGATCTAGCCCTGGCTAGAGGCATAAGAAATATGTAAGCAGCCAAGGCTTTTCTAAACATGTGCAGAACACCTTTTGGAATGTGACACAATCAGCATCTTTGGCCTCACTGTAACCATCCTTTAAGAATGGAGCAGGGGAAGGGAACGTTGACCCCACAGAACAAGATGCGTCTTGACCCTCTTTTAGGAGGAAGCTGTTTGTGCTGATATCTCCTCCCTGAGTCTGTTCTCCCAGGCATGGAGTTTAGAGACTGACTATGGAATTCCTCATTCTCTCCTCACTGAGCAGAAGTCAGTGACGTGACTCCCAGGGCTCCCCCAACGGTACACGAAATAACTTGTCACACACAGCCCCAGGATGGAATATAAGGCACATTTTTATTTTAACATGTCTCCCTTTCCAGCCCACACAGCAGCTCTGTATCTCGGTAAGGTGCTCCCTGGCAATGATGGCCACGTGACAGTCGCTGCACTTCTGTTGGTTTAGGCCTGAGTCCCAGCCAGTGGAGACCCCCCGAGCTCTAGGAGCCTCTACCCGCCAGTCAGAGCGCCACAGTTTTGAGCAGGCTTCTCTGCAAGTTCTCACCAGGCGGCACAGCTGAGCATTCAGAGTTTTCAATTGCTCTGCCACAGCAGGACCAGTGGGGACAGCCGGGGTGACCTTTGTGACCATGACCACAGCCTTGGTACCCACCTACCCGTCACAAGGATAGAGGAGAAACACCATTAGCATTGCTGAAAATAGCATAGAGACAGTTCCAGCTTCTAGTGACTTCCTGAGTGTGCCCCCAGCCGGCTGACCAGCCGGAGAGAGCCCTGTTGAGAGGGCATGGCACACACAATGAGGTGCTCCTGCTTTGGGCTGGCAGGGCCAGAATCCTTCAGCCAAACAGGGACAAAACACGGGTTGACCCCCTTAGTAATCCCCAACAAAAAGCTATTAATAGATTCATGGAGTCCAAGGCCAGAAGGGACCATTGTGATCATCTAGTCTGACCTCCTGTATAACACAGGCCATGGAACTGCCCCCAAATAATTCCTAGAGCAGATTTTCTTGATGTAAAAATTGCTATTGATGGAGAATCCACCATGGCCCTTGTAAACTATTCCAGTGGTTTATTACTCCTGTAATTAAAGGGAAATTTTTAAAAATATTTTTATAAGGCCTATGTATGCCCCAGTTTCCCCCCATATGTTGCATTGCTACCCACTTGGGGGGTGGGAGGGAGAGGATGAAGTTTGTTTTCAGGGCAGATTAAGAGACAAAGGCGTGTGTGTCACCTCCCTGTCCGGGTGGAATGAATAGAGCAGCGGTTCTCAAACGTCATTGCAGTGCGACCCCCTTCTGACAACAAAAATTACTACACCACCCCAGGAGGGGGGGACTGAAACCTGAGCCTGCCTGAGTCCCATTGCCCCAGGTGAGGGGGACGAAGCCCAAGGGTTTCAGCCCGGGTGGGGGGCCTATAACCTGAGCCCCACCGCCCTGGGCAGTGGGTCGTGGGCTTTGGCCCTGGGCGGTGGGTCGTGGGCTTTGGCCCTGGGCAGTGGGGCTCAGGCTTCAGTCCCGGGCCCCAGCAAGTCTAACACCAGCCCTGGTGACCTCATTAAAACAGATTCCAGACCCACTTTGGGGTCCCGACCCACAGTTTGAGAACTGCTGGAATAGATTTCAGTGGTAGCCGTGTTAGTCTGTATCAGCAAAAAAAACGAGGAGTCCTTGTGGCACCTTAGAGACTAACAAATTTATTTGGGCATAAGCTTTCGTGGGCTACAGCTCACTTCTTCAGATGTATGAAGTAAAAAATACAGGAGCAGGTATAAATACATGAAAGGATGTGGGTTGCTTTACCAAGTGTTAAAAGAACAGGAGTACTTGTGTTGTGTACTCCTGTTCTTTTTATGGATACAGACTAACACGGCTGCTACTCTGAAACCTTTACCAAGTGTTAAATCAGTCTAATGAAATAAATCAATTAACAGCAGGATACCAAGAGTCATTAAGGCACTGGCTGAAACCGATCAGATCAGATCAACGAGGCGTCTAGAGAGACAATGCACGCTCCAGTGACTCATGATTTGACACTCAACAGCAGGAAGCTCCAGCAGGAAGCTCTGGCCAGGAAGGCTGTGAACTGCGCGTGGCCCTGCCTGGAGAACAAAGGACAGATGTGTCCAGCAGGAATAAAGAGCTAGCTTCTGGAAGAGGCTGGGACTCTACTGGAACTGACTGAGGAAGTGAGAGCGAGAGCGAGAGCCTGGAAATGGAGTTCACTACAGGTTGGTTGGTCAATTGCTCTGGCTTGACCTGAATGGATTATGCTTTAAACTTTATTGCTCCGTGCTAACCTAAGGACTTCCAGTGCTTTGTTCCAGCTGACTAATAAATCCTATTCTGCTTTGAAAACGCTGTTTGGGGTGTGACTGCAAATACTGGCTGTGGTGCATTAGTCCCTGAAGTGTGTACCAGTCTTTTCCAGGAGTCTATCTCAGCTGGACTTGCTGAGCAGAGCAAGAGGGAGTGAAGATGTGAGTGAAGTGAAGAGGAGCGCTGGAGCCTGTAGAACCGTGATGACATCCACTGTTAAGAAACGTACACCTTCTTGTTCATGCTCTTCGCACTGCCTGCGATGTATCACGAATCTTAGCTCTGCTGAATCCCACCGTGCCAGCCTGTACCACCCCCTGGACCTCGCGGACAGGGAGTGTGCTCCTGCCAGAGCTGTCTACATGTCAAGTATGGGGGATGGAAGAAGTCATTTCTACTTTTACAACAGGCAAACCTTACAAAGACAAACATGAGTCTTGTGCAGGGCCATGGAAACCAGCGCTGATGAAATGAGTGACCAAGCTGAACTCTGAAAGAATTTCAGTGGGAGTTAGGCACCAGAATACCTTTGAGTATCTACATGGGGAACAAATATTCAAAAATGGACTCTTCAGCCTAGCAGAGAAAAGTATAACATGGTCCAGTGGCTGGAAGTTGACGCTAGACAAATTCAGATAGAAAATATAGCATACATTTGGAACAACTGTCATGACCAGGCGATGGGTGGTCTGACCTGGTGGTCAGAGCAGGAGTCGGGAGCCAGGCAAGGTCAGATACTAGGAGATCAGAGTCTGAGAGAGGGCAAACTGACAGGTGCCAGGAGGCAGGCAGGGTCAGGTTACCAGGAGATCAGAGTCAGGCAGTAGAAGCAGGTAGTACAAGGGAAATAGTCTTAAGCAGAGCCAATCCAGCTGCATGGACAACTTCCTGTTCCTGTGCTGTTTAAATACAAGCAAGGACACAGTCAGGACCCCCAGAGTTCCGCCAGTCAGATCCCAGGACTGGAGTCCTCTGTCAGAGTTCAGCTTCTAGTTCTGAGGACTGTTAGCAGTCACTGGGTGGCATGTCTGAACTTACTGGTGCCTAAGAGCCCTATGGACCAACGTTCAAGACCTGTGGTCCCTGACAACGATTTACCAAGGGTCACGGTGGATTCTCTATCATTGGCCATTTTTAAAATGAGATTGGATGTTTTTCTAAAAGATCTGCTCTAGGAATTATTTGGATCTTCTCTATGGCCTGTGTTACACAGGAAGTCAGACTAGATGACCACAATGGTCCCTTCTGGCCTTGGAATCTATGAGGAGCTGGGCCTTAGTGCTCACCTGGCATGGTCCCACCGCAAGCGCAGCGAGCAGCTTTCTGGCCTCCGCTAGAGCAGAACGTGCAACAATGAAACACACCCTGGTGTTTGCGGAATTTGTTCTTCACAGTCAGAGTGAATGGTGAGCCCTGCAGAGCAGAAGAGAACAGAGAGGCAATCGTGTGCCCAGCATACCCTGCTACTGTAGTAGGGCACTGGAGGGTGTCAAAAGTACCCAAATTAAAAAAAATTACTAGGGTGATGCTAGCAATTACAGACCAGTGAACCTGACTTTAATACCAAATCTGCTAGAGCAGAGGTTCTCAAACTGTGGTCCGTGAGCTCAATTCAGATGGTCCGTGGATAGTTGCCTCTAAGGTGTGAGCACGAGAGAATGAAGGGCCACCCACCTAATTAGTGGAGCTGCACAGGCATGGCTCCACTAATTAGATACCTGGATCCTGGAGAAGACGCACAGGTGAGGTGGTGGCCTTGGGGGGAATACGGGGCAGGTGGGAGGGTACAGTGGGGTTAGAAGAGGGGTGGGGGGAATTTGGGACATGCAGGGCTGCGGCGGCCACAGAAAGAGGCAACTTTCCCCAGCTCCACGGCTGCAGCTGCCGGGGAGAGACGGCCCTCCTTCCCAGCCCCAGCTCTGTGGCTGCTGTGGCGGGGGAAACCCTCCTCTCCTTCCCAACCCCAGCTCAGGGGCAGCTGCGGTGGGCGAGAGAGGGCACATCCATCGCATTAGAAAGGTAAGACTACTGATATGAAAATATGTGTTGTGTACTTTTATTTGTAGAACAAAAAAAGTTTATTATTAAGTTTTTTTATAGAGAGCTTTTATCCAAAGAGCTTTACAATAGTTAGCTAATGGTACAAACAACATTTGGAAAGATCATTAAGTGGTCCGCTGAGACCCTCAGCAATTTTCAAGCAGTCCGCGAAAAAAAAAGTATGAGAACCACTGTGCCAGAGGAACAAAATGTGAAAGGGAAAAACCAGCATGACTTCCACAAACGAAAACCCAGCTTCTGCAATCTACTAGATTTTTTTGAGCAAGCCAAAATAGCAGATAAAGGAGAACTGATGATCGTTTGTTTGGGCTTTCAAAATCCCTTTGACAAAATCCCTCACAAAAGGCAATTAAAAACTTGGCAGTGATAATGGGTAGATAATTAGAAAGGGAATCAGCCAGGGCTGAGTGGGCAGCAGGAGGCAGACCAGGGAATCAGCAGCGGGGAGGTGCAATAGATCAGCGGGGAGCTTGGGTATCATGGAAGTTTTGAGAGAGGCCAAAGCAGGCTGCAGCAAAGTTGGAAGGGCCAGGATTGGAGTGCTTTCCAGGAGGCTGCAGGAGGATCCTTTACTGGGAGAGACCAGCAGGTGGGGGAATGATTTTAACTAGGTGCTGTGGGAATTGGGAAAAAAGCTGGTGCAAGGGATGAGTCAAGTTCCTCAGTTCCACTGGGAAGAACAGGGCATGCAGATGGGGTATCGACGGAATAATACCTATTACATAACAGAGAAGGAAGAAAGTGTCTGTGATTAGAGCAGATGGAGCTAGGAGGTGCAGGGGTTACCTATGGGAATAGCTCACTGGGCTTGACTCACTATTGCCCTGCCCCTTATGCAAGTTCTCAAACTGTGGGTTGGGACCCTAAAGTGGGTTGTGACCCCATTTTAATAGAGTTGCCAGGGCTGGTGTTAGACTTGCTGGGGCCCAGGGCCAAAGCCCAAGCCCCACCGCCTGGGGCCTAAGCCCAAGCCCTACCACCCGGGGCCTAAGCCCAAGCCCTGCCACCCAGGGGCTTCAGCCCTCAGTGGCAGGGCTCAGGCTTTGGCTTCAGCCCTGGGCAGCAGGGCTCAGGGTCCAGGCTCCCCACCTGGGCAGAAGCCTTTGGGCTTGGAGTTTGGCCCCCGCACCAGGGGCAGCAGGGCTCGGGCAAGCTCAGGCTTTGGTCTTCCCTCCTGGGGTCATGTAGTAATTTTTGTTGTCAGAAGGAGGTTGCGGTGCAATGAAGTTTGAGAACCCCTGAGCTACATCAATCACAGTGAGTTGAAAGGTTACCTGTACATGCTGCCCTTTGACACAGATGCAGACAGTGTATGTGCCCAGCTCCTCAGGGATGTAGGAAATGTGGTAAGTCCCATCCCTCTTATCACACACGCTGGGCTTGATTATACTATAAATACAAAAAGAGAGGGAAACAAGGTCAGTAACTTGTAGAAAACTGATCTAATTGGTAATCACTTTGTGGATTAGATTTATAGGAAGCTTCTTACCCCATGCCCCAGTTCAGGGATCTAAAATGTACATGTATAAAAGACCCCTGAATGATGATGCATGTGCCGTAGATTTCACACACATACCTGCTATCAGAGGCCACAGTACCATACGAAGGAGATCAAAGAAAGTCAGTTATACTGCAATGATTTGCAACAACCCTGTGAGTACTGAAAGAGGAGAAGCAGAAAAACTGTAGCAGAGGGAGGAAGACAGATGCAATGTCAGAGCATCCTCTGGATTTCAGACAGGAGTCTTCTCTTTCCTACTTCATGGATGCAAGAGGAAGTGGCAAAGCTCTTGACCTTAAGAAGGAAAACTTGAGCTTTTTCAGTTCCTACGGGCAAAGGCTAAAGACCAGTTCTCACTCTTACTAGTGAGCCTGGAAAGCAGCAGGGCCAGTCCAAAAGATTGTGCATATTTTGCAAGCTGTATCCACTGCAAGTTCTCACAATAAAAAACTCTGCTCAGAGCTGTATCATCACAGTGCTTGGAAACATGGGCCACACAGGAGAGGATGGAGACATCACCTGCAGCCAGTATGGAAAAGCTGAAGCTTTCATTGCGGAGACCACACCACTCTTCTCCCTGACAAGCATTCACTGTTCCACTCAGTCATGGATGTAATGTACATCAGCACTGACATTACTCATTAAATCAGCAGGTCTGGATAATCTCTATCCATGAGTTTAAAAGAGTTGGCCGAAGAGCTCGCTAGACCATCAGCGTTGATTTTCAATAAGTCTTGGAATATCAGGGAAGGTCCAGAAGACTGGAAGAAAGCTAATGTTGTTCCAATATTTAAAAAGAGTAAATAGGATGACATGGTTAATTATAAGCCTTTCAATATGACAGCGATCTCAGGCAAGATAATGGTACAGCTGATATGGGACTTGGTTAATAAAGAATTAAAGGAGGGTAATATAATTAATGCCAACCAACATGAATCTATGGAAAATAGATTCTGTCAAATTAACTTGACATATTTTTTGATGAAATTACAAGTTTGGTTGATAAAGGTAATAGCGTTGATGTAATATATTTAGATTTCTGTAAGGCATTTGACTTGGTACAACATGACATTTTGAACAAAAACTGGAAAGATGTAAAATGAACATGGCACACATTAAATGGATTAAAACCAGGCTAATTGATAGGTCTCAAAATGTATAAACAGGGAATCATCCTCAAACAGGTGTGTTTCTAACAAGGTCCTGCCACGATCAGTTCTTGACCCTACGCTATAACATTTTTATTAATAACCCAGAGGAAAACATAAAATTATCCCTGATAAAGTTTGCAGATGACACAAAAATTGGGGGAGTGGTAAATAAGGAAGAGGACAGGTCACTGATATAGAGTGCTCTGCATTGCTTAGTAAGCTGGCACAAGCAAACAATGTGTTTTAATACAACTAAATGTAAATATAAATCCTACATCAAGGATGTAAAGAATGTAGCCCATACTTACTTGATGGGGGACTCTGTCTGGGGAAGCAGTGGCTCTGAAAAAGATTTGGGGGTCGTGGTGGATAATCAGCTCAACGTGAGCTCCCACTGTGGCAAAAAGGGCTAATGCAATCTTTGAATGCATAAACAGGGGAATATTGAGCAGGAGTAGAGGTTATTTTACCTCTATATTTGGCACTGGTGCAATTGCTGCTGGAATACTATATCCAGTTCTGATCTCTCCAATTCAAGGAGGATGTTAATTAAACTGGAAAGAGTTCAGAAAAGAGACCTGACAATGATTAGAGGATTAGAAAAAATGCCAGATAGTAACAGATTCGAAGAGCTCAATCTATTTATCTTAACAAAGAGAAGGTGAAGGCGTGATTCAATTACAGTCTGTAAGAATCTACATGGGGAACAAATATTTAATAAAGAACACTTCAATCTTGCAGTGAAATAACACAATCCAATGGCTGGAAGTTGAAGCTAGACAAAATCTGACTGGAAATAAGGTGCAAATTTTTAAATGAGACTAATTAGTCAATTTAACAAGGATTGTGGTCGATTCTCTATCACTGACAATTTTTAAATCAAGATTGGATATTTTTCCAAAAGATCTGCTCTAGGAATTATTTTAGGGAAGTTCTATGGCCTGTGTTATACAGGAGGTCAGACTAGATGATCACAATGGTCCCTTCTGGTCTTGGAATCTCTGAATCTATTAATTTTCTCAGACCATGCTCTTGTAAGGATCATTTCACTCTGCAGAACTGTCCCCCAGTCCCTTGGACAGCAAGGCACATGCTGTCTCAGTGGGATTGCCAGCAACTCTATTTGCATCTGATATCTGAGTGGTGGCACGGCAGTGCATCATTCATGAGACATATGGGCCCAGTTAAACTGGTACACTCTTGCTGCTTTGTGACACTCTGCAGTTAATCTGGTTTTACAGCTGTTTTGAATCACTGAAGTGGCAACAAAGCAGCCAGAGTAAACATTTAAATCAGACTCTACAACTACTACTACCATCTCAACATGGAAGAGAGAAACTGGGAGAAGAATTGGGGAAGGGAGCCAAGGAAGGGAGGGGACAAAGACGGAGAGGAGATCAGAGGAAAAATACAAGAGAAAAGGAAAGACATCTTATCCCATAAGGTCAGAGGCATTGGAAACAGTGTCACTTCTCAGGGCATATCTACACTACAAAATTAAGTCGACCTACAGATGATGCTCTGACATTGCTGTCGACTTACAGCCACCACTCACTGTGGTGAGTCACAGCCCTCCTTCTGTCAGTGGTGTGCGTCCTCACCAGGAGCACTTCCACTGATTTAAGAGAGGCAATGTGGGGGGCTGAGAGCCCAGGCTCTCAGCTCTGTTTGGAGTTCCCAGCTTCTCCTCCCACTCTCAGCTCCTGCTCCCTGCCAGGAGCCTGGCTGTCTCCACCCTGCTCTCAGCTCCCCGCTACCCACTGGGAGTAGGGCAGCCATCCTGGCTCTCAGCTCCCTGCTGGGAGTGGGACAGCTGCCCCACCACCTCAATGGGGAGCTCCAAACCCAGAGCCTGGGCTCCCGGCGGGAAGTGAGGAGCCGGGCATGGGGAGCCAGGCAGCAGCCCGGCTGGGAATGGGGAGTTGGGACCCAGGGAGTCTGGGCAGCAGCCCGGCTGGGAGTGGGGAGTCCCCACCTGCCGCAGGGTGACAGCCCTGTGAGCGATTTTCTTGTCAATTTCATAGCACCAGCATGGAGCTATGAAATTGACAAGAATTTTAGCCAACAGCCATGTAAGTAAGGCAATGTCTACACAGACACTGCATCACCCCAACTACACGACATAAGCCTTATGGCTCTCATGGAGGTGGAGTCATTATGTCAGCGTAGTAGGGCACTTACATCGGCAGGAGCAAGGCTGCAGTGTATTCACTGACATAATTGGATTGCTGTAAGCCACCTTACATCAACTTAACTCTGTAGTATAGACCAGGCCTCAGTCTCAGAGAGTAGCTGCTTGCAGAAAAGCCAGTTAGGAAGCAGCAGGCACAAGAAGGGCAGAGGGCTGAGTCATCTAACTTAAGAACCAAGATGTGGCCTATGACTCTTATCTTTAACATTGTGACCCTATTTTTGATCATTACTGGCAGGTTGTTCCTTTATGAAATTAACCCAATACTGGTTTCACAGGGAACCAAGGTGGCGAAAATCCCAGTGAAATCATGAGGTAGTCATATAGGAATTGCCATACGCAATCACACCTGTGGTCCAACTAGTCCAGTAGCCTGCCTCTGCTGGTGGCCAGTACTGTTCTGCTTTAAAGGAAGATGCAAGAAACCCAGCAGCAGGCAATTATGGAACAGCCTGCTCAGGGGAAAATTTCTTCCTAACCACCATTAATTAGAATTGATTGTGCCCTGAAGCATGACCATTTATAATCTTTCCGAAATCCTGGTTTGGTTTTCCCCTATTGGTTTGACCGAATACAGTTGCCTACCTCACTTCCTGTCATAAACTGTGTTATAAGTGTTGCTTTATGTTACTACATAGCTGCTATGTCTCACCCTAGGGGTGACTGGATTTCAGCAGTGGATGAAGTGATCATATATACACAGAAATGAAAAATCACGCTAATGTGACTTCAGCCACCTCTGTCCCCAGACAAAATTACTCCCCTCTCTCCCCTCTAAGCATTGTGGTATACACATCTCATTCATCCTGATTGATGCAGAGTGCAGGAGGAAGGACTGGAGACGTGTCCTCTGACAGTGCTCCTTGATCAACAGATAGCTACGTATGTAGTGTTGTTTTCCTATCCTTTATCTGATTTTTGACTATGCTGCAACTGTTGTGGTGTTGCTCTGTATCAAGGCATAAACCCCATCACAGACTATATATGGCAAAAGCTGGAGTCCTGAATGCTAACTGATCTTATTCTTCCCTATAACAGAGAGTTTTAGCATTATATTCTCTTCTACACCCAAACAATGGCCATGTTGGCAACTTGCCCTTGCTTGTACCTAACTTGCATAAAATGGAGCAGATTACATTCTTAAAGGTGACCCGCAAAAGCTTTTTTTAAATTGGACTTGTGCCCTTTCTTGCTGCTTTTTGATACCAAAGCTGGCCTCAAAGCATCTTTCAAAATAAATTTTTTGCTTGTGTTTTTGTCTTAGTAATACCTGGAATGTCAAGTTTGGGTTTCTCTGGTTTTCATGGTAGGCTTTCAAGCTTCCTTTGAGCTCAGTCACCTTAACTGAAGGACAGAGATTACTGATGCCTGAACAAAGGCATCCTTTATACAAAATGTTAATCTCTCATTTAATTTAAATAGGTGTTAACAGAAACAAAAGTCCTCGTTCTCTGTTACCTTGGATCATGTGCAGACACCCAGTGTGCAACAGGTGTAAAATGCTGCCAGATCAGAGTGATTTACACCCACTATGCCTTTAAAAATGCCCAACTATTATGATAAAATCATGAGGTGGTAGCTCTGTTTTAGAGCTCCATAAGGGCTGCACTTGGGCCCACAGCTCTTGGGTGAAGCACCATTGTGCTATTCTCCCTGTAAGTCCTGGCCTGCCCATGGAAGCTCTTTACTTACAGGGGACTGCAAACATGGAGGTACATAGAGACAGAGATGAGGAAGCCTGTAGCAGAGATTTTAAAGCAAGACAGAAGGCAAACAAAACCATTCTGGCCATCCCAGGGAAGGTACCAACCAGTCCTTCTTGTCTTTGTGGATGATCATGACCCGGATGGGCTCTCCTCCTTTCCCCATCTGCTCTCCCGATGCATCATTACACAGCAGAGTAAAGCTGGCCAGCTGCTTCTGACGGGCACTGTGGAGATCTGAAAGACAGAGCAAACTGTCCCGTACTGTTCCAGACAGGACTGAGGAGAGACACACTTGACATCAGCCAGCAGCTTTCCAACACCCGCACTGTACTTCACTCTGTCTAACCAGGATTTTATAAGGTTCCCCTTCGCTGAGCCCCTTCCATGAAAAGTAAAACCAAACACATTGCTAGTGTCCTGCTGGCCAAGTCCTCCCACAGATGGCAAGTGTGCCTTGATTGGAAGGTGCAGCTCAGAAGTGGGCTGCACGCTCCTTTGCAGTCCCTTGTTTTGTGAGTTCGGCTGGCGATTGTTTCAGTCCTCAGAACAAGCGCTGCTCTAATTTAGGCTCAGCTCTGAAGTGAACACGGTGACAGCTGAAAAGAGCCAGAGTGCAAGGACACTCCAGTTTTATCCCCTTACCCAGCTACACCCCCAATACACACCCTGCGGATACAGAGCCATTCCACTGGCTCTACAGAAGCAGGATTTCCCCCGTGAAATGGAGATATTCTCCAAGGGCTGGTTCCACTGGTTTTCCAGTCCCTTAGGGCCACTGTTGGTGTAAAGGGGCTGCAGCAGAGACCAGGGCTTTTGGTGTGAGCTGCCTCTATAGGATGCTGGCCTTGCACACGAGTGGCTTTTTGATTGCAAAGGGCTGGGACAACCATGGTTCTTTCCCTCCCTTTCCCTGACAGAGTTCGTATGTTACAGCTCACAGGCAAGAGAGGATCCTAGACTAAGGAACACAACCCCGGACTTACCAGTGTAAAATGATCACCAGTCTGCTTCAGGAAAGAAATAGCAGTTATTTCTTCTTTTAAAAAGCAGTGACACTAGAGATGTACAGTGAAATAAATCTATAGGATAGGGATAGCCTAACTGCTGTCCAGGGCCCAGTACAGTCCCCTTCCTCCTCTTTAACATGGAGGTGGAGACTGCAGATGATATGTCCCATCGTGCAATGTGACCTTCTACTTCGATCAAGACAGAGCATTGCATACTGGGAGCTGTCATCTTGGCAGGCCTCACTTCCAATTGTAGTCAATATGGAAGTGGCAGAATGGGACAAGGAACCTTCCTTCTTAAATCTAGCCCAGGCTATGAGTGACCCAAAGTTAGTGCTATCTGACAGATGCTCAGTGGCCTGCATGAAATGCATCTGACAGTCTCACAAAGTTCTTGGTGGACAGTTGTCTACATTACAATATGCACTAACTGGTCCCCACTGTGGTCAGTTTCAGCAGAGGCCAACGACTACATGTATCAGGGAGACTGAACTACTTGCTCAGCCACAGAGTTGGTCTATCCAGTTCAGAGATGAGGGACAATGACAAGAAGCAATGGGAAAGAAGTTTTACCTACTATTGCATGCCCTGTACCTATTCTGGATTAACTATGGTCTTTGGTCTCTAGGGCTGCCCCCAGGGTGGTTATGCACACCCTCAGTTAAGGAATGACATCTATAATAGGGTTTTGTAGGGTTCACCCCAATCCCTCCCACTTTTATTTTATCATTGGTCAATCAGAATCAAGTTGTCCCCATACCTTCCCCTTGCAGGACACATTTGGCTGGATCAACTGCCTTATTGAGAATGGTCCCAAAAACCTCATAGCCACAGCACTGGCCAGCCTTCTCATGGGGAGAGAACTGGATCCCATCTTCCACTCCAGGGTGGATGCTATAATCTGCGTTATTCAGCTTTCTCAGCCGGCTCGCCACCACCCCCTTGGTGATAAGGATCTCCAAGTCTGAGCCACTGGTCAGCAGGCGCTCAGTGAACTCCACCCCAGTCCTCATGTCCATCAGCAGCTGCTCCAGCTGTGCCTTCTGTAAGTGCAACAGGGTCTCCTTTTGCACCTTCAAGTCTTCCAGCTGCTTCAGCAGCCGGTCCCGGTGTTCTTCAATAGCCCTTATGTATCCGTCTGCAAATGTGCGGATCTCCCCAGCCACTGCCTCCACATGACTGCAGATGGCATTGCTGACTCCTTCAATATGGCGTAGGGCCCCTTCTAGGGTGTCCACGTGCAGCTGGGTGCTCTTGAGGAGGTCCCGCATGGAATCTCCGTGTTTGTGGATGACATTGGCAGTAAAGGCATATGGATGATGCCGGTGCTCGCCCACCACACAATCCCGGCACACAGGCTGCTCACACTGCTCACAGAACAGCGTCAGGTCTTCTGAAGGGTGGGAAGGACATAGAATGGACTTCTCAGTCCGGCTGTAGCCCTTCAGGTCCTCTAGATCCACCACAGCATGGGAAGCTGTTTTCTTCTGTCTCCTAGAAGGAAGTATAAGAGATAAATCTGGGCTTGCAACATGTGACCTGCAGATTCCTACAGAGCTGTCGATGACCCCCTCACACACTGTGACCTGCATGGACCACAAGCCACAACATATGATACTCCAGACTGATTCAATAGATGGCAATGTTGCATGATGGGATCTTTAATCTCCTTGAGTCACACCTCCACATGAAAGATGACATCATCTACAACCTGCCCCCACTTTGTGCTAATTAGCAGCTGCTCTCTGGCTCCCTGCATGCTGACAATGCTGTTCTCAGATGGGAGAATGTTATACAAGGACCAGGGGGGTAGCTGTCACACTATTAGTACAGGTAGTCTCTCTTTACAGAGCCTGCCAGAAGCAGGGTAGCTGCAAGGACCCCAGAGCCCACTGTGATGAGTGCAGCAGGAAGATGGTGGGTGCCACCAGGTGAGGGCTGGCAGGCAGCAGCATGGAGTAAGTTTGCTCAGCCACTGCCTCTTCCATGGATGTCTAAGGGATGTCAGGCTCCTTACCTGTCAATCTGTCTCTTTTTACCCGCCTTTTATTCACTCGAACAAAAACTCGTATACCCTTGAAGGGAAGATGGGAGATCAGGACCAGGCAAGAGTCAAACAAGGACCTATGGTAAGATACTAAATATTCTTAAATCCAAATGCCATCTCTCTTCTAGACTCAGGGCTTGTTCCTGCTTAGCACAGCTGAGGTGGGGGCAGGGCAGAAAGCTCCTGGGGCCATCCAGCTGCCAGGCCAGTACCAAACACACAGCAAAGCAGTCTCAAGGTTGTTCTATTTTACGTTGCCTGCCAACAGCCCCCAGGGGACATTTAGCAGCTGGGGGATCCACAGGGCATTAGGGACTCCTAACCATGCCTCCTTCCACTGGCCATACCCCCTACACCAAAGGGTGAGTGTCTGAGGAGGGGCAGGATATGCTAAGATGGCTCTATACCAGCCAAGGATTCTCCGATGCAGGGGAAATCCCGCAGGAGACAGTAAGATAGCTCAAGAGCTGCTTTACACCACCTGAGCAGCACAAAACCGCCACAGGGCAGAGCAGGGCGCTCTCAGACTTCTCCTTTTGCCTCATTCTTTGAACTCTTCTCGTGCTCTCACTTGTGTTATGTCTGCACAGCCACCTTGTGCCATTTCTGTAACACTCCCTGGATGTCACCTCTGCTGAAATCCCACACCGGTACACCAAGCAGCATGACAACAGCACTCCCATGTTCACAAAACTCCATTGGCTCCTGATGACCCAGTTCCCAGTGGTCCTCCTTGGGCCTGATCTCACACCAGTATAGATCGGGAGCAGCTTCACTGATATAATGGAGTGACCTCAGTGTAAAAGTGATATCAGTAGATGAGACTGGACTCAGGCCCCTTAGGCTGGATTCTTTACTGCCTTGCACCTTGGTCCTTGGATGGCTATTTATATCAGTATGAAAAGCTGCCGTTCTGGGGCTCAATTCCTTGCTGTCCAGCATCTTGTGTAGTCAAATTTGGTGTAAGAGGTTACCCAGGTAGAGTAGTAACATTTTGCCCTGGTGTAACTGATTGTACAAAGTGCAGGGCGACTGGGAATCAAGACCCTGTTGCACAGGTATAAGTGTCTACACAGGGGCGAGGCAGTAGAGAAGTTAGCCTGATTCTTGGTAATGCAAAGGACTCTTTGAAGCATTCTGGCAATGTTGGAGGGCACTAAACAAGGAGGAAACAGGCCCAGAGCACTACCCCAGCCAGGGGACTTCCCTGGCCAGTCTAGAACTGCCAAAATGGCTCTAAACCAAGTCCTTTTCCAGTCCCCACCAACCATGTATATATTCCAGCTAGCCTCACAGATCTCATCTCTTTTCTCCTCTAGCACTGCACTTCTTTGTCTCCTCACACAGTCACACCACTATTGATGCAAGAACCTCCTCTGCAGCACCTACATCTGTAGCAGCCACCCTGTACTTCTGCCTCATCATCTCTTCAGCTCTTTTCAAACCTCACCTGGAAACCCCCCCCCTCCCCCCGCTGACACCTCTTCAATTTTCACTCACTCTACTGCAGCTTCATTCTACAACTGCCTTAAATGCTGCAAAGCAAAGGGAAATTTGCTTGTGTTACAGCTACTGGCTGCCTGGCTTGCAGGGCGCTATGAGGATACGTTCATGAATGTTTGTGGACACTCAGATGGAACAGTTTCAGGAGCAGTATATACATGGACAGAGTTGACTGGAAGTAAGCCGTGTAGTTACGCTAACATCAGGATTTGTCCAACACTACCCTTTTCTCTCTAGGGCTGAAATTTTCCACACCAGTTCTCAAATTCACCCAGAAGTAACTTTTAAACATACACACAAACAATTATTGCTTTAAAAATTGCCTCTTTGCAGGCAACCTCAGTAGACAGGCCAAGGGCTGAAGGCCCAATGGAGGCTGAACTGCCCTCTCTCCTCTCGAGCTGGGGTCCCTCCAGAACAGGACTGGATAAGCAGGGAGTTTGCACTGCCACTGCCCGGGCTATACCTGCTCTGGGAACAGCAGGTTTCAGTCTCCAGGGCTGTCAATCTCTTATTTTTCTGCTGTACTACATTCACTTAAATGTAAAATAAACAAATGTCTGTTGGAGCATCTACCAAAGTTTGGACTTATTGACCGGTGGATGATGTCTCTGGACCAGATCAGCCTAGGTAGATGAGTGCAGCTCTCCCACACGGTCCACTCTGTTGTTTGTCCCCACCTGGGCTATGAGGAGGAAGAGAATGTGTGGGCAGGCTCCTGACAGCCGTGGCCACAATGGGCGAGGCACTGTACAATTTTCACAGTTGTTCACTAATTTGGGTGTTTCAATATTTGGGGCCCACCTGAGACATCCACGGCCTGATTTCCAAGGATGCTGAGCAACCACACCTCCCATTCACTTCCTTTAGAGTGGTGGGTGCTCAACACTTCCAAAAATCAGGCTCAAATCAGACACCGAACACCTAAGTGGACACTTCTGGCCTAATTGGTTACCATGCATGCATGGACAGGTGGCTCCGTATATATAGTACATATACTTGTGTAAGACCAGAAACAGCAATGGAGTTTTCATGCCTGGAAGGGCTTAGTTACACATCTGCTCTCTGCCTCTGGTGCTTCCTCCCATACCTGTGAGCCTGGTAGCAGAAGTGGCAGAGATTGGCTTTGCAGGTGGGACAGTGCTTCACGGCTTCCCCATCCACACAGAGGTCACACAGCATTCCTGGGCCTTGCGCCTGCAGGGTCTCCAGTAACACCTCATTCATGGCCAGGTGGTCAGTGGTCAAGTCATTAATGCCGCCTGGTGGCAAATCCACCTCTGTGTCACAGACAGGACAAAGGACGCTGAGCAGTGGTTGATGATGATCCTGGAGCCACGACCCATCTGAGGTAGAGTCTGAATCCTCCGCCTGGAAGCCGAGCACTGAAAAGGATTCCAGCTGCTCAAGACAGGCCATGCAAAACGTGTGTAGACAGGGCAGGATTTTGGGGGCCAAGAAGAGCTCTGTGCACAACGGGCACCTAGTTCTGGCTAGGCCCCTGACTTCACCAGGGATTTCGGACATGATTCCAAACTGCCGCTGCTGCTCTTGTGGGTCGGACATCTTCTGAAATTCAAATTATGGAATGAAAATAAAATCCAATCCATGCAATTTATGTACAAAAAGTGCCAGGGCTGCCATGAAAGGGTCCAGCATGGCCCCGAGAGAACCCCTCTTACAGCATGGATGGGGCCTGCTCTAGTGACCCTTTCCAAGCATCCCAGTGCAAGTGAGGGTCACTAGCTTGTTCCCAGTGACCAGGGAGAACACTTCAACCTCCCTGGTCACTCGATTACAGACCTCAAAGTTGCAATACTCCAACAAAAAAACTTCAAAAACAGACTCCAATGAGAAACTGCAGAATTAGAATTAATTTACAAACTTGACACCATTAAATTAGGCCTGAATAAAGACTGGGAGTGGATGGGTCATTACACAAAGTAAAACCTATTTCCCCATGCTAATTTTTCCCCTACTGTTACTCACACCTTCTAATCAACTGTTTGAAATGGGCCATCCTGATTATCACTACGAAGGTTTCACAGCATCTCCGCCAGGTGGGGGAAATGGAGTCGCTCTCAGGGGGGACAGGCACTCTCGTGGTGCCACTGTCAGGTAGGGGATATGGGGTCACTCTCGCAGCATCGCTGTTGGGTGGGGGTACATGGAGCACTCTGGGGATATGGGGGCACTTTTGGGCAGGATGTATGGGAGGTGTTTTTGGGTGGGAGCTATGGGGAGCACTCTCATAGTGTCACTATCGAGTGTACAGGGTTGCTCTCACTGTGTTACTGTCAAATGCACAGGAGGTGCTCTCAGTGGGCACTCCTCTGCCATCACTACCAGGTGGTGGTTAGGGGAGCATTATCAGGAGGCATAGGGATGTTCTCAGCAGGGGGGTTGAGGATGCTCCAAGGGGGCATGGGAGGTGCTCTTGGGTGGGGGGTACAGCCAGGGTACTGTCAAGCCAGGATATGGGGCTGCTCTTGCAGCATCGCTATTGGATGGTGGGGGTATAAGGACTGTATCGTGGCATTGCTGTTGGGTGTGGTGCTGTCAGGCGAGGCGGTATGGGGGGATCTCCCAGTGTCCCAGTTGGGCATGGGGTATGGAGCCCTTCTTAGGGGAGGCACAGAGGATGCTCTCACGGTGTTGCTGTTGGGCAGGGGGCACTCTAGGGTGGGGGTATGATGCACTCTCAGGAGGGGGTATGGGGCCGTCGCAGAGCAGGAACAGGGGCGCTCCCGAGGGCGGGGTGCCGAGGCGCTGTCGGGGGAGGGGGGCCATTCTCAGGGTCACGGGGACACTCTCGGGGGGTGCCGGGGGTGCTCTGCTCCTGCCTGCCCCGCGCTGTGAGCTGGGGGGGGGAGGGGGGCAGTGGCTGGGTCAGGGCCCCTCTCACAGGCCGCCCACCCCCAGCCCCGGAGCGCAACTTACCCAGCAGCGCCAAGGCCGCGCGGCATGAGCAGGGCCCGGGGGTCCAGTCTCCGCTCGCAGCCCCGGCGCAACCCAACTCAGCCACCCCGCAGCCCCCGGGCCAGTCCCTGCTCCGCCCGCCGTTGTCCGGTCTGGGAAGCGCCAGCCCCGTGTCTGCCCCAATGCCCCCCCCCGCCCTTTACCTCTCTGCAGCGGGAGCCCTTGGGGCCCCCTCAGGCGCCCGCCCCAGGAGTCTCGGGGGAAATCGCGCCGCGGCCCCACTTGTGGCAGGACCTTGAGCAAAGTCATGGGGACGCTGCGGGCCTCCGCCCGCTCAGCTGGGAGAGGCGGGCCGGGGGCTCTCCGGGAAGCTGGCACCTGCGCGGAGCTTCCCAGGGGAAGCGGCGCTGCCTGCAGGGCGAGCCGGCTCGGTGCCAGCCCCACGAGCTAGCGACATTTGCCCTGGGGAGACACCCAGGGACCCCCACGCAGATACCGCCCTCCCCGGGCACAGCTTCTCCGGGCGCCAAGGGCAGAGCCACCCTGCCGGGCCAGCAGGAGATCGGTATTAGCCGTACCCCGGAGACCCCAGGCACGGGGTTGCTGGGTTAAAGCTGGGCCGATGCCAGTCCTTCCCCAAGGAGCTGACAGCACAAACACAGTTCAGGGGCTGCTTTGCAGAGCTGTATACAGGGCGGGATTTAGGGGCAGGCAATCCAGGACTACCTCTTGCGGGGCGCCTGGCTCGGGGTACTGCATAGGTGCTGGAACTAGGGGTGCTGGGGTTACTGCTGTGCACCCCCTGGCTTGAAGTGGGTCCCATCATATACAGGCTTTACAGTTGGGTTAATTGTTCCAGCGCCCCTGGGGTGTTGTAAGGTATTCAAAATTTAACAAATGGGAGGGGGGGGTGAATAAATGGACACAAATCAGACGTCGAGAATTATAGTATTCAAAAACCAGTCGGAGAACACTTCAACCTCCCTGGTCACTCGATTACAGACCTCAAAGTCGCAATACTCCAACAAAAAAACTTCAAAAACAGACTCCAATGAGAAACTGCAGAATTAGAATTAATTTACAAACTTGACACCATTAAATTAGGCCTGAATAAAGACTGGGAGTGGATGGGTCATTACACAAAATAAAACCTATTTCCCCATGCTAATTTTTCCCCTACTGTTACTCACACCTTCTAGTCAACTGTTTGAAATGGGCCATCCTGATTATCACTACGAAGGTTTTTTTTCTCCTGCTGATAACAGCCCACCTTAATTGATTAGTCTCGTTAGAGGTGGCATGGCAACACCCATTTTTTCATGTTCTCTGTGTATATATATCTTCCTTCTGTATTTTCCACTGCATGCATCCGATGAAGTGGGTTTTAGCCCACGAAAGCTTATGCTCAAATAAATTGGTTAGTCTCTAAGGTGCCACAAGTACTCATTCTTTTTCCTCACATCGGAGTATCTCATAGCCCTGTAGCTAGGGCACGCACCCAAACGGTGGCAGAGCCCTGTTCAAATCCCTTTTCCCCCTCAGGTGGAGGGAAGACTTGAACTGGGGAGTCTTCCACCTCCCAGGTGAGTGCCCCAACCACTGGGCTAAAAGTTTTGAGGAAGCCCCTCCTTCTCTTTCCTCACCACCCCACCTCCCAACCTCTTTTGTGTGAACTCCATCTGAGCATGCCTATTGGATCAGGCTCACCTGTAATCTAGGGGGTCGAATGCCTATCTTCTCCCGGTTTGTGAATGACTCTGGGGCTTCGATGGAAGATAGGTGCCTGGGTACCTGGAGTGAGGCAGCAGTGTGCATGCCCACATGCAGAAACATAAGCACCCAGGGAATTTTTAATGCAAAAACATAGGCACCAAGTCACTTTTAGTATCAGAGTGGTAGCCGTGTTAGTCTGGATCTGTAAAAGCAGCAAAGAGTCCTGTGGCACCTTATAGAGCATGAACTTTCGTGGGTGAATACCCACTTCGTCAGATGCAAGTCAGTTTTAGGCACCTATAGGGCTTGGTAGAAGTTTTGTGCATCACACTGGTCCCAAAAATGGGACTTAGGCACCTAACTCCTTTTATGCATTCAGGCCCTGACCATTTATTTTGGTGCTAGAACAGACCCCTGGGATAACCCATTCATCTGTTTTTTCCAAGTACTTGTTTTCTCACCCACATGCATCCTGAACCATCTGTCTTGGAGTAGCAGTTCAATGGCATCCGTAACCCATGGGGGAGGACTCTTGACATTTTAACAAGTAGACATGTGTGCCATACCATATCATATGCTGCAGTGAGGCCAAGGAAAATAGTGCCTCTTTTCAGGTTTCTTTGAAAACTGTTTTAAAAAATGGGGTTAGTGTAAGTACTTTGTCACATGCGCTTCAACCTTGTGAAACGCCTGCTTGCTCCACATTCAACCGGTTCTCCACTTCTGGTGTTATTCGCTGTAAAATTAGGCGGTCTAGAACCTTGAGACACTCAGAAAGCAGCGATATTGGGCAGTAGCTTGATACCTGGTTTCGGTCTTTACCAGGTTTTGGCAGGCTGATGACTTTTGACATACGCCAGAGTTTCGGCAGTCTTCCTTCATTGGTGACCCTTGTGAAGAACTGAGCCAGCCAAGAGCAGGCGCATGGCCAAGATGTTTCAGGAGCTCTGGAAGGATGTTGTCATAGCCAGCAGAAGTGCCAGATTTGATGTTATGTAGCACTCTGTCCAGCTCAGGCACTGTGAAAGGGTCAGGGCAAGCTCTGGATTTGTGCTGCTTGCAGAAGACCCTTCACTTGCTCTGGACTCGACTCTTCACTTCTTTTTCCAGGGTTGTCTTTTCCATATGAAGGAGGTGACTGGCTACTTGGTTAGCGCTCACACATGATCAGCTTGGTGTCAGTGGTTGCTGGGCTACTTCAAGGCGACAAAGTAAACTCCAGCATTTTTGGCTGGAACAAGTAAAGTCCAGGTTCTTGGTCTTTTCCTCCCATCTGGCTTGACAAGCACAGCTCAAAACTTCGACTAAGTGGTTGGCCGCGTCCAGGTCACTGGTTGACTCATACTGCTTGAGTAGAGCGGCACACTCTTCTTCAAGGCAGGGGATGTACACAGGGTGATAGCCAGGTGGAATGGCTCTGGTGGCTGCTTTGTAGATGGCTCTACAGAAACGCCAGTAAGCCTGCTCTGTTGGGATGTGGTGGGGCAGTATTGTTACGACACTCCATTCTAGTGTCTTGCTGTATTTCTCCCAGTTGGCTTTGTGCAGGTTCCACCGCTGCTGCTTTGTGCTCGTGACAGTTGGTAGCCGAAGACCAATATGGATCAGTGACTGTCTGTGCTGACTGTGTGGAAAGTTGTGCAAGACTTGACATGATGCTGAATGTGGGTTGCTGTGTACTGAACTGACCCAACATATGTCAGGTGAGTAGATGCAGTTCCATCTAGGGATTTGTCAGGAACAAATCATGCCAAACCAATCTGATTTCCTTTTTTGACAGGTTTACTGGCCTAGTAGATAGTGGGGAAGCTATAGACATGATATATCTTGATTTTACTTTTGATTGAGTTCCATGTGGCATTTCCATAAGCAAATTAGGGAAATGTGGCCTATATGAAATTACTACAAAATGGGTGCACAACTGGTTGGAAGACAGTACTCAAAGAGTAGTTATCATTGGTTCGCTATCAAACTGGGAGGCCATATCAAGTGGGGTCCCACAAGGGTCTGTCCTGGATCTGGTACTATTCCATATTTTCGTTAATGGCTTGGATGATGGAGTAGAGAATCTGCTTATAAAAGTTGCAGGTGACAACAAGCTGGGAGGAGTTGCAAGCATTTTGGAGGACTGGATTAGAATCCAAATGATCTTGATAAATGGAGAATTAGTCTGAAATCAATAAAATGAAATTAAATAAAGACAAGGTGTCATGAACATACAGCTAAGGGTGGCATAAAATCCCTCCTTTACCTGTAAAGGGTTAAGAAGCTCAAATAACCTGGTTGGCACCTGACCAAAAGGACCAATAAGGGGAGAAGATACTTTCAAATCTATGGGGGAAGGTTTTTTGCTTTGTGCTGTGTGTGTTGTTGTTCTCTCCGAGACAAAGAGAGAGACCAAGCAAGTATTCCAGTTCCTACTGAAATGATACATCTAATATTACAGAAATAGTAAGTAATAGCAAGGAAATGCGTTAGATTATCTTTTGTTTTAGCTTATGAATTTTCTTGCAGGACTTAACTAATCTGCCTCCAGGCAAAGAAAAAAACCCTCCAGCTGTTCTCATCTAAAAAAAAAAAAAAAAAATGTCCTTTAAAAAAAAAAAACCTTCCTGGCTTTCAAGCAGCCAAAAGAAAAAACGAAATGTCCTTTTAATATCCTGAGGTTTGTGCTTCTGGTTCAAAATGATCCCACCGTGCTGCCACCATGTCAAGGTTCCCTCCCCACTCTGAACTCTGAGGTACGGATGTAGGGACCCGCATGAAAGACCCCCTAAGTTTATATTCAATCTGCTTAGGTTAAAAACTTCCCCAAGGCACAAATTCCTTGTCCTTGGATGGTATCGCTGCCACCACCAAGTGAGTTAGACAAAGATTCAGGAAAAGGACCACTTGGAGTTCCTGTTTCCCCAAAATATCCCCCCCCCAAGTCCCTTCACCCCCTTTCCTGGGGAGGCTTGAGAATAATATACCAACCAAATAGGTAAACAAGGTGAGCACAGACCAGACCCTTGGGTTTTTAGGACCCTAAAAACCCAATCAGATTCTTAAAAACAGAACTTTATTATAAAGAAAAAAGTAAAAGAAGCACCTCTGTAAAATCAGGATGGAAGGTAATTTTACAGGGTAATAAGATATAAAACACCGAGGATCCCCCTCGAGGCAAAACTTTAAAGTTACAAAAAACAGGAATAAACCTCCCTCTTAGCATAGGGAAAATTCACAAGCTAAAACAAAAGATAATCTAACTCATTTCCTTGCTATTACTTACTATTTCTGTAATATTAGATGTATCATTTCAGTAGGAGCTGGATTACTTGCTTGGTCTCTCTCTTTGACACAAGAGCAAAGTCATACATTTAGGAAGGAAAAATCAAATGCACAAATACAAAATGGGGAATAATTGGCTAAGCAGCAGTAATGCAGAAAAGGATCTGGGGGTTATAGTAAATCACAAATTGAATAGTAGCTAACAATGTGAAAAAGGCAAATGTCATTCTGGGGTGTATTAACAGAAGAGTTGTATGCAAGACACGGCAGGAAATTGTCCTGTTCTTCTCAGCACTGGTGAGGCCTCATCTGGAGTACTGTGTCCTGTTCTGGGTGCCACACTTTAAGAAAGATGTGAACAAATTGAAGACTGTTATCATGCCCCCCCCTCAGCCTTCTCTAGACTAATCATGGCCAGTTCTTTCAAGCTTTCCTCATAGGTCAGCTCTTCTAAACCTCTTGGCATGTTTGTTGCCATCCTCTGAACTCTTTCCAAATATGTAAAAGGTTGTTATAAAGAGAACTGTGATCAATTGTTCTTCATGTCTACTAAGGTTAGGACAAGTAGTAATCGGTTTAATCTGCAGCAAGTGATATTTAGGTTAGATATTAGGAAAAACTTTCTACCCATAAGGGTCGTTAAGCACTGGAACAGGTTACCAAGGGAGTTGTGGAATCCCTGTCATTGCAGGTTTTGAAGAACAGGTTAAACAAACACCTGTCAGGACTGGTTTCGTTTACTTGGTCCTGTCTCAGAGTGGGGGATGAACTAGATGACCTCTTGAGGTCCTTTTCAGACCTTCATTTCTATTATTCTAATGTGATACTTTTCAGTTTGAAAAGTCCAGATGTTAAACCCTAGTAACTCAGGATTGCCATCAGTTTGTAAATCTCAAGCTTCATAATTATTGATCTTGACAATATGTTCTGCTATTATAATGTCTCAGTTCAGCAAATCACCCTTGCGTATTGGAGTCTGTTTACTTTCCCATTGAGAATCTCTGAAGCTTCACTACTTGTTTCCATGCAAACTGGTTTGTATTGTCTATTCCCCAGACACCCAGCCAATACCTTTATCTGTTTACATCAGCCTATCCTGAAACCGCCCCTGAAAGCACTAGTTCAGCAAAGCACTTAAAAGCATATGCCTAATTTTAAGCACATCAGTTATTCATCTCTCTTCAGCAAATCACTTGAGCATAGATTTAAAGTTAAGCATAATCTGATTTGATGCTTTACATTTACATAGTGCTCATTCACCCGTGGCTCTCAATGTGCTTTATGATTGTGGGTATGCAGGAAACACTTCTCCTGGTTTTAAAATCTCAAACTTTTTATACATATTTTTTGTGACGAGCTACAGAGAAAATTGTGGGGAGAATCCAGATGCAACCTATATCCCCAGACTGCCTATGCTGTGATCAGGTGTCAGGCATCAGGGTCAAGCTCTAAAAATTTATTAATAAGAATTTATTAGACATTTGGATTGGCTCTGGAGAGTGAGCGAGTCTTGGCTTGTAGAGGAACTGCTCAGCATCAGAACTGAATTGCACAAGCTTATGCTGCTCATGTTTCAGAGCTGTGTAGTCTGGCTCACAAGAATTGAAAAAGAATGGCCAGAAAGACACCCCTCCCACAGTATCTTGTAGCTTAGAGAAAAGTGCACTGGCATAGGTGTTGGAACAGGGATGGGCAAACTTTTTGGCCTGAGGGCCACATCTGGGAATAGAAATTGTATGGTGGGCCATGAATACTCACAAAATTGGGGTTGGGATGCAGGAGGGGGTGAGGGCTCCGGCTGGGGGTGCAGGCTCTGGGGTGGGACTGGGGATGAGGAGTTTGGAGTGTAGGAGGGTGCTCCGGGCTGGGACTGAGGGGTTCGGAGGGTGAAAGGAGGATCTTGGCTGGAGAGGGAGTTGGGGCGCAGGGGGAGGCGCAAGGGTGCAGGCTCCGGGCGACGCTTACCCCAAGCAGCTCCCGGAAGCAGCGGCATCTCCCTTCTCCAGCTCCTACGCAGAGGCACGGCCAAATGGCTCTGTGCGCTGTCCCGTCCACAGGCACTGCCCCTGCGGCTGCCATTGGCCACGGTTCCTGGCCAATGGGAGCTGTGGGGGTGGCTCTTGGAGCAGGGGCATGCCCATATACCCATGCCCATACCCCCTGGATGCCCATATGCATAGGAGCTGGAGGGGGGCATGCTGCTGCTTCTGGGAGCCGTGTGGAGCAGCCCCCAAGCCTGCTCCCTAGCAGGAGATCGAGGGCCGGATTAAAACATCTGGCAGGCTGGATCCGGCCTGTGGGCCGTAGTTTGCCCACCCCTGTGCTGGAACTAGGGTGCTGCCGCACGCCCTGGCTTGAAGTGGTTCCCATCATATCCAGGGTTTACAGTTTGGTTCAATAATTCTCAGCACCCTCGCTATAAAAATTGTTCCAGCACCCCTGTGCACTGGATTAGGCACCACAAGGAGTTCATGCTTCTTTTACCTGCCCTACAAATTTCCAGGCAATCGTGTATTGACCAAGGCCTCATATCCCTGTTCTTCAAGACAGACATCTATCACTCTCCCTAATTTATATATGAGGAAAGTGAGTCAGTTCAGCTAAAGGTGGGAATAGAACCCAGGACACAAATATAAGTAGAAACCAAGTCTCATTTACTTAGCAATATTGCTTCTGGAAACGTAGGTACTAATTAGAACATAAGAACGGCCATACTGGGTCAGACCAAAGGTCCATCAAGCCCAGTATCCTGTCCTCTGACAGTGGCCAATGGCAGGTGCCCCAAAGGGAATGAACAGACAGGTTATCATCAAGTGATCCATGTGCTGTCACCCAATCCCAGCTTCTGGCAAAGAGAGGCTAGGGACACCATTCCTGCCCATCCTGGCTAATAGCCATTGATGGACCTATCTTCCATGTATCTATCTAGCTCCCCTTTTAACCCCGTTATAGTATTGGCCTTCACAACACCCTCTGGCAAGGAGTTCCAGAGGTTGACAGTGCGTTGCGTGAAAAAATACTTTCTTGTGTTTGTTTTAAATCTGCTACCTATTAATTTCATTTGGTGGCCCCTTGTTCTTGTATTATGAAAAGGAGTAAATAACATTTCCTTTTGTTGCCCTTTTCTGAATGTTTTCCAATTCCAATATATCTTTTTTGAGATGGGGTGACCATATCTGCACGCAGTATTCAAGTTGTGGGTGTACCATGGATTTACATAGAGGCAATATCATATTTTCTGTCTGATTATCTATCCCTTTCTTGATGATTCCCAACATTCTGTTTGCTTTTTTGACTGCCGCTACACATTGAGTGGATGATTTCAGAGAACTATCCACAATGACTCCAAGATCTCCTTCTTGAGTGTTAACAGCTAATTCAGACTCCATCATTTTGTATTTATAGTTGAAATTGTTTTCCAATGTGCATTACTTTGCATTTATCAACATTGAATTTCATCTGCCATTTTGTTGCCCAGTCACCCAGTTTTGTGAGATCCCTTTGTAACTCTTTGCAGTCTACCTGGGACTTAACTATCTTGAATAGTTTTGTATCATCTGCAAATTTTTCCACCTCACTGTTTACCCCTTTTTCCAGATTGTTTAATAATATGTTAATTAGGACTGTGCCCAGTACAGATCCCTGGGGGACACCACTATTTACCTCTCTGAAAACTGACCATTTATTCCTACCCTTTGTTTCCTATCTTTTAACCAGGTACCAATCCATGAGAGAACCTTCCCTCTTATCCCATGACTGCTTATTTTACTTAAGAGCCTTTGGTGAGGGACCTTGTCAAAGGCTTTCTGAAAATCTAAATACACTATATCCACTGGATCTCCTTTGTCTGCATGCTTGTTGACCCCCTCAAAGAATTCTAGTAGATTGGTGAGGCATGATTTCCCTTTACAAAAACCATGTTGACTATTTCCCCAAAAATTACGTTCATCTATGTGTCTGACAATTTTGTTCTTTATGATAGTTTCAACCAATTTGCCCAGTACTGAAGTGAAACTTACTGGCCTGTAGTTGCCAGGGTCACCTCTGAAGCCCTTTTTAAAAATTGGCGTCACATTAGCTATCCTCCAGTCATTTGGCAAAGAAGCTGATTTAAATGATAGGTTACAGATGACAGTTAGTAGTCCTGCAATTTCACATTTGAGTTCCTTCAGAACTCTTGGGTGAATACCATCAGGTCCTGGAGACTTATTACTGTTTAGTTTATCAATTTGTTCCAAAACCTCCTTTAATGACACCTCAATTTGGGAGAGTTCCTCAGATCTATCACCCAAAAAGAATGACTCAGGTTTGGGAATCTCCCTCACATTCTCAACAGTGAAGACCGATGCAAAGAATTAATTTAGTTTCTCCGCAATGGACTTATCGTCTTTGAGTGCTCCTTTAGCATCTTGATCGTCCAGTGGCCCCACTGGTTGTTTAGCAGGCTTTCTGTTTCTGATGTATTTTTAAAAAAATTGCTATTACTTTTGGAGTCTTTGACTAGCTGTTTTTCAAATTCTTTTTTGGTCTTTCTAATTATATTTTTACACTTCATTTGCCAGAGTTTATGCTCTTTTCTATTTTCCTCATTAGGATTTGTCTTCCACTTTTTAAAGGATGCCTTTTTGCCTCTCACTGCTTCTTTTACTTTGTTGTTTAACCACTGTGGCTCTTTTTTCTTAATTCTGGCTTTGGTTGCCTGCATGCTGAGAGACCCAGCTGAATTTCCCTGGGCAATAGTTACCCCTGTTCAGTGTACTGCCTGCATGCTGTGAAGGTAACAGTGGCTGTAGGAAGAAGAAAAGATGACCCTGTGTTTAGGGTCACATCCTAGGACCCAGAAGAAATGGGTTCTGGCCTGTGCTGTACTTCACCCTGACAATGTGATGGCAGCAAGAGGCCCTGTGGTGGAGGTGAGGGTGAAGGGCTGGTGAGAAGCAACTATGAAGAAAATCATAGATTTTTCAGTTTCCTATTGTAGGCAGTATTTCCCAGATGGGCACGTTCCTAGTATCAGACTGTTTGCCATATGTATTAACAGGCAGAAAATCTTCTGTGAATTGGGTTGCATATTTTTGTGCCCTGGCTGAAAGAATCTAGCATAATCTTCCTGCCTAGTTGATTACTTGAGCCAAAACCCAACCCCAGCATCTCGTTCACCCAACTCCTTCCCTGCACCCTGTTTGGTATTCTCTAATGTACATTGCACTTACTCCTGTTTTACTAATTCTCCAGTGACCAGCAATCTGTCGGTCAGGAATAATATTCCAAACTCTCTTGTCTTAAGTGAGGAAAGTGTCTTTCTGAAAGCCCAGGTCCTGACCCCAATCTCACATCATTTTACACTGGTATGTTTCCATTGTTTCTGTGGAGTTGCTCTTGATTTACATCAATGTACATGAGATAGGCTGACTGTCCACAGCTGCTGGTGGGATTTTTGATCTTCATTCCCTGGACATGTGATCTGTTTCCTGCCTCCTCACCCAGCCCATAGATGCATGGGGTCCCCAAGACCAAGAAACACAGAGTCCCTTCGTGTGCAATGTGCCCAGAACAAGGGGCACACTAGCTCCATGTCGGAGAAGGCAGCTCGTTTTATTTGCTTTTAAACACTACTGAATTTAAAACAGGAAAGAGGAAAAATGGTTCATTTTTAATGAAGAGTGGAAAGCCCTGTTTCGTGTTCATCACGGCAAGAGCTCAGCCTGCCTTACGGCTCCTAGGGGGTGCCTCTTGGCACACAGAGGGATGTCTCCTCTCCAGCACCTTACTTCCTGCTTCTTTCTCACCATCCTCACCTGCACTTGGTTGCCTATACCAAGGGATGTGGAGTGACCAAAGGTAAGTACTGGCTTTAACCCAGACAGGTGCCTCTTTCTTATTTATCTAAAGATGCAGAAATAGCATCTGATGGCCAGAGTAGAAATGTCTACCTGGTTCGAGATGGGAACTGGCTTGTTCCCTGCCCTCCTCCTTGGCTTGGTCTCAGCCTTTTGCAAGAAATCATAGGAGGAGTCTGCTGGTCCGGATTGCTGACTGTAGGCTTGTGACTAATAATTTTATTATTAATAGTGGACTAATTTGTTCCAAAAATCAGGGGGTGGCAGCTGAAGGAGCTGGCTCCACAGATGAGCTCTGTTCCCCTTCTCCTAAGGACCACTTGGAGTCCTATTCCCCCAAAATATTCCCCCAAGCCCTGCACCCCCTTTCCTGGGGAAGGTTTGAGAATAATATCCTCACCAATTGGTACAGGTGAACACAGACCCAAACCCTTGGCTCTTAAGAACAATGAAAAAAATCAATCGGGGTCTTAAAAGAAGAATTTTAATTAAAGAAAAGGTAAAAGAATCACCTCTGTAAAATCAGGATGGTAAGTACTTTACAGAATAACAAAAGTTTCAAAAACACAGAGGATTTCCCCTCTAGGCAAAACTTTAAAATTACAAAAACAGGGATAAACCTCCCTCTTAGCAGAGGGAAAATTCACAAGCTAAAACAAAAGATAATCTAACACATTTCTTTGCTATTACTTACTATTTCTGCAATATTAGATGCTTAGTTTAGATATGGCTTAGGGGGGATGTATTTTCCCTGCCTTGGTTCCTTGTTGACTCCAGGAGACACAGACAAAAAAAAAACCTTCCCCCACAGATTTGAAAGTATCTTCTCCCCTTATTGGTCCTTTTGGTCAGGTGCCACCCAGGTTATCTGAGCTTCTTAACCCTTTACAGGTAAAAGAGGAATTAACCCTTTACAGGGTAAAGAGGGATTTTATGCTACCCTTATCTGTATGTTTATGACAACATTATTCTAGAAGCACAGGGAAGAGAAGCCTGAGATGCAGCTGTCAATGCCAGTCCTGCCTGCCAAGAGATCCTGGAAGTCTGCCCAGTATAACCTCTTCCCTTGAGACCTTCTAGCAGGCACAGAGTACTTGGGAGCTGGGGCAGTAGTCCAGGCACAAACCCTCTTTCTGAGGTTTCAGGATGGTCTTCCTTGTGGTGTCCGTCCACGCCTCGCTGCTCCTGCTGCTGAGCTTTCCCTCAGGTGAGTGGATGAGGGTAGAGACAAGGGTGTTTTGTGTTTTCTGAGTTCAGATGAAATGCTCATGAGGCAATTATGCATTTGCCTGAATGTCTAACCATTGAAATATATGGAGACATTGCTATTTCAATGTGCAGCTGAATGATCACATCCAAGTTAGGAGGGAAAATGAAATTATCTTCACAGACACTTGGAATCACAGATGTTAGTGAGGTAAAAGACCTATTAGGTCATATCTAGTCCGTCCCCATCTGGGCACCATGGCAAGATTATGCCCTATAGAATATTTTTTTAGTCTTTGTCCTGTCTAGTTTTCAATGTAACAAGCAAAGGGGCTTCCACCCCTCTTCCAGGGAGACTATTCTACAGCCTCAGACATCTCACTGTCAGAAAGCATTTCCTGAGATTCAGCCTAAATTTTGCTGTGTTTAATTTCACCCAGTTTCTCCTAGTTACACCATTGTATATCACCAGAGATGATCTCACTTCCTTTTAGTGTTTGCGCCTTCCTACTAGCATGGTGGGTTGTTTACTGGCAAATGGACAGTTCTATGAATATATTGGAATATGAGTAGTTCTAAATTATTGTTAGTTTTTAAAATGTTGTAAAGTACTTGGAATTAAGAAATGCACGATAAATATCATAATAAATAAATGCTTTCGGCAGGCTGTTACCATGACTCACCTTACAAATTGCTTAGCCCAGGAAAAGACTTTGTTAAACTGGAGTTAAGATTATAAGGTTGCACTGATAAATTAACAAACAAACCAACTTAGAACATTATAGTTTTCTAACAACCCAGTGTTGGAAGGCCAGGCAATTCTACAATACGAGCATGGTCAAAAAAAAATCTAAATGCATGAAATGATGGGAATTATGGCCAAAGTATCACAAAAAACTGTACCTCTGCCTCCACCCATTCCAAGTGGTAAGCATCTGGAGTCAGCCTGTCTCCTGTGATACTTGTGAGCCTCCATCTAGTGTTTGGAGAGCGGGAAGAGTCAAGTTTGTATCTGGTTGTCTGTGGTTTTGAGATTTCTATAAACACAGTAGATAAAGTAGGCTGTTTTATGAGTAGGGTGACCATGTGTGTCTGGAAACTAGAATTGTCCCTGTTTTCAGAGTCTGTCTCTGACACTTCATTCTTCATTCTTGGCAGCCCCCTTGAGGTAGGCAAGAAGATGTGTAAATCTACCCCAGGGAATACTGCTGGTACAGGTGGCTCCTATACCCCATAGCAACCTCATTCACAGGGAGTGTTCTGGATCTGGGATGAAGGCAAATGGGAAGGGTGGGTGGCAAGAGCAGACCAGCATCTTGTGGTTCATAGCCCTGGCAAAGCCTTCTAAGGGCTACTGAAGCAGCAGTGCAACTTGGGCTGCCCTAACCTGCATCAGGGACCACACTGGGCCCTGAACAGGGGAGATGCAAACTGCCTCCCCTCTGTCCCTGCACTGGGATGAATGAATCCCCCCCCCCCAAGTGTTTGCCAATTTTGGTAACCGATGCAGACTGGCGCCCTGAAGGAGATGCTGAGCTGGAGAACTTGACCAGCCCTTACCCACCCTTCTTATCGTGCTTGTTTCCCACTACTCCCAACCCAGTGAGGAGGTGCCCTTAGAAACCAGAAAGCTGCCAGTTTTGGAGGCCCAGCCTAGCCTCTTACCAGCTTACAAACCCCATTAGTTTGTCAACCAGCGTCAGAGCCACTCTTAGCCCGGCTGCGCTGCTACAGGGGGGAAAGGCACCTTGCTCCCTTATGAACGTTCCCGCCCTGTCCTGAACTTCTTCACCCTATGCTCACCCCTTCCCACCACCTATGACACCACGTTTTTCATGCCAGTAACTCTGGTCCCCCTAAGTCTGTGGTGCCTGTGGTCCCTTGGGTCTAGGGAAATATTGGCACAGGCCTTTGGCATAAGTAATATAGACCATGTGAAATGGGAAGCAGGTAACAGTGGCACAAGGAGTTGCCACACAGAGGCCGGGTGGGCAGCTCTGGAGTAGCAGTCCTGTAAATCTGAAGTCCAGAGCCGGGCACAGTGTTGGTCGCTGCCTGATTGAATGATTACTAACTCTGTGTGCCATTCCCAGAGGCTGTGGAAGAATTAAGGGCACGACCCTACAGCGCTGTTACCTTACCCTGCTATTTCTCCTTCGTGGATGGCACAGATGACCTTTTCTTCTCCTGGGAGAGGGAGGATATCAAGGAGGAATATGAGGTGGAAGATGATCGGGAATATTATCAATATTTTTTAACACTGCATGATTTCTATGAGTTTTCTTCGAAGGTGGTTTACAGTTTTAGCAACAACCAGGAGCAGTTGGAAGAGCAAAGTTCCCAGTACGAGGGGAGAGTCCAGGTAGACTGGGAGGCCATTTCTCAGGGGAGTCTTTCACTCTTATTGGAACATGTGAATTTTCCTGACCAGGCAATATACAAATGCACAGCTACCAGCTTAAAGGGAAGGGGAGAAAGGATAATCAAGCTCCTCGTGGATGGTAAGAATGTTTCTGTCTCCATTTCTACTTCAGAGTGTATGTCTTTGATCAGCACTAGCCTCTCACTTCCTGAGAGCTTGGTTCAGGTCCTTGTGGGGCCGAAATGGGGCCTACCTGGAGGCTAGAGGACCAGAGGCTGCACACCTAAACAGACAGTTGTGTTACTTTTTGCACCCTTTTCTGTCTTTGTGAAGACAATAAACAGCTCTGAGGAAAGGGGCAGAAACCTAACCTGGGCATAGCTGATTGTTGATCCCTAGCTGATGATTAAAGCCACCAATGTACACTAAATGCTGGCCCAGTGGTTAGAGGACTCACTGAGGATATAGAAGACCTGGATATATCTCCCCTCTCCCTGATGTGGGGCAGGAACTTGAACTTCAGTTTCCCACATTCCAGATGTGTGCCTTAACCCCTGGGCTAAAGGTTGGGGGGGTGGGGAAATCATCACCTTCTCTGGCATCTTTTGTGTGGTGTTAGGTGTGCTCTGAGCACACCTACTTGACCAGCCCGGCAGGCAAGATAGACAGGGGCAAGACATTTAGCTCGTGAGTCTCGCTGGGTCTTACATGTGAGTTGGGTGCTGAGCTGCTGAGCGATGTCAGGATTTAGGCAGCTGCATACCGGCCCAAACACTGAGATTTAGGTGCCTTGGGGACTTTGATGGCAGCAGGGCCAGCTCCAGGGTTTTGGCCGCCCCAAGCAGCCAAAAAAAAAAAAAAAAAAAAGCTGCGATCGCGATCTGCGGTGGCAATTCGGTGGGAGGCCCTTCGCTCCAAGCGGGAGTGAGGGACCATCCACCAAATTGCCGCCGAATAGCTGGACCTGCCACCCCTCTCCGGCTCAGCTGCCCCAAGCAGCTGCTTGCCAGACTGGTGCCTGGAGCTGGCCCTGGATGGCAGACACTTAACCACATGGGTGCCTAAGTGCCTTCAGTGGCAGTTAAATCTCTTGTGTGAATCCCACCCTGAGGCATCTAAGTCCCATTAACTTTCAATGAGACTTACAAGGAGATTGCTGGGCTAATGAGGCTCGCAGAGCCTTCGAAGTGGGATTGATGGGACAACATGGACATTTAATTCATTTTTAAGTTAGAGGGGGTCCCCATTAAAATATTATATACTTAGTTTAAAATTCAAACAAGAGGGATTTCCAAAGACATCTCTCAAATACTGATCAATTTCCTTCAACTTTCCTGACAAGTCTACTGTCCTGTGAAAGTGATCACACACACTTCAGAGTCCAAATAGTAGGATTTGTCACGCTGGATCAGACCCAATGTCCAGCCAGGCCAGTTTCCTGTCTCCAACCATGGCCAGCACCAGGTGCTTCGGAGAAAGGTACAAGACCTCCCCTCCCCCGCACAGTAGGTAGATGTGGGATAATCCACCCACCCAACCCACTGGGGAAGTCTTCTCCTAACCTCTAGTAGTTAGAGATTGGCTTAATCCCTGAAGCATGAGCTTTTATATCCCTTCCAAGTTTTATGCTAATATTAACCATTACAAATTATATTGTACAGTCTCTGAGCCCAGAGGGAGGGAGGTTAAAATAGGGCTTATAATGGATCTCTGGATCCACCCATAAATATGGGGCCATTACTGAGTGGCACTTTCCTACATGAAGTAACCCTCAAGAATGTGCCTGCTGTGCTTTCCCCCAGGCCAGGCAGTTTGGAAGGAGGTGCAGAAAAAATGAAGAGCTCCTCAAGCTGCTCTCAGAGATTAGTGGAGTCATTTGTATGATCCTGCCATACCCTCAGACTCCTCTAAAGTTATTCCTCCCTCTTTTTGATCAGTTTCTATTTTTAATTCTTCAGATTTGCTGTGAACTCTAAATCCGTACCCATGGTGAGGCTCCGATTCCAGCTGCTTTGTCCCAGTTACATGGCTCAGTCTTCCCCTCAGCAAATTAGAGCCACCCTGGGAGAGGGCAGGGGTTGGAGGACAGTGAGGATGACTGGCTAGCTGCACTTTCCATTATGTTACAGACATTCATCACAGACATTTCCAGCTTAATTTTAAGACAGAACAACATTTCTGTTAGATCACTAACAGAGCAATTACTACTGGGGGCGTCATTAGAAACATACTAATTGTTTTGTTTTTCCACTATAATTAGATGCTGAAGAGCCACAGGTGCAGTTCAGCACAATCAATGATAAAATTGTGGCCCAGTGTATCTCTGAGGGATGGTATCACATGCCCAAAGTGACATGGCACAACCGAAAGGAGGAGGATCTGACCAGCTACTCCACAGTGGAAATCCTGGAGGAGGAGAAGGACGGCGCTCACCGAGTGTTGTCCATCCTGAAATACCCTGTGAAACTCTATGAGATCTACATCTGCCACATTAAAGAGGAGGATGAGCTTAATCGGCCAGTTAGATCCATCCACAAGATCCCAAGTGAGTCCTTTTTCTGGGGAATGACAGTAAAAATGGGATTCACCCAATGATCTCACTGTAAGAAACAGTGTGGTCCAATGGATAAGGCATTGCACTGGGACACAGGAGACCTGGATTCTAGTCCTTGCTGCGCCACTGAGCTGTTGTGGGACTTCAGGGAAGGTACTCTGCTGTCTGTGCCTCAGTTCCCCAGCTGAAAAATGGGATAATGATACTGACCCACCTTTATAAAGCACTTTGAGATCTGTGGATAAAGAGTGCTATATAAAGAGCTATGTTCAGATCCACAAACATACTTAGGTTCCTCACTTCTGTTGAAATCAATGGAAGTCAGGGGCCTACTTACCTTTGTGGATTTGGGCCCTAAGTATTAATTACCAGCTGAGTGGACTCCTCCACCATACACGTATGAGATATTATCCTCCGTCCCCATAACATGGGATATGTGAGAAGACCTTCCCTGAGCCTGTCCTGGTTTTCTAATGGTTAAGGGTTTTGCATATCCCAGAAGGGCAGGGGGAGCAGGAGGCTCAGTTGTGGAGCAGCAGCAGTCTCAGTCCCCACCTTAATGAAGTTTTCTGTATGCAAATTGACCAATAAGACATGGCTCTGAGGCTCCTGGGTAGTTGCTGGTGTAGCTGGTGTTTGGGTACTCCAGCCTTCAAGCAGCAAAATCCATCATACTTGGTATACATCAGAGCCTCAGGCTCGGTATTAAGAGCAGAAATGCTAGAAAGTTGTATGCACAAAAGAAGCAGAGTCTACAACTTTCAGGTGCTTCCCCAAGCTGTGCACAGCAAAAGCCAAAACTTTTCTAGCAAGGTCCCTGACCCACAACAGGACATTCACTGGGGATAGGAACTCTTTCTTGGCTACCTACCTGCAGGTCCTAGCACTGCAGCATCTTGGCACAGCTCACAGGCCACATCCAAACACTCAACCACTGTTCTCCTCTTTTCCTTTTTCAGAGAGGAGATACAGTCACATGTCCGACCACTACTAGAAACACGCCTGGAGAGAACAGTCATCTGCAAATAGGAGCCACCATGGCTTTACATTACACCTGTCTGTCTAAGGAGCAGGGAAATGAGACAGTCAGGCTTAGCCAGTAAGTAAGGTAGTAAGAGAAGCCTTAAACAGTGGTTTCTTGGGCATCAGAGGTTTGCAGGTTCCAGACAATATCTTCCAGCTTCTCTCTTGGTCCTACTGCGCACAGACTGAATCTATCTTCACCCCGTTTCTCTGAGTGAAATACCGTAAAGAGCCTTAGGTAAAACCCCAAAATAAAATAGTCACAAAACAATGTGTCTAAAAAGTGTCCATTTGGCACAATTTACCTATAGCTAGAAAATATTTATCAGCATGTCTATCTGTGTATACACGCCCACATGTGTAGCTCTGTCTGTGTCAGGTTCAAAGTTAACATCTTGGTCACGAAACAAAAGGCTTAAAAATGAATTAGTTGCCTTGAAACAGTACACATGGTCTACAGAATGACACAGCCAGCGTTTGTATTGGTGTGTGTAACTCCTCATTTGTAGACATGCACAGTGTTGGCAGTAGTGACTGTTAAAACTTTCAGAGGCACAAAACAAGAAGCAGTGGATGAACACTCACCTTTGTTCATGTGTACATTTTTCAAACATAGCTACTGTAACAGTGTCTAAATCCTGTCTCTGGGTACTCAAAGTAGCATATAAATGGCAGTTAGGTACCTAATTGCTGATTGCAACATCCAAATAGAGGATTTGGGCACTCAAGGTGCAGGTTCAAAACTGATGTCTGAGAGTTCAACCATTACAAGTAAGGCTGTTTAGTTGTGTATCATTATCTACAACATGCCTTTTGTTGACCTGTCTGGGGCTGGGATGTTCAAACGAGCAAGGCATCCAGCTCCTACTAAACTGCAATGGGATTTAAGCACTTAACAACCCGAGGGCAGGTCTATACTTACAACGCTGCACCGATGCAGCTGCGCTGTTGTAGCATTTGAATGAAGACACTCTAAGCTGAGAGCTCTTCCATGGGCATAGTTAATGCACTTCCAGAAGAGGCGGTAGCTGTGTCAACGGGAAAAGTTCTCCTGCCAACATAGCACTGTCTACACTGGTGCTTACGTTGGTATAACTACGTTGTTCAAGGGTGTGGATTTTTCACAGCTCTGAGCGATGTAGTTATACGAAAGGAATTCTGTAGTGTAGACCTGCCTTAGACTCCACTGAAAATCCCAGCCTAAGGTCCAGGCCACACTACAGACCTATACTGGTGTAACTCCATCACTCAGGGGTGTGAAAAAAAAAACACACCTCTGAGTGACGTAGTTCTACCGACCTAACCCACCGTGTAGACAGTGCTATGTTGGCAGGGGAGCTTTTCCCACCAACACAGCTACTGCCTCTCAGGGAGGTGGATTAACTACACTGATAGGAGAGCGCTCTCCTGTCGGCTTATAGCGTCTCCATTAAAGCGTTACAGTGGTGCGGCTGCGCCAATGCAGCGTTTTAAGTGTATTTTGTCTAGTTAGTGTCTAATTTAAAATATTCAATAGTGCTGATTTTTGGGATAAGCAATTGTCATTTCTATTTATAAAATGCAGTTTATTCAAAATCTCCCCTTCCCTGTATTTATTCCTACATTGTGGAACTTGAGAGATCTCTCCCTTCTTATAACAGGTTAACAGCATTAGGGAGAAACTCCCCAGATTAGATCTTGCTTTGTGTGTCCCCCACATCTCTGCCTGCCCATCTGTGTCGCTGCATATGCAAACCCTAGTCTGTGTTCTTCAGACTACAGTAGGAGAAGACCTGGTTCCTTTACTTTTATAGCTGGGAAAGTTCCTGGCCTCTTGACAAAAGCCTCTGCCACTACTGGGACTTGTGAGAAGGGGATATCAACTTTTTTGATAGTGCTGCAGTGAAACCCCTAATGCATAATGTGTACTTGGGCAACATGAATGACAGAAACTCATTGCCTTAGCCGAAAGCCCATTTATACCACTAAAGGATTCATAGGTAAGTTCCCTTGAAGTTTTTCAACTGAAAAATATCAGGGTTTTAAAACAAAATGGAAACAATTGTTTCAAGATGTCAAACCATAATGAAAACTTCAGTTTCCAGAAACCCAAATACTATTAAGTCAAAAAGAAACTGAAGAGTTCTGGCTTTCCCAGGTTCAGGATTGCTGGTCTGCCTCTCTCTCCTACTTTCACTTCTTTTTCCCCACCTCACATCCCCCACTGGAAAAGTAGGGGGAAGAGAACATAAAATAGTTTGAAAGTGAGGGGGTGGGAGAAAAGCACTTTACACTTTTAAAAACCTCCAAAACTATTTCCCAACTTTTTCCAGTGAAACATAAATGGGGAGAGATGGGGAAACCCCTGAAAATCTAGAAATAAAAAATGAAGAACAAAAATGAAACATGAAAATTTTCCTTCCAAATAGACTTAGCTTAGAATTTTTCTGGTCAGAAAATTGGAAAACAACAACCCCAAAACAACATTTTTTTCCATGAAATATTTTGCCACATTTTCCAATTAGATAATTTTTCAATTGCAGAGTGTTGACCAGCTCTACTTAACACATTCATAACAGATAGAGGCAAAGCAGCTCTCCTTTGTCAGTCTCTGATTTTGTGTTCACTGTGGCTTGCAGCTGTCATTCTGCAGAATATTGCACTTAAGACAAAAGGAGGAAGTTGAAAGGCCTGGGGAAAAATGAAACATTTCCACTGTTTTCCTTATGTGAAAATAGAAACCCATTGTCAAAAGATGACCTTGTACTGACCCCTCCGGCAATGGGCTAGATGGGACTAAGTCTTTGATTCTATTTAACACAGTACAATCCGTATCAGCTCCATCCAGAGACTCCCTTCACTGATATACCATTATACAAATGTAAGATGTGTGCACTAGTGGTGACCGCTATACTCTATTGCATGGTCCAAAATTGAGAGATCAGTAGAAAAAATTATTAAGATATCAGCGTTGGCTACCCTGCCGTCTCCCCACACTCCTGAGGGCATTCTGTGCCTAAAAAATAAAAATTATGCACACAATATTTTGAAACTGCAAGTTTTATTTGTCAATAAATAAATGCAGAGGCTCCAGCATGGCAGTGGGGAGCATAGGCCACCAGCTGCATGAATGTGGGAGATCACCCTGCAGCCTCCCCACCCCCTACCCAGAGGGCACGGACTCAATGGTGAGGCTGCACCCGACACAGCACAAGGCCTGGGCCTGCCCCAGCCCCAGAAACACCCTAAGCCCTGCCCCTCTGCGCCAGGCACACCAGCTGTGGGGCAGGCAGGCAGGCTCAACCAGGCAGCATCCAAGTATGGAGGGGCTCAGTGTGGGGGGATCCAGGTATGGGGTGAGAGGATTCTGTGTGGGACAATCTGGGTGCAGGCAGCTCAGTGGGGAGGGGTGTAGGTGTGGGGGGATCTGGATGCACAGAGGCTCATTGGGGGGGTTCTAGGTGCAGGGGCAATGGGACTCTGCAGGGGCTTCCAGGTGAAAGTGGTTGGGGCTCAGCAGAAGGGTGTGGGATCTCAGCAGGGAAGTCTGGCTACTGGGGGAGAGGGGCTTGGGGGGGGGGGGGTCTGGGTGCAGCTAACTGGGGGTCAGAGGTATGGGGGTGTGGATATGGGGGCTCTGGGTGGTGCAGCTCATCAGGGTGAGGGTTTGAATGTAGGGAGCTCAGTGAGGGACAGTCTGGGCAAAGGGGTGGGGGGACTGGAGGCAGGAGGTCTGGGGGATCCAGATGCAGGAGTTGAAGTTCAATGAGGTAGGGTTTGGGTATGGAGGGCTAGGGGGGTTCTGGGTGTATGGGGTGAGGCTTGGTATGGGAGGTCCAGATGCATGGGGGTTGGGTGAATGGGGGAGCAGCTCCCCATACAGTGACCCCTCCCAGGCAGCTAAGGAGCTATGGGGGCAGGAAGCAGGGGAGGATGCTGAACTTCCTGCAGCTGGGGAAGTTTTATGGGGGTGGAGAATTGTTTGACAGCCCCAGCCCCTCCTTGCAGAGGAAGAGGAAGTTCCGTCCCCTTCTGCCTCCAGCCCAGCTGGGACTAGCAGCTGATCCTGGCTTAGGGTAGGAGCCACTGGCTGGGGTGCCCCCGGCCCTGCAGTGATTGGTCTCTCTGCTGGCTGCTCTGGGTTCCTGAAACTATGCACCTGCACAGCTAGGGAGTGGTGCGTGACTGCTCTTGCAGCTTCCCTATCAGAAAGTCATTTTTCTGCAGGGTATGTGAATTCTGTGCATGTGCAGTGGTGCAAAATTCCCCCATCCATTGGCATGTGAGGACACTGAACTCTCTGCACAGTGACTGCCTTCTGCCTTACACTGTTATGAGGGGTTCCAGCAGTTAAGCAAACAATTCTCCTAACTCCCAGTTGCAGACAGTTTTCAGACCAGATAAGGGGTGTTCAGTTCTCAGGCAGCACTGTGGTGTCAGACAGAAAAAGAGACATCCCCAGGGAGTTTAATCATAGAATTTCAGGGTTGGAAGGGACCCCAGGAGGTCATCTAGTCCAACCCCCTGCTCAAGGCAGGACCAATCCCCAGACAGATTTCTGCCCCAGATCCCTGCCCCAGATCCCTAAATGGCCCCCTCAAGGATTGAACTCACAGCCCTGGGTTTAGCAGGCTAATGCAAGGGGTATTACCAACTCGGAGACAAACACAGGGACATTTAGTCTAATCTGACTTGAGAGCACATGTGGCCCTCCTGAGACCACTGGAAGTTTTGCCACTGACTTAATGGGGACAAGGTTTTGCCCCAGAAATCTTGCTGTTTGGACTTTAAGATCCAAGAGCTTTTTTAGACCTACTGTGAGCAGGGTTAGATGACCTGGTAGGTAAGAAACTAGGCCGACAGATTAGCAAAAGGATAATTCACCCCACCCTAATAGATATGCTGGAACATTTGCAATGTGTGAACTGGTTTGGAACAATTCAGCAATAATAGAGCTATCATGGATGTGCATGGATATGCAGCCCATCCACAATTGATCTCCACTGTGCATCCGCCTGGATGGATTTTCCAACAGTCTTAACTTGGTCATTTAACAGATAGGCCTTGCACTTTGTTAAACTTCATTAAAGCTAAGCGCCTGATTCAGCCCCTATTGACTAAAAGGCCTCCTGTAGATTACAATGGATGTTTGATCAGTACATACCAAATCCCACGTTGAGAGATTCTATTGTTTCTATGGAATTCCCCCCCAAATAATAATTACACAGCAAAAAAAAGGGAACAAATTTCTCCATTCTCTTAAGACTCAAACAACTAAAGGATTTTGCTTACACTTTGCACTCAGGCAGGCTTTTTTATGTGGAGAGACCAAGCATGGAAAACTTCAGCCCCAAGAAGATAAAACTTTTTACTTTCTTAAAGTCTGAAAACTGGGGTTTATCACACAAACTATTATTCATTCTTAACCATAGAGGTTGCTACTCAAGCATGCTATAGTAACATAACAAAATAAAGAGCTATGCACATCCTCTTGATTACTGAATTTTATTTACAGTTCATCATTAAAATTAAAGATTGATACATTAAAATATCAAATAAACTTGTACAAGATCACAACCCCTGGATTATACGTACTAACAGGACCAAAAACAATTTAACATAGCTGCGGTAGCACTTGGGTATAGTACTCCATGTAGTTCACCACTGTATCAGAGACCAAGGGCCTGGAGGTAAGAGTTACAACCTCAATGAAACATTTTAAATTTACCATAAATGTCTTCCTAAAACAAAGAATTTTCAAGTCGAAGTCATAATTAATGGGTCAGCCATGCTCCAAGACCAGAGGCAGCTAATGCTCCCAGATTTTTTTGAACGGATCCCTCTGTAAAACACATTGCAGCCCTAGTTGAGAAATGTCCATAGCTTTTAAATCCTAGAAACATTCAAAGCGTGTATAGGGAGGGAAATGCCAGAACAGAGGATTCCCTGTGAAGAGGGGAGATTTATAGTATTTTTAAATAGTCTATTCCCCATATACAGCGAATCCTCTATTTTTACATCATACCTGATGGGAAAAGCAATCAGTCCACCTAGAACAGAGGAAGGATGAGCAGAATTAAGAGCAGAAGCTCTTCTCATAAAATACTCTAATTCTTTCCATTTTAAGAAATGGAACAGATCTATGGAACATGCTGAGACTTGAAGGGCTTATACCTGTCTTATAATATAGTTCTATAATGAATAGTTGTCTTTGTATATTTTCAAACATGTGACATGCTAGCTTACAACACAAAGCACCAGATTTTAGGACTTTGTCCTGACTAAGCAGCACTTAATTTCCTGGCCTACCTACGAGATGGGAAATAAGGTACTAGAAATGGAAAAGTCAGAGGGTGACAAGCAGATGAACTATGGAGCAATCCAGTTGCCCACCTGGATGCCCTAAAATATTAAGAAATTTCTCACATTGAGGAAGGAGCACCTAACTACCACAACGTGGATGGGAGGGCAGGTAAAGGAGAGAAACTAAACTAGAAAAGATTGATTGATATTAACTTAGTGAAAACAGAATGTACGCAATCTGATCAGACCCTATATTGTAAGACAATGAAGGCCTTTGGTCATTTAATCAAAAAACCATACAGAATGGAGAGGGTGATAGCAGAATCTGGAAAAAGGAAGGTATTCTCTCCTTTAAACATTTCCCCCCCGCATAAAGGAAAATCCTGCTCAGCCCCAGAGCTCAGAACAGGGCTGCACAGAAGAGCTGCTCATTGTGGCACAGAAGCAGTGAGACTGGAGTTGTGATGTGAGGCTGGGGAATAGTTTGGATGTCAAAAGTCAAAACAGTAGCTGCCTCTGTGGTGTTGTGGACATGACTAACCCATCTGTCATGACTTTCAGACATGAGGATTCTCTTTGTACAAGAAGATAGCTTCCACAAACCAGTCACAACACAAAGAACTGGTTGATTTCTGAGGTAAGTCCTTTACAGTGACTCCACAAAGTGATTCACCAATGGTATTCCAAACTGTTCCATTACACACACACCTCTTTTCAACTGGATTGTCCTATTTATTTCCTTATCTTATGCTGACATGTATCTGAGATGGTGCATGAAAAAAATAGTTGGGTGTCTTCTCCAGAAGCCCCTTTCTTCAGCATGTCTAATGTGTGTGACTGTATTGCTGAGGTATAGAAATGGGCTAAAATCAGCCTCAATTTAGCTCCTCTTCATCCAATAGGGACTAGAATGTCACATTCTATTCCCACCTTCTGTGCCCCATTCTCAAGGCAGCAATTACAATTGAATTAGTCTGAAGGAGAGCATAAACATAATAAGCTGATGGCTCTCTGTATACTAGTGGCACTGACAAGTAGGCACTTTGAGAGTTAAAATTCATGTTTTGCGGAGAGGGACTGCAGAAATCTACAGGTGGTTCACAAAAAAATAAATAAATATATATAAAATAAAGTCTATGTGATTCAGCTTCAGTTACATGATATGCATTGATAGTGCAAACCAGCCTTCTTCTCTTTGCCTCTCCACCTGTTGACAGAGGGGTGGGGAGAGGAACTGAAGTGAGATTCGTACAGTCCTTTCACTCCCACAAGCTTACCAGTTATTACCAGCTGCTACAGATCCTCTAGCTTCCCACTATGTGAGGACTACTATAACTTCTCTTTCTGCTATCAGCACTATGATGCCTCCCAAGAATACAAATGCTGATCAGACAATGGCCCGGCAGAAAGCGTTACTCTACAGAGTGTTCAAAGCTTCCTTGTTTAACAGGAGGAGAAGGAAGGAAATCTCACCCTCAGCAGGATACTGGAAATCTAGATTCTGACCATTTTTCTTTACATTCGGAAAAAGATTTAACATTTGTACAAGTGAAAGTGACTGACATCACAGACTATTGCCATGGACAGGTCAAGTAGGTTCTGTGCAAGTTTGCCAGCCTCCCAATCCCACCTATGGCTCTCCCAAATGTATCTCAATCTTTACTTGAAACCCTATTTGCTTTTTCAGTCACTGGTTGTTTCTAGTCAGACTGTCAGAGGTACCAAATTCTATGGTGGTTCTATGTGCACAAATGCCCACTGGGAGATTAGAGTCCTAACATTACAGTAGAACCTCAGAGTTACGAACACGTCAGGAATGGAAGCTGTTCGTAACTCTGAAATGTTTGTAACTCTGAACAAGTTATGGTTGTTCTTTCTAAAGTTTACAACTGAACATTGACTTAATACAGCAGAAGAAAAATGCTGCTGTCCCTTTCATTTTTTTAAGTAGTTTACGTTTAACACAGTGCTATACTGTATTTGCTTTTCTTTGTTTCGGCTGCTGCCTGATTGCATACTTTGGTTCCAAATGAGGTGTGTGGTTGACTGGTCAGTTCGTAACTCTGAGGTTCTACTGTACTTCATTTGTACCTTGTAGTGCTTTAACCCAAGTCTCTAGAGGCAAGTGACTAGTTACATTAACATAGTACCAGGGAGTCCCCTGCATGCTGTCCAGATTCTGATTTCTGTTATTAATCAGAGTAACTTTTTACTTCAGTTGATTTACTCTGGACTTACACAGGTATAAACAGAGCAGAATCTGGCCCACAGTATGTGTCTAGAATCCTCATTACATATGTAGAACACAGCAGTGAAAGCCCATAGCCGAAGAGGATGCTAACATGCCGCCTTTTTAAGTTTTACCTTTGTCCTCTGATTGACAGGTGTCAATTTCATACTTCCCGAAGTGGTACTTAATGGAGAACAAGTCTTGCTAGAAGCACCCGTAGATCTATAGGCATATGAGGTGGAAGAGAGAAGGAGGAAGTGAATACTAGTAAAAGATCAACAGCCTCCAACAAACCACTTAAATCTTTGACACAAGCAGTGCTGTTAGGCCAACTGCAAGTACTGAAAAGTTACTGAAATAGAAACATCCTCCTTTGTTATAATGAGGGGGAAAAATCTTCATCTCTACGCCAAACAACTAAATTCCAGGTTTTTTGTTTTTAAAGTATTACCCAATTTTGTTGTCACAAGAGCTGCTGTCCATCAACTCAACATGTTAGTAAGTAGTAAATCCAACAGGAAGTGACTTCACTGCTCACTCTACACCACACTGCCTGCTTGCCATATTAATTCCTTGGGGCTGGTCTACACTACAGAGCTAGGCTGTGAAAAATGTCATGCCCTGTGCAATGTATTAAGTCAAACTAAGCCCCGGTGTAGGCACCACAAGGTCAATGGAAGAATTTTTCCATCGACCTAGCTACCACCTCTTGCAGAGGTGGCTTTCCTACAGTGACAGAAGAACCCCTTCAGTCGCTGTAGTAGGTAAGAGTTAAGCTACGCCTGCCACAAAGTGTCAGCAGGGATCAGTCAGTCAATCTCCCAAGAGGGTTCCAATGCTTGCTAACAGGGCGAGTTCAACAGAAGGCACTTGCTACCCTGTTACAATCCATTTCCCATCTCTATAGGTTAGACTGTGATGAAACAATAGAATGCCAATCATATTTGGGAGAATACGGTAATTTAACACAGTAGGAAAAACTGTCTCACCATTTGTTTGTCACTCACTCAGACAGACAATCTAATTAGTTGGTTTTTACCTTCTTACGCTGGTCCCACTGGCAGGGGAAGGAGTATCTCCTTTGGAGCGGTCCATAGTTTCTGCCACTGGGACAGACACCTCAATTGTCCTCTTTTCATTTTCTAGAGAGTAAGGGAGTATTGCTCAATTCTGGTGAAGGTGCAGTAACCCCTCCGTGCATGTATTATTTAGTTTCTCATTTCTGGCTGTTTTATGTTTTTACTTCTCCATTTTCTTAGTTTACTATTTGTATTTATATTGCAATGGCACTGACAGACTCTAAGCAGGGATCAGGATCCCATTGTGCTAGGCACTGTACACCCCCTTTGAGTTCGCGCCTTTATGCTTTTTCAGTGTTTTGTTACCTAATAGCCTTTTTCCCTTCCTTAGTTCACTTTCACTCAGCTACTTCAAGAAAGGATTAAGAAGTCCTAATTCTGCTGGAAAGTTTAAAAAAAAAAAAAAAAAAAAAAGCATGGTAGTTAATCCATGGACCTTGGACTAGCAGGGAAAAATAAAGTCTGCACTGACTATTCTCTAGTGTGCCATACAGTTTAATCTCCTCAGAGGATCCTGCAGGTCCTCAGCAAGGAACCAGACCTGAGGGAAAAGACCCCTCAAAAGACAAACAGCTCTGGGACATGACTAAGAATAAGATGGCCAAATTACTGAGTGGGATTTTTAAGTCATAAATTTGAAATAAAATATTGGACTTTTCCTCAGAAAAGCTCTGCAGAAGGGAGGCCTCATCAAGCTGCTTGCCACTGTGGAAGCAGAACTAGGGGAGGGGAGGCATTCCCTTGCTGCCCACGACTGACAAGTCTAGTTCTGCGCCCAAACTGTAAGCAGGCTAACAAACTCATTGTAATGGCTCTATGGACATTAGCATGATGAAGAGTGAATATAGCAGGCAGTGACACAACCTCAGCAATTAATTACAAAGAAAAGTATCAGAGGAGTAGCCGTGTTAGTCTGGATCTGTAAAAAGCGATAAAGAGTCCTGTGGCACCTTACAGACATATTGGAGCATAAGCTTTCGTGGGTGAATACTCACTTCGTCAGATGCATGCTCTTTGTCGCTTTTTACATAGAAAAGTAACTTGAGGAAAATGTTAGCTGATGTATTTTTACCTGTCTTAATGAAATTTAGCAGCTATAAACAAGGAGAGCCTAGAACACATGACCAGACAGCTTTCAGTGGATTGTCAGCAAGTGCGCTGTTGATCACACTGTTTGGGAATTGCTGATTTAGTCAACTGAAGATAGTTGGTACATAGGTAAATACCTTACTGTGTAGCAAAAAAAAAAAAAAAGCGGCCGGAGGGGCGGGGGGGGGTTAGAAAGACAACGACAACCATGGGACACACTACATACCAGTCCAATTTATGGGTGGAGGTAAAACAGGCGATACTGGTGGAGAGATAGGGTTGACAGTGGCCAATTTTTGCTGGTCTATCAGCTGCAGCAGTTTACCACGGGCTTCTGCACTTTGGCGGTTCAGCTCTGCTATTCGTTCCTCCAAGCTCTTTGGTACCTCTGGCAAAGTCTAACACAAATCATTACAAACAAAATAAATTTGGAAGTTGCAATCTTAGAGGGCATGCAGTAGATTAAGTGTTTTCATATAAACTGACCCTTCAGGCTGAATTTGGTTTCAGTAACTTAAAGTTAGAGCATCTTTTAGGTAAACCTTTGATGTTATGTGCCTTTTGCTCTAGCATCTCATTGCTTGACAGATTAAATGCATCTCCTCATGAAGTTAAACTGCCCACAACAGACAGCATAAAGCAGGGGTCAGCAACTTCTGGCACGCGGTTCGCCAGGGTAAGCACCCTGGCAGGCTGGGCCAATTTGTTTACCTGCCGCGTCCGCAGGTTTGGGTGATCGCGGCTCCCACTGGCCGCAGTTCGCCGCTCCAAGCCAATGGGGGCTGCGGGAAGCGGCGCGGGCCGAGGGATGTGCTGGCGGCAAACCGCGGTCAGTGGGAGCCGCGATTGGCTGAACCTGTGGACACGGCAGGTAAACAAACTGGACTGGCCCACCAGGGTGCTTACCGTGGTGAGCCGTGTGCCAGAGATTGCCGACCCCTGGCATAAAGCTTTCTTCTCTATCTCACTCCAATCAACCAACCACAGTCAAGCAAATGTTTCACTAAAGAAGCGTGTTTTAGATGTGCAGGGGAGAAAGTGTTCTGAGATGGTAAAACAGAAATCTCCTGTTTCTATACCCACTTTACACAGCTGTAAACAACTAGACACTGTGTAAGAAAATGGAGAATTAAGCCCTTAGGCTACAGCTACACTAGGAAAATTAGGACCTCTAGTTCACCAGCCATGCAGCTCCACTGATGGTAGCACAAGTCGAGAGAGACTCTAGTGGAGGCAGGCTTCAGGTGTGTGTGTTGTCTATTCCTACTCAGGCCTGGTCCACACTAACCCCCCACTTCGAACTTAGGTACACAAATTCAGCTACGTTAATAACGTAGCTGAATTCGAAGTACCTTAGTTCAAACTTACCGCGGGTCCAGACGCGGCAGGCAGGCTCCCCCGTCGATGCCGCGTACTCCTCTCGCCGAGCTGGAGTACCGGCGTCGACGGGGAGCACTTCCGGGATCGATCCCAGAAGATCGATTGCTTAGCGCCGGACCCGGAGGTAAGTGTAGACCTACCCTCAGAGCAGTGACCTGTCTACACCACTACTGGTGGAGATGCACTGCTGGTTAATTCCAGGTCCCAATTTTCCTAGTGTAGACAAAGGCCTCTCTGTCCCAAAGACATTAAGGATAAGCCAGTCTTGCTTACATGGGACAAGAGAGTAAGCCTTTTTAAGTCTGCCATGCGCATCCTTCACTCACCAGCACCCAGACAACATTGACTTCCACCTTCGAAAAGGCTGCTTACATTGTTATCCTGGCCTCACATGAGGAACTGCAGTTGCAATCCCCAGTGAAAGGGAAATTGGAAGATGACCGAGTCAAGACAGGATGAGGTTAAGAAAGAAAAAAAAAAAAAGAAAAGAAAAGAAAAGAAAAGGACCTCCCCACACACCACCAAGTTCTTCTACTCGCTCCCTTACAGTGACCTGCAAAAGTTGGGAATGAGAGAGAGAGAAAGAGACCCAAACCTGATACCAAAAATAAAATCAATACTTTGTGGGGAAATGGAGATGAGGGATGAAGGGCAACCCAATCTTTACCTTCTCTTACATTCTTACCTGTCCCTGCATGGCCGATCCTAAACTAGTGTTCATATTTTGCTTTGTAACTGGCTGATGCAGGCCATCCCCTCCCTCTTGAGAACGATCTCTGAATTTGCTCAGCTGAGCTTTGATAACAGAGTTCTGCAGTGTTAGCTCAGCTATCTGTCCTAACAGATCATTGCTTTGAGTGTGCTCCTCAGGTGCACTGGGCTTCTGCTCATCTTCAGAGCCAGCAATGGCCCATCTGTCCACTGGGGACAAGGTGCTTCTTCCTTGCTGACCATCTGACAGTAAAGAACTCTCCAAGTCTTTGTGCGTAGGAGGAATTCGCCACCTCTGGGCGAGGAGACGATTCTCTTCATTTGTGTTCTGAGTTCCCACAGAGGAAGATGAGCTCTTTTGCCAGTTTGGCTCTCTCACAGTGGTTTCCATAGATGGAGAGATGCGGGATGCAGGATATGTTTGAACGGTCTTCTTCAATGCTATAGACAAAGAGTAAAGGAACAGTAAACAAGCTATCTTCAACATGGGGAGTGACTGTGAAGCACTAACCTAATGGAGCTAAGGCACAGAGAAGGGCTTGAACTGGAACACTCAACTAAGGATGGGGACATGGATAGTTTTCTACTCAGGGTACACCTTTGGCTCATGTTCCCCAAAAGAGGTCACTGCAAGTATTTTAACAATTACAGTAGAACCGCAGTGTTACAAACACCAGAGTTATGAACTGACCGGTAGAACCAGACGTACGCAATCAGGCAGCAGCAGAGACTCCCCACCCCACAAAAGAACAAAAACCAAATATAGTCCAGTACTGTGTTAAACCTAAGCTACTAAAAAATAAAGGGAAGATTTAAAAATGATTTGACAAGGTAAAGAAACGGTTTCTGTGCTTGTTTCGTTTAAATTAAGATGATTAAAAGAAGCATTTTTCTTCTGCATAGTAAAATTTCAAAGCTGTATTAAGTCAATGTTCAGTTGTAAACTTTTGAAAGAATCACCATCATATTTTGTTCAGAGTTATGAACAACCTCCATTCCCGAGATATTCATAACTCTGAGGTTCTACTGTACTTGAATTTAAAGCTAGCAGAGGGTAATGGGCTGAGGAGCCAGGGAAGAGAGGAGCTGAACTTTTCAGTTTGAAATATCAGTTGGGAACTTTGAAATAAACATTTATTTTATGTCTGAGTAAGTCCTCCATTTTATAAAGATTGATCTCTAGTTATTCTCTGCTTTGTTACTGCCCAGAATCAACATCAGAGGAAATGTGTAAAATGCTAAAAACAGCACGTCAGTTACCCGCTGCTAAGCCAGCGCTGTTTGTCTTTCCCCAAATTACAGCATTTGAGTGCAGAGTGACTTTTCTCAGAATTTGGAAGTAAATCTATAGTTTAGGAGTTAACATTTTAAAAAACAGGTTCTTTAAGAAATTTAACATCTAATGACAGACCATTTATCACCCCTATTAACAACAATACAGTGCAAACTCTTCAGACTTCCCATATAGTTAGACAGTTACTGAAGCCTTGTACATAGGCTACAGTTAAAAATTATTTTTGAGGATTAATGGTAATTTTCTTTCTGCCATGCTTCATAACGGAAAGTTACTCGTCAGCAGGGGCTGTGGAAATTGAGAGTCAGCAGTCAACAGAAAGACAAGCAAACAGGAGAGGGCAGTAACACAGCTCCAGCTTCAGAGGCAAGAGATCTGGGTTCTGATGCCAGGCACCTAGTTGCCAAAACTGTGAACTTGCATAGAAGGGCTGCCCCCAAAAAACAAGTGGGCAAGGCCAAATCCTGGCGGAAGTTCATTCAACAAAGAATAAAATATTTGAAAGAGGGAGCACAATATATTTCACACCATATTTGAAGGATATGGATCTCATTCTGTCCAAAGAGAGAGGTCACTATCTCACCATTCTGAAGAGGAGAGAATTCCTGGACACTTTTCTGTCTAGGCGGAGATAACAAGATAGCTGGCTGGAACATATGAGCTGGCAAACTGCTGCCTGCCACTACAGTGTCTGGGGGACTTGACCACTGGGGAAGTTTCACAGGCAGCTCCTCCTGTGAGAATACAAGTGTGTTTTCCCTTCTGAAAATATCGGTGCTGGGCACAGTGGAGTATAATACAGGCTTCTCTGAAAAGACAGAATCAAGAATTGGGGGCATTAGAAACAAAATATTTTAGTACCTGAGGAACAGAAAAATAAATTCCTGTCAAGATCGGTCCTGCATTCAGATGACTGAAAACATGGGGGGTGAGGGGGAATTTACCTAACAGTATTTTACCTCTGATGAAGAGCTATACAATAAGCACACTCGGAAAGGATACAAAACCTTAATATACCTAACGTAACCTGATTTCTGTATTTCTGAAATGGCTTTCCATCTCCAAGATGGAAATTAACAAACTTCAGTGATCAGGACATCAGATTGTAGTGCATCCCATGAGAGACTGTCACCAAGCACATGACTGTCAGTCGATCAGAATGCAGACGAATATGTATTTGGCTCTTCATTGTAAAGTAGGTTGGTTGACAGAAATTTAGCTGTTACCACTCTATTTCCAGTCATTCTGTGCTGTATACCTTCCTTTTAAATCCACTCTCTCTAACTAGTATGCACATAGCCATCTAAACCATGGCTGCCATTCTCATCTAACTACTTGCCTATGACTGGTTTGTGTGTATGTTGCCATCTGTTTTGTACATGCCACGGAAGCACAAAATGAAAAACATGACTGCAGTGTTATAGCTGGTTCCGAGATCATACTTAGTTGGAGTGCGCACACACACACACACATTTGTGTGACCTTATATATGGATTTCCCCGTAATAGCTTTGTTCAGGGCATTAATGCCTGAGAGGGAAAACTGTAGGAGGGATAAAGCAGGACATGGCTGATCATAGAACTGAATGGCTGCATAACAGCTCTCTTAAATGTAAAGAGCCAAAAGGGAACTGGTCTGTTAGAGGCATTGCGTACAGTTAGTAACATCTGCTACGAACTAATGTCAGATTAAGGGGAGTCTACCACTCAGAATCACTGTTCCTCAGTGACCTTAACAAGGAATGAGAAAATCCTCCTTTATAGGGAGGGATAGCTCAGTGGTTTGAGCATTGGCTTGCTAAACCCAGGGTTGTGAGTTCAATCCTTGAGGGGGCCACTTAGGGATCTGGGGCAAAATCAGTACTTGGTCCTGCTAGTGAAGGCAGGGGACTGGACTCAATGACCTTTCAAGGTCCCTTCCAGTTCTAGGAGATGGGATATCTCCATTTAAAAAAAAAAAAAAAAAGTATCCTTCCGGAGCTTCTTTCCCATGCGTGGAGTCCTGCATGGATACAAAATGTGTATCTGCAGCCGATCTGTGATCCGCAAACATGGTCCATGGCCATAAAGTGGATATCTGCACATTTGCAGGGTTTGATCCACGTGCCATTTGTCTCCTCAGCACCAGCTCCTCCAACAGACTCATATGAGACAGTTGGCTTCCTTGATTATCAAATACCTGTTGAAGTAACTAATGAGTTAGCCTCATCTACTACTGCATCAGAAACACCTGGCTCCAGTGTCTGAACCATCCAGAGAGGAGTCTGAAGGGAACAAGAACTCTCCTTCGTCAAGAGGTACAGAAAGAAACATGAGTTGAAGCTTTGACTCTTTTGGAAGAGTATTTTTGGAAGACATCCCAAGGAGGACAGAGCATTTGGAGGGGTTACTTGTGTTCAAGGAAGGGGAGCTTTGCTCTGAACCTCTGGAGTCACAGCAGGAGCAGCTACGTGGGCTCTTCCTGAGCAGAATCCTCATAGAAAGAGTAAGGAAAGGGTGATTACTTGTAACAGAAATGTTTGTGGTATAACCACATCTACAGCATAGGTCCACAGTTGGTTACATGACTGATCCTCAGTCCAGATCCAGGCTTGGAGCTGCCAGTGAGGGGAAGGAGGGGAGATTAACCAGAACTGTATAGAAGAGAATATTTATTAAATAAATAAATGACAATATGACTGTAAAATTCAAAGGTTAGCAGCTGTGTCTCAGGGCAGAGCGTTTGAGATAAGAGCTGTTTACTGTGGCCTAGACTCAGGCAACAGTTCCCAGGTTTATTTGGGAGGTGCCTAGAAAGCACAAAGATTTAACCCATTAGCTCTTTCTGTGCAAAGGGGATCCATCAATCAGCCTAGGACTAGACGTTTGTCTCCGTAGGACAATTTACTGCCAAGTATGATAGTTACTATCTGGCATAGTCCCACTGAATTCAATGAGATTACAACAGGCGTCTGGTGGATCAAGTTCTAGTTTGTGTCAGTGATTTCTTGGCAACTATCCCATACTGTCTCAGATGTTACTTGGAGCGGAGGGTGTTTTTCAAAATGTCACCTAGGATTCTAAAGTTACTAAAGTGCTGAAATGATACCCACCTTGACTGTTGATTGCAACTCCAACATCTGTTGGACTTCGCCCTCTGTTAGGATCTGTTACAGGGAGGCTTTTGAATGCTTGAGTGAGTGAAATCAACTGTTCATCTGTTACCACCATATATTGCTGAAGTCTTTTCTAAGGGAGGAGAAAAAACAAACAAACCACACATATGCATAGAGATCTGTGTTCTAGGGACAAAAATTAGAAAGATGTATTATTCCTCTGAGTGGAGGAGTCTATTTCCCCGCTTAGTGCCAAAGCTTTAATCTGATCTCAGTGAGGTGCCAAACAAAGGCATCTCTGCACCTGTCTCCTCTATTTCTTTCTCCTCTTTTTGCTTCCTGACTAGCCCCATATTTTACTGATTACCCCCCACTGCCACCCATCCTCCTCTTCCTTCCCCAGGTTGCTTTCTCTTATGGCTGCAACTTCCACCCTAATCCACCACAGCTGCAGAGTGAAACTGATAAGACCGTAAGTCAGTTCCACTTCACTGCCCCTCTAGTATTAATATTGTGAGAGCACAGAGGCAGATTTTTAAGCATGCAGACTACACAGTAGGCATCCATTAAAGTAAGGCTAAGCTGTATTAAATCAATCTTCTGTCAAAGTTTAAAGGGATTTTCTCAAAAAAAAGTTTCTCATTGCTCCTTTTAATTGATAGGAATTTGGAGCTTGTTGAAGTGAGGAGACTATACCACTAGTTAGAATGAGGCACTGAGGATTGGCATTACACTTCCACATACCCCTCTATCACAACGTCCCCCAGATTCTTTAACTATCACATTTTCAATGCTGATTTGTAGTGCCATCCCTTGCTGTTAAAGTCCTTTGCCCCCTATGCTGCTCTGCCAATGCATATCAACTCAGACATGTCATTCTAGAGATAAAGAACCTGCTTAAATCTTTCACTGCATTAGTTCCTGCCTTGGGCTTCATAGGGTGTCAAAGGAAAGGCTCAGCAGCTCTTTGTACCTGTATGGCAGCATTTTCTTCTCTGACCAGAAGGATTTCAGTTGTCAGAGCATCAATCAATGCTCTGTGTTCATTCAGCATCTCCTCAAGCTGCTGCCTCATAGTTGCTTCCTGACGCAGCTGCATCTCACTCTGGGGTGGGGGAAGAAAAAAAACACAATCAATCATCAATACAGGTTCATGTTTACAAGAGGGAGTAACTCCAAACCTCACTATCAAGTTAGCATAGAAATACTGCTTTTGCTACCAGCTTTAAAGGTGACGTCAGTGTTACCATCGCAATCCTGTTCATTGCACATACAAACTGATACTATCCCTTCCCCACTCTCCCATGATGGCACAGGAGTAGGGAAGACCCTTTAAACTCCTATGCGTCTTTCTTCACAGCCTTTATGAAAAAAGACATAACCAGCTCTTGGTGAAGCATTCTCACTCTACTCTGACTTCAACTCTATACTATAGGATTACACACACAAGACAATGTAGAGTTAAGGGTGCTGGTGCTTGCCAGTGGTTTGTGCTACTCATGTCAGGCTTGATCTTCCTGGCCATTCTGGTGAAAAGAGGTCAGACCCATTGAAGGAGAAGGCATCTGTTCTCCAGTATTGTTTCTACCGGGGCTGGGAGCAGAAGAGATCCGATTTTTCTTTTCTCTTGTTGGAGGCAAAACAAGTGTATTTAGAAAATACCCCATTAGAGGGACATTAAGCCAAGGATCTTGTTCTTCAGATCCCCCTCCCCTGAGATTGACAGTTTGTAAATTGATCGTATCCTTTAAAATAAGCTAATGCAATGGAGAGACATTTCCTCTCTGTCCAGGGAGAATTCTAGATGCTTCCTTTCACCTGCAACGAGGAGCTGAGAGTCCTGCCTGGCCTGTTGATCTAGACCACTGCCATCTTGTCATCAGTGGTGGTCAAGAGAGGGGAGAGGTGTCTCAGAACATTAGTGATGGCACTGATCTCCAGCCAGCTGATGCTCCTCCTGGATTCGGCTGAAGATCATTTGCCCCGCTATGAGTGTGACAGCATGAAGGCTGATACAGGTGTCTACGACAATCCTTGTCACTGCTGGATCTGAAAGAGGCTTTCCTTGAGTTTTGTATATTGTGCTACCACAGCATTGATGACGTGAGATACAGTGAACTACAAGGGGAATCCTCACTGTGATTCCCCATAGAGAAAATGACAGCCTGGAGAGGTTGTGTGTGGAGAAAGATGCACTGGCCTGTGCTAGACACATCAGATCAAGCAGGCAGAATGCTCCTCCAAGTGGTTGTCTGTGAGTTATGAATAAGAGGATCTACATCCTTTATTCTGAGAACGCAAATGCTGGAGATCCTGAGAAGTTTGGGGAGCTCTTTTCCACGTTAAAGACAAAGTTGTGCCTCTGCAGAGCTTGAATTACCCAACTGGGCATCTCAGATGGCTTTTGCTGGCACTGGACGGGACGAGAATGTCATCTGTATAGTAGTAAATGTAAATCTCCTCCTCCCTCAGGGAGGTAATCAGAGCTATCAAAATCTTGGAGAAAAGCTGTGAAGCCAAAAAGGGGGACAAAACGAGGATCATGTATTGAAAATGATAACTGTCCAGAGTGAAGCACAAATACTGACAGGCAGATGGAAGGGGACATGCTGGTATATCTCCTTTAAGCCTATGGAACACAGGTAAATCCACTTTCTAAATCTCTTAAAACTAGGAGGGACAGATTTTCTAGCCTGACCTGGGTGCACCAGACTGATTGGTTTAGGTACCAGCAAAGCCAGGACTGAGCAGAACTATTCCATACTTTTGGGGAACTCAAACCAGTCTGAAATAAGAGCTCTGGGCCATAGTGGTGTTGGGGGACAGGGTCAGTGACTGCAGCCAAATGTGTCTCCTAGTCTTACGTGCTTTCTTTATGGTGAGGAAGGCTTTCAAAGTGGAGGTAGGGCATACACAGCACAAACCACTATTGAGATGTGTCAATGCTCTAATTTTTTTGTCCAATGGAACTTTGAGGGAAATAGCATTCACAGGATGAGTGACTTTGTTTTTTTATACACCTCTACCCAGATATAACGCTGTCCTCGGGAGCCAAAAAAAAAAATCTTACCGCGTTATAGGTGAAACCGTGTTATATCGAACTTGCTTTGATCCGCCGGAGTGCACAGCCCCGCCCCCCCGGAACACTGCTTTACTGCGTTTTATCCGAATTCGTGTTATATCGGGTAGCGTTATATTGGTATAGAGGTGTATATATAAGTAAAAGCAGTAAGAAGATTTTAGAATTCACTTCAGGAACATGACCAAATCTATTCCACTTTTCTTTAGGGATCTTATACAGTTTGGCATAGATCTCAGCAGTAGAGGGTTCCCCCCCACCCCCTTTTCATAGAGCTATTCTGCATTTATTGCCTCTTCCAAAGAGAGTTTAGTGTTCGAAATGCAGCGTCTCTTGCTTTTATATTTAGAGGTAACCTTAGCAAAGGATTCAACAGACCAGAGTTTCCCTTCCTGCATTACTTATTTTAAGGATAATGTACCAATATCCTATCAGAAGTTCTGGATTCTGAGTCTATATCTCTGGGACAGGAGCTGCACAGAGGAAGAGGAAAAAGCCTCTATGGAGGCTCCAAGACCTCTTGGAATGCTCTTTTTCTAGGATGTGTAGCCCATCCTTTGGCAACTCCTAGCTGGCTGAAGGGGGAGGGAGGTTAGCTAGGCAAATAAGCCAGGGCTGCAGAGTCCTTCCAAGCATAACCCCCATAATAGCTTTAAGAAGACGACAGTGGACTGTGAGGGTATCATACAGGCAGCATCTCAGTAAGGAACAAGGGTCTCTGGGTGCACAAGCACCACCACCAAGGGGACAGTCCCAAGGGTTACCAGTATCAAATATGGTGTGGCTGTATTTGGCTTAGCCACTGCAAAAAGAGCAGGGGACAGCCCAACAAGTCACACAGCTGTGGCTGTATCCCTCTCAATCAGGGTTTGACCGCATGGCCCACAGTCCATTATCTATGGGCTGGACACCACTCAACTCTCTCAAGACCTGAATGGAGACTCACTTTCAATGATGACAGTGACAGATGGCCAGGAATCAATTTCAGCCCATCTTCAGCCTTGCCTGGTCAACAGTATTTTTCAACTAGGGTGAAGGACCAGCCTCTGCTGTTTGTGATGCAACCTCATCTGTGCCTCAGACCCAGGGGTATAGCCTACCCAAATCTTCGCAGTCCAGGCCTAGGCCCAGTGCTCCCTGTGAGGGGAACACAGCGCGAGGAAGCAACACAACAGAAAGGAGGACTGTCATCCAAATGCAAGGGTCTAAAACACCCTGTGCTCAGAGCAGAGCAGTTCACTGTGAAACAAGTGGCAGCTAGGTGCTGTGATGTAGTTCCCAGGCACATGTGGAGGAACCAGGAAGGGACTGAGATCTTTAGCATATAACTAATCCCAGAGCCCACATACCTAAGACAGATCGAACACTTTTTAAACTATAAAAATTAAATGCATATTCAGAATATTGGGTGTGTTTAAATGTTGCTTTGTTCACAATCAGTTGGTTTTTGTTTAAGTGGACTACATCTCTCATTGAAGTAAATGGGAGACCTCCTCCATTTCAGTTCAGTGAACTCCTGCTCGTTTATTAGAGAAAGCATAGTTTCTGCTGAATTAATAATTTTACCTTTTTTAAAATTGCACACAAACAATCCTAACAACACTATTAAAGATACTGAGATTACAAAGTAAAGGACTTGGAAGTTAGGAAATGTCAAAGTTAAAGTTGTAAATTAATCTATAATCCTTGTGCTTATTCATTCTAGCTACAGGAGCAGGTCACATAACATCTACTCACCTCCTTGAGGTAGCGCATCAGACGACAGAGTGTGTTCACCAATGACACAGTGAACCCTGTGAGGCCATGACCGTTTTGCATTCTCTGTACCTCACGGCCTGTCCATCGCTCATATTCCTCCATTTCATGCTCCACTTCGTGAATCATGCGATTCAGGACATCCAAGCTGGATTTATTGCCACTTGGGAGTTCGAAGGAAACTGCATTAGCAAGAGAATCATTTCTTCTCGGTTTGGAAGCCATCTGTGCAGTATGATTTCTTTTCACTGAAAGAGAGACCGACAAAAAAATCCTTTAAATTTCAATTGTGGGAGAAGTACTCTGTTCCAGCACTATAATGGACAAAGGAACATCAAAGATAGATGCATCCTAGTCATTTAGATTAATACCGGTTGTTTCTAAATCTTCAGAAACTAGACTCTAAGCCTTAACTCTGAGGGCCACCCTAGTGACTTTCAAAAGAGGCAGAGACCACACCTGGTTTAAATGTATGGTAAATGATCATCAAAATAAAGGCACCCACTCAAGCATTTGTTCATACTTTTATCTTCCTTGGCAGATAATTAGAAACTGTTTGCGGGTGAACTTCAATAACCTTGGGAATATACAGCTGATCAACAACCTTCAGCCCACAAGTACAGGGAAGGACAACTGTACATTGGATTTCTCTGCCTTCAGGCCTCACTTTGGGAACCCCTAGTCTAAATTTCTGCAGAACCAACATTGTTTAGAGAGTCAACTCTTCTATATATTCAATATTTAGGGGTTTGTAGATCGATCATCATCATAGATCAGTGCAATACAGCACAGAAAAAGTTCCAGGGAGTGCATGAGGACAGCCATGTAGAGAGGTACAGGTGAGTTAGCAGGGAAGTGAGTAGCATGAAGGTATCCCATCTACATTCCCCAACCTCCCGTGGACCTTTGCTATGCTTCTCAGTAGGAGTCAAAGTTTGATAGACCTGCTCAGGCACATCTGAGCAAGACTTAGCTGTGGGGAACCAAATATAACAGAGCTGAGGCATTGGGGGTGGGATGGGACTTGCAGCAAAAAGTGCACCTATAATTAAGCTACCAGCTCCACTCCTAAGGCATCTTCTCTGTCTGACAAGTTTCCTGTAGTTTTTCAGAAGAGAGTCCTCATATGATGACCCTGAGTGAATCAATTGGACTAAAACTGCTGCTGAAGGTGGTTATAACCTCCCAGAGTCTCAAAGTAGATGACATTCCATTCCCAAAACCCCTTAAAACACCCTTGGATGTCCTACATGGCAGCTCCCCCAATTGGCTCCCCATAGTCCTGCTGCCTGGTGGTACCAAAACAGTAGTGGCAATATGAAGCCCTAGCAATGGCAATATCACATTGCATACAGAGCTAGTTCCTCATGACATTGTTGCCTCTTTTGCACTGTGAATCAGTAATAGCATGATGTGGATCCCAGTACATATGCACCGAGGTATTAACACATGAAGACTGCACTTCCTCCATCAGCCACTTCATGCAAATCTATTCAGTTATGAGGAGTAAGGGGAACTATTCTTTATGCACAGAATTGCCAAATTTCCTAAGTGTCCTATCCATTCAGCGTTATGTGAGAGACATTTTAGAAGTCGGGAGGGACCAGGGTAGAGAGACTGTTTTGGGTCCCCCCCACCCCTTTAAGTCAGAGGCAAACAACATCCAGACCAAATTTCATTTAAAAATGCTTCCTAAAAATTAGGAAGTGTTTTCCTAAAACAATTTAAATGAAGATTTCAAATTGTCCCCTGAAGGGCTGTTATGCCAAATTTGGAGACTAAATTCAAAACAAGATTTCAGTCCTTTACGAGCAAATCACAATGCAACCTTAGCTATGTAGTCACTACTTCTCTCTCTGTAATCTTAGCAAATACCAGAGCTGAAAGTAAAACTCCAGGCAAAGAGTGTACTGTAACCACGGATCACAAGCAGGGAAAGAGGAGAATTCTTTACTATCAACTCCAATAAATTACATTGATAATCAGTACCGTTTAATGAAAATATGGTCTCAACCAGAGCTTTAAGGGACACTGGAGGAAGGCAGATACACTGTCTCAAGTACACCTCTACCTTGATATAACGCGACCCGATATAACACGAATTTGATATAACGTGGTAATGCAGTGCTCCGGTGTGTGTGTGTGTGTGTGTGGGGGGGGGGGGGCGCACTCCGGTGGATCAAAGCAAGTTCAATATAACGCGGTTTCACCTATAATGCGGTAAGATTTTTTGGCTCCCGAGGACAGCATTATATCGAGGTAGAGGTGTACAAGTTACTTTGGATGAAATAGTCATTTTAAAAGGATCAAACCTTTTGTTGAAACTTGCTTTTGCTTTCTTGGATTTGGGTTCAGCACTTGTCTCACAGTGTAAGAGGAATCTGAAGTCTGTTCTTCATCTTCATTCTGAAGCCTTGAATGGACTCTCTGGACTACTTTGGTAGCATTGAGGGCTGATTAAAAAACAAACAAACAAACAAAATCACACATACATGCCCACACACACGCATAACTAACTGATTAACTGTAAAATATTTCATCCAATGCACTAAATGTCACAACAACAACTATGTGGGTGAAACCAGACAATAACTACACTCTCAAATGAACTCACATAGCAAAATGATAAGAGACAAAGACACCACATCCCCGTGGGCGAACACTTTTCACAAAACAAATCACTCCATATCTGACCTCTTAGTCCTCATCCTCAAAGGTAACCTGCACAACAACTTCAAAAAGATGAGCCTGGGAGCTTAAATTCATAACTTTGCTAGACACTAAAAATAATGGGACTTAATAAAAACACTGGATTTATGATTTATTACAACAATCTGTAACCCACTAACCCCCCTTTTTTGTCCTATGACTGGAGAGATATTAACAGGTCACTTCACTTAGAATACGTGTTAACTACTGATGCTAAACAATCTGTTCCACCTTGTATTTAGTTGGGACACTGAGTACCTTTCCCAGACTGAATAAGAGCTCTGTATAGCTCAAAAGCTTGTCTCCCTCGCCAACAGAAATTGGTCCAATATAAGATATCTCACCCACCTTGTCTCTATATATAAACACATTCAAACTGCCAGCGCCAACTCAGATTTCTGAAAATATCCTGTCCCTTCCGCTCCACTAAAATTATTCTGAGTAAGATGCTGTTAGCAGCCCATGTCCTTTGAGAGTTAATGTTCTAGCAGAGCCAAACCTGCGGCTCCTGATGATGGCAAAGCAGTTGTTGGAGTCACAGCTACATTTGCTTTCTGTGATGGAGTAGGTGTTCTCAGTTGCTTCTCAGCCCATAGCTGGGAAGCTCCAGCAGCATTTTCTTCTTTCAGTAAGTGGAGTAGCCTATATATAATAAGCATGAGAGAGAGTGAGTGCAAGGGTACAATGAACTCTGAAATGACAATGCTTACAGCTAATCTTTACCATCTATCCATAAAAAGCCTCTCAAAAAGTCTTTACTCTTGGGGGAATTGTGCCACTGCACAGTGCAGAATTTATGTCCCCCGCAGATTTGCTACCCTGCAGAAAAATGACTCTCTGATGGGGAATCAAAATGAAGCCACAAAAATGCTCTCAGGAGTAAAAAAAGTAGTTAAAATTGCTCAAGCAAATTCCTCATTAATGCAAAGCCTCAAAATCCTAGAAATGAGTTAAATCCTTCCCCACTCTATTTTAGTTACATAAGTACTCCTCCACTGTAACCAACACAAGGCTAGTCTACATTATGAAGGTTACAGTGGCATACCTACAGCACCACAGCTATACGGCTGTAACCCCATAGCATAGATGGGCACTACAATGACAGAAAGGGTTCTTCTACCACTATAGTAACTCCACCTTCACAAACGATGGTAGCTAGGTTGACGGATGAATGCTTCTGTTGACTTAGCTGCATCTACACCAGGGTTTTAGGTCGGCGTAGTTGCGCCACTCAGGAGTGTGAATTTTTCACATTCCTGAGTGCTTTAGCTATACCAAGCTAAGCTTTAAGCGTAGAGCAGGCCATGACGACATGGCATTTGACATTTCCTTCAACGACCACCAGCAAGTGTGCTACTTTAAGAACTCCAACACAACATCTTTCAAACCCAATGCTACTTTCCTCAGTTAACTCAAATACACATTGCTATAGTTGCAAACCAACATGGCCAAATGTAATAAAAATTCTACATAAAAATTTCATTCACAATATAAGTTGCTGAAGTCAGTACAACACTGATGGAGAACCACAATCAAAAGAAACAAAAAGGTAAGTCTATACGAACCATACTACACCTACACCCACTACAGACATCCACACTAATCCACCAACACATACAGCAGACTTTCAACAAACACACACCACTACCCGCAATCACTCAAACATCTTAAATACTAGCCAACCTTATTACTGAGCACATATCTTATACAATGAAACAAATACATGATCTACCCCCTTATAGCACTCACAAGACACACTTTCAACCTCCAATTATTCAACACATAAGTATATACGTATATGTGTTTCTGAGAGAGATCACTATTGAGAGTTAAAACACAAATAATGGAGTTGTGATGATGAATGGTGTATATGGAGGATATGATGATATGTTAGCTATAGTGAGCACATGTTTGTATAAGTTAAGTATGATAGGAATATGCTTAACTTCTTTTCCAGAATTTTGAGTTTTGCATGAGTGGTTAACTCTTCAGTGCAAAAGTTCTAGTCTCTGTTTGGCACATGCAAAAAAGATGAAGTCTGCTATGATCTCCTCTCTCCCCCTGTTGTTCTTTCCTCCACCTCCAACTTTTTCACCTCTATGACTAACACTGAGGCTTCTGACGCACTTTCTATCTCTAAAACAGCCATCTGTGCAATTGACCCCTGTGACGTTATTGATATAATCTGGGACCATATAGATCATTGTTGCAACCAAGGTCCTGTAGTGGCACCCAAATCTTGTATAAAGGGGGTCAAATGGGGTGTCTAAGACAAGGTTATGGTTTACTGGTTATGATTATGCTGTCTATATGTGTGTATCACTTTTGTAGTCGAAGTTATGAATATTGGCTCTATACTGTCTGTATGGCAAACTTATGCTATGCTTCTGGGTGACATCCCAGACAAGCTGAGATTAGCTCTGCCTAGCCTGCTTGATGGCCCATTAAGGACCATCAGCTATACAATGGACCCATTGAGAAAAGGCAGATACGCCTTGTAACTCAGCAAAGTATGCAGGGACTGGCCCATGGACTCCAGACTCCATGTTGCTGTAATTTTCCACGGTAAGAACAAAGGTGTTCTTACACCTGGAAAAGACTATATAAGGCTGATGCCTCATCTCCATCAGGTCTTCAATCCTGCTTCACACCTCTGGAGGAACTTTGCTACAAGCTGAAGCTTTGAACAAAGGACTGAGGACCCATCCCAGCGGGGGATGTATTCCAGAGACTTGATTTGAACCTGCAGTTTATTCCATCGCTGCTGCAAGCCTGAACCAAGAACTTTGCCATTACTGTATGTAATTGATTCCATTTAACCAATTCTAACTCTCATCTCTATCTTTTTCCTTTTATGAATAAACCTTTAGATTTAGATTCTAAAGGATTGGCAACAGCGTGATTTGTGGGTAAGATCTGATTTGTATATTGACCTGGGTCTGGGGCTTGGTCCTTTGGGATCAGGAGAACCTTTTTCTTTTACTGGGGTATTGGTTTTCATAACCATTTGTCCCCATAACGAGTGGTACTGGTGGTAATACTGGGAAACTGGAGTGTCTAAGGAGATTGCTTGTGAGACTTGCAGTTAGCCAGTGGGGTGAGACTGAAGTCCTCTTAGTCTGGCTGGTTTGGTTTGCCTTAGAGGTGGAAAAAACCCCAGCCTTGGGCTGTAACTGCCCTATTTGAGCAATTTGTCCTGAGTTGGCACTCTCAGTCGGGTTCCACCAGAACCGCATTGTCACAGTGGCGTAGTCGTGCTTGGATCCACAGAACCAGGTCAATCAAGCTTTGGGTCAGAACCCCACGCTATCCAAATTTGAATTTTGGGATTGAGAGTTTTGGTTGGTTAAAGAGCTGCTGCAATGGCTGAGCAAAGAGCATATGAGGGACTTGGCAAAAAAGCCCTGGAAAATTTGTGTTCAGAAAAGAGGATAAGCTTTAGAAAGAAAGCTACAAATCAAGAACTGAGAAATCTGTTAATAGCCAGTGATCAGGGGGCAAGAGCACAGCCCTTACCTGAGGCTGCAGAAGAGGCAGAAAAAATTAGAGTGCAAAGGGCGACAAGTAAACTGCAATTTGAGCATGAACAGAAGCTAGCAGATCTTCGATTGCTGGAGAAGCAAAAAATAGCAGAGTTAGAGAAAGAAGCCGATCAAAGAAAGAAGGAGGCTGATGAGAGAGAAGAGAGAGCTCGTAAGGGACGTCTAGAGCTGCTCGCTGCTGAGCAGGAGACTCACAGGATGGAGCAGGAGACTCACAAGATGGAACAGGAGACGGCCAGACTTCAGCTCCAAGTACTGGAAGAGCGGAGAAAGTCATCCCCACCTGGTACTCCACTTCCCCCCCGCCATGAGAAAAACTGGGAAAGGATGTGTCCCATTTACAATGATACTGAGGATATAGAGGAGTTTTTGTCTACCTTTGAACGCCTCTGCAATCTGTACCAGATCCCTGAGGGTCAGCGAATGCCTGTCCTGCTGACCAGACTGACTGGAAAAGCCAGGGAGGTATTTAATGACTTGGGGGAACAAGAAGCCTTAGATTATGGGCGGTTTAAAGCTTCTGTGTTAAGGCGATTCAAGGTTACTCCTGAATCTTACAGAGTTAAGTTTAGAGAGTTTAAAATGCCTAAGGATTGTACTTTTGTAGAATGTGCTCATAAGCTGATGGGTTTTGTTAAAAAGTGGGTTGTGGGAGCCAAGGCGCATGGGAGTTTTGAAAAATTGCTGGATTTAATAACGTTGGAACAGTTCTTAGATATTGTGCCTGACCATGTGAGAGCAGCTGTGTGTGACAGGGACCCTGAGTCAGTCCTACGGGCAGCAGAGATTGCGGATGCCCATACCCAAAACAGGGCTCGAGAAGGGTGTAAAACCCCGGGGAAAACTAATCACCATTCTCCCCAGTTCAAGAGGAGGGAAGGATTTAAAAGTAAATCTGTCCCTGACTCTTCTAGAGGAGTTCAAGGGGGCCCGGAAGGAAGGAACTCTCATCCCAGGACGGAACAGGTTACATGCTATCACTGTGGTATGCTGGGCCACATGAGACCAGATTGCCCCACCCTGAAGGGCAGCCCAAAGCCAGCAACCCCAAATGCCACGATAAATGCCAACTCCATTACCCTGAGCACTCAGGCTGAACCAAGCCACAACAGCTCCACCTTAAGTTCAGGTGCAAGCACAGCAGTAGCTAATGTTAACCCCATCGTCTCCAGTGGCATGGGAGGAGGTGATAAGCTCACCAGTTATGTCAGGACTGAGGCATGGCAGGGGAGTGAGAGGTTTATCATGGAGGCAAAGGTCAATGATGTTGAATGCACAGGATGGCGAGACACTGGCTCGGATGTAACTATAGTCAAGGGACATCTGGTGAAGCCAGAGGACATGCTGCCGGGGGAGTATGTGACGGTAGTGGCGTTATCCGAGTATTCTGTGAACCTGCCGATGGCTAGAATCCACCTGGAGTGGGATGGCTTTAAAGGGGATGTGAAGGCTGCTGTCCGGGATTTGATTCCGGCTGATGTGTTGGTAGGAAATAACATATTGAGGGCGCCTGGCCAAGTGAATGTAGTGACCAGGTCACAGAAAGAATTTGGGGCTGTGGCAGATACCCTGCCCGATGGCAGTGAGGGGGGCAGCAAACAGACAGAGAGTGCCTCTCAAGATGGATCAGGTGAGGGTTTGTCTGAAATATCAGAGATGATTCTGAATCCAAACAAAACCCAGAGTGAATTTATTGTGGCTCAGCAGAGTGATGTATCTCTAGAGAGGGCCAGGAATGATGCTCAGAGTCAGGTCCCGGCCTGTGAAGAGAGAGGCAGGTTTTTTATGCAGGATGGGCTGTTGTATAGGGAACCACCTAGGGGAAAGAAGCATTCCCAAGCAGCAGCTCGCAAACAGCTTGTGGTACCTGAGAGTTACCGCAATGATTTGTTGAAGTTGGCTCATGATAGTCCCTTTGCAGGTCATCTGGGTATAGGCAAAACGTGTGACAGGCTAGAGCAGAATTTCTACTGGCCTCACCTTTCGGGGTCAGTGAGAGATTACTGCAGGAGCTGTGAGCTGTGCCAGAAGCGTAAGGGGTTAAGGGGGCCTAGCAAGGTGCCCCTCCAGCCTCTGCCCATTATTGGGGAGGCTTTTGCCAGAGTAGCTGTGGATATTGTGGGGCCACTCCCAAAACCTTCCAGAAATGGGAAGAAATACATCCTGGTGTTGGTAGATTTTGCTACCAGATATCCGGAGGCTGTAGCCTTGGCTAATATCGAGGCAGAGACGGTGGCAGTGGCCTTGTTCTCTATTTTTAGCAGAGTGGGTTTTCCCAAGGAAATATTGTCGGACCGTGGGTCTAACTTTATGTCTGTGGTTTTCAAACAGTTGTGGGAGTTATGTGGGGTGAAGCACCTGAAAGCTGCTCCCTACCACCCCCAGACTAATGGTCTAGTGGAGAGGTTCAATGGAACCCTGAAATCTATGTTGAAAATGTATGTGGATAGACGCCAGAATGACTGGGATGTTATGCTGCCGTATCTATTGTATGCATACAGGAGTGTGCCCCAAGAGTCTACAGGGTTTGCTCCATTTGAACTGCTCTATGGGAGGCAGGTCCGGGGGCCCCTAGATTTGGTTCGTGACTCGTGGGAAGGTAATGTGGAGGAGGCAGAGCAGCCGGTGGCCGAGTATGTGGCTCAATTCAAGGAGAGTTTGCAGGAGATGATGAAGTTGGTTGAGCAGAATCTGAAAGAGAGCCAGGATACGCAGAAAACCTGGTATGACAGAGATGCTAAAGAGAGAGCGTTTGAAATAGGGGACATGGTGTTGGTGCTAGATCCTGTCCGGAAGAACAAAATGAAAGATGTTTGGTCTGGACCCATGGAGGTAGTGGAAAGGATTAATGAGGTTACCTATGATGTGAGGAAGCCCCAGGTCCAGGGAAGTGTGCAGACAGTACATGTGAACAGAATGAAGGCCTACCATGCAAGGGAGGTAAATGTGAACACAATCTGTTATGCTGAGGAAGAGGCAGGGTCCGCCCCTCTAATTGACATGGTTGCTGAAAGCCAGGAGGAGACGCCTCTCGAGAGCATTGAGATGGGGGAGGATTTAACCCCCCCTCAAAGAAAGGAATTGCTGATGCTGTTAAAACACCATAAGCGAACTTTCTCCAATAGGCCAGGGCTCACAGATAGGATGACACACTCCATTCAGACGGTGGGTCCCCGCCCAGCCCCTAGCAGAGCTTACAGGGCCAAGGGAGAGATGCAAAGACAGATCCAGGAAGAGGTGGAGAGCATGTTGACAATGGGAATAATCACCAGATCCCAGAGCCCCTGGGCCTCTCCCATTGTGATGGTGCCAAAAAAGGATAAGACCATGAGGTTTTGTGTGGATTACAGGAAGCTAAATTGCTATCACCCAGCCTGACCCTTACCCCACACCCAGAATAGAGGATCTATTGGATACACTGGGAGGGGCAAGGTTTATAAGCACCCTGGACCTGACTAAGGGGTACTGGCAAATACCCCTAGATGCCGAGGCACAAGGAAAATCCGCTTTCATAGTGGAATCGGGCTTATATGAGTTCAAAGTGCTGCCCTTTGGGATGCGAAATTCAGGGGCTACGTTCATGAGACTTATAAATGAGGTCCTACGGGGATTAGAATCTTTTGCGAGGGCCTATATAGATGACCTGGCCGTATTCAGCAGTTCGTGGCAAGATCACCTGAACCACATAGGGATTGTGCTGCACCGGCTCAGGGAGGCCAATCTAACGGTTAAGGTTTCTAAATGCAGAATGGGAGCTGCTGAGGTGACCTACCTGGGGCACAGGGTGGGCAATGGGCAACTGCGCCCAGAGCCTGTAAAGGTAGAGGCCATTAAAAACTGGCCAACCCCTAGAACTAAAAAGCAGGTCCAATCCTTCATTGGTCTGGCCAACTATTACAGGAGATTTGTGCAGGGATTCAGCGACATTGTTGCTCCCATCACAGACCTGACGAAAAAGGAAAAACCAGACCGGGTGCTGTGGACGGAGGCCTGTGAGCAGGGTTTTCAAAGCATAAAGAGCGCTTTGGCCAAAGAGCCTGTTTTGGCCAGCCCAGATTTTGAAAAGCCTTTTTTACTATGTACAGACGCTTCCAATATTGGGCTGGGGGCAGTGCTGATGCAAGAGGGGGAAGGAGGGAAGAGACATCCCGTGGCATATCTAAGTAAGAAATTGTCCCTCACTGAGCAAAATTACGCTACCATTGAAAAGGAATGTTATGCCATTGTCTGGGCTGTCAAGCAACTTAAGCCCTATTTGTACAATAAAAAATTCACTGTGTTGAGTGATCATGCCCCTCTGGTCTGGCTGCACAGGGCCAAGGGCAACAACTCCAGATTGCTGCGTTGGAGTTTAGCCCTTCAGGAGTATGAAATGGATATAGTCCACATAAGGGGAAAGGAAAATATTGTAGCTGATGCATTGTCCAGAGTGGAGAGCTCTTAGGATGCAGTCAGCGATGTTTGTGACATCCCTTCCTGCATCAATTTTGCGTTGGGGGTGTGACGTTATTGATATAATCTGGGACCATATAGATCATTGTTGCAACCAAGGTCCTGTAGTGGCACCCAAATCTTGTATAAAGGGGGTCAAATGGGGTGTCTAAGACAAGGTTATGGTTTACTGGTTATGATTATGCTGTCTATATGTGTGTATCACTTTTGTAGTCGAAGTTATGAATATTGGCTCTATACTGTCTGTATGGCAAACTTATGCTATGCTTCTGGGTGACATCCCAGACAAGCTGAGATTAGCTCTGCCTAGCCTGCTTGATGGCCCATTAAGGACCATCAGCTATACAATGGACCCATTGAGAAAAGGCAGATACGCCTTGTAACTCAGCAAAGTATGCAGGGACTGGCCCATGGACTCCAGACTCCATGTTGCTGTAATTTTCCACGGTAAGAACAAAGGTGTTCTTACACCTGGAAAAGACTATATAAGGCTGATGCCTCATCTCCATCAGGTCTTCAATCCTGCTTCACACCTCTGGAGGAACTTTGCTACAAGCTGAAGCTTTGAACAAAGGACTGAGTACCCATCCCAGCGGGGGATGTATTCCAGAGACTTGATTTGAACCTGCAGTTTATTCCATCGCTGCTGCAAGCCTGAACCAAGAACTTTGCCATTACTGTATGTAATTGATTCCATTTAACCAATTCTAACTCTCATCTCTATCTTTTTCCTTTTATGAATAAACCTTTAGATTTAGATTCTAAAGGATTGGCAACAGCGTGATTTGTGGGTAAGATCTGATTTGTATATTGACCTGGGTCTGGGGCTTGGTCCTTTGGGATCAGGAGAACCTTTTTCTTTTACTGGGGTATTGGTTTTCATAACCATTTGTCCCCATAACGAGTGGTACTGGTGGTAATACTGGGAAACTGGAGTGTCTAAGGAGATTGCTTGTGAGACTTGCAGTTAGCTAGTGGGGTGAGACTGAAGTCCTCTTAGTCTGGCTGGTTTGGTTTGCCTTAGAGGTGGAAAAACCCCCAGCCTTGGGCTGTAACTGCCCTATTTGAGCAATTTGTCCTGAGTTGGCACTCTCAGTCGGGTTCCACCAGAACCGCATTGTCACAACCCCATTCCCTCCCAACTCCTGACCTCCCTCAGTCCTTTCCTCTACAGATACAAGCATGCTGTAGTCATCATCTCCCACCCCCAAAAGACAACCCCCACATTTCAACTGCCTCTGACTACTACCCCTCCCTTCTATCCTTCACACATGAGATAAACATACCATATGAAACTATTACCTCAAGTTCCTAATTCCATCCTTGATCCTCCCCCCACACCCCCCATCTGCCTTCTAGCCTCTTCACTACTGTGAAATAGCTCTTAAAGTCTAACAGGCTTTTCTTAGCCAAGTCCAAAGGTCTCTACTCCATCTTCATCATTCTTAGCCAAGTCCAAAGGTCTCTACTCCATCTTCATCATTCTTGACACTTCTGACATGGTTGATCACACCACCATTCTTCTTGATATATTATCTGTTCTGGACTCACAATGCAGTTCTCTTCTGATTCTCCTATTTGATCATGCCTTCCATGTCTGTCAACAGGTTCTTCTCTTCCAATGTCTTGCAGTCCACTGGGGTCCCACAAAGTCCTGTTCTTAGCCTGCCCTCTTTTCCCTTTACACTCTCTCCTCTCTGGGTGCTCTTAATCGCTATTAGGGTTTCAACTACCAATCCAATTCCACAAGTCAACCTATTATTTGGACTGAGGTAGTGCCTAGAGGTCCAAATCCGGAATGGGAGCCCACTGCACTAGGCACTGTCCATACAACTGAAAGAAGACCCCTGTCCCCAAGTAGCTTACAATGCAAATATGAGAGCAGGGGAGGGGGTGGGGGAGGGGGTGGGGGAGGGGACACAACAAGGTAACAATGAGAGAATTATGGTAAGTGTAATAAATATCAGTCACAGCTCACCAAGTGCCTAGTCACTGCCAAGTGTTTTGTAGGCATCATGGGAGAGGTGAGTTTTAAGGAAAGATTTGAAGGAGGATATCGTAATAGCTTTGTGGATATTTATGGGGAGCAACTCCTGTGCATAAGAGATAGCGATGGGAGAAAGCACAAAGGTGTTTGGACATCTGATTGTGCTATTAAAACACTATGGGGACAGAAGCGTTATGATAGTGGACTGACTGACAGAAACACACACTGACCTGTTTGTGTCAATGTTGGACTTGAAGTGCAAAGACACATCCTGTTCATTCACACTGTCCTCTGATTGACAGTTGGAGGAATCTTCCCCTTCTACTTCATTGAGAGCCTGTCTCAGAAAAACACAAGACATCTCAAATGTTACATGACAGCAATTTAAATCCATCCTTCATAAAGAAAAAAATTAAGTAGTTCAGTAGAAACACTTCCCAGAAAACAAGTCTCTTTATTGTAGTTCACCTCTAAAATATGGACAAAAATACTATCATCTTACAGTGAAGACAGGAAATAAATTCATTAATGTTTGTGAAGTACTGGGATACTACAGCAATGAGTACTCTAGAAAAGACCACTGGAAATGAATACTTCAGTATTCAGAGCTTTGTTTGGACGTGTGCAGTAAGGCAAGGGCTGCACAATGACTGCGGATAAAACATATTGAACAGCTGCCTCATTTCCTTAGCAGTGGCCTTTCTAGCCATCAAATGAGATGCGTATTGTGGAAAAACATAACATATGATCATGTAATTAAGTGGCAGAATTAATACTAGATTCTGGCATTTCCTAAGTTTTGAATGATTCACTTTGCAATCTAAACAACATTCTTTTAATGTAGTTTATATATAAAAGCCCACACATGAATTGCATTTACAGCACATGCATAAAAAGTGACATAATACGATGAAAAGGGCGATATTTTATTGTGCACATAACTTAGGAAAGTCAATTCTGAATTAAGGTCTCCTGCAGTAACCAGAATTTTGCCCTGTGGATGCTTTACAACAGGATTTTGGTCAGGCTTTTCAAAAGAGTAGAAGAGAGCTGGACACCCAAATCTCACTGAAATTCGATGGTGGTTGGGCACCTGCCTCCCCTAGCTTCCTCTGGAAAGCCCAGACTTTCAACTTATCATACAACTCACATGCAGCGATTCAATATGCTACATATATAAATCAAAGGCCACAGCAAAAAATGCAAAGAATTAATGCCTCCATTTAAAAAGAACCCAGGTTGACTGGCAGAGCAGTCCTGAATTCAGTGTAGGATACTATGTATTTGTTCAAGGTGCTATGGTGTAAATATTAGTACAGAATCATAACAGGAAGACTACACGTATGGTAGAAATGACACTTTCATGCCAAGACCCTATTTTCCGTCACTTGTAACTTTTCTGAAAAGTAGCCCTTTGGGGTGAAGTCTCTTATCCTTGTTCTCAACGTCAAGTTAATATTTTTGGTATGATTTCAGATATCTGAGTTATCTTAGGGGGAAAAGCACATTAAAGTTATTCAAACTTTACTTGTCTAAAGCAAAAAATATTTTGTTTTAAAAGTTCAAATTTGCAATATGCGGGTTCTGCTATGGTTATAAAAAAACCTAGTTAAGAAATAGTTAGACTTAAGTGAACATCAAAAGAACACCCTGAATGCAGTCAGCGAAATAGCCACATACAGAGATATCACTACACTGAAATAAAGGCGTCCGAGTATATTTCAATGTGTGCGCATTCAGCTAAAGGTCAGAGAAATTGGTTCCAGATTTAATCAATCACTTCTACTTTTACTTTTTAATAATGAAACACAAATGAAACCATGTTAAATGCAACATCAAAGTTGATGCTTTTGGTACAAAAAGGTCAGGAAATCCTAAGTCAGGGTTCCCAAAGCAACCCAAAATAAATTATTTTCTACATAATATATGTAGTTTTATCTCAGTACACAGTGTTAAACATAATAATATAGATACTATACACAAGAGAGCTGGCTTAGGAACCTTAATTTTGGATTTCCTGACTTTCACGCAAGTGAAGACATAGCCACAGAACTCTGCATTGAAAACGTCATTTATTTGCATTTACTATACAGTCCATATAAAGAGTACATTACCTGGGGATCCATGATAGATTCACTAAGGATGGAAAGCTGTGTGGGAGGATCACTTTTTTGTACAATGGGACCTTGAGAAGATTCCAGGTCACAATGAGGAGCCATTGTTACATTAGGGAAACCTAGAGTAGACAGAGGAAGACAGGAAGTCATAGCACACAAAGGGCTATTTAGCTGATATAAACCATTATCTCAGGGGAAACCAGGTCCAAAGTCCTACCAGTACCTCAGGACTTCTGTACCATAAATTAAGCCCCTTTTGTTTCTCCAATATATCACACAAGTCAAGGGGAGGTGAACATCACTCCTAAGTAACCCTAGTGGCCAGCCACAAAGTCACACTACATATTCGGTGGAGGGCTAGGGTTGTCACTGTAGATACTGATGTAAATCGGAGAAATGTGCACATGCAAGGAGGAACATACGGTCATTACAAGTGAAAGAGAAATGGCAATTCACAGAGAAGAGATGAATGTAACTGTAGAGCCCACCATTCTCTCTGGGAGAAGGGCCAATAGGTTTTGCATTCTCGATCAAGAGCAAGCAAGAGAGACCCTCATTCATCTCCTGACAAAGCTCCAAGGGCAGCCAGGACTATGCATCAAAGGCATTCAGGAGTGAGACCACAAGAACTACCATAAGTCCAGTTCCAGATGCTTCAGAGGAAGGTGCAAGAACCCTGCAGTAGCAAGATGTGTGATAACCTGCCCCTCACATTAGGTGTCATCCTGATCTGTAATAGTTAGGCAGAGTTGGTTCTCCTTTGTACTATGTTAAGGGAATGAACTATGCTTTGCTAACTAACCAGATTAACCAAACAATCTGAGCTAATCCGGATTACCCAGTCTACAATTTTGTGAAATTAGACAAAATTTGTAAAAGAACTGTGGTAATCTTAAATGAACCGCCTTACACAAATTAGTTGGTTTACCTGTATGCCTGCGAGGAGCATCGCCAAACAGGTCTTTCACCACAGCCATGGCTTGATCAGATCTCTCCAACACATCTTGCAGCCGATACTGATCAGAGAGAATCTGAAGGCACAGCACAGGAGACACTTCATATCACCATATACAAACTGATTTCCCCAAAAAACAGGACAAATATATGGATTATGGAAAGGGATTTTGGGTAATTCATAGTTCTGGGGTTAACTCCGCCTTTGCCCCACCCGTGGTCTGCTCACAAGCACCACTTTAGTCTCAGATCCCCAGCTGTCACCCATGTCCCTCTCCCTTCAGACTGGGGACTTAAGCTTGCAGTACCCATGCAGTTCACGGTGATTATCCCAGCAGATCGGACCTTAGTCCAGCACCTGCAATTCACTTTCTCTCAAGGGACAACATCAGGGATACGAGTGGCCAGCCATCTTTCACAGAACACAATATATGTATTTTAAAACAAAAGCATTACCGAGACAACATATAATAAAACATCTACACACACTAAGATTACCAATTGTCGCCTTCTTCCATGTGTAGACCCTGGCAGGTTCTAATCCTTCAAACCCTTCCAGCAGGGTTTGCCTTTTTGGTTTCAATCTCATGTCAGTTTTTGGATCAAAGTGAGGGATACCCAACTGTTCATGCTGACCCTTTATACTACAAGCTCTTTCCTTGTCCTCTTGAACCCTGCCTCAGCCTATATAGGCAACTCCCCCCAGAAGGTGGTACTTCTCTGGAGTTGTTTATTTGTCCTGGCAGCTGCAGTAATTGGCTTCCACTGATGTAGTTCTTAGGGGAAGCTTGGTAACCCTCCCCCATGAAGCTAACATACAATCTCTAGCTTACAAAGATACACATAACTTTTATAGATACAAGAATTTGTGACTAATCCCATGGCCCACAGCAATTGGCACATCTCAAATAACCATGCTGCAGGGAATTACTGGATGCTTGAATCAGGGGAAATCATTTAATTGAGTGAGAAGCTATTGCCTCCTGACTGGAGTCAGATAGTACTGCTGCAGTCAGAACTCAAAAGCTAGTTAAATAGTAGTAGTACTACTAGTAGTAGTAGTAGTACACAGTGTTTAAGGCAGGCCCAGATAGTGAGGGACAGAATTAATTCCAAACTGAGGAACACTAGATCACCTGCCAGCAGTTACAGCTCCTCAACCTGTTTTGTCAATTTTCTTTCCCTTCCCCCTCCCCACCCTTCCTGCCCCTCTTTTTTAAAAACAAACAAACAAAACACTCCCCTTCTTGCTCTCTTCCTTTCTTCTGGTTAAATACAGCAATTACAGGTACAGAGGTTCCCCAGACACAACCTTAGCATTTCCACTAAACAATAGAGTACATGGTGGGTGGGGAGACAAGCACAGGATACATCTCCCTTGCACAGCTTGGAATTTAGAACTGCAAGGATCCCTGCACAGCAGCATTCAAGAAATGGCAGGGGACAAGGCAAGGGCAGGGGCCAGGGGTAAGATCTGACACTATGTAAACCACATGATCAGGTCTCCCTAGGGCTTGGGCACCTGTTAACCATAGAGCCTACTCCAACCAATGTTCTGCAGTAGCTGAAAGAAGAGCACCTAGGGGTGAGGGATTCTGTACATCAACCAAGCTTGATTATTCAGCCAGGCAGTGGATTTCGACCTTCATTCAGGAGCAATTTTCCATTTTGCTACAAGTCCTTCGTAGCAAAGGAGATGAGGAAGAAGATGAAAAGTGCTTGCTTCATATTCCTGGCAAATTAAAAACTTGTGTTGAAAGTCCAGACCTAGCTCTTACCTCTCGCATGAGGGTCAGCTTCCTTTTCTCTAGGGAATCAGGAGCCCCCTGCCTCTGCTTCTTCCATTTTCTCTTTAATGCTCTCTCTTGTAGCTCCACATGCACCAGTGCTTTGTTCTTTGACTTGTGTATCTCATGACGGCGCACCTATGCAAGCATGGAAGAGAATTTGGTTCAAATCGAAGGGACAAGCTAAGGCAGTGGTTCTCAACCAGCATTCTGGGGCCCCCTGGGGGGCCAAGAGCAGGTTTCAGGGTGTCCGCCAACCATAGCTGGCATTAGACTCTCTAGGGCCTAGGGCAGAAAGTCAAAGCAGAAGCCTTGCGTTGCGGGACTTCAGCCCGGGGCCCCGAGCCTCACTACCCAAGGCTGAAGCCAAAGCCCGAACAATTTAGTTTTACAGGGCCCCCTGTGGTGTGGGCCCCAGGCAATTGCCCTGCTTGCTACACCTTAATGCCGGCCCTGGCTTTTATATGCATAAAAACAGTTGTTGTGGCACAGCTGGGCCATGGAGTTTTTATAGCATGTTGAGGGGGCCTAAAAAAAAAAAAAGAAAGAAAGAAAGGTTGAGAACCCCTAAGCTAAGGCACTCTTAGAGCAAGGTTTACCAATTTCTGCATTGGGTACCGTGAAGTCAAACCACATGTTGGTGATGCCAGTAATGTCATCTGCAATCAGAGTCAACCACTCCGTGAAGAACAAAAGTTTAAGTTACCTCACAGAGCAAAGGGAAGTGGGAAATGTATGTGTTCCCATCTGCCGTACATTACTGAAATAACAGCAACAGCTGTATCCAACTGTCACAGAAATACTGTCACCCAGCACACCGAAAACAAGGCAAAATGAATTGTCTGATTCAGCACTGCGTTGGGCATCAGTGTCTCCACCCTCTGAATGGGAATTAGAGAGTAATTAAGTTACAGAATTTAGAAAGAGACTTATGTCATCAAGACTAGCCTCCTCACAAGAGATATAATCCTAAATGAGCACGAACTCCTTCATTGTATCCTCAATATTATACTAATATAATTGCTGTCAGCTGGATGGAATTGAACTCATACCTTGTGAAGAAGAATAGCTCTACATAGCAGGAACAGTAGTAGTGGTGTGAACCTGTTCAAACTCCCCCAAGAATTAAGGAAATTCCAAGACTAAAGAACATATTTTTCAGCCCTTTCTTCAGTGAAGATGATGCAGGTTAAACTTATCTATTGGAAGGTTTTCTCCCCCCTCCTTCCCCTTATCCTATCCTATGTTGGAAAACATTCTAAAGGGATCCACTGGAAAATATATCAGAATATTGGTTAAAATAAGCTGGCTGAAGGAGACATTAAGCAGATGAGCACTGCTAAAAGAAGGGGTTGTGCATATAGTTATTGGGAGGGGAAAAGCTATATTTAAAAAAGTTTTTGGTGGGTAGGGAAGGGAGATAAGATGTTATAAACAAAATATCCCATATAAATTAAAATGAAATATCTGCCTCAGATGACCAAGTAGATTACCTCTATTCCATAGCAGGTCAATGACAGATTTTTGACTTACCATGTCTTCAGGAGTTGCACGATGCACTGTTAAATCATGAACAGTGCTCTGCAAAAAGAAACAAGAGAAAACAACAAATATAAACACAGAGGTGGAATCAGGCATTAATTTTTTTAATGCCCTATTGATTTGCTCTTTAAGTTACTAAAATAATCAGCCCTCCAATTTTAGAGACAAGTGTCTATTGATAAATAGAACAGAGATGTCAAAGACAATCTGGCATAGATCACTTTCCAGTTCTACACAGTATTCCATCAAAAAACTATGTTAAAAGAATATTAAGTTTGCATTCAAAAGTCAGGCAATGATAATGTTAAGGCAGCCTGTAGAATCCTAACTCTGCCCCCTTGGGCGCATACATCATGACACAATCTTTAATTATGTGATGATCACATATTATTTCTCAAAAGGAAGAGAGGGAGGATGGACCAGTTTTAGGGCACTAGCATAGGATTTGGATTCAAGTCCCTGTTCTGCCACACTTCTTGTGTGACCTTGGGCAAAATACTTAGCTACTCTGTCTGATTTCTTTATCTGTAAAGTGGGGATAATACCTCACAGAGGTGTTGTAAGGATAAATACTCTAAAGCAGGGGTCGGCAACCTTTCAGAAATGGTGTGCTGAGTCTTCATTTAGTCACTCTAATTTAAGGTTTCGCGTGCCAGAAATACATTTTAACTTTTTTAGAAGGTCTCTTTCTACAAGTCTATAATATATAAACAAACTATTGTTGTATGTAAAATAAATAAGGTTTTTAAAATGTTTAAGAAGCTTAATTTAAAATTAAATTAAAATGCAGAGCCCCTCCAGACCGGTGGCCAGGATCTGGGTAGTATGAGTGCCACTGAAAATCAGCTCGCGTGCCGAGCCTATCCCTGTTCTAAAGGTTGTGAGGTGTTCAGATACTACAGTGATGGTGGCCATAAGAGTACTTAGGATAGAAATAATACAATTTCCCCCCCCCCCCCCCCCCAGCTCACATACATGTGTATGCCAGAGAGCCACTCTATACAAGATGCATAGTGAATGAGCCAAGTGCTCCATAGCCTACACCTCTCTGACTGTGCAAGCTAGATCCAGGATACTCTATAGCAAATGACTTCTACTTCAAGGTGCTTGTGTTTCAATGATGCTTTGGAGCAGCAGCTGAAAACCCTGCAGCACCTTCAGATAAGATAAAAGATAGATGTGTTCATTTTCATATTTAATTAAATGAAAACCATCAGTATGATAATCCTTGTATAATTTAAGTTTTCAGTGTGCTGCAGAATTTTGTGCTGAAAACTCAATTTCATTTGTGGAAGTTGTCCAGGGTGCGTGCAAAAAGAAATTGACAATGATGGCAGTAGATTGGGGAGTAGCAGGGGCTTTTTGTACCCGGTTTTGTATTTTAGCACAACATATTCATTGAATATTCCTCCACAAGTGATGAGCAGTGAAAAGGGTTTTAAATGTCAACACTGATATTACCATTGGTAGGTTTCAAAGTCAATACCTTGTTTCTGTCTAAGGTTTATGAAGCATGTAATAAATGAGGCAGTTCATTCCACTATTGTTTCAGGCTATCTACATGCTGACACAGCATAGCACCAGTAATACTCTATTCACTTTTGGAAAGTTCTTTTTACAGTCATAAGACACACAGACACAGGGCCCAATTCACCATTAATCTATGCATCTAATCCTCATAGTTCAAAGTCAGTCATGGAATTTTAAACCTACTTCACATTGGTATAGGCAGCTATAGAAAATGCAGAATGAATGCCTCTCTCTCTTTTTTAAAGTACAGAAGCTTAGATTCTGGAGCGGGGGTGGATTCTGCAAACTGTGACCATGAAGTAAAATAGGACCCTGTAGAAAATTATATAATATTGTATTTCTATAACTTTGTAAGGTGAGGCTTATACAGTGCATGGTGAATGGGGTAATGGATCCTCAATGAGAATTATCTACCTATCAAATGTTAACATGCGTATGCAGATCAGACTAGAGGATCATAGATTCCAAGGCCAGAAGGGAGCATTGTGATCAATTAGTCTAACCTCTTGTATAACACAGGCCATGGAACTTCCCCAAAATAATTCATAGAGCAGATTTTTGAGAAAAATCATCCAAGCTTGATTTAAAAGTAATCAGTGATAGAGAATCCACCCTGACCTAAATTGTTCTAATGGTTAATTACCCTCACTTTCAAAAATGTATGCCTTATTTCCAATCTGAACTGGTCTTCCAGGCATTGGATTGTTATACTCTTCTTTGCTAGATTGAACAGACCATTATTAATATTTAATCCTCATGTACAGAGACTGTAAGCAAGTCAACCCTTAACCTTCTCTTTAGTTTAACAAACAGATTGATCTCTTTGAGTCTACCATTATAAGGCTTGTTTTCTAATCCTTTAATTAATCATTCTTGTTGCTTTTCTTTGAATCCTCTCCAGTTTATCAACATTCTTCTTGAATTCTGGACACCAAAACTGGACACAGGACTCCAGCAGCAGTCACACCAGTGCCAAATACAGAGGTAAAATGATCTACCCCTACTCAAGATTCCCCTGTTTATGCATTCAAAGATCGCATTAGGTCTTTTGGTAACAGCATCACATTGGGAGTTCATATTCAGGTGATTATTCACCACGATCCCAAGTCTTTTCAGAGTTACTGCTTCCCATCTTTGTGCAACCAGTGCTGGAGCCTCCACATTTATTTAACAAATAACATTTGCAGAATTTTGCAGAATTTAAAAATTGTGTGCAGAATTTTAACTTCTTCAGCACAGAATTTTTAATTTTTTGGCGTAGAATGCCCTTAGGAGTTACTCTTCCCCGGGCATAGCTGCATCTACCCCCGGGGTGGCTTTGCCAGCAGCTAGGCTGGCTAGTGGCTGTGGTGTTTTCACGCTCCAGACGGACCCAGTTGTGCCAACAAAACCTTGAGATGTAGAGCTGGCATCAGCCAGGATGAGGCCAAAGGGTATGCGCCCGGCTCTAGGGACGCCAGGGGCACGGCCCCTTCAACGGAGGGGACTCATCAGCGAGGGCAAGGCGAGAGGGGCAGCCAAGGGGCCCAGAAAGAAAAGGAAAGAAGGTGGAACCGCAGCCAGGCTCCCTCTGAGCGCCGGGCCGGACACAGGCGGGCACGGGAAGGCATCTTCCCCTGGGGGGCCGGGCCGGGGCTCGCCCAGCACACGCATGCGGCAGGGCGGGCTCGTCTGTCCGCCTCTCCGGAGCCCGGCCCCCGCCGCTCGCCCCCGCGGTGACCCACCAGCGCCAGGCAGAGCAGGAGCCCGCGTCCCCCGGCTGCCATCACCCGGCTCCCTGCGGCCCCGCCTCAGTTTCCCCAGCTGTACCGGGCGGGGGCTCCACTCACGTCCCAGTCCCGCTTGGGCGGCGGCTTCTTCTTCGCCTTCGGCGGCTTCTTGCCCGGGGCGCGGGGCCGCGTCACCCGCACCAGGGACATCGCGGGGCCGGGCAGGCGGCAGGACCCGGGAGGAGGGGGCGGGGCAGGAAGCGCCTCTCTGCCCGCAGGGGCTCGTGCCGCCGCCGTTAGAGGCCGGCCTGACCCCGCTCCCGCCAGCCGGCCCGCTCGCTCCCGCCCGCCAGTCACCAGGGAAACCCCGCCCCCGCCACCAGCCCCGCCCCCGAGCGTGAGGGAACCCGCCGCCGCCTCCCCCCCGTGCACATCACGGACCCCACCCATACCACTCACTGCCCCCCCCCCCCATACTACGTACTGTCTTAGTGTACCTACACCCCACTGACCCCCCAGGCATACTAGCCATTGCTCCAATGTACCCCCAATATATCCCACTGCCCACTCTCCCAATGTACCCCCAGCTCTCAGTAATCATCCACCCCACTGTCCCCATATACCCCCCACTGCCACCCCAACAGCCCGCTATTTTCCACTGCCCCCACAACCCTTATTATACTTCCCCAGTCGCCCCACCGCATTCTCACTGATCATACTGCCCTTAATGTGCCCTGGTCCCTGTTGATCCTCCCCACTGGCACCCTGACTGATCCTGCTCACTCCCTCTCCACCCTCATTCTTTCCCACAGCCACCCCCTCACTGCTCCTCACCAAAACTACCAGCTCCCTCTGTATCCCCCAAAGATCTTCCTCACTGCCCCCAATGTTCCCCCACTGTTCCCAGACCACCGCACTGCCCCCATTCCACATCACCCCCTCTCCATGTTCCCTGTGAGAGCATAAGAAGCAAAGTTCTAAGGTGAAGTCTACATTGCAATTAGACATCTATGGCTGGCCCATGCCAGCTGACTCAGGCTTGTGGGGCTTCAGCTTAGGAGCTGTTTCATTGCAGTGTAGACCAGTGGTTTTCAACTTTTTTTTCATTTGCGGACCCTTACAAATTTTTGAATGGAGGTGCAGACCCCTTTGGAAATTCAACTTGTGGTCCGTGGATCCCCTACCATAGAAATCTTAGGGCTTGTCTACACTACAAAATTCGGTCGACTTAATTTAGATCGACCTACAATCACCGCAGTAATTCAATGGGCTGTTGGTGTCCACACTATCCTCCTTCTGTCAGTGGAGCCCATCTTCACCAGGAGCGCTTGCAGTGCACTGACTGAAGTGAGGCAGTGTGGGGCACTGACAGCCACGTGGACCTCACAGCTGGAGTTCCCCATCCACGCTGGGGTGACAGCCCCAGCTGTGAGCTCCTCCCATGCTCAATATCACAGCACAGAGCCTATCAGCAGTGAAATTGCTCAGAGCAGCCACACTCTTACAGCTCTGGGAGCTCCCTGGGGAGCTGAGAGCCCTGGCTCTCAGCACCTAGCAGCCAGGCTTGGAGTGGGGAGCCTGGGCAGCAGGCCAGCAGGGGCCCACAGGGCTCCCAGGAGGGAGAGGGGAACCCGGGCAGTAGCCTGCTGGGAGCAGGTAGCCAGGAGCCCAGGGAGCAGCAGGGCTCCCAGCAGGGACAGGGGAGCCTGGATAGCAGCCTGCTGGGAGTGGGTAGCCGGGGGAACAGCCAAGCTCTAACTGGAGCCCACCACTTGCGCTGGAGTGACAGCCTTAACTGTGAGCCAGGTGCAGGGTTCACAGCAGGGAACTTACCAGCCTTTCTTGTCAATTTCAGGGCTTTAGCCAGCAGCCCATGTAAGTAATGCAGTGGCTACATGGACACTGTGTCGCCCTAACTACACAGACATAAGCCCTATGCCTCTCGTGCCTTACGTCAACCTAACTCTGTAGTGTAGACCAAGCCTTAGATAGAAAATTGACTGAACAGAATGCAAATATAAATGTTGCATGTGCCTGGCACAGCATTTGACTCAGCATGAGAAAGGCTGCTTAACTGTGGGCTTCTATGGTAACGACACTTCCAGGTTTTGACCTGTAGGTGGGGGTATTCACCTATTTTTGATTGATGAGAGAACCAGAATGCCTTTTCTGAGATCTGAAACTTTATTTTTATAATCACCTTTCACTAGGTTTGCCAGTTGTGGTTGGATGTATTCCTGGAGGTTTCATCACATGACATAATCTTTAATTAAAGATTCATTTTTAATTCCTGGAGACTCCAGGACAATCTCAGAGGGTGGGCAACCCTACCTTTCATAGACCCCTTAGACTTACTCTGTGGACTCCCAGGGGTCCGCAGACCACAGGTTGAAAACAACGTGTGTCGATGTTGGAGCTGGGACTGCACTCCAGGTCTGGGACCCTCCCACCTCGCAGGGTCCTAGAGCCTGGGCTCCAGCCTGGGCCTGAACATCTTCACGGTAGTTAAACAGCCCCTTAGCCCGAGTCAGCTGGCACAGGCCAGCCATGGGTTTTTAGTTGCATTGTCGACATACCTTTGCCCAGTTACCCAGACAGCTCCTCTACCTAGCATACACAGACAGCTTCTGGTTTGCTGGCAGGGAAATGCTGATACCACAAGCCTGAGAACTCAGAGGCTCATTACAACTGATTTGTTGAGAAAGGAGCTGTTGTGCTTTAATGGAGCTCAACACTGGGGGGCTGTTTCAAGAGGGTATGGGAGAATCATCTCCAGAGTTATCCAGAAAAACAGATGGAAGTATTTGGAATATAAAGAACGAAGCCAGAGCATCTGCCATTGTAGGCGTGCCATTGAGCACTTGAAGAAACATTTAAAAGGGGCCAACCAAAAGAATCCCTCTGTCAAACAATTGGGCTTGTCTATACATAAAAATTAATCTGGAATGAAGTAGGGTATGAATTTCAAGTATATATTTCACATATTCATTGTTAGAGGTTGACAATGTAACCAAACAGTTCCTGTCTATCGCTGTATTCTGTTAATTCAGGTTTCAGAGTTGTAGCCAGGGAGATGTTAACATTTAAATGAACTGTGAATGTAAGGATATCACTGTCTTTATTTCTCTTTTAAGTATGTAGTAAACTACCTGTAAATGGCGGGAGATAGGCAATTGCCTTATGTTAATCCATGTAGCTAATTATCAGTGATGCTTCGGAAATAGGAGACTACTTCAAAATCCCTAATCTTCACCCAAGGAACACCTGCTGTCAAGAGGCTGACAACAGCCTGCCAGGGATTTATAAAAACTCTTAGGCCCTGATCCTTTCATCTCAGATCTGCTTAATCTTCATCAGGGAAAGTCTGAGTGTCAAGATTGAGGTCTCCAGTCCTATCTGGATCATCCTGATATTGGACATTGGACTGTAACTAATGAACTGATTCTGGAATGGACTCTTTGCAACTCTGAAGATCACCATCTCTACTATGAAAATGACCTAAGAACTATATTCATGTCTGTATGTATAATGATCTTTTAACCAATACTCTCTCTTTTATTTTTAATAAATTTTAATTTAGTTAATAAGAATTGGTTGTAAGCATGTGCCAGGGTTCCTTCCCCACTCTGAACTCTGGGGTACAGATGTGGGGACCCGCATGAAAGATCCCCTAAGCTTATTTTTACCAGCTTAGGTTAAAACTTTCCCAAGACACAAGTTGAACAGTATGCTGCCACCACCAAGTGATTTAGACAAAGAATCAGGAAAAGGACCATTTGGAGTCCTATTCCCCCAAGCCCTGCACTCCCTTTCCTGGGGAAGGCTTGAGAATAATATCCTCACCAGTTGGTACAGGTGAACACAGACCCAAACCCTTGGCTCTTAAGAACAATGAAAAATCAATCGGGTTCTTAAAAGAAGAATTTTAATTAAAGAAAAGGTACACGAATCACCTCTGTAAAACAGGATGGTAAGTACTTTACAGAATAACAAAAGATTCAAAAACACAGAGGATTTCCCCTCTAAGCAAAACTTTAAAGTTACAAAAACAGGGATAATCCTCCCTCTTAGCACAGGGAAAATTCACAAGCTAAAACAAAAGATAATCTAACACATTTCTTTGCTATTACTTACTATTTTTGCAATACTAGATGCTTAGTCCAGATATGCTTAAGAAGATGTATTTTTCCTGCCCTGATTCCTTACTGACTCGAAGAGAACAAAACAGAGACCTCCCCCACAGATTTGAAAGTATCTTCTCCCTTTATTTGTCCTTTTGGTCAGGTGCCACCCAGGTTATCTGAGCTTCTTAACCCTTTACAGGTAAAAGAGGAATTAACCCTTTACAGGATAAAGAGGGATTTTCTGCTACCCTTAGCTGTATGTTTATGACAGCATGTGTTTGGGTAAGATATGAAATATTCATTAACCTGGTGAGTCCAATCCTTTGGGATTGGCAGAACTTTTTATATGATGAACAAGATTTTCAGTAATCCTTATCATATTTGACTTGGCTGTCTGGATGGGAGCTCAAGGTTGGGTTGCTTTAGGGGAACTGTATTTCTGGCTTTGGGGTAACCAATAAGGTATTGTAGAAGCTGTTTTTTTGCTAGCTTGGTGAATCCACCAGTTATGGGGATTGTCTGCCCGTTCTTTGCAGTTTGCCCTAATTGAGCAATCTCAGCGTGGTCCCCCTGGGACTGCAGTCACAGAGCCTAACTCCAGTACTACGCAAACTGGTTGAAACTAAAGAATAGAACTATCAGACTCATATGTGAACACTATTTGTTGGGGAAGAGTCAACATAGCTTTTGCCTCACCAATCTATTCGAATTCTTTGAGGGGAGGCCAACAAGCATGTGGACAAGGATGATCCAGTGGATATAGTGTACTTGGACTTTCAGAAAGCCTTTGACAAAGTGCCTCACCAAAGGCTCTTAAGCAAAGTAAGTAGTCATGGGTTAAGAGGAAAAGTCTTCTCATGGATCTGTAACTGGTTGAAAGATAGGAAACAAAGGGTAGGAATAAATGATCAGTTTTCACAATGGAGAGAAATAAATAACAGGGTTCCTCAAGGATCCGTACTGGGATCGGTGCTGTTCAATGTATTCATAAATTACTTGGAAAAGGGGGCTGTGAAAGGGTGCTAAGCAGAAAACTGCTTAGCCACCCCTCTGTCACTCCAGCTCCAATTAAGGGAGGTGAATTGGAGGTGGGTAGATCACCTGGCCCTGATTGGGGAAGCTGGGGCTGGATAAAAGCCCCCGGGGAAGGAAGCCAAAGGGAGGAGCTGGAAAGAGGGAAGTAGCACTAGAGAAAGGGCAGTGAGGGGAAGCAGAGAGAGATAGCTTGCCCCCTCTCTCCTGCTGGTGGGCTGTAAGAAGGGGATTATATGTATGGTGGAAAGGTGGTGGGAGCACAGCCTGTAAATAAAAGCACCAAGTGAGCACTGCACCAGGAGGTCTCTGTGTGATTTTCTCAGCCTAGTGGGGGCAGAAGCCAGGAGGACCCTGCAGAGACCCCATTACATGGGAAAACAGGGAGATAGCAAAGTTTGGAGATGATACAAAATTACCTGAGATAGTTAAATCCCAGGCAGACTGCAAAGAGTTACAAAGGGATCTCACAAAACTAGGTGACTGGGCAACAAAATGGCAGATGAAATTCAACGTTAATAAATGCAAAGTAATGCACATTGGAAAACATAATTCTACCTAGACATACAAAATGATGGGGTCTAAATTAGCTGTTACCACTCAAGAAAGAGATATTGGAATCAGCGTGGATAGTTCTCTGAAAATATCTGCTCAATGTGCAGTGGCAGTCAAATACACTAACAAAATGTTAGGAATCATTGGCAAAGAGAGAGATAAGACCGAAAATATCATAATACCACACAACTATAGTATGCCCACACTTTCAATTGTGTGTGCAGTTCTGGTTGCCCCATCTCAAAAAAATATATATTAGAATTGGAAAAAATACTAAGAAGGGCAACAAAAATTATTAGGGGTATGGAACAGCTTCCATATGAACAGAGATTAAAAAGACTGAGACTGTTCAGCTTGGAAAAGAGATGACTTCAAGAGGTCTATACAAATCATGAATGGTATAAAGAAAATGAATAAAGACCCACAAACTAGGGGTTCATTCAATGAAATTAACACATGAACCAGGGGTCACCCAGTTAAATTAATAGAAGAAAAAAATAAGTACTTCAGGCAACACACAGTCAACCTGTGGAACTTGTTGCCAGGGAATGTGGTGACGACTAAAAGTATAACTGGATTAAAAAAAATTAGGTAAGTTCATGGAGGATAGATCTATAAATGGCTATTAGCCAAGATGGTCAGGGATGCAACCCCATGTCCCGGGTGTACTTAAACCTCTGACTGCTAGAAGCTAAGACTGGATGACAGGGCAGGAATCATTCAAAACATTTCCATGTTCTGTTCATTTCTTCTGAAACATCTGGCAACTGTTCTTTGTCAGAAGACAAGATATTGGGTGAGATGGACCACTAGTATGACCATTCTTATGTAGACCCTCAATTGAGTCTGATCAGCTCTAGCTTTAAACACTGAAGAGAAGAGGCTCAAATGGGGTCTGTGATTCACAGTTCACACAACCTGGTAGGAACATCTGCCCCCACTCTCTTTGTCTTTCGCTGCTTAGCAAGTGAGGTTCAAGTTAGGGTGCCTCCCTCAATCAGGGCATGCTAAGAGCGCTGCTGCCCTTTACTCAGACAATAAGTACGACAAAATGTTGTTACCCCTGCAAATTGTAACCCCAAATTGATCATTTTGGCAAAGCAGCTCTGTCTGTTGAACATGTAGGCAGAGTAGGTGTGTCTATGCAAATACGGTCTGCTCCTGAAGTCTTTTCTCCCACCAGTTCATGCCTAATGTCAGGGGATAACTCACTCAGACCCTGTTTACACTTGCAACACTGGATTGCTATTGGTCAGTAGGCAATCAGTTGGGAGTTGGAAAATCCTCAGTGGGGGCCATTGTCATCTGAGTGTGTAACACCGTTAAGTGTCTCTTGCGATACAGGACTGTGGCTCTTGGTAATGTACAGAAAATAGTGGATGGTTTTGCAGCAATGGGGTTCCCAAACTGTGGTGGGGCGATAGCACGCATATCCCTCTTCTGGCACCAGCACACCTTGCCGCATCCCACCCCTTGCCACTGAGTACATCAACAGAAAGGGATACTTTTCCATGGTTAAACAATTGCCAGTGGATCACTGGGGACTCTTTGCTGATATTAACGTGGGCTGGTCAGGGAAGGTGCATGATGCTCACTTCTTTAAGAATACCGGCCTGTTCAGAAAGCTACAAGGAGGTGCATTCTTTCCAGACCATCAGATTACCACTGGCGATGTTGAAATGCCAATAGTGATTCTGGGAGATCCAGCCTATCCCTTGGTCACCTAACTCATGAAACTGTATGTTAGCCACCTCAACAGCATCAAAGAAAGATTCAACTACCAGCTCAGCAGGTGCAGAATGACTGTTGAATGTACTTTTGGTAGGATGAAAGGATGCTGGCACTGTTTATTCACTAGATTGGATCTTAGCAAGGCAAACATCCCCATGATTATAGCTGCATGTTGTGTATTGCATAAGATCTGTGAGGCAGAGGGAGAAAAGCTACCCCTAGGGTGGAGGAGCAAGGTGGACCAGCTGTTTACTGAAACTGAACAGCCAGACACTATCAGAAGACCTAATCATGGAATTACATGGCTCAGGGATGCTTTAAAAGTACTTTAACAGTCAGCCACAGTAGTGTTGTCTGATTTTTATTATTTATTTATTTATTTTTTTATGAAATAATGTCTCTTGTGTGTACAGGGATTAAATATGGGTGGGTTACTGCCTCCCAGTATGAATTCTGTGATGCTTGCTATAAACTATTAAATATGAGTGGGTCTTGCCTCCTGCTATGAATTCTGTTATGCTTGATGTAAACTAATGAATATACTCTGAGTTTCCAAAACTAGAATGTTATTGTGTGCAAAGGAACAGGCAACAAAATTAAAGTGCAAACAAAAGCCTTTTACCCACACTGTAAGAGGGTGAACCATACTTTAAAACCCAAGTAAAAATAGAAGCAAACAGTGAACATTTATGTTCATGGATGTAAAACCTACTGCAACATAGTAGGTTGTGGCTACACATTCACAGCCCTTTGACTTTCCCAGGTGGTGTATGTGTAGCTACGGTTCTTCTTGTTGTCCCAAGTGTGGAGTGGTAGGGGTCAACATTCCCTCTAAATTTTCTTTGTACTGAGGGGAACTACAAACTCCACTGACCACTACATTTTTATCATTAGGCAACAGAGAATGTGAATGTTGTAACACTTTAATTAAACCACTAAATAAATAAAAATGGGTGGGAGTGCTAATTTAATCAGTGAAATATATATTGTGCATATATTCTCCTAAAATCAGTGTATTTATTGAAAACTACATAGTCACAGAAAATACAAAATAAAAACAAATAATATTAAATAGAGTGCCTGGCAGATACTATACATTTACCTGCAATGTAGTAAGTTTCATATTTAATGAACATGATTTACTCATTATTATGCTGGAAATTTCTTTCATCTGTATTTCTCTGTTGTCCAGTGATGGTAAATTTTGTCCAGGTTGACATCTCCATGTGTTATGGAGAAGTGTTTTATTCTTACAAGCTGGTCCATATGGTTAACCTCTAGTCTGTTGCAAGCCTTAGTTTTGATCTGACTCATTAAACTAAACCCACATTCATAGTCAGCATTTGAGGTTCAACAAACTGAGCCAGGCCTGTAAACTGATTTTCTTTCAGCAAGTAAGTTACCATGTCAGCAAATGTTCTTATTATATCCACTTTCATTTTTTCCACCATGATAAATTTATCCTGGGTGTACTGCTTGCAGATGCATTCAGTTATTGATCCCTCGGTTTGCATGGGTAGCTTCAAGACTGCCTCATACTTGCCCATGATATGACTAACATGTTCTGTGCTATAATCAAATTAGGCAGAAACCAGTGCTTCAGTATCAAATGCAGGCCACTCTTGCAGCTCATTCTCTGGAAATCAACAATCTAAATAGTCACAGAGTTCTGTACTAAAGTGGAGAACACCTGCTGCATTAACAGTATTGGCAAGAGATGCCCTTTGTTCCTTCACCTTCTCACTCCAAAGAGCTTTTTCTCCAAGACACTGTGAGCAAAATTTTGCTATTTTGGCCTTAACGTAGCTCAGTGGTTCTCAAAGTTTTTGTATTGGTGACCCCTTTCACACAGCAAGCCTCTGAGTGAGACCCCCCCCCCTATAAATTAAAAACAGGGGATTTTAATTTAAATTTAACAGGGGCTCAGGCTGTCAGCCCCACACCTAGGGGGGCTGACAGCTCACAACCCCCAGCTAATAACTTCATGACCCTCTGAGGGGTTGCAAACCCCAGTTTGAAAACCCCTGGCATAGCTAAATGTTTCAGTGGTAGTGAGAACTTCTGTGAAAAATTAGGCCCAGCTGAGACAATTCCTCTGCAATATCATCAAGCACAGTCAGTGCAATACAGTACTGGGGATCTGTAAGCTTTTTGAGACAATACTTAGCTACAGGATCATTATTCTCATTCACATTCTCAATACAGTGATCTACTGTTACATCATGATTTTGTAGAAGGGCATTTACAGCAGAGTGATGTGATAACCAGCACTCTTCATTCAAAGGCCTGAATAATAATGCATCAACTTCCAGTATGCTGGCCAACATCTCACATTTAGTTTTCTTAACAGCTGATCTGCTAAATATTGTATATACAGTGTGTCATAGTCTTTCCACTTCTTTCATCATTGGTACATGTTTTCAGGCATCACTGATGCCTATGTCTTCTCTATGGGAAACATAGTGTTGTTGTAGTAAGTGTGGTACTCATTCTCTAAGTAGTACAGCTACACTGTTATGCTTACCATCTGGAGGCACCATCTGAAGTGAACATAGGCATTAGCTGTATATCCAAATTGTGATCCGTGTAGAATTGTTTGATGTCTTCTTTAATATGCCAAGCATTGCATGCAGGGGTAATGCCAGCAAATGCAGTCTTGTGGGTTAAGTATCAGGGGGTAGCCGTGTTAGTCTGTATCTACAAAAACAACAAGGAGTTGGGTGGCACCTTAAAGACTAACAGATTTATTTGGGCATAAGCTTTCGTGGGTAAAAACCTCACTTCTTCGGATGCATAGAGTGAAAGTTACAGATGCAGGCATTATATACTGACACTTGGAGAGCAGGGAGTTACTTCGCAAGTGGAGAACCAGTGTTGACAGGGCCAATTCAATCAGGGTGGATGTAGACCATTCCCAATAATGGATGAGGAGGTGTCAATTCCAGGAGAGGAAAAGCTGCTTCTGTAATGAGCCAGCCACTCCCAGTCCCTATTCAAGCCCACTAGGTTCGGAGACCTGGGGAGATAAACCCAAGTGCCCCTGGCCAACACCCTACCCAGCTAGTACAACTGAGGATATTCTCATTCATATGAGTGTCTAATACTTTTTTTATTTATATAACAGCATTATATAGACAGTAGGATTAGCACAAAATAAAAGAAGCATTCATCTCAATGGGAACTTAAGCATGAAGTGGTAGAGAAAGACTGTCATCACTAGATCTATAACAAAACAATTGGTTGCAAGTTGAAGTTTCCTAAAAGATTTAAAGCACTTGTTCATTGACCATATGGTTGGGATGTAATGTGGTTGGGGGGCACAGCCCCCTAAGCAACAATAGGGGTGAGGCAAGTAGCAAAGGCTATGCCCCCTCTACAGTGCAGGGCCCTTTTCCCCACACCTGGGGCCACAGTCCTCCCTCCTTACCAGGACCCTAGACACAGCCTGGAGTGGAGGCAGCAGGCTCCAGCCCCCTGTCCTGCTCGGGTCCCGCAGGGGAACGAATGGGGCTGGGCTGCCAATGCCTCCGCCCTGGGGCCGCCGCGGGATTGCACCAGCTAGGCAGCAGCCCAGACACGACTGGCCAGGGGCTGGGCTCAGCGTGCGCGCTGCTGGGTCCCCACAACAGGCCTGGGCTTGGGGGGTTCGGGCCCGGGCGCCAGAGCCGCAGCCGCTGAGCTTGGCCATCGGCTGCTTCCTCCCCCCGCGGCAGTGGGAACTGCAGCAGTGGCTGCTCCCAAGTCCCGCTGCCCGGGGGGGAGAAAGCCGCCGCCTGGCCCCGCGGGCCGCCCCCCCCTACTCTCCCTACCGCCCGACTGAGTCCTGCCTGCGCTCGGGGCCAGGCCAGACTCTCACTCACCCTGGCCCCGCGCTTCCCCTGCATCTCCCGGGCCTCCCTCCACAAGCGCCAGAGGGAAGAGGAATGGTGAGCCTGGGGAAGAGGCGGGGATTCGGGGAGGGAGCCAATGGGGGAAGGAGGGGGCAGAGTCGGGAAGGGGGGGGGGCGCGAGCACTTCCGGGCTCCGGAGTATTTGCTTGTTTGTCCAGTGTCCCGACCTAACATTGGTCAGGATGCAGGACAAACAAGGAAATATCGGGACAGTCCCGATAAAATCGGGACGTCTGGTCACCCTACCGTAGACTGGGGGAGGGTCCTTTAGCTTGTGCCCTCCCAGCTCCTGGAACCCAATGAGAGACACACACAAGATCCCCCACTCACCCAGTGCATGTATGTCAACACATGTTACCTTGCTGGGATTAGAGTTAAGACTTTGCATTGTAGTGTGAGCAAAATTATGCAACACAAGCTCTTCACTTGAAGAGGAAAATCCCCCTTCAGCAGAACTGTCCTGCTGCATTGGTTCCTCAGGCACTGCTGGAAAAAACATTCCTGTGAGGAGGCATAGTGATCTTGTAGGGGGAACTGGTCTGTGTGGGATACAGAAAGAGACTGAAGTGCTGCAGGGAGAAAGAAGGGACAGGGAAGTGCTATCAGCAATAGGCCTCGATCAGAGTGTAGCAAATGCTACTGAGACACTTTTCATGCTGGGGATTGCACCTGAATTTCAATTTCTATTCAAACAGTAAAGTTTAAATAAAATAAATACATAACAATTAAATAAATGAATACATAAATAAATTGCTTAAGCTAATTTTGCACTAATATTTAAAAAGGATAAATAGGAGGACTGGGATAATTATAGGCCTCTCAGCCTGACATCAGTTCTGGGCAGAATAATGGAATGTCTGATATGGGACTCAATTAATAAAGAATTAAAGAAGGATCATATAATTTAATTAATGCTAATAAATATGGGTTTATGGAAAACAGATTCTGTCTAACGATATTTTGTTGTGATGAGATTGCAAGTTTGATTGATAAAGGTAATAGTGTTGATATAATATACTTAGACTTCAGCAAGGCATTGTTGCCACATGACATGTTGATTAAGAAACTAGAGATATAAAATCAACACGGTGCACATAAAATGGAATTAAAAATTAGCTAACTAACAGGTTTCAAAATGTAATTGTAAACAAGGAATCATCACTGAATGGATGTGTTTCTAGTGGGGTCCTGTAAGCATTAGTTCTTGGCCCTCTGCTATTTAGTATTTTTATGATGACCTGGAAAAAAACAAAGTCATCATTGCAGACGTCACAAAAATTGGGGGAGTGAATGGTAAATAACAATGAAGACGGGTAGGCGAAACAGGGTAACAGGCCAGAGGTAAACATATACATCTAGGAACAAAGAATGTAGGCCATAGTTAGCAGAAGGGGAACTGTGTCTTAGGAAGCAGTGACTCTGAAAAAGACTTGGAGGATATGGTGGATAATCAATTGAACATGAGCTCCCAAGTGCAACAAAGTAGCCAAAAGGGCTAATGCGATCCTTGAATGTATAAACCAGGGAATATTAAGTAGGGAAGTTATATTAACTACGTATTTGGTGTGACCAATACTGGAACATTGTGTCCAGTTCTGGTGTTCCCAATTCAAGAATGATGTTTAAGATATGAGAGGGTTCAAAGACTAGCCATGAGAATGATTAAAGAATTGGAAAACATGCCTTATGGTGATATAGTAGAACCTCAGAGTTAGGAACACCAGAGTTACCAATTGACTGGTCAGCCACACGCTTCATTTGGAACCGGAAGTACAATCTGGCAGCAGCAGAGAGGACCCCCCCCCCTCCAAAAGCAAGTACAGTGCCGTGTTAAATATAAACTACTAAAAATAAAGGGAAAGCAGCATTTTTCTTCTGCATAGTAAAGTTTCAAAGCTTTATGAAGTCAATGTTCAGTTGTAAACTTTTGAAAGAACAACTATAATGTTTTGTTCGAAATTTCGAACAATCTCCATTCCTGAGGTGTTTGTAATTCTGAGGTTCTACTGTAGATTCAAAGAGCAAAATCTGCTTAGTTTAACAAAGAAGAGATTAAAGGGTGACGATCACAATCTGTAAGTACCTACATGGGCAACAGAAACATGATAATAGAGGGCTCTTCAATCTATCAGACAAAAGTATAACAAGATCCAATGGCTGGAAGTTGAAGCTAGACAAATTCAAACTGGAAATAAGGTGCAAATTTTTAACAGTGAGAATAATTTTGCCTTTAATTTATAAACAAACCTGATTTCTGAATTAACATTTGAATTCCTCAAATGAAGAGATGCTAGAGAAGTACGAGGTATGATTATAATTTATATGATAAGGTTGCTCCAAATTTTGTGTTTTAGTGAACATTTAAAATATGTAGGTAAAATCATCTTGTATTTTCCCTCCACGTTTTTTTGTTTGTTTTTTAAATGACGGCTCTTGCTGACTCTGATGCACTCTTTCTAAATCACCTGTGGCTGAGGCGGAGCTCAAATTGCGTCTTCTTTTAAAGAACAGAATAAAAATCATTTAGACTCACCAAGAGGCGCTAATGTATCTTGGATCTTTCTCCTCGGCAGAAGCATTTACCCATGAAATGTTCCTGACCGGTAAAAAAATGCTAGACTAGACCTCTGCTGACTTTCAAATAGACTGTCACGTCTATTGGTCTGTAGTGTCACGAAACCAGGATTCTCTTTAAAGTAAAAGGTAGCCCCGAGCATAAATTAGAATGGCGATTGATCAGAATGGCGCTAGGTCTGAAGCAATTGAGTGCAGCAGGCGCGGACACTTAGCAGTCAGTCTCGCAGCACGGGGAAACCAGATTGCATTGAGTATTTGATTTCCAGTCCGGATAACTCAAACAGTCAGTAGAGCTAGAAGAGCAGCATTTAAGATCTCTGTTTTAAAAGAGGCTCCTTTGAATATGTACATACATTTTATAAAACCTCTTCACTCGTAAAATAACTGGGGGTGTCTGTGTGACAGATGGGAACTATACGGTTATGATATGAAGGCAGGTCTTGTTATTGACAGTTTCCTGCTTTCGACAAGGCATCTGCTCTTCAGAATTTTGTCCTGGATTTGTTTTACTCGACTTGAGCTTGCTCCCGGTCTCAGCTGGTCGAGGCAATACAAAGCCAGGATCTCTGCAGGAAAGAGGTTGTCGGTTTTAAACAAGCTAAAGATGGGGGTTAAATACGGTCCCCAGGCGCTGAGCGCTATTTTCAGTCCTAGCTTCCCTCCCCCGACGATCCCATTTGGAAACCACTGGGCTACAAGTTGGGGGGCGGGGGGGGAACAGTAATAAAAATGATTACACCGAGGCCAATTGCTTTGGATTCCTCTCCCTCTCCGGGGGCAGAGCGGGGCTCCGAAGGGGCTGTCTGACTGCATCACCTCCCCCTCGGGGCTGGCTTTCCAACTTCCCACGCAGGATTTTTTTTTAAAATGTGCATTTTGCTTGATCTTTTACAAATCTCCAGGAAGGCAGCGCTGGAGCTGGGCGGGCGCAGAAGCGAGCCGCAGCCCCTCCAGGGGAGGAAATGAAGGCGAGGGGAGAAAAACCAGTCCGGCCCCGGTATCAATATTTTATCAGTGTGTCAGCAGCAGCCGCGGCTCGCGAGCGCAGCCGGGGATGGGGCAGCAGCCGAGCGCACGGGAAGCCCGGCGCGGAGCTGTAGCCAGCCTCGGGCTCCGGGCGGCTTAAAAGGGCACTTTGTATTCCCGAGCCAGCCGCGGCGCGGGGACCATGAGCGGCTCCGCGGGCTTCGCCTTGCTCTGCGGCTTGCCCTGGCTCCTGGGGGTGCTGCCGCAAGAGCTGCAGACCGGGGCTGGGGGAAGGAGCAGCCGACCCACCCCCACCAAAGCGGCGGATTTCGACCGGATCTACGCAGGGACGGTGAACATCAACCGCGAGGAGATCTACTCCTTCAATTACACCAGCAAGCCGGGCCAGGTAAGGGCTGCCCAGCCTCCATGGCTGGCAGCCACTCCAGACACCTCACGAGCCCGCCCAGCTGCCAGGCTGAATGAAGACTTATTGCTAGGGTGGGAGGTCACAGCACCCTCACCACTCCTCTCCCGAGCACTTGCCTGGATTTGGCATCCTTTCCTTTCCCAGCCATGCAGGGAGTGCTGTTCCCCAACATAGTGCTCTGTGCCTTGCTTCCCCTCCCCAGGAATGCAGGAAATGCATGGGCTCTAAACCCCCCCACCCCGCGCTGCGTTAGCTTCCCACCCAAGCAAGAAATGTATGTACCCCTCTCCCCCGCTGTTCTTTGCATATGCCCCCTCCCTCTTTTTCTGGGGATTACGTTATTGTGATGTAACTATCTATCCCCAGTCCCCACCTGCAGCTTTGAGCCTTTACCAGGGCTCCCTCTCAGCCCTGAATTTCCTAAAATAAAAGGAAAAATTACACCGATTTATCTGGGCAGGAGGAAGGAAGTGGCAGCCTTCAATTGCATAGATTGATGCTATCCTAATAAGGTCACATCAGCTGCGATGATAGCGCTATACCAACGCAATTATGTAGACAACATACCGTTTTTTTCTAATTGTTCCCAACTTCCTGTGGTTAATGTTTAAAGGCCATAGTGGAATTCAATAACGAATACATGGGCAAAACATCTATGCCCTCAAATCTTTTTGTAAGTATCATTTTTCACACTTTAATGTCTAAGTAAGATCAGCATTCTCTTCTGAGACATGGGACTACAGATCATTAGTTGAGATGTAAGGGTCTTTATTGCAAGTCATTTAGATGATTCACAGTAGGGGGAAAAGGTTGTCTGATAGAGGTGTGCTTAATTTTGGTGGTGGTGGGAGGAAACATATGTTCTATCCTAGCTTTTTCTGCAGCATCCTTCCCTATAATATCTAAACGCTAAAAGTCTTTCCCCATCATCATAGTTCTATATGAATTTATCTCATACATTAATATAGTACCTTTACATCCTAAAGCAGTGGTTTTCAACCTGTGGTCCATGGACCCCTGAGGTCCGCAGACTATGTCTAAGATTTCTAAAGGGCCTGCACCTCCATTTGAAAATTTTAAGGGGTCAGAAACGAAAGGCTGAAAATGACTGTCCTAAAGCAGTAGTTCTCAAACTCCTTCCCCCCCCCCCCCCAAACCACTTGAAAATTGCTGAGGGTCTCGGTGGACCACTTAATGATCTTTCCAAATGTTGTTTGTACTGTTAGCCAAGTATTGTAAAGTGCTTTGGATAGAAGCACTATATATATATATATATATATATATATATATATATATATATAAAAACTTCAATAATAATTAACTTTTTTTGTTCTACAAATAAAAGCACACAGCTCATATTTTAATATCAGTAGTCTTACCTTTCTAATGCAAGGGATGTGCCCTCTCTTCCACATCGCAGCAGCCCCTGAGCTGGGGCTGGGAAGGAGGAGGGTCTCTCCCCCACCCCAGCAGCCACAGAGCTGAGACTGGGAAGGAGGGCTGTCTCTCCCCAGCAGCCACAGCCCTGGAGCTGGGGAAAGTCACCTTTTTCTCTGGCTGCCGCAGCCCTGCACATCCCAAATTCCCCCCTCCCACCTATTCCCCCCAAGGCCACCACCTCACCTTACATGTGTGTCTTCTCCAGGGTCCAGGCACCTAATTAGTGGAGCCACGCCTGCACGGCTCCACTAATTAGGTGGGTGGCCCTTCCTTCTCTTGTGTGAGGCCACCCAGGTGTGCACCTTAGAGGGAACTATCCGCGGACCACCTGAATGGAGCTCGCAGACCACAGTTTGAGAACCTCTGTCCTAAAGCATACCAATATGGACAGACTTGTCCTGTCTTCAATTATACAGGACAATGGATTAGGGAATATTTTTTGTAAGCTATATTTCTAATGCTCTCTAATAAAAAAAAGGTGTTAATGGATGCTAATAAAAAAATTGGGATTTTTAAAATAAATTGCACTCTGGAATATAAAGTAATCCAGCACTTTATGGATTTCCCTTCCTTCTCTGCCTCCCCCTCCAAAGTGTTATGTAAAATATATCCACCATTAAGGCTAAAGTGCTATTTCAGTGTTTTGTTGATGGTAGTGATCTAACCAAGTTTTGCTCTCCTGGTTCATGGAAGCACTGGATTGAGGAGGCTGAGTGCATGTATAAACAATAAGCATTATTGCAGGGTCTTTTGCTAATTTGTGATCTGAGCTATGCTTCCCAAGGTGATTTAGTACTATGATGATGGCCATATTAGTGCATAGCTAGCCAAGTAAACTCTGTAGAGTGAGGGGTCTGTTAGTAGAGAATACAGATTCAGTAAAATGAACTAACTAAAATCACTAAATTAATTTCTAATATGTTATAGAGGCATTCAGCACTCTACAACCTTTAAAAATAGGCCCATAGGCAGGAATAGTGATCAGGGTAGGCAAACAGCCTATGCTAACTCCCAAATGTTTAACAAACTCTGTCTGGTACATCCCAAGCCCACCTTCTAGTTTCATGCCATTGCAAGAATTCAAAGCTCTTGCAACAAGAGAGAGCCAGCAAATTCCAGGGGCCATTGCAGCTGTGATCCAAAAACACCTGTCTCAATGTCCCATCAGACTTCAGCACAAAGACTTTTGCACTGAAGTTAAACCTGCAGAGAACAACTGAATTTCAGTAAGATGGAGAAGTCTGGATACTTGAGTAACTAAAGTCAAGCTTCATTTTAAATTTATTTTTAAAAATTAATAAATTCTTCAAATATAGCCCTGGGCGCGCACAGGGAAGAAAGTCATTTAAAAAACTTTATTGTTCTAAAAGGCTTCTAATGTGAGGAGAACCCAGGATGGACCAAGCACAGCCTCTAGTGAGCTTGGGTTTATTCAGCCAGAAGCCCTACAACTGCTGGCATCAATTAGCCTTGTCAGTATTCTCCAAGAAACTCTGACTTATTAGGGGCAATTGGTATCAGGCATGTTTTTTCCCCCAGAAGGTGGGGATATAAACCAGCTGTAGTAAGATGAGGCCCTGAAACATAAACTCTTGTGTCAGAGGCCCAGTCTGGGGCCTGAAGCCTGAACCAAAGTACTTCCAGGCATTGCCAACTTCCAGTTGGGCTGTGAGCCAGAGGCAGGCCCCTCTCACAGAAGTTGGCAAGAAGAGGGCTGCTAGAAGCAGGTGCATCCACACATAAGTGCTAATAAGAGGAACTTGTGCCAAGGTAGCATCAGAACGCTCCACAGAGATAACAAGGAACAGGCAGGTGCATCTTAAAGACAGGGTCAAAAGAACAACATGTTGGATAGATTTGTTTGAACCGACATGATCAAAGAGGGAGACAGCCCCCAATGAGTCAAGGGGCTGTACTTCAATAGGTCAGTAGGGATGAGTAATCTGTCCTGTAACTGTATAAAAATAGGTCCCGGAGTGCACATCTTTGGCCTAGGGGGCAGTGGAAAGTCCTGCCACTGACTGAGCTGTGTCCATTGCCAGGGGTCACAAATTCGTAGTATGTCTTGTAAAGTCTACAGGAAACTATTACTGTGCTTCGTTTGACAATAAACCTGGCTCGGGTTCCTTCGTACCTTACTAGAGTCTGTGGTCTTTGGGGGTTCTCTCGGGGGTCTGCTGTGTCAGCTATCTGCGCAAACTGGGGCAGCACACAGAGGAAACACGCACGCAGCCATCTGTTATCATCATCGAACAAGAGCAGAGCACCACACCAGTAGCCACTGACAACACCAGCAGCAGAGGCTATGCTAGGGTCAATCATATGGGGGCTCTTGAGCACAGCTGGGTGTACACTCGTCTGTGTTTGATCCCATAATTGATTCTGAAAGGTAGGTCTGTCCTAGGGTATTTGTGGTCTCACTTTTTCTTTGGTTGCTGGTTGGAGGGAGGCTTCACTTTAAATTGAGACTTCTACGTGTGTGGGCAGATTCCTTTTGTACCCGATCAACAGCTGTAATGTAACGGAACCTCTCAGGATCCTTTAGCCATTATGCGCTTTGGCTCAGTGAACCTCAAGAGTCTGAGCAGCTATCAGGATTTGTACGGTGCTAAAAAATGATACAGCAGAGTTTACCGTCTGGTAGCGTCAGGGCTGGCTCTAACTTTTTTGCCACCCCAAGCAAAAAAAAAGAGCGCCACCCCGCCATAACAACCCCCCCCCGAGTGCTGCGCCACCGAAACACCCCCGCAGCGCCGCGCCACCCTGCTGAAACAAGTCTGTGTTGAGTGCAGGCGTATCTTACTCCTAGAAGGGCTGCAGAGGGAAAATGTGATACTAACAGGCTTCATCTGGCCCCCTACCTCTGGGTAACTCCTCTTCCCTTCACTGTTCTGAGGGCAGATACACAAAGCAGGAGACAAAAATTCAGAGAACCAAAGTAATAATGACAAGACCTGTGGGTCAACATATGCCCTAGCAGCAGGCCCACTGATTGGGGGGGGTGGGCAAAGGGGGCAATTACCCAGGGATCTGGGCGATTTAGAAGGGCCCGCTGTGGCCGGGAGTCCCAGCCCCTTTTAAATTACCCAGGTGGGCCGCAGGACTCCTAGGCATGCGTGGGATGGTACCGGCAGTGGCGAAGATAGCCGGGTGGGCATTGGAAGCCTGGGCCGCGCTGGAAAAGCGTGCCCTGCAGCGCAGGCGCAGCACCTGCCCTAGGGCCTGGAATTGCTGTTGGCGGGCCTGCCTAGCAGACTTTGTGTAGACTCCAGTCAGCCATGCCCATCTCTGTGGCTGCTGGGTTGCAGAATGCCTGCCAGCATGCCTGGAATACAGTCAGCCAGGGAGATGGGCTTAGACTTCTCTTATGCTCTTGCTGGATGGCAGAATGGAAGCAGGACCGTTGTACCTAGCTGGTTCTCCCAACACCTCTCTGGTTTCTAGAAAGGACTTGGGCCTGACTGACCTCAAGATACATTGAGCGCCTCTAGTCACTCGCTTCCCATGCTGGGCATAGACACACATGGTGAGAGGAAGAGATGGCATGTGTAAGACCTACATCTCTCTCATACATGCATGCAGAGTCTAGTGGCTGTAGCACCAGGGAAGATGCTTCTATTCCTGGGTCTGCAGGAGAGTGGCTGTGAGACCTTAGGAAAGTCACTCTGCCTTCCTGTGACTCAGTTGCCCTGTGTGTAAAATGGGAATAACAGTATTCTTAGTATCTATCAGGTTGTATAATGTCCACAATTGTAATAGATTTCCATTCGTTTGGGCTCCTATCGAACATAAACTTCTAGCCCACATACATCACCCTGCAGGATCAAGCCTATATATAAAATGACCTGATATTGTTTCTCTCAGTCTTTTTGACGGTAATTTAGGAATGTGCACCAAATAGTGATATTAACATATGGCTCGCATGCAACACTCTCCTTGTCTGAACTACATTGGCTGCATTGTCTGTCACAAAACTAGTCATGTCTCTGAGGAAAAGGTAGAAAGCCAGCAAGCTGCAGGGTCTGGAAGCACTGGAGCCAGCAGCAGGAGGTGCTCTGTGCCTGATCACTAGGCTACTCTGCATTGTTTTGCTTCTCTGGAGGGGGACTGAGTGGAACAAGCCACTCTCTTCTGCCCTTTGCTTGCTTGCTCGCTCATGGACATCGCTGCAGAAGGGCCCAAATACTTTGTCCAGTTTGACTGGAGGGCCAGGTTATTCTTCCTAAGAGAGGGAAAGCAGCACAGAGCCAGAGGAAAGCTGAGATAGTGACTGTAATTGATTGGCAGAAGTAAGGCACACAGGAAGCCATGATGGGAAGGGAGGAGCTTAGAATAGCAGCACTTCTCTTTTGTTTCAGTACAAGCCCTGGAAATAATTACACGGCTGTTCTGGCACTGGAGGAACCAATGGGTGAAATGTGTGTTTGGTGGGACTACAAATTTTTTGCACGTACTTTTTTAAAATAGAAAATTAAAACAAAACTGAAATGTTTCTTATGTTGGCACAATACGGCACACAAAAGGGAACATGGTCCCTGCCCTAAGGAGCTAACAAAATTGTTAGATGGCTGGAAGGCTGACTACCTCATCTGAGTTTTCCCATGTAGCCTTGCTAGCAACTGCATTGCTCAAACAGCTGGAAATCCTTCATTGCGGTCTCCCCAGCAGCACTCTGAAATTGCTAACCTTGCTACCTGTATAGTTGTTTGTTTAATGGGGAACTGTTAATTGGTTTTTATTAATTTTTACATTCTTACACAAGTGCATTCTGGCACAAATGTATTCAAATAACAAAGCCAGTTGTGTGCCCTGCAAAACTCCCTCAGGCAATTAAGTAAGTAAACATCCAAATGATGACCTTACTGGGGACCTCAGGGCTTAGGAGAGGGTAAATATGAAGTAGCAGTTAATTTTACTAAGTCCTAGTGAATTATACTCTGCTGGCCAAAACAGAGAAGGCTCCATGCAGCTGGTGAGAGAATCTATCCTGCTCCTGTACAACAACAACCCAGGGACTTTGTGCAGAAAGAAATATGCCACAGTTATGGAGGAATCCAAGAGAGCTACTTTCTTCATCCCCATAAACTCTGCCAGTCACCCAAACTACATTAATCATATTGTACATCCAACCGTCTTCTCTGTGCAGAGCTTTGGCTACTTCCTTCAAAGATTAACTCCACACAGGACATTCTCTGGGCATGAGGGATGACAAGCTAGAACAGAAATCAGAACCTCACCCTCCTTGACAGAGGTTGGACCAATTGCACAAATGCATAAAATGGAAGCTCTGAGAGATCTCTGGGCCATCATATGTGCCTCAGACCACTGGACATAATGGCTAGCGAAATCCAGTAAAGAACAGCATCACCCCCTAGTGACCAAAATCATGAGCACCTCTCCTAGAGTAGGCAACTTACCTGCTGGACCCCCAAAAGAGTGTGATAGTCAAAGGATGATCGAGAAACCAAGACTCTGTGCTAATTATCTTGTAAACGATTGCCCTGTCTCCAGCTTCCCTTTCCTGGGCAAATGCATTGGATTCTGAACACCTCCAACAGTCTGCTCATATCCTGGCCCCTTCCTAATAGAGAGCCAGCCCTGGCCACAACAGAGCTGGTTCTAATAGGGTTAGTGGATCAAACTTTCCCTCTCCCCACCCCTGTGGCTCTGAACAGGGATAACTCAGTGGTTTGAGCATTGGCCTGCTAAACCCAGGGTTGTGACTTCAATGTTTGAGGGGGCCATTTAGGGACCTGGGGCAAAAATCTGTCTGGGGATTGGTCCTGCTTTAAGCAGTGGGTTGGACTAGATGATCTCCAGAAGTCTCTTCCATCCCTGATATTCTATGATTCATCTTGGCAGCAAGTTTTTGACAAAGTGCTCAGAGGCCAGCTACTGGTTCAGGTTTCATTCCAAATCTGGCTGCTGGTGGTGCAGGTCACTGGAACAGGGGGAATGGCTCCTGGGTCTTCCACCACCCAGGTGGGTGCCCTAACCACTGGACTATAGAGTCCTTCTCATTCTCTCTCTTTGGCCCTCTGACTCTTTAAGTAGTTGTACACAACGGAAAAGCTTCAACAGGAGAGATTGAGGGAGCCCTACACCAGACTATCCTATAGCTCAGTGGTCAGAGCATGCACCTGTAGGGTGGGAAATGCTGGTTCAAACCCATTTGCCCCATCACACAGAGGGGGGAACTGAACCTAGGTCTCCCACCTCCCAGGTAAGTGCTCTAACCACAGGGCTAAAAGAAATGAAGTGGGCACCCCTACCACCTCCCCTGACTTTGTGTGGAGCAAGGTAGATGCCTACCTCATTCTTACAAGAAATGACTTAACCTGCCTGACTCCAGGAGAGGGGTTCCTGGCTATGGCTCACAAACAAAGACAGGCACTTCCCTGCAGCCCAGACTTAGGTGACTAGCTCCATGAGTGGGGCAGAACTTAGGATACATCCCTCTCATCAGCATCTGTCATTGGCTAACTTAGGCCGCTCCCCACCTAGCATGCTGGCTTTGGTGAATCGCATTCCATGGTGCCTCTCTCTTCCCATTCATTGTCTAGGAGCAGAAGTGACTAGCACAGGCTGTATGAATTGCACTGTTCCAGTGATGAGTTTTTTTTTTTTTTTTTTTTTTTTTTAGGGGCCTAAAAATTAGGCATTGCAATGCTCAGCATAACAATACCTATGTCCCTTTATGGGTCCAGGCCCTTAACACTAAGAGTTTATGAGGATTAGCAATAGGAAACAACAATTTACAGAGAAGGTAGGGAGGCAGAAATTGCATCATCTTGGAGTTCCATATTTATTTTCCTTCAATGACTTCGCACTCAGATTTATGTCATTCAAAACAGTGGTAGGGGGAGGAGGAGAAACATTCTGCACTGACAGTCAGTTCATTCACTGCCACCGCCTCCCAGCTCAACTGAAATTCAGTTGAATTCTCTGGTTTCAGGAGGTGCTTTAAAACTTACTGTGCCTGTCTCTCTTGGTCACCTCCAAATTGGCATGATTCTGCCCCTTCTGCAGCACTGTCTCTTGCCTGGTGAACTTTGTAACTCAAACAGCTTGTGTGCCTGCACGTTAGAGGTGTTCCCTGCCCCGTGCTTTGGCTTCATGCCCTCAGTTTGTCAGGCCCAGGACCAAGCACTGTTGCAGGCTGAACTTGGAGGCATTGGCATAGGAGGCTGAGCGTGTGTGATAGGCTATTGGGGATGTATTCAGGTGCTCCAGAACCTTCCTTTCCCACAGTCTCATGTTAGATGGCTGCAGTAACCCTCTTTAAAGCTCCTTCCTGCAGCAGAAACAGACGTTCCTTTTTTCTCTCTCAAATTCCTGTTCCCATAAACCAAGCTTCCCATCATTGTCTAAGTACTGCGGCAGCAAGTTTTCCACTTCGACAAGAGTTCAGTTTAGGCTATTAAGGACTGAAGCCACGTTTGTCCCTTTAGCTGTGTGCATTTGCAGTCAGATAATCTTTTCCATTTTCTTGCTGAGAATGAATTTCAAACACTCTCCTGATACCGCTCTTGAGGAGATGGTGATAGGGTTAAACTGTCAATATTTATCTTTCCTCTCCTTTCATGACATGTTTTACGTGGCACTCGGCGCTGTCACCCTTAGTCAGCTGCCTGACTTCTCCACCCACCTTCAAACACAGAAGACGCTCAGGTTCAGTAAATTAAAAAAAGTACATTGGGCCCAGCTCTAGCTGGTGGCTCCGGCAATGAACACAGCAGATGAGCTCAGAGCCAAGAGAGAGTGTAGAGCAGAATTTTCCCAGTCAGTCCTGGCTCTGCTTCATATTTTTACAGCAAGAAGCCCTTGGACAGTTCCTCTATTATCGCAGGCAACTTCCAAGATAAAGCCTAGCTGTTGGAGGGCATGCCGTGCTTATTAGGACCAGAGGTGAAAGTAAGCCAGTATGCCGTGCTGGACTGGACCGACTTCTCCGGTGGTGATTTAAAGGGCCCAGGGCTCCAGCCGCTGCGGGGAGCCCCAGGACCTCTAAAGCGCCGCCCGAGCCCCGCTGCTGGAGAGCCAGTGGCGCTTTAGAGGGCCAGGGGCTCCCCGCAGTGGCAGGAGCACCGGGCCCTTTAAATCCCCATCTGAGTCCGGCTGCTGGAGCCCCAGGAGCCAGGCTCTGGCAGGGATTTAAAGGGCCTGGGGCTACCTGCAGCGGCTGGAGCCCTGGGCCATTTAAATCACCTCCAGAGCCTTGCCGCCGCTACCCCAGCCCTAGCCCGAGCCCTGCTGCCCCGGGGTAGTGGCAGCAGGGCTCCGGCAGTGGCACTGTGCTGCTCTCTTGGATGGGGATAGGGGTGATGTCCCTTGGTTTCTATGGTTTTAATTAGCTTACTTGCTCTATCTTGAGGGAAGGCATTTAGAATCATAGACTATTAGGGTTGGAAGAGACCTCAGGAGGTCATCTAGTCCAATCCCCTGTTCAAAGCAGAACCAACCCCAACTAAATCATCCCAGCCAGGGCTTTGTCAAGCCGGGCCTTAAAAACCTCTAAGGATGGAGATTCCAGCACCTCTTTAGGTAACCCATTCCAGTGCTTCACCACCCTCAGCTACATCAGTAATTGAATGCTTTTGTTTTGGCACAAAAGTCAATTACAGATCTGCGAAAGATAAGGCAGACAAAGTAACTCTTGGAATTGGAATTCATAGTGACACATGGGAGTATCAGTATGTGCTCACTTGTGTAACTGTTGTTAAATCTGTGAAAGGTTATGCTTGCTGTATAATCTATAAATAATTATGGTGGAAAAGGGATTAAAGCTGGTTAAGTGTGGTCTGCCCTAAGCAAGGAGTTGCCAAGTTTTGGGCACCAGACCCTACTGCCCACCATACTGCACATTTCCGCCGATAGACTCTGTGTCTCCCCAAGGATGTTACTTCTATCTCCAGCGGATGAATCATAGAATCATAGAATATCAGGGTTGGAAGGGAACTCATGAGGTCATCTAGTCCAACCCCCTGCTCAAAGCAGGACCAATTCCCAACTAAATCATCCTAGCCAGAGCTTTGTCAAGCCTGACCTTAAAAACCTCTAAGAAAGGAGATTCCACCACCTCCCTAGGTAACCCATTCCAGTGCTTCACCACCCTCCTAGTGAAAAAGTTTTTCCTAATATCCAACCTAAACCTCCCCCACTGCAACTTGAGACCATTACTCCTTGTTCTGTCATCTGCTACCACTGAGAACAGTCTATATCCATCCTCTTTGGAACCCCCTTTCAGGTAGTTGAAAGCAGCTATCAAATCCCCCCTCATTCTTCTCTTCTGCAGACTAAACAATCCCAGTTCCCTCAGCCTCTCCTCATAAGTCATGTGCTCCAGCCCCCTAATCATTTTTGTTGCCCTCCGCTGGACTCTTTCCAATTTTTCCACATCCTTCTTGTAGTGTGGGGCCCCAAAATGGACACAGTACTCCAGATGAGGCCTCACCAATGTCGAATAGAGGGGAATGATCACATCCCTCGATCTGCTGGCAATGCCCCTACTTATACAGCCCAAAATGCTGTTAGCCTTCTTGGCAACAAGGGCACACTGAGGTAACACACTAGACATCTGTCTCTTCTGTATTAAAACACAGAGCCAGAGCTGGACCAAGAATATGGAACACACAGCCAGGAGGAATAAGACCGACCAATAAGCTTGCCCCACTCACAGCCAAGTGTAAATCTCACTTCTGTGCATCCAGGCTTTCCCTCCCTTCGTTCTCAGATTCAGATGTTAAAAATCAAAGGGAAGGAAGAGAGGGACTGGTGTCATTTTAAGTAATGGGAGGCACGCTACCTGGCCCTCATCACCATGGTAGCAAGCATCTGGATGGACAGGAACCTTCACTGCATATCTGGCCAGTTACTTCATATCATTGAAACAAAGATTCTGTTTCAGGATTTTTCCTGAGCTTTTAATATGAGAATTTTGGTAGGGAATGGGGAGGGGGCAGGCAGGGATGGTTGCAGCAGGGGTGATACTAATTGTGTGTATGGGGGAGGGGCTATTTTCAGCACAATGGGGTCATCTGAATGAGTCACTTAAAATCTCCTTCATATTTTGTAGATATCTCTCACATTCAAATGGTCCCATTTTTGGTCTGTGCTTTAGGAAGCAGCTGCTGTTGCGTAGAGGGAGGGTGCAGGGAGAAGCGTGAGACCTCTCTCTACCCTTTTTCACTTCACAAGTGTCCCTAGCATCTGCAGGGGATTGCATCAGCGATTCTGCACTGAGGCCCAAACCCTCTTTTTCCCCAGCCTGCGGGGGGAGGGAAGGAGGGGAGACATTTCCTCTTTCCTCCACCTTCCAGCAGAGTAATTACAGTAGGCACTGCATCTCCACTACCTACCCCTATGACCAACAGGAGGCTCCATGTAGTAGGCTTCCCTCTGGGAGACCGTAGAGTTGAGCCCTCTGCCACCCAGGAAGTGTGCAACCCATACCCCCAAATCCTCCCTGCCTGATTAGAGGAACCTCACTGGGGTGCTCTTTGCTCCCCAACAGAGGGAAGCAGGCTTTGCCCCCCTGATACTGCCCCCCCCCCAGGCTCAGCAGACCCAGAATGTGAATCTAACTAGAACTGATAACATTGCCCCATGGGAAATGCTGCTGCCACTGCAGCGCTGCCATCCCCACTGTGGCATTCTCCAGTGTGAGGGTCACGGGGAAGCTCGGCACTTCCTGGGCCTTGCGCTGCAGGTGGATAATAGCTTTTCCTACCGGAGACAAGCAGCACAGGTTAGTCAAGGGTGCAGCCCGGGAGAGGTCTGTGCTTCACGGGTGAGGTTAGTGCTCCTGACTTTAGATAACGACAGGAGGATTAATAATTTACCGACTTGCACAAGCAAGATTGCTTAGAGGTCTGTGTTTGCAGGCAAAGCCTTGTCAGGAAGGGAGATGACAGTGCGTGGGCAGGCCATTCGTCCGCTTTTGACCCAGACGGTCCTTTGTTTGGGGGTAGTTTGTCCCCCATCTGCTACTGAGACACACAGTCTTGGGTTTGTCTGGCATTGGCCAGGGGAATGCCAATTTGAAGAGTGCACCCCTCCACCCCTGCTGGCGTAACCTCGCACACACTAGGCATCTGAGGTCACACTGGTGGGGCTAGAGTGATATGCTCTGCAAATTGGCATGCTCTGTATGGTGTGATCTCATACGCACCGGGCATGTCAAGTCATGCTGCGGAGGTGGTCCCATGTTATTTCTGGACTAGCTGGTATTCTGGGAATGTGTGAGTGTTCACACTAATGGTGCATGAGGCAGGTTCAGGACAGCTGGATTTTAAACAGGATGCCAGCAAGCCATGGTTCTGGATGGAGTGCTCAGGATGGCATCTGGGCTGTCCCGTATTGCACCAGTAGGGCTCGACCTAAAGCGTAGAATAAAACGCAGGGCCGGTGCTACTATTAAGGCAAGGTGGTTGCCTAGGGCGCCAAGATTTGGGGGCGCCAACAAGCGGTGCCCCCCATTTTTTTTTTTTTTTTTTTTTTTTTTTACAGCTTTCCTCCCCGAGCGCACAGTCGCTGCTCCACTTCTCCCCCTCCCAGGCTTGCAGCGCCAATCAGCTGTTTGGTGCCGCAAGCCTAGGAGGAGAATTAGAGCGGGGGCGGCGTGCTCGGGGAGGAGGCGGAGCAGAGGTGAGCTGGGGTGGGGAGGTGCTGCACGGCTCCCCGGGCCGGGGGGATGGGGAGCTGCCGCGGGGGTGCTTCAGGGCGGGGGGGAGCTGCTGCAGGGATCCCCACCCCAGCTCACCTCTGCTACGCCCCCTCCCCGAACATGCCGTCGCTGCCCCACTTCTCCCGCCTCCCAGGCTTGCGGTGCCAATCAGCTGTTTGGTGCCACAAGCCTGGGAGGAGAATTAGAGCGGGGGTGGCGTGTTCGGGGAGGAGGCGGAGCAAAGGTGAGCTGGGGTTGGGAGCTGCCGCACAGCTCCCTGGGGTGGGGGGGAGCTGCTGCGGGAGGAGGACGCCTCAAGGCAGGGGTGGAGATGCCGCGGGGGGGGGGGGAGCGGGCGCTGCCGCAGGGCTGGGGGGGGCGCAAGGTGGAAGTTTCGCCTAGGGTGCGAAACTTCCTTGCACCGGCCCTGATAAAACGTAAAAAGAACGTAAGCAATGTGCAGGTAAAAATAGAGACTTTACATCTCTGTGTATCTACAGCTCTCCTCTTACTCCAGTATTTCTAGGATCAGACAGGAGATGTTCTGACCTCAACCTCAGTTACTGCCTCCCTGGGTGCTCCTCAGTGTGTCCCTTCCCTTCTCTGTGCCTCAGTGTCTGCACCTGTAATATGGAGATAATACTTGGAATCATTACAAAGGATTCCAAAGCAATTCGCTGTCTGTATATCCTACATACTTTATACAGCAGACTAGTGTTCTCAACCTGAGGCCAAGGACCAGCAATATCTGCAGAGCATTTCCAGGTGACTCATGAAGCTGTGACTGCCAAAATTGTGAAGCATCTGTCCTCAGGCAGCGACCGTTCCTGTTAGTAATAACCTGGTCTGGGTGCCTCTTGGAATTTCCTGAGGTGTCTTTGGCCAAGTAAGCTTATAAAACCAAGCACTGTATGCATCTGCTTCAGGCCTTTCTTTGAAGGAAATTCTCTTGTAATCAGATCTGCGCAGGGCATCAAAATTGGAGGGGTCACAAACTCAAAAGGACAGAAGCAGTCCAAACAGTGACCTAGAGTGATGCAAAAAGTGGAGAATGTAGACAACAGATTATAATGTTATCATTAGTAAGCATTTCCTGTATGTCATATTACTAGCTATTCATAGGTTTCAGAGGGGTAGCCATGTTAGTCTGTATCAGCAAAAACAATGAGGAGTCCTTGTGGCACTTTAGAGATTAACAAATTTATTTGGGCATAAGCTTTCATGGGCTAAAACCCACTTCATTAAATGCATGGAGTGAAAAATACAGTAAGCAGGTATAAATATATAGCATGTGAAAAGATGAGAGTTGCCTTACCAAGTCAGGGGTCAGTGCTAACGGGGCCAATTCAATCAAGGTGGAAGTGGCCTATTCCCAACAGTTGACAAGAAGGGGTGAATATCAACAGAGGGAAAATTACTTTTTGTAGTGACCCAGCCACTCCCAGTCTTTATTCAGGCCTAATTTGCTGATGTCAAGTTTGCAAATTAATTCCAGTTCTGCAGTTTCTTGTTGAAGTCTGTGGGTACCCAGAAGTCACCTACTACAGGACAGGCCCAACAAAGAAAGTAACAGAATGCCACTAGCCGTCACCTACAGCCCCCAACTAAAACCTCTCCAGCGCATCATCAAGGATCTACAACCTATTCTGAAGGAAGATCCCTCACTCTCACAGATCTTGGGAGACAGGCCAGTCCTCGCTTACAGACAGCCCCCCCAACCTGAAGCAAATACTCACCAACAACTACACACCACACAAGAAAAACACTATCCCAGGAACCAATCCCTGCAACAAACCCCGCTGCCAACTCTGTCCACAGATCTATTCAAGGGACACCATCATAGGACCTAATCACATCAGCCACACCAGCAGGAGCTCATTCACCTGCACATGTAACAATGTGATATGTGCCAGCAATGCCCCTCTGCCATGTACATTGGCCAAACCAATTGCTAAAACTGGGGCAGTTTCAAGTGTAGGCAAGGCCTATGAGAATGACAACTGTTTGGAATGTGTTTGTAGAGTAAACTGTGAAAGATGCCTAGGGCCCTTCATTTTCAGTTTTTATTTTATTTAATTTTCCCCTGGGAATTTTTCAGTGTTTATTTCCACAACAACAAAAGTAGGTGAAAATCAGTGCAAAAAAATCAATAATTTTTCTGGGTAAATATCGGGGTTTATTTCGGTGGATGGAAAGACGGGGCGGGGGGAAGTATTCAGTAGATAAAAGCTTTGAATTCCATTCATCAATGTGGTTTGCTGCAGAACTAAAACAGAACTCAAAACACAATGCCACCTCCGAGTTTAAGAAAACAATACATCTCTAATCCTCAAATAAAACTTTTAATTTGAATAAACAGTTTACTGTTGTAGACTTAGAACTACTTGTCTATAAATATTTACATTTAATAATTGGGCCACATCATTTGCAGTGCACACACTCATCTTCATCCTTTTCTCTCTCTTTTTTTTTTTTTTTAAGCTTTCAAATACTTCCTTGTGTTCTGAAACGTATTCTGATACAGATTTTTGTTTTCTTCTCATTTTAGTGTGTCAGATCTTTAGACTGTTACCTGCTAACAGCTTGAAATGTGTACATGGTGGGTGTGAGATTCATCAGTATGTGAAGCAGGCACGCGCGCAAGCTCTGAAGTGCGTGCGCATCTGCTTTATTTTGTGTATCTTCTAGACTAATAGCCTTACTTCAACAGGCAGCTTTGCATATACACACAGACTAATGTATTATTGTAATACACAGATCTCATGCAATGTATTGTACTTTCCTAATAAAACAAGTTATTTTTATATATTTGAATGATACAAAAGTAGGGTGAAAATCAGAAAAAACAAATAATACTTTTTGTAAAACCTGGGAATTTTTCATTAAACATTGGTTTAAACTGAAAACCAAGGGGCTTAAAGATGCCTAACCACAATCATGCTTTGTACTTGGTTGCACGCCCTTTAGGAACGAGGGGGAGGAGGGAAGTTTCGGGGATGAGAATGAGCTGAGAATATCAAAGTGACCTGAAAGGTATAACAGTGCTGCAAATCAAGGATAGAGGAGTGAGCATCGGCTGGACCTGTGAAGCTTTCAGTCTCTACAGCTGTCAATCACTAGCACCTTCCATCTGTTAGAACCTGCAGGGCTGGAAGTTATGACCATGGGGGTTCTGGGCTGCTCAGGCCTCTGCAATGCCATTGGAGGCTTAGGCTGGGCTCCCATGGGAGGACCCTGCAAGGCTGGACTTGGCAGAAAGTACTGCCCAGCAGGACCTGAGTGGTGGCCCCTCATAGCCCACTGATTGGCCGGTACCACTGCTTCAACCAGGAAGCCATGAAGGGAGCTGTCTGAGCAATAACACAGACTGCCTGCCCATGTCTGTTCCAGACCCTGCTTGAGATAGACCTTAGGCTCCAGCTCCTGACCCTGTTTTATCCTTGACTTCACTATTCAATTGCTAATCTGCCCTCGACCTGGATCTCCTGGTAAGCAGACCCTGCCTGCCTCCTGACACCTGATTCTTGGTCTGCCCACTGGCCCATCTCAGACTCTGACCTCCTGGTACCTGACTCGGACTGACTCCCACCCTGACCACTAGATCTGACCGCCCATGTTGCAGTCATGACCCCATCAGTTCAACACTTTCTTTTAAGGCTTAAAAACCCTGAGGCCTAGAAACTAATCAAATCAGAAGGGTTGGGGGAGGAATACAAGTCACAGGGTCACTTGAGTCGCCTGCACCAACCTCTGTTGCCAGGACCCCACCGTGAATCTGGTTCCTTATTTGCAAGCAAGATGAATTTGTGTCCCGCCATGGCTTTTCTGGCCAGCCTACAAGAATAGGTTGAATGTAGGAGTATGTGTCTGTTAACTCTGAGTTGTGTGGCTTCTTCACAGTTACAATGCATTGAGACCACTTATCTTTTTAAATTAACTAGCACTTCTTGTTAGCTCTCCCAAAATGCAATCATCCAACCATGCCGCTTAAATGAACAAGAGTTACTTTTATTTGGAACAAAAGGGGGAGAAGAAAATAACATAAGTAATTCAGGTTACAGTAACACTTTTTTCAAAATGTATGTCAAGTTTGATCTAGGTAAACCTGGCTCTTCCTTAATCAGTGATACCATTAGCTGTACAGTCAGATTATAGGCCCTAATATTGCAATTGTACTCCTAGATTAGTATTTTGGTAATATTACAACCACTCCATTTCCAGCAGGTGTTTCAGCCAGAGCTATGTGAAAGGAAATCCATCAAGCCAGTTTGACTGTGTGGTATGAACCATATTCAGGGAAAGGGGATGGGGAGGAGAGAGATCACTAAGATCAATTAAATCACATTTATAGCTGATAATGACTACTTCATTTGAAGGCAGCTGTCATCATTTCAAAGCCAATAGTTAGTCTCTCAAGCATGTAGCAGAAGTCTTCCTAGGTCATTGGATTTATTATACCCCTGCCAGCCTAGCATTGAACCACACTGCACATGTATATTCCAACCCCAGCTGTTGAACTGTACTGACAGGCATGATGTATACATGCTGACGGTGTCCTCATGTGTGAGTGCCTACAGTCAGAGCCGAAAGGTGGGTGTGGTATCATCTGTACATCCTCTACTGGGTTTGATAGACTCTGATCAGATGGGTCTATCTTCCATCTATCGCAATGATTCCCCTTCTCAGATGGTTAGAAATTCAATGGAGCCCTCAGAGCATGTGCAATAAACTATAGAAAGGTCATGTCACTGGTGCTGCAAACATCTCATAAGTGTTCCCAGCACAGGCAGGAGTGGATGTGCAGTCTTAAATCTATCCTGTTGTGCATGTGTCTGTTATGATATGGCATTTAATTCTATGACCATGTATTTACTTCTCAAATAATGCACTGTTTAGTAAAGAGGCACATGTGTAAAATCTTGTCGTATTGTGTTCATACTCTGTATGCCAGATAGTTCGAGAAAGTAACTTTAATATGAAGAATGTGCCTTATGCTCTAGTCCTGCAGCTTACTGCAGATGATGAAGTGTGGTATATTTACAGGGGGGTTAGAATTAAATTACATTAATGAAATACCAGAGATAATATTGCATCTTTCTGTACATGTATCATTACTACTTAATTGTATTAAGTTATTCGCACGTGGAAACCCACATGCACCTTTTTTTTTGGTCAACTTATTGAACACTTCAGTTTTAATGTTAGTTATATTTATCTAACTAGAAGTATATGGATAACCTTCAGATCAGCTGCATACAAGTTAAAAATATTTCACTAAAATTTTCAGTTGCGGGGCGGAGGGGGAAATAATGTGATAATACTTTAAAGAAATCACATCCAGTACAGGGAATACATGGCGTTTGTGCTCTTAAGACATTTTGTGGATGAAGCACCTGAAAAACATACATAGTTACATTACTACATCTAAAAAATTCTGTACCTGAGTTATTTCTCTGAGAAGCAGTTTCTGAAATACCAGTATACCACATCCATTGTTCAAAGGGGCATCTGACTATTAAAGAAGCGACATCATGGGCGGCAGGTGTCGAAGGCCGGGGGAGGCAAAGCCTCCCCAAACAGCCTTGTGTGGTCCTGCCCATACTCCAACCCCAGGCCCCTTCCTGCTTCCCAGGCTGTGCTGCAGGAGGTTCTTCCCGCACATGGGTTTGGGGGGCTAATGGGGGCTCGCCTGCGCTCCGGGGCTGGGGGAGGGAGGCTGTGTCACCTGCCCGGCAGGGTGTGTGTGCATTGCCCAACGACTTGGCGCTCCGGGGCTGGGGTGCAGAGTGCGCCGCCTGCTCACCAACCTGGCGCTCCGGGGCTGGAGGGGCTCAGGTGGCCTCGGGGGTGGGGAGGACTCTGGGCTCCGGTGGGAGTGGCAGGGCCTCAGGCAGAAGGGGTGGTCCTGGCTGGGGTCTAGCCTCTCTGAGCCCGGGGTTCATCCACTGCCCATGAGTGACATCCTCCTAAATATACATGGCTCATTTCTCCCCTGCATCCAAGTCCTTCAGAGTGCACAGAGGAGGGTCAGAAGGGAGCTGTTATAGCTCCGTGATTGTGTGCTGGCCTGGCCTGGTGTTAAGTTGCCATGTAGCTGATATAAGATGCCAGTAAAGAGCGAGCTTTGTCATGCCACACAATATGTCACTTACACTGGGATAGAGTGGGGCAGCTGCTAGCAGGTATTCTCCAATGGCCATTTATGAACGAGGATCTAGCCCTCTTTGTGCTGAGTGGCACAAAGATTACACCAAGAGAATCTGTCCCACAGTACCTGAGGTGTTGAGAAAATTTAGCAAAAGAAGTATCACAGAACTGGATTTATATAATATGTGCTGATCATGTTTGGATTCAGTTTAGAGGCGAGAGCAACAAGGATGATGTTGTGGTAGGTGTCTGCTATAGACCATCAGACCAGGAGGATGAGGTAGACAGGTTTTCTTCGGACAGCTAACAGAAGTTTCCAGATCACAGGTCCTGGTTCTCATGGGCGACTTCAATCACCCTGACGTCTGCTGGGAGAGCAATACAGCAGTGCACAGACAATCCCGGAAGTTTTTGGACAGTGTTGGGGACAGCTTCATGGTGCAAGTGCTGGAGGAACCAACTAGGGGCCATGTTCCTCTTGACCTGCTGCTCACAAACAGGGAAGAATTGGTAAGGGAAATAGAAGTGGGTGACAACCTAGGCAGCAGTGACCATGAGATGGTCGAGTTCAGGATCCTGACAAAAGGAAGGAAGGAGAGCAGCAGAATATGGACCCTGGATTTCAGAAAAGCAGACTTTGACTCCCTCAGGGAAGTGATGGGCAGGATCCCCTGGGAAGCTAATATGAGGGGGAAAGGAGTCCAGGAGAGCTGGCTGTATTTTAAAGAAGCCTTATTGAGGGTGCAGGAACAAACCATCCTGATGTGCAGAAAGAATAGCGAATATGACAGGCAATCAGCTTGGCTTAACAGAGAAATCTTCGGTGAGCTTAAACACAAAAAGGAAGCTTACAAGAAGTGGGAACTTGGACAGATGACTAGGGAGGAGTATTAAAAATATAGCTCGAGTATTCAGGGGTGTAATCAGGAAGGCCAAAGCACAATTGAAGTTGCAGCTAGCAAGGGATGTGGAGGGTAACAAGAAGAGTTTCTACCAGTATGTTAGCAACAAGAAGAAGGTCAGGGAAAGTGTGGGACCCTTACTGAATGGGGGAGGCAACCTAGAGACAGATGATGTGGAAAAAGCTGAAGTACTCAATGCTTTTTGGTTTTTTTTTTTTTGGTTTGTTTTTTGTTTTTTGTTTTTTCCTCAGTCTTCACAGACAAGGTCAGCTCCAACGCTGCTGTCCTGGGCAACACAGTATGGGGAGGAAGTAAGCAGCCCTCGGTGAAAGAACAGATTAAGGACTATTTAGAAAAGCTGGACATGCACAAGTCCATGGGGCCGGATCTAATGCATCTGAGGAAGTTGGCTGATGTGATTGCAGAGCCATTGGCCATTATCTTTGAAAACTCGTGGCAATCAGGGAGGTCCGAGACGATTGGAAAAAGGCAAATATAGTGCCCATCTTTTAAAAAGGGAAGAAGGAGAATCTGGGGAACTATAGCCTCACCTCAGTCCCTGGAAAAATCATGGAGCAGGTCCTCAAGGAAACCATTTTCAAGCACTTGGAGGAGAGGAAGGTGATCAGGAACAGTCAACATGGATTCACCAAGGGCAAGTCATGTCTGACCAACCTGATTGCCTTCTATGATGAGATAACTGGCTCTGTGGATATCGGGAAAGCGGTGGATCTGATATACCTTGACTTTAGCAAAGCTTTTGATACGGTCTCCCACAGTATTCTTGCCAGCAAGTAAAAGAAGTATGGATTGGATGAATGGACTATAAGGTGGCTGGAAAGCTGGCTAGATCGTCGGGCTCAATGGGTAGTGATCAACAGCTCGAAGTCTAGTTGGTAGCCGGTATCAAGTGGAGTGCCCCAGGGGTCTGTCCTGGGGCCGGTTTTGTTCAACATCTTCATTAATGATCTGGATGATGGGATGGTTTGCACCTTTAGCAAGTTCATGGATGACACTAAGCTGGGGGAGAGGTAGATATGCTGGAGGGTAGGGATAGAGTCTAGAGTGATCTAGACAAATTGGAGGATTGGGCCAAAAGAAATCTGATGAGGTTCAACAATGACAAGTGCAGAGTCCTGCACTTAGGAAGGAAGAATCCCATGCACTGCTACAGGCTGGGGACCAACTGGCTAAGCAGCAGTTCTTCAGAAAAGGACCTGGGGATTACAGTGGACAAGAAGTGTGCCCTTGTTGCTAAGAAGGCTAATGACATATTGGGCTGCATTAGTAGGAGCATTGCCAGCAGATCGAGGGAAGTGATTATTCCCCTCTCTTTGGCACTGGTGAAGCCACATCTGGAGTATTGCATCCAGTTTTGGGCCCCCCACAAATTGGAGAGAGTCCAGCAGAGGGCAATGAAAATGATCAGGGGGCTGGGGCACATGACTTAGGAGGAGAGGTTTAGGGAACTGGGGTTATTTAGTCTGCAGAAAAGAAGAGTGAGGGGGGATTTGATAGCGGCCTTCAACTACCTAAAGGGGGAGAGGGGTTCCAAAGAGGATGGAGCTAGGCTGTTCTCAGTGGTGGCAGATGAGCGAACAATGAGCAATGGTCTCAAGTTGCAGTGTGGGAGGTCTAGGTTGGATATTAGGAAAAAGTATTTCACTAGGAGGGTGGTGAAGCACTGGAATGGGTTACCTAGGGAGGTGGTGGAATCTTCATCCTTAGAGATTTTTAAGGCCTGGCTTGTTAAAGTCCTGGCTGGGATGATTTAGTTGGTGTTGGTCCTGCTTTGAGCAGGGTATTTGATTAGATGACCTCCTGAGGTCTCTCCCAACCCTTCTATGATCTATGTGCAACTTCACTTGAAGTCAAGGGAATTTTCAAATATTCAGCTGTCTTCAAGATTTGGCTGTAAGACAATGGACCATTGTTTTCATTTATTACAATATTAATTAGAAAATCAGTGGAAAATATATTTCACGTTACAATTGTTCTGGTAGTAACCCACTTTGATGAGCAAACCCTACAGGATTTTTGGGTGCTGCAGGGATCTTTAGCTTAGGTACGAGGAGCATTGCTGCAGAGCGAATGGAGACATTAAAAAAACATCCGGGGGTGGGGTGGCGGAGAAAGAGAGAGGCAACCAACGTAATCATGAAAGTTATTTATTGCCAGGTAATAACCATACAAGGGGAGCCAAACAAACCAGTTATAATATTAAATTTAACTTTAATTTGATTATAAAAGTCAGGTTTAGAAAACTATAACTGATCACACAAGTCAGGGTCAGAAGGCTGTACCTAGAGAGAAAGAGCTGGGTTCTCACCACTCTGTGAAGCTTGAATCGATCAGGGTTCCCAGGTGGTGATGGTCGCTGAGGGTCCGGAGTGCTGGAGACAGGCAGAGCCCCCAGCACGACCAGTCAGGAGAACATGAAGTTCCAATGGAACTGATGCAGATTTTAGATCCAGGCATCAGAGCACCTACTTGAGCATGGATAGGGGTTTTTGTAGGGAAAGAACAATGGTTCAAGGGAGAACGCTAAATTTGTTTGTGGGTAAACTGATGGCTCAAGGGAGGATACCAAAGTTGTTTTGTTCAGGCTAGACATTAGGAACTGATTATTCTTGGCTATGGGCGGTGTTCCTTCTAGGGAGCTCACAATGCAATTAGGTAGCTTCAGTATTTTGGATACCAATAAAGGATTTATTACTAGAATTGTTCTGATAACTACTGAGCTGGGTGTGTGCAGGCGTGGGTTCATTAACATCTGGAACAGAGATCGCCATCATGCAGTGCTTTCCTGCTTTTCTGGTCCCAGAGTTCAGTGCGGTTCTTGCCTTGGAATCTCTGTTCTCCATTCTGTATGCTAATGGAGATGCTTCCCTGTCCCATCTTTGATGCAAATGAGGCTAGGGGCGTTTCCTTAATCCTGTCATCCTTGTCTGGAGGGGTTTAGGTGAGTCTCCCACCACCTTTTTATTGCTTTCCGTAAGTCTTTCCTCTGATCGACTTTGGTTCAAGCAGAGGCTGAGGGGTGGAGGGAAGGGCTTTCATGAGTCAGACAGGCTGGGCATTGCACCCTGGTTCCCCAAGAACACAGAGCTGGTAGATAACACCTTGTTTCCAGAACAAAGGGTGCTAGAATCACTTAGCTTGAACATTTAACCTTGCAAGGTTTGGTTCTCTAGTGTAGATGGTAGGACACTGCACCCCATATTTTTCATAGTGATATTATTATGGTATGGTTATAGCATAATTATGATGCATTTTATGCAAGATAAGTCATGTCAGGTGTCATTGGAAAAGTTATGTCTTGCTGAATATGATTATCCTCTTTGTATGCATGTATCATTTTTGAATCTGAAATTATGAATATTGACTATGTATCTGTATTTCAAATGTAGTTATACTGGTAGAACACCCACTAGACAAGATATTTTCAGTCTAGATAGTGGGTGGGGAAGGGCTTATTCAGGGCAATGGGCCATTTGGGAAAAACAGTAGGCCTTAAGAGAAGCTTATATGCCACCTGGGAGCCTTCCTGAGAATGCTACAGATAGCAGCCATCACTCACAGGCTATGACTCTACAAGGACATGTGATGAGACCACATATCTCTAGACTCCGGTCTGTGGAAAAATACTGACATTCCAAGATGGTCTGGGAACCAAGCTTTGAAACAAAGAGTTCCCGCCATATGCAAAAGCTATGTAAGGCAGGGAGTGACACCATCTGTGGTTCTTCACTCCCCACACAAGAAGACTTCTGGAAACACCTGAGGAACAAAGACTGAACTGGGGGAAGTGCTGGACCCAGGCTAAAGGGATTTCTAGCCAGTGAATGAAACACCTGGGGATTCCAAGCTGTAAAGCAAGTGTAGCTTGCCCCTTAAGAATCTGCAGCCTGTTTGTATCCTCTCTTAGGGTGAGAATTTGCTAATGCATATCTAATCTATTTAGTATATTAAACTTAGTTTGCATTTTTTGTGTGTATTTGCTAGGAAATCTGCTTTGATCTGTTCGCTATCACTTATAATCACTTAAAAACTATCTTTTGTAGTTAATAATCTTGGTTTTGCTTCATCTAAACCAGTGAGGTGGAGTGAAGTGTATGGGAATCATAGTGCAGGGACAAAGGCTGTTGCATATTCCTCTCCACATGGAAGAGGGGTGGTGAACTTTGAGCTTATGCTGTACAGTTCCCTGTACAGAGCAAGACAGTATAATTTTGGGTTTATACTCCAGAGGGGATGCGTGCATGGGGAACTGGGAGTTGTCTTGGCTGTAGCCTTCCTATGCAGGGGCTGGTCAGAGAGCCTGCATGTAACTGCAGCTGGGTGTGGCCCTACCTGTATGAAGGCTGGTAACAGTGCAAGCCTGGAGGGCTTTGTAGCTTGTCACAGCAGTACAGTGTGAAAAGGAGCCCAGGCTGGTGGGTCAGGGGGGCTCAGTGGTACCCCAGTTCCAGGTGGCACCCCGGGGTAAACCTGTCACAGATGGATCTAGAGAGAGAAGAGGAGAGAATTTGAGACTAGGATTTCAAAAATCTTCCAGCCTTTTGTTTAGATGGCTTGTTTATCTGCAGCACGTGCAGGAAATGTCAGGTGTAAACTTTCTGTGTATAATCACCCTCCCTTTTCTCTCCCCCACCCTGTTCTAGGCTTACTTCTCTTCCCTCTGCCCCATTTTGCAGTGTCCTTTGGCTGAGCTGAGAATGTTTGCAGGATTCATTCTATGTAGGGTACAGGTGCGGAGTTGGTAAGGGTACAGTGATTTGTCAAATGACAAAAGATACTATGAGATTAATTCTATTCTTACCTTATTCATTTGAGTGTCTCTATTCCAGGGGTTGGCAACCTTTCAGAAGTGGTGTGCCGAGTCTTCATTTATTCACTCTAATTTAAGGTTTCGCGTACCAGTAATACATGTTAATGTTTTTAGAAGATCTCTTTCTATAAGTCTATAATATATAACTAAACTATTATTGTAGTTCTGTAAAGTAAATAAGGTTTTTAAAATATTTAAGAAGCTTCATTTAAAATTAAATTAAAATGCAGAGCCCCCCGGACCGGTGGCCAGGACCCGGGCAGTGTGAGTGTCACTGAAAATCAGCTCGCATGCTGCCTTTGGCACACGTGCCATAGGTTGCCTACCCCTGACCTATTCAGTTGCACAGTCAGGAGTAACAGCAAGCTTTCCTATGCAAATACCTCCTCGCCAATGTGCATGACCTGTAGGGACCACGTCCATGCATATAAAGAGAGCTCGGCAACACTATCCCTTCTATCCTTTAGCCTCTTGGCTGAGATCGCTAGCAACGGGGCAAAATGTGGCGGTGCCGCTTAGGAGTAGCAATAGGGTAGGAGGCTGATTATTTCTGTACTAGACTTGGTTTGCACATTACATGCGTGGATGGTCGCTGATTTCTGACATGACGTAACTACCTATAGCTCAGCCTGTCTTGGATACGTATGACCCAGCATTGGATGGGGAGGACCGGTGAGTTTGGGATGCCTGACTAGAGAGGAGTGGCAATGAGTCAAGCTCCATCTACACGATCACAAACCCCACCCATGCTCTCAGAGAAGATACACATTTTCTACATTAAGATCAATTGTCGTTGCCGTGTCTCTCTCTCTTTCTCTCTCTCTCTCTCTCCGTGTGGCTTTGGGCAGGCAGCCTCTGGAGTTGCACTGGGAATTTTTTGTTGCCAGCAGTGCTACAAACTGGATTCCTTTTATTTTAAATGACAACATACATTCTGCAGAAGCTGCTATGGCAGGTCCTCAGAGCAATCCCAGTCTGTATCCTTGGGTGTACTGGCTCATGCACCAACCCTGATGTATGCCCCCTCAAACGAAGTGTGTGTGTGCGCGCACGCGCACACATGCAATATGTAAAAAAGAAATTGCCCCAAAAGAGTTTTTTTTCTGAAGCTTCTGGACCCCTGCTTATACCATCCTTAAGGTAGAAGACTTAAATGGATGAATTTCTATCACTCCCCTGTCTTGTCTGTAACATCATAAAATAGTTCTTGTTGCCATGGCAACATGAGGAAACTGGCATCTGGCATGGGAATATCTAGCCTCTCTAGAACAGCTTGTCTCCTGCAGGCTGCCAGGGCCCCACGCTCCTCACAGCAGACTGCAGTTTCCCTTCTTTTATGACTTGTTACCTTGCTGCTCAGAGCTAATTGAATTTGCATGCTGGAAATGGGCCACTGGGGGGAGGAAAATGGATTCTGAACAGCATCGTTTTCTGGGTCACCTGGGATAACGAATTTGCTGTAGATCAGGACCAGCAGCCAGACGAAGCAGCATTCCTTTTTTTTTCTTTGGTGTAGGATCTTGGTGGTAACTTCCTGTTGCAAAGAGACCGACAGCATGTTTGCTCTATAAATAAGGAGTGGCCTGGCCATATGTGTTGCTATAGCAGCAACAATGGGATTCAGACCCTGAATGACAACGGTATATCCTACTTCTTAGTTTCAACCTTCCTTCATTGTACTCACGCTGTCTTTCTTACTCCCTGCCTCACCTGCTGTCCAATATAAATGTATAGCAAACACACAAAAACAAAAGGCAGCTTCTTACACAGGGAGTTGACTCAATATCCAAGGTGTAGCCTTGCAGAGTCAATTCAACTACAGGGGAAGGAGCTCAAGTCTACTCTGCCTCATATATCAAACTCTCAGCTTATAGCTCTGGCAGTGTTGCCAGCTGTCACCATTTCATTGCCAGTCTCTTCTTAGTTGGTGTTTTCCTTAAAGCCTCAGGTCCTAGAGTTGAGGTAATATGGGATAGATGAAGCATAGTTACATGCTTTAATTTAAAAAAAAATGAAGTTTTGTTTCTAGCCTTCATAGCTGCAGATACTAGCTTGAAAATGTGACTGGAAAGTCCCCCAAAGTCTCTGAAAGCAGAAAGCAAAGAAAAAGGGCCCAGCATTTATCATTATTTAAAATCTCATGACTTTTTGAGGTTTGACTTATAATTTTGAAGGCTGAGGGTTGGCAATCCTGTAGAATCTTTATTACCAGTGATGAGGGATATGGCGGAAGGAGCTTGACTTCTAGATCGCAGGCTGCAAGAAAGTGTATTGATGTAAACTGAACTAGGGTTACCATATGTCCGGATTTTCCTGGACATGTCCGGCTTTTTGGGCCTCAAATACCCGTCCGGGAGGAAATCCCAAAAAGCCAGACATGTCCAGGAAAATAGGGAGGGAGGGACCGGCGGTGCTCGGCTGGGGACCGGAGCTGCTGGGGCCAGCAGTGCTCGGCCGGAGCTGCTGGGGTCAGTGGTGCTCGGCCGGAGCCGGCGGTGCGGGGCCGGAGCCGGCGGTGCGGGGCCAGGGCCCGGGGCCAGCGGTGCTCGGCTGGGGGCCGGGCCGGGCCTGGCAGTGCTCGGCCGGGGGCAGCGGTGCGCTCGGCCGGGGGCCGGGGCCAGAGCTGCCGGGGCCAGAGCCGGCGGTGTTCGGCCCGGGGTCAGGCTGGGGCCGGCGGTGCGGAGCCGGAGGCCGGGGTGCTAGGCCGGGCCCGGGGCCGGCGGTGTTCAGCCCGGGGCCGGCGGTGTTCGGCCCAGGGGTCGGGCTGGGGACGGCGGTGCGGGGCCAGGGTGCTCGGCCGGGGCTGGAGCCGGCGGTGCGGGGCCCGGGGCCAGCCAGGGGTGCTCGGCCAGGGGTGCTGGGCCGGGGCTGGCCAGGGGTGCTCGGCCAGGGGTGCTGGGCCAGGGGCGGCGGTGCACTCGGCTGGGGGCCGGGGACGGAGCTGGCGGTGTTCAGCCCGGGGCCGGCAGTGTTCGGCCGGGGGTCAGGCTGGGGCCGGCGGTGCGGAGCCGGGGGCCGGAGTGCTCGGCCGGGGCTGGCGGTGCGGGTCCCGGGGCTCGGGGCCAGCTGTGTTCAGCCGGGGGCCGGGCTGGGGCCGGAGCTGGCGGTGCGGGGCCCGGGGCCGGGCCCGGGCCGGGCCGGGCGGTGCTCAGCCGGGGGCTGGGCCGGGGCCGGCGGTGCTCGGGGCTGGGGTCAGGGGCCGGCGGTGCGGGGCCGGGGACCGGCGGTGCAGGGCCCGAGCCAAGCCGGGCAGGAGACGCCGGGGCCAGAGCCGCGCCCCCCTGCCCCAGCTTGCCTGCTGCTTCAGGCTTCCCGCGAATCAAATGTTCGCGGGAAGCAGGGGAGGGGGAGGGGCAGGGGCCGAAGCTTCCAGGGGAGGGGACGGAGTTGGGCCGGGGCCGGGGCCCGTGGAGTGTCCTCTTTTTGGACACTTAAAATATGGTAACCCTAACTGAACCCACCTGAGCTTGGAGTCATTAAGCAAGAATAAATGTGACACAAATCTTCTCAAGTATAATTGCGCTTTAACTTGCACACCACCGTTTACATGCAGTTATAAACCTGTGTTTTGGGCATGATTTGTAAAGACTTGAACTAAAGTGCAGGCCATTATCTCAGTCTCCCTGTCCTTCGGTGCCCTGCTATTGGGTATGCTATTGCCATTATGGGATGGGCACTTTTTACAGGTCTAGCTCTTAGGTATAGAAAGATGAAGTATGGCTGAGGGGCCTGTTGTTGTCCTGGTGGCTAAATCCTGAGGGATTTTCAAGTTGGAACAGGCTGTGCTTGGTACATAGTTAACTATTATTTCAAAAGCTTTGATCACTATCAACTAATGTTCACTAACTTGTGTCAGCACTGCATGCAGCTTCTTGAAAGAACTTTGCACCAGGTTCCCAGCAAACATGAGCAGGGCCAGGCAAAATGCTTCTCAAAGCAAGGTTTGAATCCAGTGCCTTCCATACCACAGCACTCACCTCAGCCCCTGGAGCTAAAGTAGTAATTTCTTTTACTTGTCAGCAACAGTAGTCTCTTCTCCTCCTACATTGGCCAGCCATTACAGGGGAACACACAACACTCATTCAAGCAGTGGGTTATGCTGACATCTTCTTTTGAAAAAAATACCCTTTGACCTAGGAGAAGCAAGTATCAATAACCCGTTATACATATGGGACAAATAAGGACAACAGAGATTTCAAAAGGTCATCATGGTAGAGCCCGCAACAGAATTCCAGTCCCTCCATATAGCAGAATCAACCCTTATCCACCCTGCATCTTGTTACATTTAGACAAAATCTTTGTGCTTGGCTACGCTATCTGAAAACTGACCTCCCCAGAGCCCCGTGAGAGGCTCAGCTGAGTTGGCCTGGCAAATAGCTGTATGCAGGGCTGGATTAAGGTATAAGATAACTAAGCTACAGCTTAGGGCCTCGCAATATGAGGGGCCTCTAAAAAAGAAAAAACTGACTGACTCCATTTCAAGTTTTATCAAAATCGGTTGCAAAATAAAGGAGATATGGGAAAAAGAGAGAGAATCTTCTATATAAATATTTTCATTCAAATATGACAAAAACATACACATCTGGATACACCAATACCCTTATCCAACCCTAACCCTTCACTAATTGTTCATTATTGACAGGCAGGAGGCCAGGACTGAGATTAAAAACGAGAATTGCACTTGTAAAATTAGTATTTCTATGAATAAGTCTGCTATCAGTCTAAGCTGCTAAGGCAGCGTTTTGTTGGCCAGCTACTGGTAAAATTCTGACCACGCCTTCATAACTTATTTAAATAAATAAATAATTTCACTGCCGATAAAATCGGGGGCAAATGTGAGGTCGGAGATGCCAGTGTTGTGAAGCAATCCTGCCAAGCTCATACTTGTATGTTAGTGTTCTTTCTTCTTTTGATTTGTACATGCGTACAACTGTGTATTTTAGTGCGCACGCCACTTGCTGTTTCATGAACTATCCATGCTTCACATGATTGTGTTTGCAGGTGATCGTCTTATGGACTTGGATTGAGTGGATCTTGAGGAGGATAAATTTGTGTTGGCTTCCCTATGTCAGTTTCGGGAACCTTCACAGTAAATATCGGAGAGTGATGATGAAAGGATAAATAGAGGGTTTTGAGAGAAGTGAAGGAAGATATACATATATATCAAAGTATTCTGAGTACTTGCTGAGCAAGTTATTTCAAACTATGTGCATATATGATTTATAGGCTATTAAAGCCTAGAATATTCAATATATTTGCTTGAATATAGGCTAGTTTTTCTCACTTTCTCAATGCCTGTTTAGAGATTACCAGTCTTTTTTTTCTGGTAAATTATTTCTTTCTCTTAGCGCATATAGCTTGTTGTCACTCTGTGTGTCCAAGGTGTTTACTCAAGATTAATTAGTGGTCCTGGGGGAGACAGAGGATAGAGAAGCGAATGCAAAGAGAGATGTCTGCCTAGAAAAAAGACTGGGATTTTCTGCTTGGCAGGTTTGGAACGTGTAAGATAATATTTTATTATGGGTAGTATGTTATGTAAAAATTCTTATATAGACTTATAAATCACATATCCTATGCATAATACATTGTATTTTTATAGTATGGCAAAAGAAAAATCCCAACAATTCATTGTTTCGTAGCGAAAATTAAATTGGAATAAACATTTGTAAATATACTTTATATATAATCTGGATAAACTAACAAAATTAAACAAAAGTTTTTTCATTTATGAAAAGAAGGATAATTTTCCTCACTCATGATGTAAAAAAAATTATATATATCCTCTCTTGTTTTCCTGTGAGAACAGAGAGAAAATAGCACTAACTTTCACAGAAATATCCTGGTAAAATAACACAGGTTTTTGGCATGCATATATATATATAAAATTATTTGTTGGGGTGTGTGTGTGTGTGTGTGTGTGTATAATATATAAATTGTACATTATATATATATATAATGTACATTTTTTTTACTGGTTTCAATAAAACTTTCTGCTACTAATTTTAGTACCAATATTAGGTAATTCATCATAACCTTCTATAAAAACAAAACAAATAAATTTATTGGAAAAATACAACCTGCATACAATTTTCTGATGGTTTGCTTATTACCTGGGTGTAATTCATATTAGGGCTGTCAAGCGATTAATAAAATTAATTGCACGATTAATCATGCTGTTAAACAATAATAGAATACCATTTATTTAAATATTTTGGATGTTTTCTACATTTTCAAATATATTGATTTCAATTACAACACAGAATACAAAGTTTACCATGCTCACTTTATATTTATTTTTGATTACAAATATTTGCACTGTAAAAAATAAAAGAAATCGTATTTTTCAATTCACCTCATACAAGTACTGTAGTGCAATCTCTTTATCATGAAATTTGAACTTACAAATGTAGAATTATGTACAAAAATTACTGCATTCAAAAATAAAACAATGTAAAACTTTAGAGCCTACAAGTCCACTCAGTCCTACTTCGGCCAATTGCTCAGACTAACAAGTTTGGTTACAATTTGCAGGAGATAATGCTGTCCACTTCTTGTTTACAATGTCATCTGAAAGTAAGAACAGATGTTCGCATGTCATTGTGGTAGCAGGGGTCGCAAGTTATTTACATGCCAGATGCGCTAAAGATTCATATGTCCCTTCATGCTTCAACCACCATTCCACAGGACATGCGTCCAGGCTGATGACAGGTTCTACTTGATAACGACCCAAAGCAGTGCGGATCGACGCATGTTCATTTTCATCATCTGAGTCCAATGCCACCAGCAGAAGGTTGATTTTCTTTTTTGGTGGTTCGGGTTCTGTAGTTTCCGCATCGGAGTGTTGCTCTCTTAAGACTTCTGAAAGCATGCTCCACACCTTGTCCCTCTCAGATTTTGGATGGCATTCAGGGGTGAAAGTAACATAAAAGACTTACTGGTACAGGGGCGGGGTCTCGGGCAGAAGGGGCGGGGCTGGGGGTCAGCCTCCCCCAGCCAGCCCTTCCGTGGTGCCTGGCCCACGCCGCCTGGGGCTCTGGTGGCGATTTAAAGGGTCTGGGACTCCGGCTGCTGCCGTGGTGGCTGGGAGCCCCGGGCCCTTTTAAATCAACAGGCCTTGGGGCAGCTGCCCCTTTTGCCCCCCCCCCATTGGTGGCCAGCAGGGCTGCCAACGGGGGCGGGGGGAGGGAGAGCCAGTGACATTAAAGCATTGCTGCAGCACCGCTTTAATGTCAGCTGTGTACGGGCTGGTACTGGCAGCCATTTCTTACTGGTACACCGTACTGACCCTTACTGGCCCATTTCCACCTCTGATGGCACTTCAGATTCTTAAACCTTGGCTCAAGTGCTGTACCTATTTTTAGAAATCTCACATTGGTACCTTCTTTGCATTTTGTCAAATCTGCCGTGAAAGTGTTCTTAAAACAAACATGCTGGGTCATCACCCGAGACTGCTATAACATGAAATATATTGCAGAATGCGGGTAAAACAGAACAGGAGACATACAGTTCTCCTCCCAAGGAGTTCAGTCACAAATTTGATTAATGCATTATTTTTTTAACGAGCATCATCAGCATGTCTTCTGGAATGGTGGTCGAAGCATGAAGGGGCATATGAATATTTAGCATATCTGGCATGTTAATACCTTACAATGCCAGCTACAAAAGTGCCATGCGAACGCCTGTTCTCATTTTCAGGTGACACTGTAAATAAGAAGCAGTATCTCCCGTAAATGTAAACAAAGTTGTTTGTCTTAGCGATTGGCTGAAGAAGAAGTAGAACTGAGTGGACTTGTAGGCTCTAACGTTTTACGTTGTTTTGTTTTTGAGTTCAGTAATGTAACAAAAAAAAATCTACATTTGTAAGTTACACTTTCATGATAAAGAGATTGCACTACAATACTTGTATGAGGTGAATTTAAAAATACTATTTCTTTTGTTTATCATTTTTATAGTGCAAATATTTGTAATAAAAATGATACTATAAAGTGAGCACTGTACACTTTGTATTCTGTGTTCTAATAGAAATCAATATATTTGAAAATGTAGAAAAACATCTAAAAACATTTAATAAATTCCAATTGGTATTCTATTGTTTAACAGTGCGATTAATTGTGATTAATTTTTTAAATTGTGATTAATTTTTGACTTAATCACGTGAGTTAACTGTGATTAATCGACAGCCCTAATTTATATCAATTTGACTAATAGTTGAGCTTTAAGCTTGTGGGTTATCTGCATCCTATATCTTCTATTGCTTCTTGTATCCCGTATTGCCATTTATATATTCTCTAAGAATATCACTGTGCATTCAGACAAGGAATTCCACAATTTAGATGCCCTAACAGAGAAGAGAAATTTCCTGAGAATTCGTCTAGTAAATTGTATTATTTACTGTATTTTTTTATTTTGTACTTTTTATATTGTATTGTTTACTTCTACTTTACTTACATATGCAATTAGTCCAAAGGAATTTGTCTAAAATTTATTTTTGTCATGATGTCATCGTTACAGAGAGGGATGCTGAAAATGAAGATTATTATTCTATTTTTACAACTTCGCCTTGTATATATGCAAATATAAAGCTTTCATGTTTATAAATTCAATCCTTTCTCTGAAAATAATAAATTCCTTTTTTTTTTTTAATGGTATTGGGCCTCTTGACATAGCTTAGGGCCTCAGAATGTCATAATTTGACCCTGGCTGTATGTGACTGAATTCCATCACAGCGATTGTGTGTAGTTAGTGCATGAGACGGGGGCCTGCAGGCAGGACCGGGTTTAGGTTTTTTGCCACCCCAAGCAAAAAAATGTTGCAGGGTAGCCCCAGAGGGAGCGGAACCCCAGAGAGCAGGATGCGGAACCTGCACGGCAGGGTCCCACCCTCAATGGCCCTGCTGCTGCTGCTTCTGGCTGCCCTGCCGCAGTTCCTGGGCAGCTTGGGCCGCTTCGCCCAGCCCCGGCTGCGGCACTGGGGGGCAGCCGCCCTGCGGCACCTGCAGGTGGCTCCATGCGCCCCGTGGGGCGGCCCCCAGCCCAAGTGTCCCCTGCTCAGAGCCTGCCCAGCCCAGCCACGAGGTGCGGGTGCTGCTCCCCCGCGGCGCAAACCGCAGCGCCCCCAGGGTGCCCCCCGCGCACGATGCACTGCTGCTACCAGGGCCGGCTCTAGGCTTTTGCCGCCCGAAGCCACACACAAAAAAAAAAATGGAATGCTGCCCCTGAAAATGTGCTGCCCCAAGCACATGCTTGGTTTGCTGGTGCCTAGAGCCGGCTCTGCCTGCAGGAAGAAAAAGGATGATCCCATGGGTAAGGATTGGACTGGTATCCAGGAGAGTGGGGTTTCATCCTCATCCCTGCTAGGCAAATCACTATTGGATGTGGCCAGGTGTCTATATATAGAGAGAATGCCCCTTACCCCTGCCCCAACGTGATCTCTAGGAGACAGGCAGGTCTTGTGTTACAAGCACTGGGATTCAGGAAACTGAGGTCAATCTGGTTCTGCCACTGTCATCTTACTGGCAAAATCACTTCCCCACAGCTAGGCTATTTTGCTTCTCTGTGAGACTTACAGTCCTATTTTGGCCCATTGAGGGTTCAAGAGTCAGTTTGGGCTTGAGGCTCTGGGAGTTTGAGTCTCTTTCTCTGGCTCTGGGGGAAATCTGTCAATCACAGCCTGCTCTCCCTCCTCCCCCTCTCCCGCTCAGGAGTGGGGTTGGCACTGTAATCAGGGCCCTGGGGGATGTTTGGGGATGGTGCAGACCTGACTGGTCAATCTGGTACTTGGTGTAACACTTTCAAACTGGCAGTAGTGACTAGGCACTGTTCATTGATGAGATGATGGCTCATAAGAGGTGCTGGCTATTTCTGGAGCATTATTGTCCAGGCCGACCTCTGAATCTAACTCGCTGAGACCCCTGCCTTTGCTTTGCCAATGACACCCGCCTTGACTAGTCACTCCTCCCTCAAGCACTCGTATGCTTCTCCCATGCCACCCCCTATGTGTGGGGAAACCCAGGGAAAACTCCCCATCAAACTTTGTGATGCTGCCACCTTCTCCCTTCTTAAAACCTACCTCTGCTGGGACCCCTTCAAACGCTCCCCTCTGCCGCTGGGTGAGGAAACAGCAAGCTGTATCTTCTGCTAAATCCCTGCGTGCTGCCAGGGAGTAACAGAACAAGGGAGTGAAGGGACTGGGGCAGCATGTTGTGTAGTTTCCACTAACACTTGCCTTTCCATCTGTCTTCCCACAGGTGGATGCAGTGCGGGTGTATGTGAAGAGTGACTCTGAGGACCTGCAGTATCCCATCCTGTTTGTAGTTCGCCAGCAGAAGGGGGTCCTGTCATGGCAAGTCCCTCTGATTTTTCGAGGCCTGTAAGTGGCAGAGATTCTCTTTGCAGTTTGTAACAGGCAGGTTGTCCCTCCTTCCCCAGTTGCTAAATCTCACCATTTTACTGTAAGTCTAGGAATACTTGGTGCGGTGGCTTGTTTAAGTTTCCCATGGACTCACAATTGCTGGCATCCAACTTGTAAATTTTCTCTTGGTCAAAATGATTGACATTTCCCATTGGCAAGGTAAATTGAACAGATTGATTCAACTTAGCAATGCCCTGTTTTCAAAGTGTATGTGCAGAGCATCCTGGCCCCTGGCTCTCCTGTGGTTGGCCGCACTGCCAACTGGCCATGCTATGGGCTGCTCACAGTTGGCAGATAGCCTTTGCACTTCCTCTTCTTATTCACCAGCATGCTCTTCTCCCCCCCCCCCATCCCTCAAATGCTGTGCAAAATACGACATGCTGAGAAAATACAGGGGAGACACTTCTCAAAAGCATCAAGCTATGTCCTCAGGCATTTCAATCTGTGAGATACACACACCACACCTGTTTTACAGCTACTTGGAGGGGTGTCGTTAAATAGTCCTTGGCTCTTGTCAAGATTTTACTGTATCTGGCTTCATGAGCCAGGGGAGCAGATGGTAGGCTGGGACACCAGAATAAGTCACTACAGTTGGAGGAGGGAACATTTCTGTATTGCATTTTGCAAATAGAGGTCAATTTCTGAATATCCCCTCAGTGTGGACTTGTCCCAACAATGGTTGGTGAACCTGCCTCTGTGATCCACCAAGTCCTGCAGAGCATCTAGTTGATAAACTGTGAGAGGAGGGGCCTATAACTGGTATATGCATCCCATCACTAGCAGTTGCACAACTCAGGAACTGGAATTGTTCCTAACCAGTGACCTCCAGCACACCTCGACCACATGATGCTGCAGCACACAATAGATAGGCACGCGTGCCTCCACCACCAAACTAGTTCCCAAGGGGGGAGGGTTAGCTCAGTGGTTTGAGCATTGGCCTGCTAAACCCAGGGTTGTGAGTTCAATCCTTGAGGGGAGCCATTTAAGGATCTGGGGCAAAATCAGTACTTGGTCCTGCTAGTGAAGGCAGGGGACTGGACTTAATGACCTTTCAAGGACCCTTCCAGCTCCATGAGATAGGTATATCTCCATATATTATATTATAACTGACTCATAGCAATCTGGGGTTAAGCTTCCAAATGCTAATCCCCATTCAATTCTCCTTGCTGAGGCAGACTCGCACTGCAGCGGAGTTCCAGGGAAATGGCCTTGTACAGCCTGAGGTTCTGAAGCCACTGCTGTCATCCCGGGTCTGTCTATCTCTGCTAGAATAGAAGGAAGGCATTTTTCTGTTCCATTTTATTTGGTGGCTGTTGGCTTTTTTTCCTTTTGTCTGCTGTAGTTACCAAAGGACCTACAACTACCAGGAAGTGAGCCGTACACTCTGCCCTTCGGAACCCACGCCTGAGATGGGACCCTCTGAGCAGATCATATTTGTAGATGTGGCTTCCATGGCACTGTTTGATATTGAGTATGAGCTGCTGGTCACGAGGCTCAAGAGCTTCCAACTCACGTAAGCAGGATTTGTGAACGTGTGCAAGTGGGATTGTCGTGTGTGTGTGTGTGTGTGCGCGCGTGCGTGTGCACTCGTACAGGGTGGAAACTGCTCCCACTCACCTCTAGGTAGATACAAGGATAGTGCCTTCAATTACGCTTTCTTCACATCCTAGGAGAACACATGAGATAAGAAACTTTTTTTTATGGGTGGCACTGAACGGGGGAAAAAATCTAAGGCACTAGCCTCCCCACTCTTGCTGTTTTAGACCAAAGCTTTCCTGAGTGTGGTTCCCCAGGTAGGCTCACTTCCAGCTGCAAGGGACCAGAGACTCTCAGCTGAGACCATTTATCAGAAGTGGGCTGTAGTCCACGAAAGCTTATGCTCTAATAACTTTGTTAGTCTCTAAGGTGCCACAAGTACTCCTGTTCTTTTTATCTGGTGGGGTCACTCGGGTCGTTCCTCAGGATCACCATGCCTTTGGGCTCTGTCTCCCTGGGCTATAGGAATGAAGCACCATCCTCACTTTTATGAAAGACTCTGCCTCCTGGATGGGCTTGGTCTGAAGGTGGTCCCCTGGCTTTCAGGGTAAGGAGAAACCCATTCCTCAGGCAGGAGGAAGTCAGCCTCCCAGTGACTTCAGGCCCACTGGTCAGGCCTAGGGCTGCGGCTTGGAGCAGCCCTGTTCTGTTGCCTCTTTGGACTAGAAGGAAAGGGACAGGTCACTTCCTCCTTCCTTCTAGGAGCCCCCCAATTTACTTCCTCTTCCTGCTTAAATAGCTGGCCTGATGAGATTAGATGGAACTCTTCTCTCCAGCGAGTGGACTAAGCTAGAGCCCCCAGGTAGGGCATGCCTTCTGTCAGGCTCTCTTTGAAGGGAATTAACTCCTTGCCTGCCTGATAAAGCACAAGATGCACACACCTCCTCTCAAGGTGGCAATGGAGGTGCCAAACCAGAGAAGACTAGGGGTCCATTTGACCAATATTCAATTCCCAGCAGTGGCCAACACCTGATTCAGAGTAAAGTGAAATCTGCCCAGAATTCACCTCAATAGCTATGCACTGTTGTGTGGATAGGGGATTCCTTCCTGACTGCTGCACTGATGACCTGGGGCCCTGAAGCATGAGGTCTGATTACTTCTATTGAAACCTGAGCATAACGTTCTCCTGTCCTCTACCGAAATCCATCCCCAGTCTGACTCGTGACCTTCTGCACTATTTTTTCTTTAGTTTAAATTGAGGTTGGAGTTTGTCATTGTGCAGTAGGTGCTGATTGGCAGAGTTCTCAGCTAGAGCACCCAGGCAATCAGGAGCCTGTGCATTTATTTCTCAAAAGAAATAGGGAGTCAGTTCATATCCTTGGGATCAGTGCTCAGAGGGGAGCTCCTTCCAATGTGTATGGGGTGGGAAAGCATCAGCTGCTTTGGTAGCAGGGTTCCCTGCATCTTCCTGAGCAAGATTACTGTTGGTCTGCGGGGATCTGAGTGGAAATGGGATAGGCAATGGCAAGGAAGCATATCTTTCTCTGACACTTGCTGGGACAGCCAGAGGTGGCATGGTTCCACTGGAAAGTCAGGGGCTCTGCTCCACGAGGGAATCCCCGGCAGAGAAGCTCCGATGAACCAGTGCTAGCAGAGAGGGGGCATAGAGCCAGAGGACTTCTATGCAGATGGCTTTGTGCCCCCATGGAGCTCTGAGATCTGTGGGGTTTGTGGACCAGCTATCCTGCTTTCTTCTGTAGGTTGAGGTTAGGGGGGAAGTCCCCACTCCCACGAAGGTAAGCTGTGTCAGTTTCTTGGCCCCTCCATGAGTATGTCTGCAGAGGGGGAGACAATTTAGGCTAGGATTATTTTCAGCACTGCTGCTGTCAGAGATGCTCTCGGATGGGCTGATGCGGGGGGAGGGGGATGCAAGGCCAAATGCGGGGAGCCTGCTGGGACTGTTGATTGGGGGAGGGGTCACTAACAGAAAATGCGGCGGGCTCTCCTTGTTACTCTTTTGTGGCATGGGGGCTCCCTGGGTGAGCTGGGGAGGAAGCTTCAAAGGTGTGAGAAGGATCCTTTTGTGTCTGGAAATGTGCCCTGCAATCAGGGCCGGCACCAGATGAGCAAGCTGGTGCTTGGGGCGGCAGATTGTTTGAGGCGGCATTCTGCCCAATCCTAGGGCGGCACGACCGCTTTATTTTATTTTATTTTATTTTATTTTATTTTATTTTTCTTGTTCCGCTCCGGCCGCCCTGTAGGGGGCGGTGGCGCGGCGAACCAGAGCGCCCTGCAGGGCAGTCCTCTTCCTTCCCTCCCCGCTGACCGGAGCGGAACCCTCGTGGCAGGCGGCAGGAGGCGGCGCAGCGCGAGGGGCCACGTGGCAGCGCCCCTGCTGTAGCCCTGGCCGCCCCCTTCTCTCTCTCTCAATCCCGCCTGCTCCCTCCCCCTCCCCTCCACCAGCCGGTCCCCCTGCACCCGCGCTCCGGCCGCGCCGCAGGCTTTTTTTTTTTTTTTTTTTTTTGCTTGGGGCGGCCAAAAAACCAGAGCCGGCCCTACCTGCAATGGCCTGGGGAAAAGGAGGAGGGGAGACAGGGCCAAGTCGGGCCCTGGCTGCATGGCCAAGATGAGACTGGCTGTGGGCTAGTTAAGCCAAGCAACCTCTGTGTGGTGGCGAGAGGGAGCTCCTCCCAGGAGTACAAGTTCTTCTGTCGTCTCACTCACAGCCTAAACCTCTGCGGCTCCAAACGCTGCATCCAGTTTGTCTGTCATCCCACTGTGCTGTGGCCATAGGACAAAGAGCTGGGAACCTGGCTGACTGCGAATACTGGGGGCCAGCATAGCCTGGAGGTGGGCACATAGTGGGGAGTCAGGCAAGCATGAGCTCTCATCTGGTTCTGCCACTGATTTGCTGTGTGCTTGTCACATCCCCTGTGTGTGCCTCAGTTTCTCAATCTGTAGACCAGGGAATATAAAATACTTCAGTACCGATGAAGAGGAAGGAAAATGCACATTTCTCTTAACTCTCTAAGTTGCTCTTCAAAATGTTTATTTCCTCTCAAATGCTTACACACACACACACACCCTAAATTTTACTCTGCCATTTAAGTGGACAGGTTCTGAGAAAAGTCAGTGATATTGTTCACACAAAATAATCCAGGATAATCCTGTTCCTCTATTTTCCATTAAAAAGCTGTGAACAATTGGGTTCCTGTGGCCTCTGATTCCCAAATTCTACAGAATAAACAGATCACGGTTTGAGAATCTACAGAATTCCAAAGCTTTGCTCAAATCCACTTTGATTGCTCAACAGAACTGTTAACTTTATTAAAATTTCCAAGGATTGATCTAGACTAAAACTATGATACAGAACAGCACTTTAGCTGCTCCATATCCAAACTTAAACACAGATAATGCCACCCAGAACATTAGCACCAACCTTGTGCCACCTTTTCCTCTCCCCAGACACTTCTTTAAAGGGACTGCAGTAGCTCACTTGAACTGCATGTCAGCCCATCTGCATACACAGTGAGATAATTAACCCTTTAATTTCTGGACTAAAACGCAACACTAGAAAAGTGCATATCTACCATGCTCATGTGCGTGCACTCATGCTTGCTCTTAGACTGAATGGAAATGAATTCTTAGCCTTTTGATTAACACTGCATATTGCCTTGTGTTATGCTGGGATTCTGAATGAGCAGGAGAAAATGAAATCAGTCCTAGAACCAAACAGTGTCCTTCCTGTGTGCTTAAACAATGCACACATTAAGGAGGCTAGTCCCACAGTATTTCTAACCCAAGAGCTGGACAACTCGCAGAAACACTTGTTGCACAGTCGCCAACATCTGAAAACTTTTGCTGATGCGATTCTTCAACTAAGCTGCCAAATATTAGAAACTGAGATGTAGAGGGTCAAGCCTAGTGGTTGGTGCTGTGGCAGCCGGGCCAGGAACTGGAGCCAGAGGTCAAAGCCAGAGTCAAGAGCAGGTTTGGAACAAAGGAGGAGCCGGGCTAGGAACAGGGCTGGAGCAAGAACAGGGCTGGAGCAGGCTAAGGCCTGTGAAGTTTGTCGCCATTACCAGGCAGAGGAGAGATCAAGCTATGACGTGATGGTGATGCTGTTTCTCCTGTGAGACTTATATACCTACCCTGAGAGCCACCAGACCAGCTCCTGGCTTGTAAATTGGCTGGAGCCTATCACAGAAATGACTTATCACTGGATGTGGCTTAATTAGGCTCTAACTCCTCACATCACCTCCCCATCAAGGATGCTTCCCCACCATCCTTGGGCCCAGCTTTTCTGGAGACAATCAATAGAATTCCTGAAAGAGGTTGGGTGCATGCATGTTACTAGCCAGTTCCCACAAATGGTCAGCTGAGCCATACTGTTTCCAATCCATGAGGTACATGCTTTATCCTTGGAGGAGCTTAGAATCCAGGATCTGTTCCACCTAGTATTCTTCCTTCCCCTGAACTGTGACAGGAGGGGTGGAGGTTGTTTTTTGCATCTGGGAAAGGAGTTATCCACATATTTATTCAATAAGCAAACATAGCAGCTGTATCTTCATAGTATGGGGTAACTGGATCTTGAAGGCCACCATCTTGAACTGTTGAATGGTCTGGAATGGGCCAAGATAATGGTGGTCTAGTTTCTTTGAGGGTTGGGAGGTATCCAAGTGTTGAGTTGAGAGCCATACCTTGTCTCCAACCACCATGGGAGGGTCCTGTCAACGGATTTTGGCATATCATTTGTAGTCCTCCTTGGCTGAGTTTGTGTAATTTTAATTCCTCTCGGATGCAGTGGAGATGTTGAACCAAATAAGAAGCCGCAGGGCCACGGGAAATTAGTGGTACGGATGGATGGAATTAGTGGTGAAAGCTATTATTGGCATAGAAAGGACTTTGGTATCAGAAATGGGTGGGTTAAGCTGTGATGGGTCAGGGGCCTTGTTTGAGTAACTGCAGGGCAACTTCAGTGAAGCAGGCATGGTTTGGGTCATTAAACATACATAAAAAAATCACTAACAAATTCATCAAAGTTGTGGAGAATCGGGTCTCTCTGCTCCAGGAGTGGCGATGCCTAATCCACTGCTTTGCCTGCCAGTAAGCTGATGATGAGCCCTACCTTACTTTGGTTATTTGGGTACATATCTGGGCACAACAGGAACAGCAGTGACATTGATTGAGAAACCCCCAAAACTTCTAATGGTTCCCACCAAATCTCTTTGGTAGAAGGATCTTAGACCACAGCTTATGGTGTGGAAGGACATGGCACCACTGGGATCTGTGAGTGCAGGAAGGCATTTTCCCATTGTAGCTGGCCACTTGGTTCTGGAGGGTGTGCCTGGAGATTTCATTTTGACTATTGGGGACACCTGCAGGCATAAACAATCCATCTTGGCCACTGGGCCTGACAGGTCAGGCTGCTCAAACTGTTAGAAACCAAGATATAAAGGGCCAGGCCTAATGGTTGGAGCAGTGGCAGTCCTGTCTAGTGGTCAGTGCAGTGGCAGCTGGGCCAAGAACTGTATACAGCCAAAGGTCTGAGCTGGAGTCAGGAGTCAAGAGCAGGTTTGGAACAAAGCAGGAGCAGGGCTGGGAACAAGGCTGGAGTCAGAGCAGGCTAAGGCCTGTGGAGTCTATCATCACTATCAGGCAGGGGAGACTTCTAGCCACGAAATGATGCTGGGCAAACGGAGGTGTTGCTTCTCCTGTGAGGCTTCTATACCGGCTCTGAGAGGTAAACCAGCTCCTGGTTTGTAGATTGGCTGAGGCCTACAATAGAATGACTCATTACTGCATGTGGCTTAATCAGGCTTTAGTTCAGGGATGACTCATCACCTCACCTCACACCATGTTCTTAAGTGTGATCCTCCCCATGCCAATATGAGGGAACTGCGGTTATTTAGTCAGCAGAAGAGAAGAGTGAGGGGGGATTTGATAGCAGCCTTCAACTACCTCAAGGGGGGTTCCAAAGAGGATGGAGCTAGGCTCAGTGGTGGCAGATGACAGAACAAGGAGTAATGGTCTTAAGTTGCAGTGGGGGAGGTCTAGGTTGGATATTAGGAAACACTATTTCACTAGGAGGGTGGTGAAGTACTGGAATGGGTTACCTAGGGAGGTGGTGGAATCTCCATCCTTAGAGGTTTTTGAGGCCTGACTTGACAAAGCCCTGGCTGGGATGATTTAGTTGGTGTTGGTCCTGCTTTGAGCAGGGGGTTGGACTAGATGACTTCCTGAGGTCTCTTCCAACCCTTATCTTCTATAATTCTATAAGGCAGTTAGTGTAGCAAACTCCTCTGAGGCCTTATTCTGGAACTAGGCAGGACCAACACCATAGCTACACAGCATAGCATCTCATGATCAAGCAGCACTGAGATCCCCTCTGCTCCCCTCCTGCTGATCACTTTTTCCATGCACCACTAAAGCTGGTTGAAATGTTTTTGGCATTGCTTTTTCCATTGGACAATGCCAATTTGTCGCATTCGAAATATTCAGCAGGAATGTGTTTTCAACAACCTTTTTTGCGGGGGGAGGGGAATTGAATCAAAGTAGGGTGACCAGACAGCAAGTATGAAAAATCGAGAGAGGGGCGTGGGGGGTAATAGGCGCCTATATAATACTAAGCCCCAAATATCGGGACTGTCCCTATAAAAACAGGACATCTGGTCCCACCCTAAATCAAAGCATGTTAATAAGAGTTAACTTTATTGGAATGGAACACTTCAATTTTTCCATTTCAAACTGTCTGTTTCTAAATGTATTTTATAAATCATAGTATAATATAAAATAAATAATTCAAAATAAAGTATGAAAAAATATAGATTTTTTTTTTAATTGAACAGTTCATTTTACAGGAACTTTGTGAAATTTCAGCTCTTTATTCTGATTTCAATTTTTTTTGTTAAATATTGGACTTTCCCTCTGAATAGAAATTCCAGTTCCAGATCAGCTCCGTGTACTACCCTGTCCCAGCACGAAGGGCCTGACTCTCTCTCCCAGTGCTTAAAGCAAGTAGGACTAGTTTGAAAAGAGCCCGTCTTACAAATATAGAAGTGTAAGTCCCCCACTAACGCTTAGCTCACAGCCTTAATGTCTCCCTGTGCTTCATGAATGCAGCTTTGAAGAGCAATTCTCTGAAGATGCTGTGTGTGTGTTTGAGCATTTATGCTGTGAGCTTTAGAAAGTCTTCACCTTACTGATCTCTTTCTTTTTTAGGACAGACAAAGCCTTTAACTTCACTGCCAGCCCTTCGCAGCCTCAGGTAAGCAGCCCTATGTGACATCAGCTGCATGTGTCTTTTCACATACAAATGGGTTCCAGTATGATCCTAGCAGTTAGAGATGGCAAAGAACTATAGGATCAAATCCACTTCCCTCTCAGGAGGCAGCCTAGTCCATTGCTGTGGCATCTGCATGGGTAGAGTGAAGGGGTAGCACTGCATAGTCTCTGCCCCTCCTGGAGCATGTGCTGACCCTCACACGAGACATTCAGCTCAAGCAACTGAACAAACCAGAAATGTGAACTGGTGCAGACAGACATCATACCTTGCTGTGGGATGAGTGCAACACTCCACAGGCCCGGCAACCTGCACTGGGTGTGGATTCACGGTGCTGTGTGCTGCCCAGTGTGGACTTAAGCACTATTGCGACTTACATTGGTTCAGTCACTCTACTACAGTTTGCTGAGATGCAGTTCTCTAGTGCAGACAAAGTGGCAAAGGATGCAGACTTCAAACTGCTACCAGCACTTGAGTGGTCTGAAAAAAATGTGGTGGTGAGGGGAGGGGTGTCTGTCTGCCCACAGCCCTGCCGAGCAATCAATTTTGCTCCTCCCCACCATTGTCTCTGCTCTGCCTGCAGCTGCTGGGGTTTTTTCTCCCCCGCCAGGCCTGTGAGAGGACGGTGAACTGCAGCCGGGTCCCCTATTCCACTTCCCAAGCTGAGTGTTACCAGGAGGAAGAGGGAGGAACAGGAGAACCATCCTGTCCCCATTGCTCACAAGAGGGAGTGGAGCCTGCTCCTTTCTCCCTTCTCTGAGGAATGATGTTGATTTTTGAGGGGACGAGGGAGAGCTCAGCCTGCTTCCTGTAGCAGCCCTGATTGGCTGCTCTTCCCCAGGGAAAGCAACCAAACAAAGGGTTCCCCCCCCACGCGGTACTAAAAATGTGCCCTCCTCAGCGGCCTAGCTCACTGTTTAGAAACTTATTTCCCAGAGCTGCGACCCAGAACACTTTAAGCACTATTACCTCGGCTGCAGCGGGAAGGCGATGTTCCGATTGATGAAATCATGACTCACTGATAGGTACAGACTCTTGGTTCAGTCCCGAGCTCTCTGACATCTGGAACATCCAGGCCAGCAGCCATTTGGGGTTTTTCATTGCTGCCTATGCTGGTACAAGCAGATTTTTCTCATTCACAGCACTGAGGGTCATTGTAGCAGCTCTCAATATCCATGAAAACCAGCCACCTCTATGGATGTGGGGATTCAGAGGGTTTCTCTCTGAAGATGAGTGGTGCAGTCCACCCCCTGGAACTAGTGCAAATTAATCTAAGATCCAATCTGCAGATGCCACCCAACAGATCCCTGGAGCGGAAAACCAGTCCACTGGCTGCAAATAACTGTTCTTTCAAAACCAAAGCATCCTGGAATCTGTTCTCTCATCACAGTCAAGACTGTGTCAAATACTCTCTTTCTAACCAGCAGGCTCCTATTATAGTCTTACTAGTACATCTGCATTTAGATGACTTGGGTTTGTATCCTGGCAGACACTATTATATGGTTCTTTCTACTCAGAAACTCTCTCATTAGGTACTATGGATTTTTTTAGATGCAATGATATTTCCCTGCCTCTCGGGCATCGTCTGTCCTTTTTCTATTATTTATAGCCAGGCATTATAGTATTCCCCTCTTCTTATCTTTCTGCCATGTTTAGTTGCGCCTATTAAGTCAAAGTAGTCTTATATTTCCAGGAATCCCCATTTCCCATTTTTTGCCATCAGGCTTCTTATATTATTCTATGGACACTTCCATATAATTTTTATTTACCTTTAGGAACATGGGGCTGGTGGTGGTAGTTTCTTAGGCACTTGTACAAAGCCTATTAAAGTAAATAGGAGTCTTTTCACTGAATTTAGAGGCTTAGGATGAGGCCCTGAGCCATCTTTGATGGAACTGCAGTCTGTTTGTCACAGTGGATAATGTACAAGGTTGTTAATTTTACTTTAGGATCAGGGTGCTCAGAACACCATTTTTAAAAACACCCTAATAGAGGCTCACACTATATGTATACTCCAACTTAAAAAAAATACAGCAAGAGGACCCCCCCCCCCCCAAAAAATGCCACCATGGTGAAACAACAGAGTAAAAGAGGCAGTTGGGGGCAAAAATGCATCCTTTAACCCAGGGGTAGGCAACCTTTCAGAAGTGGTGTGCCGAGTCTTCTTTTATTCTCTTTAATTTAAGGTTTCGCGTGCCGGTAATACATGTTAACGTTTTTTAGAAGGTCTCTCTCTATAAGTCTATATTATATAACTAAACTATTGTTGTATGTAAAGTAAACAAGGTTTTCAAAATGTTTAAGAAGCTTCCTTTAAAATTAAATTAAAATGCTGATCTTACGCCACCAGCCTGCTCAGCCCGCTGCCAGCCTGGGGTTCTGTTCACCTAGGCCTGCAGTGGGCTGAGCAGGGCGACTCGAGGTCAGGGCAGAGGGCTGGGAGGGGTGTGGAGGTGCAGGGCAGAAGGCTGGGGTGCTCGGCTCGTGGGGCTCCTGAGCGGCTCATGGCAGGGGGCTGGGAGGGATATGCCCTGTTCCACCCACTTCCCCCAGGCTCCGTCCCTATCTCTCTCTGCCTCCTCTACGGAGCTGTGTGCAGGCTGCCGCTCTTCCCCCTCCCCCTCGCTAGGGCCATCGCGGGCAGGGAGAGGGAGGAGGAGGGGCAGAGGGGCCGGAATGCACCAAGCTGTGGGAAGAAGCGGGGGAGGAGGGAAGCTTGGCTGCTGCAGGACCAAGCTTCTGCCTCCTGCCCCCGCAGGGGAGAGCAGTGGGCGGGGGCGGGTTGAGTGGGGCGGGGGGCCAGGACCCCCCCCCACCACTCTCCCCTGCTGGGGCAGGAGGCAGAAGCTTGGTCCTGCAGCAGCCAAGCTTCCCTCCTCCCCCGCTTCTTCCCCCAGCGTGGCGCTTTCCGGCCCCTCCGCCCCTTCTCCTCCTCCTCCTCTCAGTTGGCAGCAGCGTGCCACTCAGAATCGGCTCGCGTGCTGTGTTTGGCATGTGTGCCGTAGGTTGCCGACCCCTGCTTTAACCACTGGAAGTCAAATGCTACTAAGAAAAATAGAAAGGAACATAAACTCTGGCAAGTCAAGTGTAAAAGTATAATTAGGCAGGCCAAAAAAGAATTTGAAGAGCAACTAGCAAAAGACACAAAAATTAACAGCAAAAAAGTTTGAGTATATCAGAAGCAGGAAGTCTGCAAAACAATCAGTAGGGTCATTGGACAATCAAGGTGCTAAAGGAGCACTCAAAGAAAACAAAGCCATAGTGGAGAAGCTAAATGAATTCTTTGCATTGGTCTTTACTGGAGAGGAGCCATTCTTTCTAACTGACAAATCTGAGGAACTGTACCAGATTGAAGTGTCAGTAGAAGAGGTGTTTTGGAACACACTGATAAATTTAAACAGTAATTAGTCACCAGGACAAGTTGGTGTTCACCCAAGAGTTCTGAAGGAACGGTGATATGACATTTTAGAACTACTAACTGGGATATGTACCCTATTGCTTAAATCAGCTTCAGTACCAGATGATTCGCAGATTGCTGATGTGATCCTGATTTTTAAAAAAGGACCAGAGGTAAATATGGCAATTACAGGCCATAAGTCTAACTCCAGTACCAAGCAAACTGTCTGAAACTATAGTAAAGAACAGAATTTGAGCATAATCTTTTGTGGGCTAAAACCCACTTCATCGGATGCATGCAGTGGAAATTACAGGGCAACTAGAGCAAATAAGTTTCATATTTTATGTTAAGAAACGCTTCAGTTACATCCCCATTAAAAATTTTTCCCCTTTAAATGTTTTCACTATTTTTTTTCTTGGTTGTAAAGTCCATTGTTCATTGTACAACCAGAGGAAAAGAGCTGTTAAAAGGTGTTTACTTAGATCAAATGCAGCAGCAGTCAGCGAGGATGTGAGCAACTACAAAATGAACAGTGGGAACTGCAAGAAAGGTTTCCTCCTGAAACTTTTGGAAGCTCTTGTAGATAATCGCTCAACAAAAAATGACCCATTTTAATGCAGTCAGAACTGAATTGACGTGGACACTGATAGAATCACCCACTATCTACTCTTATTTTTTAATGTTGTGTTTTAAGTCCTTTGTTTAGTGGTTTGTTTTTTGCTTACCCTGAATTAGCTAAAACTGGGAGGATAGGCTGAATGCACAAATGGGAACACAGGTAGGTACCGAGAGCCCACAACTCCAAATCAAGTCAGTGAGAGCTGCAGACGCTCAGCACATCTCAGGATTGGGCCCTAAAATTTAGGTGCACAGGTAGCTAGAACAAATCCTTTATTTTCACTCACACTAGTCACCTCACACCAGACCTGTACCCTCTTAGAAGGCACAGTAAAGATGGGGTGCAAGCAGAAGGAGGGTACAAAGATAAGCTTAAAGACACCTTTGCACTTTGCTAATTCTGGCCTGCTCTAGGAACTGGTGCTTTGCATAGCTACCAATGGGCAGCTAGGAAAGCTGGAGTACAAAACACTCCAGTTACTCCCTTGAGCCGTCCTCAATCACCCCAGCATGCCCTGTGCTGGGAACTGCTCAGGAGGGTGCTGTGAGACTTCTCACGTTGGTCCTATGTTCATTCTGTACTTGGGGAATTACCAAGGGGGCTGTTCCACCCCTTTTACGCTCAGAGGAATATAAAAGTTTTCCGCCCCTGTTAAAGGTGGGGTGTCTGTATAACTGGTTCTCAGGATCTGTTGGTAGGCAGCTGCAGATTCTTGTGGTTTTTGGCCGGAATGAAGGGATTCTGCATAGATCTGAAGGAACAGGTTCAGCTCATTTTCCAAGTGTTGTTTGCTAGGATTTACAGCTGTAACACAGACAGATTTTCATTTCACAGTAAGCCCTTCATGTCTGTAAAATGGATACAGAAGTAGAAACTGGCAAACTTGGAAAAATTCTGGTTCGGTTCTGCTTTGAGCTCAAAATTGAAAGCAGGAAAACTGCTTTGTGAGGGAAATGATTCTTGCCTGTCTCCAAAGATAGGAGTATGAGGTCTTGCTCATATACAAGGGCTGTGAAATTAACTTAATTATTAACACAAATCAGTGACAGAGCTGAGATTATGGTCCACTGGATCACAGGCCAGTATGACCAAAACCACAGCCAAAACCAAAGAGTGTCTTGCAGTTGGTGCTTTGCCTGTGTACTGCCTAGAGTCATGCAGGGAGCAATGCAAAGCTGGAAGCATGCTCAGTGCATCTGGAATGTTTGGAGATTTTAGTAGCTGGTCTCTGACACCCTGCACTTAGCCTGTGCAAATGGCAATTTTCACAGGCTTATCCTCTGGCCAAATCTGGAAGACTTTTCATGGGGATAGAAAAAGATACTTCTGTGACTCCAGGGCTATCCCTTCGCCAAATTTTAAATACCAGCTCCAAAGCATGGAGGCACTACAGTTCTTCAAAGAAATGGAAAAAAAGTGTTAACATTGGCAAAGCTACCCTAACATCATTCTCAGAAATGGCGAAACCAATTTCACTGAAACTTAAAAAATCAGCCTGAGAAAAGTAGCAATCACTGAATTTTTTTTTGGCTAAGTCATAAACAGAGGAAAATGTTAGGCAATCACAATTATAGCCTACAGGCTTCCTCTCTCCCCCCCCCCCCCAATGGCATTATAAATACTATAGAAACTGCCGGAGGCAATTGTTGCAAATTAAAACACTTTACTGTAAAATCCCACCTTTTAAAACATTACCTGTTGGAGTATTATGATGAGCAGGAGTTATGCTGAAACTCTGGTGCCATAGAGGTATCTGGTGTTAAACTCTGTGCATAGAGGGGCTGGTGCAGTCTGTATCTTTGGCCAGCCATTGTGAGGAATACGAAGGCCTTTCAAAACACTTGAATTCCAAGTGACTAGTTGGACTGAGGAAGCCTTCCATGCCTGACATCCCAGCCTAGATACAGAGGGCTGTTCTGTTCTCTTGGGGATGTTATGGAGCCAGTGGCAGAGGGACTCCTGAATTGTAATGCACAAATGGGAGCAGTGATCCTGTTTTTTCTGCAGTATTTTCTGTACAAGTTCCCTCCAGATGTGGATTCCGTCATCATCAAGGTGGTATCTGAAACCGTCTATCCCTGTTCTGTTGTCTCCGTCCAGGAAATTGTGGTAAGTCTAGAGAGGGGGCTCTCAGCCTGCAATGGCAGATGATCTAGAGGGTAGGCTCTGGGTATTGGTATTCTACCTTCATCACCATATGTGATGTATTTCAACCCAGTAAAGATATGAAGCCTCAGGGGCCAGTACTGCAGAGTAACAATACAGGAGGAGCTTGAAGGGAGGCGAGGGGCCTGTGGAATGAATGGGAAAGGCCTAGCTGCTGAGTTCTAAGTAGCTCCTCAGGTGATATTTTTGCCAGTGTTAGTGAGGGTAGTGAGCAAGTTAATGATAATGCTCCCATCCCAAGATCTGAAGGTGCTTTTCCTTGCCTGGAAGGTAGGACAGTACCATTCTCTCTCCATTTTACAGATGGGTAAATGGAGGCACAGAGAGATGACTTGATCTTTCTATAGTCACACAGCGAGTGGGTGGCAGAACTGGGAGGGGACAGCAGAAATTCTGGCTCCCAGGCTTGTGAATAAGTCACAGGGCACCCCTATTTGTCCCTGCAGTGTCTTCTTTCCCCCCATTCTCTCTCTTCATCCCTCTCCCTCTCCCAACCTTCTTTGTTCACTGTTCCCTCTCTCTCTCTATTACCTGACTCTTTCTCCTCCCCTTTTCCTCTCCCCCCTCAATCTTTTCCCTGAATTCTTGTTCATACCCTCTGGTCCTCTCCCATTCACATCATGACTGCCTCCTGCAGGTGGAATTTGCTGTTGCTCAGAGCCAGGAAGCAGCAGTACTGGCCACCTATTTCTTCTCCCTTCCTGCCCTGCTATGCAGGATGGGGAGGCTCACTCAGAGTAAGGGAGCAGTGAATAGGGGAGGGAGAGGTGAAGGAAGCAGCCTTGAAACCCTGAGAGCCGCCTCTAATAGCTGGGAGGAGGCGATGAAGTGGAAACAACAATCTCGGCCTGCAGCCCTGCTCATGAGTGGCCTTTGAAATGAGACTGAGAGGGCGACAATGGGGGCAAACGTGTGACTGTCACTCTACATAGCAGGTACAGAAAGGGGAAACATGGAGCCATAGGGTCTGTCGTGAGGAGGTTGGGGATAACAGGAAAATGAGAACCAGGCCTAGACTCATAGTAGAGCAGCTTAGATTGCTATAACAAATGTCTTCTCCCCCTGCTTTATTGGGGCTTTCAACTGAGAGATTCAGAGTAAATGACCTGGAGTAAATAAGCTGCAGCTTTGTTTGAAGCTGGGACCTTGCTGAGAGAGACCAGCTGAGCCCTGGCCATGGCTGGTGTTCTCAGCACAGCTTTGCTAGCCCCTGAATGCTGCTGATGTTGCTGCCTGTGGGACTCCAGGCAGGGCTCCTCTAGTGCTCTTCATGAAGCCCTGATGTGGAGGTGAGGAGAAGATGACAAAGCCAACTCGAAGGCCCAAAGGAGTTTATTTTTATTAGGTTTAGGGAAGTTTTTTCCACACCAGGCCTATCGGGGAAAGCAAGTTTGTGCTGCTTCTGGCTCAGAAAATGCAGTTGGATTTTTCAATTATGTTTTTTTATTACTTCTGCCTGTTTTAGTGCCCTGTGTATGATCTGGACCACAATGTGGAGTTTAATGGTGTTTACCAGTCCATGACAAAGCAAGCTGCCATCACTGTACAGGTGAGACACTAATTTTGTCAGTGCTAATTTCCAGTGACTCTGTGTGCCTCCTCTCTGCTTAATCATTTCATCTGGTGCTCAAGATCAGGGGTTCTTGCGCTTTTGGATAGCATGACCCACATCTTAATACAAACGGGGAGCCAGTTTCAGAGAGACGGTGACTTGCCTCAAGCCACACAGCAGGTCAGTGGGAAAGCCAGTTTAGGAACAAGGAAGTCTCCCAAGTTCTAGATTTCCTTCTTATTTCTCTAAGAAATGACTGACTCCCTAGAATAGGCTGTGTGCTTGATCCAATATGCTGCTTTACCCATAAAAATAGGCCCCCTTTTTGCAATCTCAGCAGCAAGGCCACATACCAGAAATTCAGCCCAACTTCAGGCTTTTGAGCCTGCCAGCCACTGTCTCCAGGGTCTTCACGCTTCACCCTATGTGGGCTGGTAGGGAAACTCAGACCTGCCCTCTACACTGGGCTTCCTGTGACTGGCAGCTAGGCCTTCCTAACAGTAGGGTTGCCAGGCATCCAGTTTTCGACCGGAACGCCCAGTCGAAAATGGATCCTGGTGGCTCTGGTCAGCACCACTGATGGAGCCGTTAGAAGTCCAGTCAGCGGCGCAGTAGGGCTAAGGCAGGCTCCCTGCCTGCCCTGGCTCCACATGGTTCCCTGAAGTAGTTGGCATTTCCCTCCGGCTCCTAGCCGGAGGTGTGGCTATGGGGGCACTGCGCGCTGCCCCCACCCTGAGCACCAGCTCCACAGCTCCCATTGGCCAGGAACTGCTGCCAATGAGAGCTGCGGAGGCAGTGCCTGTGGACGGAGGCAGTGTGCAGAGCTGCCTGACTGCCTCTCCACCTAGGAGCCGCAGGGAAATGCCAGCCACTTCTGGGAGCCGCCTGAAGTAACTGACGCCCAGAGCCCACATCCTGAGCCCCCTCCCACACCCAAACTCCCTCCCGGAGCCTGCACCCCGTGTCCCCTCCCATACCCCAACCCCCGTCCCACCCCTGAGCTCCCTGCTGTGCCCAAACTCCCTCCCAGAACCCACACCCCCTCCTGCACTCTGAACTCCCAGCCCCACACCAGAGCCCACACCCCCAGCTGGAGCCCTCACCCACCCCGCACCCCTGCCCCAGCCCAGATCCCCCCCACCCTGAACCCCTCATTTCTGGCCCCACCCTGGAGCCAATACCCCCAGCCCAGAGCCCATACCTCCTCCCACACCTTATATCCCAGCCCAGAGCCCATTCCCACACTCTGAACCCCTCATTTCTGGCCCCACCCCAGAGCCCTCACCCCCTCTCACACCCCAACCCCCTGCCCAGTCCAGGGAAAAGTGAGGCTCAAACCAGGGTGTGTCTTTATTAGGGGTTTGCTCTAGTGCAGTGGTTTTCAACCTGTGGTCTGCGGATCCTTAGAGGTCTGCAGACTATGCCTAAACTTTCCAAAGGGATCTGCACCTTTATTCCAAATTTTGGGGGGCCCACAAGTGAAAAAAGGTTGAAAACCACTGACTAGTGTAAGTAGATCACTTTTTTTTTAAATTGATGTAGTTAGATCAGTGCAACTTTTCTAATATAGAGCAGGCATTTAACTACATTGAGTCCTTTAACTGGCATGGGAGAGGAGACTCCTCCTCTGCAGCCCTGTCCTCCCTCACTTTTCACAAGGTTCTCTCTTATTTGTTTCTGTGCAGAAGAAGGATTTCCCAGGCGAGCAGTTCTTTGTTGTATTTGTCATAAAGCCAGAGGACTATGCCTGCGGGGGCTCTGTGCCTTCCTCTATCAAGGGTAAGATGAACTAGGGGACTGGCACACTGCACCACTGGGGTGGGGAAGGGTAAACACCTTATGTTACTGTTTGTGGCCCTCCTGTGGAATGGCAATAGTGTACACCAAAGGGCGCCACTACAAGGAAGGGTCATTGAAACGAAGGCAAATGGGAGATCCCAGAGGAGGAGTCTGGGTAGAATGCAGCTTTGCAGACCCAGAGCTTCTTGCAAATCTTGTGGGGTGGATCCAGGAGCTGTAGCTGTACATAGGATCGGGTCAGCCCGTAGAGTTGAGATGACAGTTTGGAGGCAAGGAAGTGGTTCCTGTGATTGGTAATTACTAAGCTAATCCACTGTGGACATGGAAGAAAGTAGTAATTTAAAAAAAACAACTAAATATTGTTTTCAGCTGGTGATAGAACCTTCCCTGCCCCCCCTCCCCCAATTACATTGCTCTGTCAATGCACATGCAAGCCCTTAGAGAGATACTATGGATATGAACTAATAATAGTCATCCCATGCAGGCCAATGCCAACAGTGTGCTTGGCTCTGTAGAAGATGCAAAACTAAGGGCAGTGTGTGCCCCAAGAAGAAGAGAAAAGTAGAGAAAATAGAATGCACTGGGACACTAGAGGGGAAACATTTAGGTCTTGCTTTTACCCAGTAATTACGATAAGTGCACTTTTTGCAGGCATCTCGGAAGAAGTGGGCTTTTAGGGGGATTTGAATAATGAGAGGATAGTGGTTGGCAGGACAAGAAAGAGGTAACTCCATGCATCGGGGGAGTGTGGAAAAAGGCACAGAGGGTGAGAGTGGAGAAAGAAATGAATACCAATGACATCAGCCTCAAAACCCTGAAGAGGAGAGAGTATGAGAGAGGCTAATGCAAAAGGAGACGAGGTATAGGCCATGGTGGGATTGTGCAGCGCTTTGAGAGGGAGAACAAAACCTGGAAAGTTTAATTCTGTGAGCAAGAGGGGGCTGCCATGGTCTGAATGAGTGAGCCATTCAGAAGTAAATGTCAGATTGATAATCAAGCAGAGCTGGTTAAAACTTCATCCCCTCCTCCTCCCACCGTCCTTGCTTGAGGAGATAGTCCACATGGTCCTTCTCCAGAGGTATTCAATGGTACATGAACAGGAAGAGAAGAAGCAGGTGTTGCATGTGAGCCAGGGTTGGGAATTGACAGGATGGGTGGTGAAATAGGAGAGAGGGGCTTGCAATGTTCAGTGAAATGATGGGGTGGCCAGAGAGAGGAGCTTAGTGAAGCTACAATGCAGGGAGAGGACTTGTTGGGCAGAGGGCCAGTTAGCCCAGGATCAAAGGTCAAATGAGGGCCAGGAGACTAAGTGGTTGGCAGGGATCTCTATTTCAAATTTGAAGTAATCAAGAGTGAGGGTGGGGGAGGGAGAGGAGGTGGTGTTGCCAGAGAGGAGGAGGAAGTAGAGGTGAGCCATGGATTTGACAAGATGTAGGTGAGAAGAAGAGCAGGCCTTGTGGGAGCAGGAGAGGGGAGAGACATGAGGCGTTCCCTGGAGGAGGAACAAGGTGACCATATGATGAGAGACGACGTACACTCTGTGGGTGTGGTATACAGACTGTGGCTGATTTGGAGTGATGACAGGCCTGGCAGGGGGAAATGTATTTTAAATATGTTGCACTCCTACCCTCGCCCTGTAGCCCGAACAAGGTTTATGTTCATTTTCTGATTCATTTACATTTTCTTAGCTCCTGTCCGTTGCTCTAAGCCAGTGGTTCTCAAACTATTGTACTGGTGACCCCCTTTCACATAGCAAGCCTCTGAGTGTGCCCCCCCCTTATAAATGAAAAACACTTTTTATCTATTTAACACCATTATAAATGCTGAAGGCAAAGCGGGGTTTAGGGTGGAGACTGACAGCTCGCGACCCCCCATGTACTAACCTCGTGACTCCCTGCGGGGTCCCGACCCCCAGTTTGAGAACCCCTGCTCTAAGCTCTGTGCAGTATTTCAGATCCACAGGACACATATTAAACTGGCATAAAGCCAACCAGCCATAATGACGGTAACCTCTGCATCGAATCCACAATTCCATGCACCCATCAACCCATCCTCTCACTGTGAGGAATTTTCACACTACTTTGAGAAGTGTGACTGTAACCAATGGGCTGCTCAAGTTCACCAGGCTTTCCCCCACCTGGAGCAGGGTGTGCGGATGCTTGTGTGTGACTCTCTGCAGTATTTTATGGTTTGCACAGCTCCGTCCATCATGAAGTATTTTACACATAGCATTGCCACTGAAATGCACCCACCACTGTAGTGGGGGGTGGCACCTAACCCACACACAGCATTCTGCACAACAGTTCTGGAGGGAGGCAGGAGAAGTTTGTCTAAGGATACAGGGCAAGTCTTGCGGTGTGAGATCTTTAACAAGGGAGCACCCTTGATCACCTCTCTATGGATGTCAAAGTCTCCAGGTGCGTTCCACAGCTTTGCAGCCTGATCGCAGACTGAGAGCGAAATCCCATAGATTATAAGGAGGAGTGTGATGATGAAATACACTTTGGGCTCAGCCAACTGAAACCTCAGCAGCATCACAGTTTTCTAGCGTAAAGATGTAGGGTAGAGCAAGAGTCATGAGAAGACTTTTCCAGACATGCCTGTGGCTTCACCACAAATGGTGACATGTGGCTGTTCACCATACGGTTGTGCCAGGATTCTAGCCTCATGCAAATGGAAATGCGTACATCTGAGAACAGTGCAGGGTCTTGGCTACTTCTCAGGTGAACGAGTCCCAGCCGTGTTAAATAATGTGTTTCTGATCCAGTGCCCCTTGCTCCTTACAGGAAAGGGCAACCACACCTGGAACTTACAACGAACGAAGAGCCTTCAAGTGACCATTGCACCCTCTATTAAAGGTTAATGTCTCTCTGACGTATGGTCCAGAATTGCTGGGCAGCTCCAAGGTGTTCCACTCTCAGCTTCTCTTATCAGGAGGTGTGGTAGGGGCTAGGACAGGGGCACTCGGTGTGTGGGAGCTCCCAACTAATTCAGTCCCAGCAGGAGGCACAGCAAGGACTGGTATGGGGTGTCATCTGAGGGAATGTTCTTAACTATTCCAGCACCAGCCTTTTCCGGCAGGGAGGAAATGCTGGCTAGGAGGGGCATGGTGGCGCTTGCAGTGACTGGAGTCCATGCAGACTGGGGCACTGGCAGTGGGAGACTCACCAGCTATTTCAGTCGCAGTCTCTACCAGCAGGAGGTGCTATAGGGAGCAGGCCAGGGATGCTAGCTGTGAGGGGACTGTTTTCCTGTAAGCTGACCCTCCTCCTGTTCCTCCTTCCCCAGAGTCTGACTACGTGCAAGCCATGCTCTTCAGCTTCCTGAGCTTCCTCTCCTTCTACCTGGGCTCACTGATCGTCGCCTTTGTGCACTACGTCAGGTGGGTGAAGCCGATGGACAGTGACGACCTTCAGGCTACGCCTGTGGCTTTTTCTTCCTCAGCTGAAACGCCTCACCCCTCAGTGAGCCAGGCGTCCGAGCCCAGCAGGCCAAGGGAGTTCCTGGCCACCCAATGGGCCCTTCTGTGAGGGAGGAATGGGGGCGTTTGGCACCCTGTGCCCCAGCCCTCAGGGAGAAAGGAAAGTGTCAGGGCACTAGAGAGATACCAGGCATCTGCTGCATGTGTGTCCATCGGTACTTACTCTGCCTGCACTCCCTTATGGGGCAAAGAAGAAACATGACATAACCAGGACAGAGCAGAGGCCTCCAGAGCACCAGAGAGGCAAGGAACCTGTTAAATTGCCAAGCCAAGCCCCGCTCACAGTGCAGCAATGCCTTGATTCCCCACTCCCCCGAGCTCCTGCCCTGCACTGAGGGGAGAGACCTGCCATTGAGATGGTACCAGATGCTTCCTCCTGCTGCAGGTTGTTGTTGGAGAAAGGCCAAAGCTTCCTGCAGCCTTCCTCAGCCAACCCAACGGTGGCTTTTTCCTCCCCTTTTTCTGCTGCTTGCTGGCTGTGGGATCAGAAGCTGTGGGCTACATGTCCTTGGCGTGGCTAGCGTGTACTCTCATCCCTGCCCACCCCTGCAGCCCTCGGGGGCGAGTGAGGCAGCAGGAGGGGTGTTGCTACCCTGCAGGAGCTCCCAGCAGCGAGATTCCTTGTGCCAGTTGCCCTAGCAGCACGTGGCATGATTGTAAAGCGGTGCTGGACAAGGAACCCCAGTGTGTCAGCAGTTACGCAAGCTGCCGGCTAAGGCAATGATTCAAGTGAAGCGTATCTTCTGTTCCAGGACATAAGGGCTCAGCAGGGAGGAATCTTCTTCCCCACCCCATGCCAAGCATTGCACAATTGGCCAGGTGCATTGTGGGTTGGTTATATCTTCCTCTCAAGTACCAGGTGCTGGCCACCGCCAGAAAATAGGATGAGCTCTCTGGATCCTCTCCAGTAACTTCCATGAACGCTACCTCCTGTGTACTATACTGATTCAGATCCCTTGCAAGCCATGTGGATTCCAGAGTGTGGGAAGCTGGGCTGTGGAAAGCAGATAGGTGGGTTTTCCCAGTACACAGGACATAGGGTAGGGTGCCGTATTAGATCGCATCACTGGTCATACCTCTGACTGTGGCCAGTAGCTGATGCATCAGCGGAAAGTGAACCCTTTTCTCGATTGGATCTGTCTGTTAGGCATTGCTGGAAGTGGAGATCTAGATAGCAGGAGACTGGGGTTTGCATTTCCCAGCCCTGAACAGTTATTTGTTTTCTAAAGCATTGCGCAGTGCTGCTATCTTGCTTTTGAGATGTTACTGTGGCTGAAGTCTGGAGTGTTTGTTGAGTTTTCAGGAGTACTGTCTGTGCTTGTTTTCAGGGTTCAGAGGAAGACTTCAGCTGGGAGATACAGTCCTGATGATGGTAAGCATCTCATAAACTGTGCTACAACGTCAAGGGGTAGAGAATGCTGCGACGCTCTCTGCCTGTGCAGAACAGCAGCTTTTCCCTGTTACCTTCAGTGAATTTCAAACCTCTCCTTGTCCACTCACCCCAAGGTCTTTTGTTAACTGTGCATTTTAGTGCTGGAGTTCCCTACTGAGCTATATAACCCTGCTCTGGACAAACCAGTTCTAGGGAAGTTAATTTCTCATGAGACACACAAAGGGCATTCCATCCATGGGGCTAATGCCGGGGAAGGAGTGGTGCACTTAGTGCTGTTTGTGATGGTTTTGCGAGGCAGACGCTTGTCTGCTACGAACAGGGCTATATCCATTGAACAATATCCATTTTAAACAGAGGAATCTAGAGTGGGCAGGAGCTCTATTGATTTGTGTTTTACAGATTTGGATTATTAAAATGCACAAAACACAGATTAAGGTTCATAACTCCCTGGCCGAGTCACCTGTCTAAGCAAGTATATTCAGTTGCTCATAGTAGCCACAGGAATGTTTCTTTTGGACTGAAATGTGTCCTGCCCAATCTAAGCTTTGGGGCTTTTTTTTTTTTTTTTAAAAGGCAGGGTTTATAGAGTTCAAGGAGCAAATGACTAATTCAGTTAGCACAGCGTCATCGCTTGTGGTGTTTACTTTGATATTACGTCTTGTTTACTTTACACGGCACCCACATTTCAACATGCTCCAGATTTGTATGTTGTAAAAGCATGACTGCATCGTAGAGGTCATTAAGGGAAGCTGGTGGTTTTGGCAGGTGGGGTAGGGTAGGCTGACCAGATAGCAAGTATGGAAAATCAGGACACTTTTTATGGGGAGGGGGGAGAGGAGGGTATAGTTGCATATATAAGACAAAGCCCCTAATATTGGGAGGTTTGATTGCTCTAGCATAGGGGGCAGTTGGGGTTTCTGGTTCCTGGAGAGGTATGGGAGGCTATGTCTGAATGTTTAGTGCCTAGGAGGAAGTTGAAGATTTAGTCACAGGGGAGAATGCATCTCCTTCCTTTCATCTCCACCCCTAGGAGGGGAGAAGAATTACATTTTGACAGTGGGAGGAGCTTGAATACCTGGCTTCCCACCCCAGCAACCACCTACCCCACTTTCTCCTGCTGTAATATTTACCACTGGCTAAGCACAGTCATGTAACTGGAAGTTTTTTATACTAGAATGAAATATAGTAAACAACAATGTAAATTGGCATTATTAGGGATTTGAATTAATTATTAGATGAATGGGGGTGATTCACTTCTCAGAGTTCCGGCTGATGGCTGACTGCATGCAGCATTGCTTTAACTCTGGTCCTAAGTGGGAGGCTGGAGGTCCCAAGTTCTCAGCCTGGCTCTTCCACTGACTCACTGCGTGGCTTTGGGCAAGTCACTTCATCTCTTTGTGTGTTTACCTATCTAGGTCTCCTTGTGCCTCTCAGGGCTGTGTCATAGTTAGTGTCTGCACAGCACTGTGAACACTTTAAAATGCTACATGCATGTTAAGTATTCCTATCCCTTCCTCCCTCCATCTGGAATGTTCTGCCCCCGGCTCAGCTCCCCTCTCTGGCCCTCTGTCATTCAGAATACCCAGCCCCTCCTGGCCTGCCCTCCGTTGCCCCCACCCCTTGGAATTTCCCATGATTCTCTTTTGACCTGCTCCTTTCTCTTGCTCCTCAGAATACACCCCACTCCTCTTTCTTTCCCTCCCTCTGGAATAGCCCTTGCCCATCAATCTCCCCCCCTGAGAATGCCACGTATCCCTGTTCACACTCCTTGTCTCTCCTGTCACCCCTCTTTCCTCCCCATTTCTTGAATATCCTGCTACCCTGTCTGTGTCCTTTTTCCCCTTTCCCTTGTGTTCTACAATGCCTTCCTTCTGAGCTGCGCTTTATCCTTGGGCCCCTCCCTTCCCCTCCTCCCTCTCAGACTTTGTTGAAGGAGAAGAGAGCTGGAGGAACCAGTTGTTCTATCCTGCCACAAAGTGCACCACACCCAACAAAGCAAACGCTTCCTCACAGAGCAAACTGGCATCTCCAGAACTGACTTACATCTGCTCCAGGAAGTGGGGCTGAAATAGGTAGGTGAATTTAAAGCAGCGCTGTCTGCTTCTCTCTCTCCTGCCTGGAGGTGTCCCAGTCTGTCCCACTCTCACAAAGACTCGCTGCCTTGTACACACAGTATCAGTTCCCACTTTCCACGTCTAGTTGATGGTAAGTTCAAATCACAGTCTAAACTTAGAGAGGAGTGACCCCGTGTGACTGAGGAGAGACTTCCTCAAGAGACCAGGAGCCACAAAAGATGACTGCTCAAAAAGTGATGAGGACAAACTGCTCCCATCTGTGGAGAAAGGGTGGCATCTCGCTAGGTAGCAGATCAGGAATGGACAGGGGATCAACCCCCAAATGCAGTGCCTAGCCGTATCCTGGACAGGATTGTACCTACCTGTGACAAATACTGTAGCAGCCTGTTTCTTTAACACTCTGGCAATCATGCTATTATAATAACTTGTCATGCCAGTCAAGTGTCATTGAGTATGCAACCCTGCACACATGTACACCATGCAGTATTCCAGGGGTTCTCAAACTGGAGGTTGAGACCCCTCAGGGGGTCACGAGGTTATTACATGGGGGGTCACGAGCTGTCAACCTCCACCCCAAACCCCGCTTTGCATCCAGCATTTATAACGGGGTTAAATATATAAAAAAGTGTTTTTAATTTATAAGGGGAGGGGTCATACTCAGAGGCTTGCTATGTGAAAGGGGTCACCAGTACAAAAGTTTGAGAACTACTGCTTCATGCCATCTGTGCTGCATGGTCCATTTCAGAAATTCATCCAAGTTGGACTATGTTCCATTAGCAATAACAAAATAAAGGAGAAAATGACAGTGCCAGCTCCCAGCCACAGCTTAATGGACAAAAGGTAGTGTGTTAGTGGAGAGTAATGAAGTGGGTCCTGGGAAAGCGAGATCTTTTGATGGTGTAGCGCCTGGGAGGCCCTGGCTCTCTATGTCAGTCTCCGTTAGAAATCATGGAAACAAGTAGCCAGAAGTGAGCATGCTTTTTTTTTTTTAATCTCCTTCCGCTGAAGCCTTAGGGATAGCCACAACTGGAGATGGGACATTGGGCAGAGTGGTATGCCCTGAGGTAGCACCAAGCATTCTGTCTGTCTCTCTCTCTCAGGGGCTGGGCTGGCTGGTTCTTGCTCACATACTCAGGGTCTAACTGGTCCCCTATGTGAAGTCAGGATGGAATTTCCCCCCAGGTCAGATTGGCAGGGACATTTTTGCCTTCCTCTGCAGTGTGTGGGGGGTCACTTGCCAGGGTTGTCTGGGTATATCTCATTTGATCATTTCTCTGCCATTGCAGGCGCCTCGGGTGCTGGTGCACCTCGGTCCCTCCTATTCTCTGGCCCATAGTAGTCTAGTCTTCTGTGGGTGGTTGTACTTTGATCTCATTTCAGGTGTTAGGTTTAGTGGGTAGGAGCTGGGTGGTGTTGGTGGCCTGTGACATACGGGAGGTCACACTACATCATCTGGTGGTCATGTTCCCTCCTGACATTAAACTCTATGACTCTAGAACATGTTTCAGGCCCTCATATACTATGGTAGAAAAACCTAGCTAGGTTTTCAAGAAGACGTCCCGCACCTAGACTTGCAAGTACAAGGAGCAATAGCCCCTTGCCGCCCCTATCAACCTGAAGACAGGCCATGTGCCTGTAAATCTAGTAAAGGTATCTGGAGAGAACCTAGTGACTCTGTATTAGGATAAAATGTATCCGCTTTGCACACTGGTAGTCCAAAGGATGGGTGTGATTGGCTGACTGGACTCATTCAGTTTAACTTTGCTGTGTGTAAATTGGTGCTGCAGCCCATGTGTGGCTTCACTGGGTCATTTCAGCTGTATAATGTGTATCCAAATGAGATGAGTGAGGGGCGAAAAAAGCTCACAATCTAGGCTTGTACTTGTCACTGCTCCTTCATGATTTAGAGCCTCACAGATTTTCTTGCTTATGTTTTCCTCTGCCCCTTGCTAATATTGGCAGTCTTGGGTCGTCCCTCCCTTCGCTTGCTGGCCAGCTTTGATAATTGTGATGAACTGGGAATGTTCTTGATGTGTTCTTTGAATGCTGAGTGGGGAGTGTTGGCCTGGGAAGGTTGCAAGGGAGTTTTGCTGGGACTGTCTGCATTGGGGATGGGAGACTTTCCTTGAGGAAAAGTGGGCTGTAGTCCACGAAAGCTTATGCTATAATAAATTTGTTAGTCTCTAAGGTGCCACAAGTACTCCTGTTCTTTTTGCGGATACAGACTAACACGGCTGCTACTCTGAAACCTTTCCTTGAGGGAGGATACCTGAGCACGTAACATGAGAACCCAGGAAGGGGGTTGGAGGCCAGGTGACACCTCTGCCAGGGAAACTGGACAAAGGCTGGGGGAGGAGCCGGGGAGAGGCTGAGTGAGACGCTGGAGAGAGTTTCAGTTTGGAGCTGGCTGGGGAAATGGAGGGGAGCCCAGATGGGGCTCTGGCCTCCCTGCCCCCCTCCCCCTCCAAGAGGGACCTAACTGAGGGGGCCTGTTGTCTGTACCTGCAAGACCTGTCTGGACAGTGTTCCTGTCATCTAAATAAACCTTCTGTTTTGCTGTCTGAGAGTCATGGTGAATCGCAGGAATCCGGGGGTGCAGGGCCTTGTCTCCCCTACACTCCATGACAATAATGTGTTTCAGGAAGACCTGGAGAGCGAAGTCAGATGAGGCTGTTATCTGAAGGGCAGCTCTCCCTGCCTCAACTCAGCGTCTGTGAGTGGATTCTGAGTCTTAGGAGGCTGTCCCAGTGCTAGTGATGGGAGACAGTTGCCATCTTTGCTGGGAGCAGCCTTGCTTTCACCTAATGTGGCTAAAAGAACATGGAGGGCTGAGGGCGTGTGTGGCTTTTCCAGTGACAGTCATGGGAATTAGCTGCCATTTTGGGTAAGGGCAAAACGTTGTGAGACTGAAGGCAGAAATTCTCGATTGCCATTGAGAACACCCCAAATCTCATGAGACTCATGGGAAAATTGCAGGAGTTGGCAATGCTGGAGTATGGAGGGAACAGGGGAGTGGCCATGGGGTTTGCCACACTTCTGATTGGGGTTGAGTGGAATGAAGGGCAGGGGTTTGTGGTTTATGATGCATCCTCTGCGGGGGGAAGGGGGCAGGGGGAGAGAAGGGGGCTATGGTTTATCATGTGTCCTGTGGGCAGGGAAGGAGGCCTGTGTTTCACAGTAAATAGGACAGGGGTGTAGGGTGGGTTGGGGGCTCCTCTTCGCACTGGGGAGCCTCCTTCATCAAGTCTCTCTCTTTTTTTAAGATGGGGTCTGAGCAGATCAAAGGCTCTTTGTTTGTATCTGTTGCAGGATCCGGGACTGTGGCTACCTCACATCCCATCACGACTGGCACCCCCGAGGGAAGCAGCTACGGAGCTATTGGTACAGAACACTCTGGAACTTGAGCATCAGGCACCTCCTGGCACCTGGGCTGCCTGGGCAGCTGCTTCTGGGGGAAGGAGCCAGTCTGGTAGAAGGCCCCCACCTCTGCCATGGCCCCAAGATGTCTTATTGTCTGCAGAGGAGTCTCTGCCCCACTGGCTGCCTGCTGATTTGGAGACTGGGGCCACATAACCCCACTGCTTGTGGGGAAGGGGAGGAGCACAGAGCAATGAGTGGGCTGTGGGGAAGGAGTCCATGGCTTTAGGCAGCTCCTCTTCCCTCAGGGTGGTTTTCCCTGTTTTTTTGTTGTTTTTTTTGCCGCCATCAAGGCCACAGGGAGCTGGGCTGTAAGTTCCCTCCTGCTGAGCCTGCCCATGCTCCTCTGGAAGGGAAAGTGCTAACCAAATGCCATACTGCTCTCTCTGAGAATGCCCCGGCTCTGCAGCTCTGGGACCAAGACATAGGGGCCTGGGTCTCCTGCATGGTGGCAGAGATTAGGTCCAGGGGGTCTAGAAGCCTGAGGGTTTTGAACCGATGTTAGGGAAGAGAGTGGCTCTGTTTTCACGCAGCAGTGTGGAATTTTTAATTCCTGCTCCGGGTGCTCAATGTGATTGCTACCCTGGCTCATTCCTGCACTAAGGACACACTCTAGCCCTTAAAGTGGTACCTGGATTCCAGCCAGCAGATGTGTGAAATCTGCTGGGAAAGAAAGTCAGAACCAGGTGCTTATCTGATGCAGGGAATAACATGAGGGTTTGGGAAGTGGAGTAGAGTCAGGGCTTTCTTCTGGGATATATTCTGACCCAGATCTAACTCCAGATCCATGACGAAAGACTCCCTGCTCAAGTAGGGTTTTTTTTCTGCCCTTAAGAGTATCTGGACAATTTAGAAGGGCCACTTAAGACTCTCAAACAAGTGAGCGAGCTGACATCACTCTCCCCTGCCTCTTCAACCACCACAATCCGCATGCTCAATCCACACTGCTGCCCTGAGCCTACATGGGCAAAGAGCTGGCACACAACCTGGGCTAACACAACACAAGATACAGGTGAGGCCAACTGGTCCCCAAGCTGGTGATGCTGTGTATGGGACCATTCATGTTTCCATCTGCTTCAGGAAACACGCAGGGACTGGGGGCTGACTCTCTCTCCTTGTTGGAGGATTTAATTGTCTTCTCTCTTTTTTGTTTTAAAACTTCTTTTAGAAAAGCTTGACATGTAAACTCTATCTGCAGGGCAGTACTCAGAGGCCACTGCTAACACCAGACAGAATGCCGCAGCCTTTACTGGCTAGTACATCTCAGATTCATGATCTCACAGGGGCCCGGCTAGTTAGAAATACGAACATTATGGAAATGAAAGAGAGAGAGCAGGAAAATGCTAGGAACAGCAGAGGGGTGGACTATGAGCGTGCAGTGCTGAGTGTTCCTGTAGCCTAGATCAGAATTTTGTGGGATTTCCCAGGTAGCGCAACAACCATCTACCAACCTATTCCTTGGTCTGTGTATGCTGCGTTCCTCCATCAGAAGCTCTTGGTATGGTGAACACTCCCTTGTTTCTGTGTACAGAGGGATTTACCCTTTACCGTGAACCCTTCCTTCCTCATTTCCAGATGAGTCAAGCTCCAGCGGCGGCCGGCAGTTATCGTCCCCGGAGCGTGGGCCCCCACATGGTTCTGACACAGACAGCTCTGTGGAGGAGGAGAGCGATTTTGACACCATGCCCGAAATTGAAAGCGATAAGAATGTCATCCGCACTAAGGTCTGGCTGGTTCTGAGCACTGCGTGGTGGGGTCAGCTCCGTGATTCCAGCCATTATTGCTGGTCACCATCTCTCTTTTTAACTCTGCTCTTTCAAGGGTAGATTAATGGCCTTCATCAGATTAATGTATTTAATAATCCTCCAATGCCCAGAAAGTTTTCCCAGAGCACTGATAGAAAACCAGTGCTATCAAAGGCTAAAATGAACAGCATGGTTTAGGAAACTGGAGAGGTGCTGCTTTGGTGAAGGATGGTGCAACCTAGAAGGCTGGAAAACAAATGAAGGGGCTGAAGTGATGGTGGAAGAAAGCAAGCAGCTGGTGGTGGATACTGAGACCTTAGGAGAGCCATAGGCATAGAGAATGGGGATGGGGAACACCAACAGGGGATGCAGAAAAGACAAGGAGCCAAGTGACTGATACCTTGGATCAAAAACCTATGTACCATCTCTTCTTGTCCCCAGTACTTACGATTGGTCAAATTAATCTCTGGGGCAACTCTCTGAGTACATCCATTGTTACAGCAAGGACGAATTGACCCATGATCTGTCTCCATACAGAACTTGGTTTGAATGGTGTCTTACTGGAAAGTAATTCTACTAATAGCATTTTTTAAAGTTCTTTGTTTTGTCATCTTAGTTCCAGAGAGAATTTCTGAACTTTTATTTGGGGCTGTTCTGGGCTTTCTTCCTCAGAGAATCGCAAGAGTTACTGTAGGGAAAGGATAAGCTTTACCCATCCACTTGGATCATCCGAATGCATTCAGGCTTTCTAAAGGTTTCCTTCTCCTTCATGAATTCTCCTTTTCTCTCCCCTGTATTGTGTTATATTGCAGATGTTCCTCTATCTGTCAGACTTGTCCAGAAAGGATCGGCGAATCGTCAGCAAAAAGTACAAAATTTATTTCTGGTAAGTAGAGGACAGACAGATGAGCTCCAGTCCCTAAATCTGGGCCCAGTCTTCAAATGTGGGCCTTTAAATTGAGTTCCCGGATCCCTCATTTGGGGGCCCACTTAGAGGCACACACACACTTTTTAGGAACCACTCTAAGCTTCCGGCTATAGTACTGGTCGCTCGGATGTATATGTACACATTTGGAGTGTGTGGTGTGCTTGGGCATGTGCACATGTATTTAGGAGTGAACACAAGGGCTTGGGACCATCTGTATGCATGGACTGCTGAGCACATTCATGCTGCGTATGAGACCTTTCATCTGTGCTTCATTGCATCACACCAGATTTCACCTACTAGCATAAGTACACCTCTACCTCAATAGAACGCTGTCCTCGGGAGCCAAAAAATCTTATCACCTTATAGGTGAAACCACGTTATATTGAACTTGCTTTGATCCACCGGAGTGCGCAGCCCCGACCCCCAGAGCACTGCTTTACTGCGTTATATCCGAATTCGTGTTCTATCGGGTCGCGTTATATCGAGGTAGCGGTGTATTTGACTGTGGCCCAGACCCTGCAGCTCCACGTGCCTAACTGTCTGCCAATCGCCATTTATGCCCACCCCTAATACCTGAAACCTATATATATATTAAAGGGCTGTTGGCTGGGGGTTAGTTGAACAGCAGCAGAGGAGCTGGCTTGGTGAGAGGGCAGCGTGACTATTGGCTGCAGTGCATGCTTTGATGTTGAGAGATGTGGTATGAAACACTTTCTGTCGATGAGTTACGCCTCAGCTGCAGGGCTGGGGAAGGGGTTGGTTAAGAGCCCTGGGAGAATATGTACCATGAGGTCAGGCACTATCTCAGTGAGCATTGTGGGTCTTCATCCTGAATGCTTTAAAGGGGTACAGAGCAACCACTTGCCTACATGCCTCTGTGGAAAATAGCCGTGTGACAGCTTTGGCTCCCGCCATTGCCTTGCACCCGGGAATCTCTGTTATTCCTCCTGCTCCTCTGGGAGGTAGGTGTATTGTTATCTCCATTTTACACATGGGGGTTACACAGCAAGCCAGGGGTAGATCTGGGGAAAGAACACAGGAGTTCTGACTCCCAGTCCACTGCTCTCCCCACCAGACACCACACTCCCCTTAAAGGGAAAGAGCCCGTGAGAGGCTGGGGGAAACTGGGTGGAAGACCCATAAGTAGAACTCAGACTCTGTTCTCGTGCATGCGGATGGCTGGGTTGCTGTGGTAACTGCTGCACTCTCCCTCTGCAGGAACATCATCACAATCGCCGTGTTCTATGCACTGCCTGTGATCCAGCTGGTCATCACATACCAAACGGTGAGTGCTCCCTGGCTTTGCCCTCGGCTTGACCCTCTGCTGTTCTTCACCTAATGCTCTCTGAGGTTCAGCAATGCAGGTAACCCCAGAATCAAGCACTGTCTGGGTCAGGGGCTGAATGCTTCTAACTGCTGTCATTTGCGACCCCCCATAGTGCTTCCTGCATCTAGCCAGTTCAAATCCATTGCGAGCTCCTGGCAGAACATCCATCTCCTGGCGGGGCACCTGAAATGCCACACTCGGGTGTCAGTATTGCAAATGGTGAACTCGGCAAGTCTTCCAGCCCCACCAGCATGAGCCTCTGGTTGGTTGGTTTGCTTTGAGGGGGATGGAGATCCCTGTTATGGGCCAAATCCTGTTTGTATCAGTCCTTACTCAGGGACTGTATTATCTTAGCTGGCCCGCACCATGACATTTGAGTGCCTCCCAATGCTATCAAGTGCCCACACAAATCTATGTCTCTCTCTCCCTGTTCCTCTCAGCATTCTCGCATGCACTTTCTCTCTCTCTCTCTCTCTCTCATGGGCAGCACATGAGCCTCCCCTTTGGGGAGGCTAGGCCCACAGCCCCGCCACTACCCACCATCTATTGGCGCTCCAAGCCACCCCCACCACCCAGTGGCATAGCCAGGTTTTAAGAGCAGGGGGAGCAAACATAAAAAAGGCGCCCCCCCTTGGCTCCTCCTCTGGCCACGGCCCCCTTGGCTCCTCCTCCGGCTGCTCCGCGCCCACCCAGCTCCTCTCCCATGCCCCCCCATCTCCTCCCTCCTGCCATTGTCCCTGGCCAGCCCTTCCCCCGCCCCTCTGCTGCCGGTGCCCGCCGGGCCGGGACTCTCAGCTCGGCAGGCTGAGCAGCAAGCGGCTACCCACTTGCCCGAGCCCGGCTGCGCTCCTTGCCCCTGCTCTGGCAACCGGGCTGTTGCCGCACTGAGCCCAGCCAAACGGAGCCTTTCCCTCAAGGCTGCTACCGAGGCGCCCAGCCTCCTCCCCCCTCGCCGCTTCTCCCACCGGCCCGGCCCCTCTATTGCCGGGCGGCACGCGCCCAGCCCATCCCCGCTGCCGCACATGCTCCCCCCGGTCCGAACGGGCCCAGCAGCACAGCCTGTCCCCTGCTCTCTAGCTGGCCATCTGGCGTGCTCCTCCGGACGTGCCCGCCGCCCCCTCCCCCCCCATGACTCCTCCGGCCGTGCTGCCCTTCAGAGAGGAGCAGGCCCCACCCGCTGGCGCCATATAAGGTAACCCCTAAGGCTCCGCTTTTGAAAAATGTGCTGAGGGGAAGCGGCTGCTTCCCCTGCACCCCACTAGCTACGCTACTGCCGCCACCCCTGGTGGCCGGAGGAGTCACTAGCTGGCCCCAGCGCTGAGTCACCTGCCGGCCCCAGCTGCCTGCTGGCCACCAGCCGGAGCTGAGCTCCTGCCGGCTTGGTGGAGTGTGGGCGGGACCAGGGCTTGGCTTAGGGGAGGCTTAACCTCCTCTGGCCTATTATACCTGCCGCCCACGCTCACTCTCTCTCTGTGGTATTGTGGAATTGGTGAGAAAAGTGTGTTTTTCACTGAGGTTCATTGTCACCATCCTGACATGTTCCAGGAGCCAGTTCCACCTTCGTTGGCCAATCACTGAGAAAGCTCCATCTCTTGTGCACGTGTGAGCCTTGGTCTTGAGGCTGACCATTCCTTTGTTCCAGTGATTGGGCAAAGCAGTTCTGGTTCACTCCCGCAAGTATATTTTTGAGGCACTATTGTCTGGATCCAGACACAAGGCAGTAACTCTAAATACAGCCGTACCTGTGTCCAAACTTATCTGCCACATGGCCCAAAGCGCATAAACCAGGCAAATTAAAAACAATAAAGGAAAGTAAATGCTATAGACTGGAAGCCTGGATTCAGCAGATGGCCCCTGAGGCCCTGTCTGATGCATGGGCTGGCAGCTGAAACTGGGCTAGTGAGGGATGGAAACCCTTGGGAAGCTCCCCCCTGTGGTCAGAAAGGCGCAGACATGTCTGTGCTACAGCCCTGGCTCTTTAAAATTCATCCTGTGTTTCTTTAAAAGAAGACACACGTCCAGCAGGACAAGAGGGGTTTTCAAGAGCCAGGCCTGTGTGTTTGTTGGAAGTGCCTTGAATTCTATCTCAAGGCTTCAGTGTGACAGGGACGCTCAGTCCATGATGCGTGTCTGTTAACTGTGAGTGGATTGTGACAGGCAGTTTTCTGGGCACAACACTGGGCTAGGTTGCAGCCAGTGGTGGTTGGATACTGCTATGAAATGCTAATTCTATGCTGATCAGGTTCACTTTGCCCTCCTCCTCAGCTTGTGCACACTGCACTTCACCCCAGCTCTAACACCAGTTCCCCTTCCACTCTGCAGGTGGTGAATGTAACTGGTAACCAGGATATCTGCTACTATAACTTCCTCTGTGCTCATCCTCTGGGGGTCTTGAGGTGAGTGAACCCTTTGTATCCATTCGCCGGCTGACTCACTTAGACTTAAGATTCATCCTCGTGGTGGTGCATGCTGGAAGGCCATTGCCTTTCTTTAATACCCCTTCAGAGGGGGTCAGGGAAGGCAAGATTTTGTACCTGCCAAGCTTATAAAGTCAGTGTGAGGTCACCATACATTCAGGGATGGGACTGGAGCCTCTCTGTGCAGTTGCTGGGGTGGCTTTCCACTGAGTTATATGAGAGAGACACCCAGGGAAAATGTAGCGTGGGGCACCCAGGCAAACCCACCAAATTGCAGCTAAGTTCATTTTTCAGACCTTTTCACAGGCACGCAAGTGAGCAGCGACTGTACGAAGGAGTACGGGTCAGACCTTTCATCCAGAGAAACGATCCATTTCAAACAGCAGTGCAGAGGGGCTCTGAGCCTTAGGAGTCCAGCATTGAGCCAGGCTGAATCTGCTGTATCTGGGTGTTGCCGCATGCGCAGCATGTAAAATCAACCCGTTTGTAGAGCTCTGCCGAAGCCTTTGACTGCTGGGGGGCGGGAGCCTTCGCCCTGCCGAACCAAACCTTTCCACTGGCCTTTTACCTTTAGCTTAGTTTAATGTGGCCTGTGTCGTGCAGGGGAGCAGAGCAGGGGATCACAATGGGCTTTTCTGGCATTAAGATCAATGAATTTACTGCTGGGGTGGATCACCTTGGGTGTGGGACGATGTCCTCTGGGATGTTTAAAGTATGTAATTCTCGCCCCACAAATCCCTTCACTCTCGGGGGAATCCTCTTCCCTGCAGCGCTTTCAACAATGTCCTGAGCAACGTGGGCCACGTGCTGCTGGGCTTCCTCTTCCTGCTGATCGTGTTGCGCAGAGACATTCTCCACCGCCAGTCACTGGAAGCCAAAGACACCTACACGCTGGTATGGAATGTGCCCCCGCTCAGCCTCGGCAGGGGAGGAGGCTCTCTGCCTCTGGAGCGAGCCCTGTGACTGGACTCCTCGCTGGGTCTGCATGGGCAGAGGACAGTGAGCCCCTCGCCGGGGGGCAGCTGCATTCTGAGGCGCGCGCCGGTGCTGTGCTCGGTGTAGCTGTGCGTGCCGCATGGGTACTGCTGTGGTGAAATGTTACCGCCTTTCAGGCGGCTGCCATGGCTACCAACATCCGAGCTGGGCCCTCCAAGGAAGGAGAGGGGGTAGAGCCATTGGGCAGGAGCCTGTTCTAGTTAGCGCCGCTTTGGATTTGTAATGTGGCCATCACTGCATGGCGTCCGGGTGCCAAACACGTCACTCCATGGAGCATTAATGCAGCATGAATGAGAGCCTGCTCTCGGCCCTGCCAAAGGGACTGAGGAGTTCTGAGCAATCAGCTTTGGATGGAGAACCTCCCCTGTTTACCACAGGGTATTTTTTATTTTTTTTAGAAGTTCAGAACGTCCCCTGAGAAGAGCACAAAGCCACAGGGGGAGACTCGAACCTCTCCGCTCCTTTGTAAGGAGGTGGAGACTAGGGTTACCATATTTTGTGCCTCCAAATGGAGGACACTCCACGGCCCCCGGCCCCGCCCCCAGCCCCACCTACACCCCCGCCCAACCCCGCCCCCTCTCCAAAGTCTCCGCCCCCTCCCCTGCTTCCCGCGAATATTTGATTCGCGGGAAGCCTGAAGCAGGTAAGGGGGGTGTGGGGGGAGGAGGCGCGGCCCAGGCTGGCCCCCCGGCGTTTCCAGCCTGGGTCAGCTCGGGCCCTGGGGTGCCGGCCACGGCCGACCACCCCCGGCCCGCCCAGCACTGCCGGCCCCCGGCGGCCTGGCGCACCCCCCGGCTCCCGGCCCCGCGGGCCCGGCTCCCCGCGGGCCCAGCTGACCGGCTCCCCGCGGGCCCGGCTGACCCGGCTCCCCGCGGGCCCGGCTCCCCGCGGGCCCGGCTCCCCGCGGGCCCAGCCGGCCCGGCTCCCCGCGGGCCCGGCTGACCCGGCTCCCCGCCGGCCCGGCTCCCCGCGGGCCCGGCTGACCCGGCTCCCCGCCGGCCCGGCTGGCCCGGCTCCCCGCCGGCCCGGCTGACCCGGCTCCCCGGCTGACCGGCTGGCCCGGCTCCCCGCGGGCCCGGCTGACCCGGCTCCCCGGCTGACCGGCTCCCCGCGGGCCCGGCTGACCCGGCTCCCCACCGGCCCGGCTCCCCGCCGGCCCGGCTCCCCGCCGGCCCGGCTGACCGGCTCCCCGCGGGCCCGGCTGACCTCCCGATTTTCCCGGACATGCCCGGCTTTTGGGGATTTCCCCCCGGACGGGGATTTGAGCCCCCAAAAGCCGGACATGTCCGGGAAAATCCGGACGTATGGTAACCCTAGTGGAGACAAGTCCATTTTACTCCACAGGAACTTGGCTGGCTCTGCTTGAGCTACACTGAACAGGAAGCTTTTTTTTTAACCATAGATCTAGGAACCTGTAATCTTCCAGCCAGTGCTTAATTTGTACCCAGGCTGAGCCCCGGCACCTCTAAGCTTGCTGCTTCAGTTATGAATGTTAAAAAAAAATTGCTTGAGGCCTAGCATCTCTTTCCTTACAAATTAAGCACTGCTTCCAGCTCTGGTCTTATCAGATCTCAGCAAAGAGGTGTTGTGTCTGCCCAGTATGTGTATGGGTAACATTAGAGGCTGTAAGTACTGCCAGCAATGGCATTGATGCTTCAGTAGGTGGCGCTGTTCCTCCGATTCCATTCTAAACAAGTACCCCGGTATGGTGTAGGGCAGGGGTTTTTAAACTGGGGGTCAGGACCCTTCAGGGGGTCACGAGGTTATTACCTGGGGGGTCCACGAGCTGTCAGCTCCCACCCCAGAGCCTGTTTTGAATCCAGCATTTATGTATTAAATATATTTAAAAGTGTTTTTAATTTATAAGGGGGGGTCGCACTCAGAGGCTTGCTAGGTGAAAGGGGTCATCAGTACAAAAGTTTGAGAATCACTGGTGTAGGGGATCTGTGTTCCTGGACTTTCAAAGGAGACCTAAACTGGGTCCTGGCAAAGATCTCTTCTCAGAAGGGCTGGGGGCTCAATTCCCCACTGCCTTGCACCTGTCTTCTCATTTGCATCTGTGGAAAACGGGTGTAAAGTGCTACTTGTCTGACGTGATCGTGCCTCATACCATGGTGTGCTCCGTTTGCCCAGGTGTAAATCCCCACACAAGGGGCAGGGGAGTGGGGAATCTGGGCTGGGGTTTTTCAGTATCAGGATACTGACAAATTCTCCCGTGGTCAACTGCATTCTGCCCCCTCAACCGTCCCTGCAGTTCCATTTGGCTGGATCTCAGACTGCTAAGCAGCCTGGCAGTGTGCTGCCATAGACACCCCAAAGGTGGCTACCCTTCATTGGAGTGTGAGTGTGTGTAAAATGTAGTTTGAGCTCCATAGGAATGTAAACTCTGATTAGGGAGGATCTGACACTATGTCCCTTGTGTTCTCTTCCCTCTTCCTCTTCCAGGAATATGGAATCCCCAAACACTTTGGTCTCTTCTATGCCATGGGCATTGCTTTGATGATGGAAGGGGTTCTCAGTGCTTGTTACCATGTCTGCCCCAACTATTCTAATTTCCAGTTTGGTAAGTGGAGAACCCCAGCCAATAGAGAAACTTATGGGGAAGGAGGGCTCAGGTTTCACCCATTCAGGTTTGAAGCAGATCAGCCAAGTGGAACTTTGGCATCCCCCGGGATGCTAGGCCTGCAGACCTCTTCGGAGCTTGCCCACTTGTTGGGTGTGCAGGGACCAGTTAGTGAATGATGTGTTTTTTGTACTCCAGTTGATGATACACTGTCTAGGTGACTGTGCTAGCACTCTGCTGGCAAGAATCATGATTCCCCTCAATTCTGGCACTCAGCATTCAAAGGTAGCATAGACAAGGCCTAAATTGTTTGCCTCTGAGGCCCTGACAGCTCCTGATTACCTCCCAGAAGAGTCAGTGGCCCATGTATCTAACATGTGGACCTCAGCCCCACCTGGCTGGAAACTGTCTCCCTGTAGGTCAGTTTGTCTGTTCCCAGCAATAATCCCATGTGGCCTGTGTTGCACTGGCGTGTTCCAAGCACTTAATTCTCATTCTGCATTGGTTCACAGCACCCGGGGAGCTCACAGTGCAAATTGGAGAACGGCCAGAGCAAATTGACAGAGCTCCAGGGCGCTATACCTGCCAGCCAAGGGTCTGGCCCATGGGCTCGGCCCTAATTTACAGACACTCTCTGAAAAGCCATCCCAGTCCCCATGGCAGTGAGTAAGGAAAAACCCTGTCTTCATTCTCTCTGTTCTCTTCCTTTCACAGACACCTCCTTCATGTACATGATTGCAGGACTCTGCATGCTCAAGCTGTACCAGACCCGCCACCCTGACATCAATGCCAGTGCTTACTCTGCTTACGCCTCCTTCGCCGGGGTCATTTGCCTGGCTGTCGTCGGAGTGGTATGGCTCTCTCCTACCCACCCTGCTCTCCAGGAAGGAGAAGCACTGACCCAATGGAGAAAAAGTACAGGGGGAGGGGTGCATAGGGTAGTGGGGCCTGCAAAGCCTGCTGGCCCCTGGGTGAGTATGACCAATACCGCAGGGCCTTAGCTCTCATTTTATCTTTGAGAAGTCATGGAAGACAGGAGAGATTCCAGAAGACTGGAAAAGGGCAAATATAGTACCAATCTATCAAAAGGGAAATAAGGACAACCTGGGGAATTACAGAGCAATCAGCTTAACTTCTGTACCCGGAAAGACAATGGAGCAAATAATTAAACCATCAATTTGCAAACATCTAGAAGATAATAAGGTGATAAGTAACAGCCAGCATGGATTTGTCAAGAACAAATCATGTCAAACCAACCAGCTTTCTTTGACAGGGTAACAAGCCTTGTGGATAGGGGGGAAGCGGTAGATGTGGTATATCTTGACTTTAGTAAAGCTTTTGATACTGTCTCACATGACCTTCTCATAAACAAATTAGCGAAATTCAATCTAGATGGAGCTACTATAAGGTGGGTGCAAAACTGGTTGGGAAAACATTCCCAGAGAGTAGTTATCAGTGGTTCACAGTCATGCTGGAAGGGCATAATGAGTGGGGTCCCACAGGGATCAATTCTGGGTTCGGTTCTGTTCAATATCTTCATCAATGATTTAGATAATGGCATACAGAGTACACTTATCAAGTTTGTGGACGATATCAAGCTGGAAGGGGTTGCAAGTGCTCTGGAGGATGGGATTAAAATTCAAAATGATCTGGACAAACTGGAGAAATGGTCTGAAGTAAATAGGATGAAATTCAATAAGGACAAATGCAAAGTCCTCCATTTAGGAAGGAACAATTAGTTGCACACATACAAAATGGGAAATGACTGCCTAGGAAGGAGTACTACGGAAAGCGATCTGGGGGTCATAGTGGACCATAAGCTAAATATGAGTCAACAGTGTAACTCTGCTGCAAAAAAAAGTGAACATCATTCTGTCATGTATTAGCAGGAGTGTTGTAAGCAAGACACGAGAAGTCATTCTTCTGCTCTGCTCCGCGCTGATTAGGCCTCAACTGGAGTATTATGTCCAGTTCTGGGCGCCACATTTCAGGAAAGATGTGGACAAATAGGAGAAAATCCAGAGAAGAGCAACAAAAATAATTAAAGGTCTAGAACACATGACCTATGAGGGAAGATTGAAAAAACTGGGCTTGTTTAGTCTGGAAAAGAGAAGACTGAGAGGGGTCATGATGATAGTTTTCAAATACGTAAAAGGTTGTTACAAGGAGGAGGGAGGTAAATTGTTCTCGTTAGATTCTGAGGATAGGACAAGAAGCAATGGGCTTAAATTGCAGCAAGGGAGGTTTAGGCTGGACATTAGGAAAAACTTCTTAACTGTCAGGGTAGTTAAGCACTGGAATAAATTGCCTAGGGAGGTTGTGGAATCTCCATCATTGGAGATTTTTAAGAGCAGGTTAGACAAACACCTGTCAGGAATGGTCTAGATAATACTTAGTCCTGCCATGAGTGCAGGGGACAGGACTAGATGACCTCTCAAGGTCCCTTCCAGTCCTACGATTCTATGATTTTATAAAAGAGAAGCTTCTAATTTGTATGGCTGGGCAAGGGTGCTGGAGCAATTTGTATAGTGGGGGAGCTGAGAGCCATTGAACCCAACTGCAATCCCTTTATATGTTGGGAACCACTTCAAGCTAGGGAATGTGGCAGCACCCCTACTTCCAGTACCTATGTGGCTGGGAAGGAAACCACAAAGCTGTGAGCCGAGTGTAAATGGTGCGGCTGCTGCTATTGCTTTTCTGGGCTTCCAGGGTGAGCTTCATTCCCTCTGTTCAGCATTAGAGTGACTGGAGGAGTAGCAGCGATGGCCCCTTCTGACTCTTCTGGGCTCTTGGTTTCTCCTGTCCAGGACCCGCAGAGAGGAATCAGTCTCCTGCAGGCCCAGCCTCCCCTCTGGCAGGCCTGCTCCCTCCTCAGCCCTAGCTCTCCCAGGGGCTGTTCCTCAGGGAGAGCTGCTCAAGAAAAGGTTCACATGGACAAGGGTCCACACACACACAATGGGTTCCCACAGGGGTTAATTCATGAGCCTGCCTCCCTGGAGATCTGGGGTCTGGCATAGGTTAAGCAGGGAGGGAAAAAGAGTAATAACAGTGTCATGGTCTAATCACTAGTGCACATGCTTCACCACAAAAGCCACCGCAGTGCGGGGTACAGTCTATTGCAGCTGGCAGGGCTCTCAGGAGAGGCCCAGGGCTAGAATAATGGGGGGAGGAGGAAGGAGCTACAGGGCAGGAGTGAGGTACATCTGCACCTGGGGAGACCCAGGAGTGAAGCAGCAGGCAAGGCTGCAGACCAGACTGGAGTGGTGGATGAGGCTACAAGTCAGGAACGCAGTGCACTGGCAGAGCGTGGGAGGGCCCAGGACTGGGATAGCAGGGGGCCGCGACTCCCCACTGGTATGAATCCTGGCACAGAGCTGTATTTTTTTATCACAGCATCTGATCCTTTGACTGATTATTGCTTGAAAAGAGACACTTGGTTGGATCAAATGCTTTGTATCCGCTCCCTGCTTGGGTACAAGTCACTTGGCAGGAAGTACCAGGTAAGGGCTGGCCTTGGAGATACAGAGTGAGTGCTCGCTCTGGGGAGTGGGGCTAAGGCTGCAATGGCAGAGGGGTCCAGGATTCAGGAGAGAGGCTTGTGCCCAGCCCCTGCCCAGCCTGTGCGTGGCTCTGCCCACTGCCTCGCTTTCACGACCTCACGGTCCCGTGCAGGCCGCACTCAGAACTACGGCTGTGAGGAGGTTCACACCACACATGTCACGCCTGGCCCGTCAGTGCTACTGAGGAGTTAGCTCACAGATGCTGTGAACCACTGAAATCCCTGGAGACGGGAGCCACAGCAAGCAAGAGCAGCACGGAGGCCAAGCTAGGAGCTGTCTGGAGGAAGCCTCCCCTCAGTGCTACGTTATTAATTCGCTGGGGTAACTGGTTTCCCCACTGAGCTTTCTCAGTCCCCTCCTGGATGCTGTAAGATTTCAGTCAACACTGACAAAGCAAAATCAACTTTGGGCCCTGGTTTAACTCCCCAGAGGGGCTGTTACACTCGTAACCCCTGGTTGCCTGGATTTTCTAATGTGAACCATTAATCCATGCTGCACTAGTACTCAGAGGAGCAAGGATCCACATGGAATATGTGCGGAAAGCTACAGCGCTGCAACATTGAAGCTGATAGTTCAATCACACAGATCCTGGGAAATTCCAGTTCAAGCTTCCTGCAATAACTTTACTGCTGCCTCTGTACATGTATGCACTACAATAGGGTTTCATTGGGTGAACACACAGTGCTGGGCGATGGGACCTATGATCTGGCAAATAATACAAAGCAAACACAAATAATACATAGGATCCTATGACCCAAAATACAGCTAGAGTAGGTAGCACTCTGTGTTTTCTCTGCATATGTTGTGAGATCATGTAGAGAAACCCCAAGGTACTGCATGCACCCATGGGGCAGACATTGTACTATGGGAATCTTATTTCCTGACTCCGTAATATACAATTAATATCTTAAAGTTTAATATTGCAATGACACAGATCTTGTGTATCATTGCCAGCTCATAACTGAATGTGTGGTAGTGCCTGCTGGACACTGAGTACCTTTGTCTTTTTGGTACTGAGAGAAATGTTATCTAGATGGCTGGGCAGGAATAAGGGCTTTGAGAATCTGTCCTCAGAAAGATCACACCTATCTCTGTCACTCATGCTCTTTCTAGTGGTCAGCCTGTATATCAGCAGGCTTCCTCTGACATGAGGTCTTCCCTGCATTCTCTCCTTTGTGCCTCTGCGGGGTCAAACACCTGGGGGTTATTTTGAGTCTGCACGCTTCAAGAGTGGCCTGCTTTCAGAGGCATTGAGCACCTGCGGCTCCCTTTTATTCGGGTTGGACGTGTGGGTGCTCAGCATCTCTGGAGAACCAGCTCACATTTATTTAGGTACCTAAATATGGATTTAGGAATCTGACTTTAGGTTGAACATTTTGGCCCTATCCTTTTGCAGGTTCTTTATTTGGCAAGCGTTTCTGATAGCCAGGGGAGGAGTTGGGGGTTGAACGATGAGTGGCGGTGCTTGAGAACCCACCGTTTTTTCTGTTTTGCTCCCAGGTGTTCGGAAAGAACAATGTGTGGTTTTGGGTCATCTTCTCAGTCATCCACATCGTGGCCTCGCTGGCTCTCAGCACCCAGATCTACTACATGGGCCGTTTCAAAATAGGTAAGCCCAGTGGCTTAAGAGAAATGGGCTTTTTGCCCCAGGTAATTACGTTCCTCTCGCTCCCCACCCTGAATTGGGGTACGAGAAATAGTAACCACGGCAGCCTATGCCACCTCTGCAAAGTCAGTCTGGCTGCCAGTGCCTGTGCTCCAAGCCCAGGGGAATCCCACTTTCTTAATGCTGTCTTCTTGTTCTGACACCTCTGCTGCCTGGTGCTGGGAGAGCCCAGCACAACAACCCACTTTGTGGCACTCCAGCTACAGGGTTCCCAAGGATGCTGTCACAGGGACTCTCTGCCCAGAGTGTTTCTCTCTGTTATGTGGCCCCCAGAGGTGGTGCTGTACCTGGGAGCACTCCAGTATTCCTGGAGCTGTTAAACCACCCAGAGCTCAGAGAAGCAGCTGGGAGACGTCTGCTCTCCTACCTAGACGTGGAGGCCCCACACAGCTGTTGCGCTCCATTCATGAATCTCTTTCTCCTTTCTCTTCTGCTGTCCTTGGCCTCAGATGTCTCTGACACAGGTAACCAGCAGCTCCCTTTCTTCCCTGTTTGGATTGAGTGAGCAGCAATGGAGCAAATGGACGGGGAACGTGTGTTCCTTGAGCCTGCTGTGTGGGTTCTTTATGAGTGAAATCAGTGACAGAGTGTGGGCCACATAGGGTGACCAGACAGCAAGTGTGAAAACTCTGGGCAGGGGGTGGGGGGCAATAGGAGCCTATATAAGAAAAATACCCAAACATTTGGACTGTCCCTATAAAATCGGGACATCTGGTCACTCTAGGGCCATAGGAAGTGCACACGGCAGCAGAACCACATCCGTTCCACTACAGAAAGGGGGCTGCGGTCGGAGCAGGCGCTCTGGACTCTGTGCCAGTTCCACACATGCCTCTGAAGGGGATGGGCCTGTGAGAATGTGGAACTATCTGCCACAAACCCTCCAGTCCGGGCAGTGCAGTAGTTTCAGGGGCTGAAGGAGGAGCTGCCCTGCAGCCTGAGGGGAGGATTCCAGCCCCTTCAAGACTCTGCAGCCATTTTCTCTGTGGGTGGGACCGAATGAATCTTTCCCTAGGTGCAAATTCCTTAGAGAAGGGAAGTGTGGAGAGTGCTTGGCCTTTCCCTATGCCTCAGCACATGCTCCTGCCTCCCTCTGAGGATCAGCCACAGAGTATGCCAGGTACATGCCGGGGGGACTCTTGGACAATGCCAAGGGGTGATAGGTGGGTGTTGAAATTCTGCATGGCCAAATGCCATTCAGCTGACAGCTGTCTGTATTCCAGTGTCCCCTTGTGGCATTGACGCCCCCTGCACTGTGAATCATTGTGAGCTGCTGCACCAAAGATTTGCTTCCCAAAGGGAGGGCAAAGCAATCCGGCTTGGTGGGTGGGGGCTCCCCATTTGCATGCCCTCCGCAGTTAGTGTCACCCTGCTCCCTGGGTAGCGATACCATCTCACTGCCCCTGTCAGGGCTACTCGGCTGGATACATTGGCTTTCCTGTCCTTATCTCTGGCAGACTTTGGGATTTTCCGCCGAGTGGTGATGGTGCTGTACACGGACTGTTTCCAGCAGTGCAGCCGGCCAATGTACATGGTAGGTAGTTTCCCGGGCCCCAGCCTGTCCTTGGCAGTTACTCAGTTGCCAGCTAGGGAGAGGTTAAAACTGTGCAGAGCGTGTGCAGGCAGCACATGTGGCTCTTCAAATGAGTGGACAAAGAAATTTTTTTGGAAAACCCTCTCCAACAAAAAAACCTTCTGTCCTTGGTCTGGAATTCCACACACTTTGTCTTAGGCCGGAGGAGGCTTTTGAGGGGAGTTTGAGGTGAACTGGTCAAGGAAGGGGGATATTTTTCTTGGTGGATTTTTTTAAAATCTATCGTTTGGAAGATGTTAGCATAGGGAGGCCAGCACTGCATTCTGAACAGTCGCTGTCCTACAGCCTTACCCTGGGAAAGCCTGTTGTTGCTTTAGCTGTAGAGCAGGGGTAGGCAACCTATGGCACAAGTGCCGAAGGCGGCACGCGAGCTGATTTTCAGTGGTACTCACACTGCCCGGGTCCTGGCCACCAGTCCGGGGGGCTCTGCATTTTAATTTAATTTTAAATGAAGCTTCTTAAACATTTTAAAAACCTTATTTACTTTACATACAACAATAGTTTAGTTATATATTATAGACTTATAGAAAGAGACCTTCTAAAAATGTTAAAATGTATGACTGGCACGTGAAACCTTACATTAGAGTGAATAAATGAAAGGAAACTTCTGAAAGGTTGCCGACCCCTGCTGTAGAGCTACAGCCGCTGTTATTCCTGCCTCACCCTGGTGCAGACGGCATTTTGCAGACAAAAACAAGATGTGGTTGTTACCTAAGTCCCTTAAACTCACTTCTTGTCAGAGGCCGTTCAGCACTGACTACAGCCTGGCGCCTCGTGATCCTTATGGGCCAAGCCATTCCTGTCTGTCTCAGGTGACTGAATTTTTGAGCAGTTAGGCTCCACACACCCCATCTGTTACTTTTTTAAAAGATGCTTCTTTTACTTCTCCTGGGACACAACAGACTGTGAATTTCCCAAGCAGTCTACGACCACGTGGATCTTAAGAAAACTCTGTTAATTAGGAATAGAAATTCAGACCTACAACACCAAAACAAAGTGAATGTGATGAAAGCAGGTTTGGCTCAAAGGGACATCTTCCACTTAAAAAGTCTGCAAAGTTTTTCACCTGTTATAGTTGCTACAGTTACTTACAAGAACTACCCAAGCTCACTGTAACTGAAAATGTTGGGGGGGAGGAGTTCTCTTATGTGTTTGACAGCGCTTTGTGCTTAATCGTTTTCCCTGTTTCCCTTGTGTAGTCAGTTCCTTTCTTTGTGTGAGAGAATTTTTTTTTTTTTTTTTTTTAAGAATTAGGAAAAATACTATTTGTAAAACCACAAAAACTGACCAGGAGATTCAGGGGCTGGTGCATTACCGGAAACATCTTGGGACTCCTTTTTAGATTTCCACTTAGCAATATCCCTTTAAAATCCATAAACATTGGAGAGATTTGTTTTCCTAGCACAAATGTTCACCAAAAAAAGGATTTGGCAGTCACGCATTCATGTATTTGTGAGAGGCAAATTTTAAATCCAGAAGAGCGAGTGTCTTGAACTGCCGTGACAAACTTCTCTGCCTGAACTCTTCACCACATTTTGTATAGCATTGGTGAAGACTGAACATTAATCATCAGTGATTATTGTGCCTTCTCCCCAGGACAGAATGGTGCTGCTCATTGTTGGAAACCTGGTCAACTGGTCCTTGTAAGTAGTAATGGGGTGTGCGTGTTTCAGCATTGATTTTTGTAGGTGGCTGGAATGGGGGTAGAAATGTAGTGGTCTCTATGTGGGACTCTTTCAGATCCTTCTGCTGGATTTCAGCAACCCTAAAGTGAAGGTGAGTTCCGGGCTTTACAGAGCTGAAACCAGGGGCATGACCCTGTTAGAGCTGAGAAGCTAAAATGGGTCAGGCCTGCTCAATATGTACTTGGGAGACCTCCAGCAAAACAGAGGTGTTGCAGACTGCAGTGTTGGTGGTTTTGTAGGTGGCACTTGTCCGTCCCCTCTGGGTATGGCACGCTGTGCATGGAGTAGCCTACCCAAGCTAGCCTGAATCCAGCGAGTGTGGCTAAGAACATCAGTGGAGACAATGCAGTGCAGGTTTCAGCGTAGGTAATACAAGGCCCAGGGTACGTACTCGGCTCCCGAGACCTCACTGTGTGGTCATCACTGCTGTTGTCACCATGCTAACTGTATTTAAGCTTGCTAGCCCCTGAAATGCTTGTGCTGTGTAGACGCACCCTGAGTCAGGACTCATCCAGCACCCTGACATGCTGTTGAATCATGTTGCTAGAGGGGCCAGTTCTTGGATGAGATGTAAAATCAAATCCTAGCCTCTTGTTAAAGTTCCCTTGATGCCATTTCACAAGCAAATTCCTTGTTAAAACCTAGTTTGGGTGATTTCATTGTGCCACCTCAAATCCACCCTGCAGAATTCTTCATTTTCTGGCCTGCCTTAATTTCCTCCAACAGCCAGGATCACCAAAACGCATTGTGCACTGGCCACTCCCCAGGGGTGAAAGTAAGTTCGGCCACTTACTGGTACGGGCGGGGGGCGCTCTGGTCCCCGGAAGGGGCGGGGCCTCGGACGGAAGGGATGGGGCTGGGGTCAGCATCCCCGAAGCAGCCCTTTCAGGCCGCCTGTACCGCGCCACCCGGGGCTCCCGTGTTGATTTAAAGGGCCCGGGGCTCCGGACGCCACTGCTGGCCTGCTGACAGGGGAGGCAAAAGGGGCAGGGACATTAAAGCACTGCTGCGGCAATGCTTTAATGTGGGCGGGGTATGGGCCGGTGCAGGTTCTTACCGGTACGGAGTACCGGCCCGTACCGGCTCACTTTCTCCCCTGCCACTCCCCTGCACCAGGGCTAGGGCAGGAACAGCTGGTGTAGCTTTGGCGTAGCTGCGGATTTCCCTACATGGAGGGTGCTGCCACTGTAAGGCAGCTTTCCAGGAATGTCGTGCCCCTGGAGTGGTTCAGAAGAGACATATGCATGGCCAAAGATCTGGCCCTGTGATCACTGAAATGACGCCACCTCTGGCTGCTTAATAGTCCACATCCATGGCACAACCACCCAGGAAAGGGAGCGAAGAAGAATCCAAATTCAACTGAAAACCAAGGGAGGAATTTAGGGTGTCAGAATGTAACTTTTCAGCTGTAATGTAGCTCCTAGCTTATGCTCCTAGTCAATGTCGAGTGTAATTTTAACAGATAGTCTGTGTGCCCGATTGTTTGTGTGGATTGGATCTTCCCAACGGCAGCACGCCACAGGAAGATGTGACTGCAAAAGACAAGAAGTTGGCAGGGGCTCTGGGGCAGGTGAAGGCCCTGAAACTACTTGAACGCCTTCATTTAAAACTGACTAGAGATTTCAAGCTGACTGTGAAGTGGATCCAAGTGGCAGATATCCCCTGCTGCCCAGTAGGTCCAGGGAGGAAGGGGGTCCTGCAAGCCAGTAAAAGGGGCAGCAGGGTGCGCGCTAGTCATTTCCTCTCAGACTCTCGCCTGCCCACTCACAGCTTCTGAATACGGAGCAGGAAAGACAAAATAGTGGCAAACAAGATGGGAAACCACAGAAGTGAGGGCAGGAGCGTGATATATGGGTTGGCTGCATGGGGGTGGGGGGAGGGTGGGCTAGGACTCCTGGGTTCTGTTCTTAGCTCTTCCACCGACTCCCTGTGGCAAATCACTTCCCCCCGACCCTGCCTTAGTTTCCCATTTGTAAAATAGGACATAGAGTATTTACCTGCCACCACAGAGGGCTGTGAGGCCAAACCTGTGTCTGTCGAGTGTCCTGTGATAGCAGGAGCAGTGTGTGATTGACGCATTCTGGAGTCTCCCTCCCCAGCATGGGTGAGGGAGTTGGTTAATGTGTCCGTCTCTGTCCCTCCTTTCTCTCAGTGCTGTCTTTGGACTGGTGTATCGGCCAAGGGACTTTGCCTCCTACATGCTGGGGATCTTTATCTGTAACCTACTGCTGTATCTGGCCTTTTATATCATCATGAAGGTAAAGGAGGCAGCTCCCGCTGCCTGTTATGCTCTTGGGGTTTGCCCTTATTTCCTATGCCTTCCCTATGGGGGAGCAAAGACCTTTCGTGCAGCAGTTCCTTGTGTGAAGGGAGGCCGGCTGCCCATTGTCTGCTCCCCTCGCTGCCCAGTGTCAACTCCCGCTGGGGACTTGCTGATTCTGCAGCGCGGGGGGCCTTGGTGTTAGGGGCTGGGGGGGGCGGAGTCTATTGGCGATACATGATCAACTGTTTTTTACAGAAACGTGGGGAAGCCACATATCAGTCTACTTTACACTATGGGGACTCCAGAGCACCTATCTCCTAGGTCGCGCTGTTGCTGGGAGCAGGGGTTTCTGGGTAATTTCCACGCAGGATGCCCTGCACTGAGGGATGCATTAGGAGGATAGGTTGAGCTCTTATAGCTGCAACACTTGTGATTGCCTTGCCAAGGAGCCGTCGCAGGCAGCCCATCTTGGGTGTCTCAAACCGAGCTTGTAAAACTCCTGGGCTGGCATCAGCAAGAGGATGCAGGGCGTTGTATAGTATTGCAAGCCCGCCAGACGCTGCTTGTTATGTCTCTTTGCAGAGTGCAGACTGGGCCTTAGGTTCTCCCGAAAGGACAATAAATGAAGCCAGAGCTTTCAGAAATTTGAAGAGGCAGATGATTTTCTGATCCAAAATTGAGACTAATAGATGCCCTGTGCTACTGACTACACCCTCCTGCTTTCAGGGGTGTGCTGGGTTAGACCTAGCACTGTGCCTTTGCTGTGATTGTGTGCACAGCTGGATGGTTCCTGGAAAGGACAATATATGTTGCCTCTCTGGGCTGATTTTTGAGGCCTTGTTCCTTTTGATTGTTGCAGCTCCGCAGCTCTGAGAAGCTCCTGCCCATTCCACTGTTCTGCATCGTGGCCACAGCCGTGGTTTGGGCTGCAGCCCTTTACTTCTTCTTCCAAAACCTCAGCAGCTGGGAGGTAAAGGTCACAAATTTATCTGTCTGGAGCCCCATCTCTCTGTCTCTCTCTCTCTTCCTCCATCACTTCTGCTCCCTTTTCCTTCCCCTGTCCATACTTCTGAATATCCCTTTTTATCCTGGAAAAAATGCTTTTGGAAAAGGCGTCTGGATCATTAATAACAGTAAATGGCAAAGAAAGGGCAAACTCCTTCAGTCTATTGGAAGGATGGGGACTATTACAGACGTGAGCCAAAAATAACTGACTCTAGCACAGGAATAGCCAAGGGCATCATGTACCACACTGTTGAGCCTGTGTGTTCCTTCTTACGCTCCCATGAATTGAGAGGGTGGTGTGAAAGTGATCCAGAAAGAGCACTGGCTGTTGGTGGAGAGAAAAAATATAGCTATGCCTTGGTAGGTCTGTAACATGAGATCTTGTAGAAGCTGACAGATCTAGAACTACTCCAGGTGGGTGTTTCTTTTCTCCTGCTTCTGTTTGTATAGAGGGGAAAGGGTTTTGTCTTTCCAGTGTCTTTCTAGATTCTCCTATGCTCTGAATGCTCACCCTGCAGCATTCATGGCCCCTGGACACAGTGTTCATAAAGAATATTGATTTAAGATTTTGGTCTGGAGGAAGCACAGAGCAGCTGATAAAGAAGTTAGCTTCTACGCCATGGTGGTGTAGCCATGTCAGTCCCAGGATATTAGAAAGACAAGATGGGCGAGATAACATCTTGTATTGGACCAACTTCCATTGGTGAGAGATACGAGCTTTCCAGCTTACACGGAGCTCTTCTTCAGGTCTGGGAAAGGTACTCAGAGTGTCCCAGCTAAATGCAAGAGTGAGCAGATAGAACGTGCACAAATGACTTCTGCCAAACTAAGGGACCATTCAAGGTGAAGTGCCCCGTTAACAACCCTGTAGCCATAGGACAAAAGGGGGGAATTAGTGGGTTACCAGTTGTTGCAATGACCCATCAATCGAGTGTCTGTATTAAGACTATGGCTGTGTCTACCCTATGGACCTTGCAGCAGCACAGCTGTACCACTGTACTGTCTCCTGGGTAGCCGCTCTGTGCCGACGGGAGAGAGCTCTCCTCCTGCCAGCATAACTAAACCACTCCCAACGAGCGGCGGTAGCTGTGTTGGTGGGTGTGTTTGTTTCCCACAGATATAGCGCTGTCCACACCGGTGCTTTTGTCAATGTAACTTATGTCCGTCAGGGGAGTGGTTTTTTCACACCTGGCTGACCGAAATTTTGCTGACAAAAATGCTAGTGGAGACAAAGCCTATGATTTTTAGTGTCTAGCAGAGCTATGAATTTCAGCTCCCAGGTTCATCTTTTGAAAGTGTGCACGCTTCCTTTGCAGATGAGGACTGAGAGGTCAGACACAGAGTGATCGCTCTGTGAAAAGTGTTCACCCACAGGTGACAGGGTGTTTTTGTCTTTTACCAAAACTTTTTCAAAAGACGAGCCTGGGAGCTTAAATTAATTCCTCTGCTAGACACCAAAAATCAGGGACTGAACAGAGACTCTGGATTTATGGCTTATTACAACAATCTGTAACCCACCAACCCCCTCTTTTTGTCCTCTGACTGCAGAGGTGCTAGCAGGCCAGGCTATCTTGAATGGTCCCTTACAATATGTGCTAACTACTTTTGCTAAACAATCTGTTCCACCCTGCATTTAGCTGTGACTCTGAGAGTTCCTTCCCCAGTCATAGAGTTGCCAACTCTCCAGGATTGTCTGGGAGTCTCCAGGAATTAAAGATTAATGTTTAGTTAAAGATTATGTCAAGTGATGAAACCTCCAGGAATACGTCCAACCAAAATTGGCAACCCTATTCTCAGCTGGAAGACCGAAGCCGCCGAATTACTGCCGTGGGCAGCTGAACATAGAAGCTGCCGCCGAATTGCCGCCGCTGCGGAAACGCGCGTGCCACCCTAAGGGCATATGGACTGCCCCCGCCGTCCGTGGCGGCAATTCGGCATGCTGCTTGGGGCAGCAAAAACACACGGACTGCCGCCCCTTGCAGATTGCCGCCCCAAGCACCTGCTTGGAATGCTGGTGCCTGGAGCCGGCCCTGGGTGAAGTGCCAGATAAAACAGCTTTTACTGTATAAAGAAGAGAGACTGAGTGGGAAGGGAAACTGAGGACCAATGTCACTGGGCAGGTCAGTGGCACAGCAGGGTATCTGAAAGCTGAAGTGAACAAATTGAGAGTAGATCTCGGGTGCACATTTTTAACCGTGAGGGTCACTACCATTGGAACAAGTTACCTTGGGTTTCGGTGGGTTCTCTGTCTCTGGAAGATAAGTTGTAACTTGACCAGAATTACTGGGGAAATTCTATGGCCTGTTTCATACCAGGGGTCAGACTAGATGGTCACCATGGTGCCTTCTGCCCTCAGAAGCTATGAATCCGGGAGTAGAAGGCATGTCTCCAGACTCCAAGTCCAGTGTTCTAGCCCCTCTCTGTCTCCTCATGCTACCTCCTCACTCTTACTAAACAGACGCCTCTCCCTGGTGCAGCTCTTTGGTCTGACATCCCACATGGTGCCGAAGGGTTAGGCCGGGGGAGTTTTGTGAAGTGTTCGGATGGGCGATGCTGGCAACGTGCCATCCAAATGTCTGTCCCCTCTCTGTGTGAGAGAGAGGATATGGGAGCCTGCTCCTCTTCAGCCCTCTGCGCTCTCTCCCTAGGAGACCCCGGCGGAATCCCGAGAGAAGAATCGCCCATGCATCCTGCTGGGCTTCTTTGATGACCATGACGTCTGGCACTTCCTCTCAGCAGCCGCCTTGTTCTTCTCCTTCTTGGTGAGCTTCTCTCTCACTCCATCTCCTGCACATTCCCCTTCCACCTCTCTCTCCTGATCTTGTTCTTCATCCCTCAGTCTATTCCCCCATCGTTCCCCATTCCCAGCTTTCTTCTATTTCAGTCTGGCTGGGGCACGTATGTAGCCTTGGCCGTGCTGGCACCTAGTGGTGTTGTGCTACTTCCTGACCCCTGTGCACACAGCCTACTTCGGGGAAGCATCAACCCCATCCTTGACTTGTCTTTCCACCTGCAGTGCTCCTGAGAATGCCCCTGCAAGGGGATGCTCCAACGCCGAGTTCAACAGCCCTGTCTCCTGCTCTGATTGGGGTTGTCTCGTTTTCCACCCCGCCCCCCTCCTTCTCCCCGTCCATTCTTTTCATGACTTCCTGTCCTGGAGTCCCCTGGAGGATTGTGGCTGATGCAGCCATAAAGGGGCGGGGGGACATTGCCCTTGTTCTCCCCCCTCCTCCCATCTGAGACTCCCTCTTTCTCAGCTGTCTCACTAGCACCCAGGAGGGACCCCAGTGAAGCCCCTAGTATGGAGCTTTAGCCACTCCTGGGCTTTTCTAACTCAAAGCGGCAGGTAAGTTGTATTCGCCAACTGGACTAAACTTTCTGCCCTTCCTGACCTTACTGTGCAATGCCAAGGGCTGCGCTGCCCGTGGGGGTGGGAGAACAAACTGTCCGTGGGCTGGGGGAGGGAGAGAGGCAGCGGAGAGGTGAGGTTGAGCCCTTGTCCCCCTGCTGCCTCTCCCCTGCCCCTCCTGAAGCGCCTCACACAATCAGAGGGAGCAGTCAGTTTTGTTTCCTACCCAGCTGTGCAGTGCCTCGTGCTGCCCTGGTGGCGTTTGATTTCCTGGTGTGTTGGCTTTTCCTACGACTTTAGTGCTGGTGAAAGGTGCTGGGCTCTGTCCTGGGCAGAGAAGCCCTCTAGTCAGCAGCCGCAGAGCAAGTGCAGGCTGGGCAGAAGCACAAGCTACCACCACACAGCCTCGCTCTGAGGATCATCTCCGTCAAGGGAAGGGCAGAGTTCAGTCTCCACAGCCCATTTTGGCCCCAGCCTCTCTGCTGAGGCAACTGACGAGGGGCCAGCCAGTGCCCATTCAGATGGGTTTTTTTTGTGAGGGGGGCACCTGTGTCGCTGCTAGGAAGTGACCTGAGCTCCCCCATCTCATGCCAAGCAGATGGCAGTTAAAGCTGTGGCGCGCGCAGGAGCCGTGTGATGATCCCGCCCTCTCGTTTTAGGTTCTGTTAACGCTGGATGATGACCTGGATTCCGTGAGGAGAGACAAGATCCCTGTGTTCTGAGCGACGGGAGGCGGGGTGGGGATGGCGTTCTTCATCTGCTCGGTGGAAGGAGCAGAGCCGGCAGCCAGCATTGTCTGAGGGGAATGAACCTCCTGTTGTACAAACAGCACTGACATCCCAGCCGGGCGGAGAGGAAGGAGCAGATAGATCCCACACCAGCAAATAGGAGGTTTCTGTAATAAATGAGGCAAGACCTGAAAGGCAGACAGAGCCCTGCCTGTTCCTCCTCCCTGCCACTCATTGGATCAGATGTGGCCATCCAGCATCCTGGAGTTGAGTGCAAGGCAGATGGGTAGTGCTTTGGCTGGTTCCTCTCCCAGTGGCTGCTGGAAGTCACGCAGGAGTGAGGGAGCTGTGGCCATCTTCATTAAGGGTAGTGTGTTCCTCCAGAGGTGACTTAAACTGTGTTCACCTTCTCCTGCAACCTCCGCCACCCTGAGAAAAGCCACTCAGCAGTCGTGAGCTGCCCCAGGGAGCAGTCTCTTTCTTTCGCTCACTGCCTGGCACCAACCCCAGCAGTGCAATGGAACATGAGACACAGCAAGCCCCTCGGATGGGGAAGAGCATCTGACACTAGCTCTTGACTCCTTTACCTGCCTTTATGTTGTGTTGCACGTTCTCTCCCATGAGTATGGTCGTCCGGGGCGATGCAGGTCCCCGTCACATTTGTAGCTGTTCCCTGCACCCCACGGGCCACTACCGTCAACACTGCTACTCTCTGCATCTGACCACGTCCACGGGTCCCTGCAGCCTGCCCCGGGAAGTGTTAGCTCTCACCTTGTGCCAGCCTGAGGAGTGCCTGCTGGGGCTACAGGTAGCAAACAAAGACCAGCCTCAAATCTGTAGCCCCAGCCTTAAGCTTGAGCTACTTCATCCTGCAGCTGGAAGAACCTCAGGCCAGTGAAAGGCAATGGGCCGAATGAACTGTTCCACCTGAAAAAGCAACAGCCCTGGGAGATGGTGCTCGACTGTGGTGGGCTCCTACTACCCACGTTCTGGAAGCCCCAGATGCCGACGTGTTCGCTCCTCCTTGGCCTCCCTCCCTGTGCTTTTCGGTGGAGGAAGAGTTCATGGTTGGCTCTTGCCTGGAGATCAGTTCACTGGTAGCTCCCCTCTTGCATCTGAAATGACATCCTGTGACCCTAACACAGCCACTCTGCATTAGAGTGCTCCCTTTGCTGTCCACTCCCTACATGGGTGTTTAGAAAAGGGAGCTGTGGAATTACAGCCTAGTGCAATCATGCATCAGGGCATTGTCCTGTTCGTACTGGTGGCAGTTTTGCTATTGACTTCAGTGAGAGCAGGGTCAGGCCTATTGCGAAGAAGCTACTTATGAACCTCAGTCTTTCAGGGTTTCTGAATTTACAACCAATCATTTGCTCGGGACTGAAAGCTAGCAAAGAAGGCTCCCACCACAGAAGAGAAATGTCCAAACCAAACGCTGTTTCCCCTCGGCACTGCTGCAGCCACAAAATAGATTTTGGATTTTTGTTAATGGCGTCTGCATTTTTACTGTTGCCTGAATTGCCACATCATTTAAAAACATGAACAAGGTGTGAAATGTTGCAGGTGTTGTGGCTAAAAGGTGACCCGCGTTGCTAATTTTGAATTTAAAAATAGTGTCAATTACTGAGGCCTCCTGGAACGTTTTTTTAAAAAGTTGCTATTGGAGTATTGTTGAATTGTCAAAAAAGGGTGTGTGTGTGTGGGGCGTGGGGGTGTTTAATTCTATGGTAACTATTACACAGAGGCCCCGGGCCACTAGCATTTACTTTGGGGAAAAAGTCTACGGTGAAGCTGTGCTCTGAAAAGTGTCCCTCTCCTAGATGTCATATTGATTGGTTGAAATTTGTTAAGACTACAAATAAATGAGGGTTTTTTCTAATTCCCAGCCCTCTGACTTCAAGCTGGGTTCTTCTTATCTTATGCATTAGAACCAATAAGAAAAGTTGTGCAGACCCAATTCTGCTTTTACCCATACCTGTACAATCACACTGCTGGCAGTGGGTGTAATTAAGAGTAGAAACTTGGTTTCTCAAGTTGGGTACCCAAAATCAGTGACCCCTTTTGAAAAGGTTGGCCTAATGTTTTGGATAAACTGTGGGAAAGAAACTGCAACCCCTCAACTGTTCGACAGTCAGTTTATTTCACTGCTGGCACAGTTGAACTTGTTGGACTGTGAATAATCCACATCTGTTACAAAATCTCCCACCAGCTCTCACCATATGTTCTTTGTTTAGAACAAATGTCACAGTCCAGGATCTGCTGCGCAATGGAACAAAGCTGTGGAGGAGGAGACTAATACGAATGAGGGAGAAAGAGGTTCAGGAAGGTCCCTAATAAGGATTTAATTTTTTTTGGACAGTAAGATCCCATATTACCTGTAGTAAGGATGAGCTTTTACATATACAAAGTTCATGCAAACAGCATTAGACGTAGCCCTACCTGTGTCCCTTTGGTGCTACCCTAAGCAGTATCTGAACACCCCTCTACTTTGACTTAATAAGGAACTCACCACCAGAGGTTGGTCTAATAAAACCTATTACCTCACCCTCCTTGTCCCTCTAATATCCTGGATGCAACATAGCTACAGCCACACAGCAGCCAACACCTCAGGACACCCCTCTGTGAGAGCTGGGAGGCATGACAGAGCTGGGTGCATGGGGACATGTGGTGGCCCTGCTGTCAATTAGAATAGGCTAGCGCCTGCCTTCTCCTAGTCTCGCTACACCCTCCAGGTGAACAGTCAGCTGCTGAGAGCACACCGGCAGAGAGCAGTTCTCTCTGATGGCAGAGAGCAGCTTCCCTTCGAGACTCACTTGGCTCAGGTCTCACTGATCCGGCTCAGCTAGGCATAAGCCCTACATTGAGTGTAACTTCAAAAGAACTGCTAGGCTGAGGAAGATTAGGGCTGTAAGTCCTTTTCCCCCACTCCCATCACCCTGCTTCCCCCACTCCAGCTAACGTAGGGCTGTCATCTCACCCTTGCAGTCACAGCTTGTGCTTAGAGAATGGGTAACAAGGGCCTTGCTCTCATGTGTGTATAAATATATATTTATAGTGTGGCTCTGGCACAACCACATGGGGCCAATTGCATTCCCTGCTGGGCACCATGTTACCAGACAGCTACTGCCAACTTGGAGACGGGGGCGAGTAGATGTCAGAGCAACAGTTGGAGGGATTGATATAGACAGAAACATTAGAAGTGCTACCCATTCAGTTTGGCTAAATGATAAATCAAGGGGAACATGAGTCGACTGTGCAAACGTGAAGAGTATAACCACAAAGGAGGAAGCGGAATTACACAGCAGAGGGTGGGAGAGCGCTAGCTCGAAGGAAGGGCATGAAACTAAGGCAGGCACTGTAGGCTGACTAGGAGGAAAAGTTGCTCACCCACCAGAGGTAGCAGGGGGATGGACTAGTCTCCTAAGGGAAGGGACAGAAGTGCCAATATTTGTGGTTTTAAATCACGCTTAGCACGAATATTGTAAATGTCCAATAAAGAACCATCATGTATTGGCACCTGTGGACAACTGAGTGGCTAGATTCACAAAGGGATTTTAGGGGCCTAGTTGCTAAGGTACAACATTTAGATATTCAGAACACCTACTCAGCTAATGCCTAAATCTGGAGATGCCTAATGGCCCTAGGCACATACACTGCTGCTGCTGGGGCGGGCCCCCTGGCACCTAAATGGCTGCTGGTGCACTTGTGCAAAGCCGCCCAAGTCCTGATGAGGCTAAATTGCTCAGTGACTCACGCCTAAGCCTCAGTGGGCCTCACACACTAGCCATGCCCCACCCAACTCACCTGCTGGTCCAAGACTAGTAGGTGTGTTCAGAGCATGCCCACCCCACATAAAGGCCACCATTGGGCTGGCGAATATTACGCTGTCGCCCAGTGCGGCGGTAGGACAGACTCCTTGGAGACCCACATTCCAGGCCCCTTCTTTGCATCCATGACTAACTCTTGCATACATTGTGGAACAGTTTCAACAGCAGTGCTTGAAAGCCCCACCCCAGAAGCCACTGGTTAGGACACACTCCAGGAGGTTCAAGTCCTTGCTCCAAACTAGACCGAGTATTTGACCCCCAGGTTTTCCACTGCCTGGGGCTAAGGGTGGCACAGCACCACTATCACCTTGGCTTTTTTTTTGTGTGTGTGTGTGTGTGCAAGAAAGGGCTGATGTGATTTAGGCACCTAACTCCCAGAGAGGCACTTAACTCTCAGATGACAATCCTGGGTGCCATAGTCCAGCCCAGAATTAGGCATTTAAATCCCTTTGAGGGGTGGAGTTTAGTTCCTACTCACTTCCTCCTACTAGCTTAAGCAGCGCCCGCTCCGCTTGCTGGCTTTTGTGGCTCCCATTCTTGGGCACCTATATTGGCCCCTGCATTGTTGGGCAAACCTGGGCACCTAACTGTAAAGTCCACTGGATAGCAGGGTGCCTAGATGTTAGGTGTTGTAAATACTCAGCCTAAGTCTCCCTTGTCACACCCATCCTAGGTAATCTACTCAATAGGTGTCTCCCACCTGTCAACCCTTTTGTCATCCTCCCCTCTTTTAAACTAGCCACAATCCTTTATTTTCTCTGTTGAATTTACATGTAGACTTAAAATACAAACAGAAAGCAGTTGAGAGAAGCTACTACCTAGTGGTTGCAGGGGGTACTTTGTTTCCCCTACTTCTTGCTAGGCCTCTGTTCTTTTGCGTTTACAATCTGTTTGGAGTTTGTGCACTGGTGAAACAGTAAGATGTGAACAGGCATTGCACTTCGGCATTGCATGGTAGACCCTCAGTCAAGGAGTGTTAGGGTGGACTAATGTGAGCCATCTGAGAGGTGCAATAAAGCTCTATAGGATAGAGGCTGGACTTAGTACAGTTCGGAAATGAAACTTACATTATCCATATGTAGAAAAAGCAATCAGATCATCCAGGAGAACTCAGAGAAAAGGCTCTGCACAACCACCAATGGAACAGGGGGAGACACACGAGAACTACAGCCATCTGAAGCCAGTTACCAGCAAGAGAGAAGAGTTTATTGTAACTAGAAGGGGATGCAATAATCAAAGAAAACAATTATCAAGGCTGAATACTATGTATATCTCACTCTCAGGAAGTTTTCCTAAGGAGAGGAAGGGAACAGTCTCCCAGGGGAAGAGGGAAGCCCCATTGCTTGGGACATTTAAAACCAGACTAAGCAAAGCATAAGCATACACACCATAGGAAACAATCCCACCTGGCCCCAAGGGTGGGAAATAAACAAGGAGATCTACTGATCTTTTCCATCTCTGATTTGTATGATTTAATGAGGATTTTGTGGGCAGGATTCTACAGTCAGAATGGCAAGCTCTGTTTGCTGCCAACATTCCAATCCAGCTCAGCTAAATTTAGGAACCAAATGTCAATCAAATATACTTTATCTCCAATCAAGTGAGGTCCTTTGTGCGCAAGGTGCTTGTAGCAGGCAGATTTTCTCCACAACTTCAGCAGCTGCGTTTGTAGCAGTAGCAAGCGATAGCTGCTCCATCTCATTGCACACTATTGCTGGAGGGCCTTGAAACCTCAGTCACAAAGGAATGGCTACTGCTACTAACAGAAACCACACAGAAGTGGAAGAGCAAATGAGAAATGCAGTGCCTCATTCTGGTGCTTTCTCACTGGAGAACAGTTGAGAAAATCCATGGGTTTGCTACAAGTAAGTCTATGCAGCTGAAGTGGGGTTTTTTTACCCACAAAAACTTATGCCAAAATAAATCTGTTAGTCTTTAAGGTGACACTGGACTCCTCGTTGTTTTTACAAGTGAGAGTGTCTCTAAAAATCTCCTCTGGAATTTCCTGAGCCTCAAATGTTTAATTTTTTAAAAAAGTATTGTTTAAGAAACAAATTAATTTACAACTTTGTTTTTTCTAGAAACTTGACATACTCTAAACATCGTCCAAAAAGAACACAGTACACAAAGAGTAATTTTAAATTTTTTTAATAAAATACTATAATGTTCATATCTATACAAATAATTATTACAACCATTAAACAAAGTGTTACATTTAACAATAAAAATCTCAAAACTTTGAACAAGATCATGGTTGGGATATTTACACCTGAAAGCAACACATTTGTAAAAAGATGTCAAAATAAACAGAACAAGATCTTATTTACAATTGCAAGATGTTCCTGATCATGTTTATTATACATTTCTGCTCTGGAGTTCCTTTTTCCCTTACAAAATAGTAGTGGGAGTTTCCACTGGGACTATAACCAAGTTATGTACAGCTTGTAGCCGATTGTATACAGCAGAAAATTCTGGACTGAGTATAAATAAAAATATTATGTTATGGAAATCAAGAGCATCTTTGATTACTTTCCTGTGGTGAAATCCATATTGGCATTCCTTCTCACTGTGTTTGTGGGGAAATGGGTAGCGTACATTACCATTTTAGTCATCCTCCTGTTTGTGGGCTATGCAAGAGAATGGCATGACAAAGTTGGAGTCTATATTAAGATTGGGAAAATGGGACAATGTAGTGAGGGATGGGGAAATACCTAAACTTCTCTTATGCGGAATAGTTGTGTGTACACATGAACATTTAGCCACTAAAGAAGGCCACCCATTTACAGATACAAGTGCATTGCAAATGATAACTCTTATTATATTACTCTATCAATGAAAAATATGGTTATCTGCAAATAATCAAGTAATATGTTGCTTTACAAGTTGCACACTTAAAGTAACTGTCATTACCATGAATAGAAGAAGGTTTTGTGACACCATGGCCTTGTTTGCCACAGGAAATTTTTGCTAAAATTTCCAGCCATTGATACAATAGGCTCAGCTGTCATGGGTGTTAGGAACTGCAGGAGTGCTAGTGCAGATAGGGTGTTGGCAGCTGCTGGCCTTCTGCTGGTGACGTAGACCTGCTTTGAGCAGCATTAGACAACATGGTGCTTAAAAAACTAGCGCTCCCGCCCACGTTACGACCGAGAATGCTGGACCAGTGGTAGAAAGAGTTGGAAATACTACCAGAAAAGCCAAGTGTAGCCACAACTAATTAATAGGGGCCTTTATACCATTTGACATCAAAACAAACGCTGGAACAATTTGGCATAAATTGATCTTACTTCTGCACCCTTTCCTCCCAACTGTCTCAAGTCAAAGGAAGATCGATTTAGGACAAACCAGTTCTCCAAAAGGGGAAACGGGGGATAGAGAAAGGAGAATCACAGCTCTCAGTAAGTGTTTGGCTAAATATAGTTATACAGAAGCAAACTACAGAAAAATAGTCTGTTGGTGATATAGCCTCTGGACCTGGGTCAAGAATGGCTCGGAATAAGATTAAAGGACAACAGTAGGTCAAAAATAACAATTTGAGTTCTTTTCTCTGGGTAGTCACTGGGTCTCTGGGATGCTGCCAGGCCACTGGCTTTCTGAAATAGCATTACAGTCACTTATCATGGTGGCAGCAGAGCACAGCTTTAAAGTGCAGTAGGAAATCTGCAAAATTCAGGCGGTACTGCTCACAGAGAATACCAGGGCATTTTGCAGAGATGTGTACACCACAGTTTAGTGATCAGAGCAGAGGAATAGGAGTTGAAAGATTTGTGTTCTAATCCGAGTCTGTTACTGACAGTCTGTGATCTTGGGCAAATCACTTCACTTCTTTGGGTATGAGGTTTCTCTAGCTACTAAAATGGGGATAAATACTTGCTCATTTTTGTAAGACACTTTGAGACCAACTCTTTTGATGAAAACTGTTAGTATTATTATATAGTCTGCTTCAAATTGAACCTGGTCCTACCCTGATTCTTCAAGATTCCTCACAGGATGCATGTTAAAAGGAGACAAACGTTGCACTAAAGTGGATGTGACCTACTCCCTATGTCCTTTAGCTATTGTTTGTTGAAATGACCTAGGGGAAGCTGAAACTTATACACAGTGCTTGCCAGATGTGGCAATACCATCACAGTGTGAAAAGAAGAAATACTGTGAAGGTTGATAGGCTCAGAATTCTTTATTATTATTCTTTGCTGTGTAAAATTCAGGTAATTCTGCTTGTAGCTTTCCCCTTCAATAATAAAAAAGTAACCAAAATATAGCTAGCACCCTCTGACAACAAAATAGTGCTCACTCATGAGGAAGAAAAAATTCCAGTTTCAGGGGTATGTTGGGGGGAGAGGAATTTTTAAATTGATTCTAAAAATACTTTAATTGTCAATTGATACTTTGCAGAAACAGAGGCCAAGTGGCTGTTGGTGCCATAGATATTTGATGAGGGGAACATTTGCCTGTAGAAATTCCTATTTATATTTTAACTGAACATGCTGAACTCATGTTGCTATTTAAAAAAAGGTGCTCTCAGTTTGCATAATGCCTCTGAATTTCTGGTCTCTAATATACACTGAAGATATGTAATAATTATAAAAATAGAGTTATCTGGTCAGTAGAAGTTATGGAAGCCCCTTTTCCAAATGGACTTGTCCAAAAAATAATATGTTGAAGATTTGCCTTACATCAAAGTCTTCCCATTAATCTGAAACCTAAACATAACCATTTCAGTGTCAGAGAAACCAGAAATACTTGTTCCCACGGAAAGTACTTGAGATGTTAAGTCTTTCCTCTCGCCAATCCCAAAATGAACAGAAACACCTGCCCCCAGCTTGCACTGGAAAGTTTGCAGAAAGACCACACTGGCCAGCAGGGCTAGTCCTTTCTCACGGTCACCTACACAGTTACAGTTTGGCCACATCTATATATCTCTCCGTCCAAGTGTCCTGGTCCTGTTATTTTAATCAAACTAATCTTCATTTGCAATAAAAACTGTTAAAAGCTATTTAATTAAATTTAAATCCCCGCTACTGATGAATGATGTTTAGTCCAGCAGCAGCAACAAGGTGGGAGAGAGAGAGAGAGAGAGAGAGAGAGAGAGGTGATTGCTTTCTCTTCTGCATTTCTTCACGCTATCAACTTTAACCAAAACCACCTGACAACTGTGAATCCTGTGACAAACCATGAGCCCTGGGTGTGAGCAACAAATAATAATAGAAAAAGGTGCCTTAGGGGAGCCTGTGCTCTTAGTCTACTGGAGAGGATACATATATATTTACCTTAAGGCAATATATAGAGAAAGCTTAGGGCTTGTCTACAGAGGGAAGCTATTGCAAAATAAGCTAGGTTGTGAATTTGAAGCACAACAGCTACTCTACAGTAGCTCTCTGTGTGGACACTCTCATTCTGCACTCAATGCCTTTTAAGCTAAACTGCCCAAAGGCACTCTTCAATGCAGAATAAGAGCATATAGGCAGGGAGGTAGTGCAGAATAAGGATAACTACTCCAGGCTATGTTTCCGTGTATACAATCTCCTAGGGGAGTAAGATGAGAAATGTCTTCTTTCATACAATGCCATCTTAGCACAATAAAAAAAAAAGGTAACTTTTTAGTTTATACCTGTGTCCTAGCCATTATTAAGCACACAGTCACCTGTCAAGACCTAGCACTTGGTTGCCTGTCCCAAAGGATCAGAACTAAGTTATGACCAGCCAATTCCTGTTGATAGATTTACGTTAGGGACAAACTTTCTTCTCATTTACACAAGCGTGAAGCCTGAGTAACTCAGTGAAGTTACGTTGTTGTCAATTTGGATTAAATAAGAGCAGAATTTGGCTCTCTGCAATTTGGCTTTTGACTGCTGTTCCTGTGGATAATTAAAAACAAACAAACAAACAGAAGAGGACCATGTGGAGGAAAAAGTAGATAGATTGATTTAGTTCTAGATTGCCACCTTAAAGTAGGTGAGGTGGGCAGTAAATCCTTAATTCAGGCACCCATAAGGAATGTATGTTTTGTAACAATCTAGCTGGTCACTGGGAGGTTGCTGTTAGGAAAGCAAGTGCAGGGCCATTTCTCCAGGTAGAAAATGACGAGCCCTTTAAGAGGGAAATCCAGAAAAAGCTGTTTCAGAAGAACAGGCAATCTTTCAGGCAAACAGATAAACACCATGCACCCATTCAGACTGATTAAGCAGCCAAACATTGACCCCCTTTTCAGAAAAAGGATGGAGTGCAACAGAATGGCGAAGGGATATTTATCATGGCCCTTTCAGAAGGAGAGTGTCCATTATCAAGCTTTCTAGTTTGTTTTGATGCTACTGTTTCTTTTCGCAGCAGTCAGCCAATTCTGATCTTACACAAACCATTAATATGCCAACTTTAATGTGATAAATGTCAGCAGGATAAGTTAAAACATCATTTAACTACTCTTAACTATTAGCGTAATATGGCATTTTATATATACATATATATGGCTTACACTGGAATTTGGTTAGAGTTCAAAAGAAAGTATTGTGAACAAGATGGGCAAAAGACAGATGGAATTTCCCCCTTCTGCACTCAGTAAGTAGTTTCTACAAAAGTCACTACAGAGTGGCATTGTGATTACATATCAAGTATCAGAGGGGTAGCTGTGTTAGTCTGTATCCACAAAAACAATGAGGAGTCTGGTGGCACCTTAAAGACTAGCAGATTTATTGGGCATAAGCCTTCGTGGGTAAAAAACCCACTTCTTCAGATGCATGGAGTGAAAATTACAGATGCAGGCATAAATATACTGACACACCATTCTCTTCATGTGCCAGTATATCTATGCCTGTATCTGTAATTTTCACTCCATGCATCTAAAGAAGTGGGTTTTTTACCCATGAAAGCTTATGCCCAAATAAATCTGTTAGTCTTTAAGGTGCCACCAGACTCCTTGTTGTTTTTGTGATTACATAGGAACTACCGTGTTCTGTAACTGTACTGCAGGATTAAGTTCTCTAAAGAGCATAGGTTACTTGATAGTTACTTTTGAGCCATGTGCCGCAGGAATGTGTGGTTCCTGCAAAGTTACAGGGTCTTTATGTCACTAATGACACCTGTACTAATACTCAGACTATTGGTGTCATATGAAATGGGGACACTCTTTTCCACATTCTTTGTAGGTGGGCAGGGGGTGTGGGGGGAAAGTTTAGGTTATTTGTAAAATTACTATGCTATTAGTTCACATCCATTCAGAATATGATACACAACAAACAAAAAGATTGTCCTGCATCCCCTGAGAAAAACACAGGACCTAATTTAACCCTGGTATAACTTCAGTGAAGTCAACAGAGTTATATGAATGATGAATTTGCCTTACTAATTTCACACATTCACTTCAACTTCCAGAAGCCTTGTGAAGCAATTGAGACTTTGTAGTGTGGAAACTGCAACCTGAAGCTGTCAGTTCTATATGAATGCATGGAATGATGAGTGGGAATAAAGAAACACCTAGGAACCTTTTTTTTTTTTTTAATTAATCTCATTTTATGAACTGTGACCCAATCATCCACTGCTTTCTCTCTTGTGTAGCCACTTACATTTGTGAGTGCAAAATACTACCACATCAGCATGGCTGTGTTTTACACTCACTTCTCACAGGTATAAATGCCTATATAAGCTGTCTCAGTTCTCCTGACTTCATGAAGCAGGCCCAATGGCACTGTTCAACATTATGGAACTTGTCCCACGGCACAAGGCAGCCCTCATGGGACAATACAGTATTTGAAAACTACAGACAAACAGTGATTAGCTGAACCTCATAAAGCCCTTAGGATGTCCAGTTAGTCACAAAGCTGAAACTGGTGGCAATTCCTACCCCTATCATTCTGCATAAACCAGTTGCCTCAGGCTGTGGCACTGACCTCTCATAGGTTCTACCTTTCAGTGTAACCTGAAAATGGAACAAAAACATAAATAAACTCTTGCGATTTTTATTTCATTCGTTGCTTCTGACAAACATTGAAACTTGAAACACCAAATACGTTCAGTTCCCTCGAGATACTTCCCATTTGAATTAGAATGGGATTCCAAGTTTGAGACAGACCCATTTCCCTTTACTTTGCAGGCTGAAGCACAGCCATTCATACCAGGCCATATATAGTGTTACCACTGAAATCACCCTCAGGACAAATTATAGACACAGGGCCTGATTCTCATATACACGAAGGTCTCCTTACATTCGCGTCCACTTTAAGGCTCCTTTACTCTGCCAGAGTAGCGCAAAGAGGCCTACTGTATATGAGAATCAGGTCCTCAGTCTACCAACAAAACTGGCTACATCCATGTGGGCCCACAGCTGGGGGTGAACAAAGAGACTCCTTTTTTCAAGCACATCCACAAATGAGAATGGACTAGGCTGTGATGGTTCATAGCCACAATGGAGTGTGGCCTGGCCTCCCGCATCCCTCAAGCATTTGGCAGCAGGCACAGGAGGAGATCATGCTGCAGCTTTCAGGAGCAGGTCTATAGAGCACTCTACAGCTCAGTACACCTAGTGCTGCTTGAAGCATTTTGCCTGCACCTGGTCTGCACAGGAAGGATGCCTCAGAGAAATTCTGGCTGTTACCCCTCATTGTGGCCCGAGCATGATCCTATAGTTTAGGGAGATAGGGATAGGAGGGCTGGTGGAAGCAAAAATAAGAAAAATCTAGAGTGATGGTTTTGGATGAATACAAAAAAAGACTTCTGCCTTCCTTCAAGATAATTATGTTGCAGTAGTCACTAAATAAATACCACTTACCTAGGTCCGTCCTCATTTTCACTTAATGAAATGGGACCAAACAGTGTACAATTCTTTTGCAAATATTAAAAGAAAATCAAAACAAAATCAGTAAACATGTCCCTCTCGCTCTCCCCCACAAATCAGAAAGAATTTCCCTATATGCTGTGTGTTTAAAAATTGACACATTCATCTCTCTGCCCCACCCACAATCACACTGGGTTAGCTAAAAGGTGCTATTTAAGTGCAAAGTATTAATATTAAATTAGGCCTTGATCCTGCCATTGACAGTGAGTGGGCAGATTGCTGTGTCCACAGGGGAGCCCTTTTACCTTCACTGGGGTTCCATGTAGGCATAGTAGTTTGCCCATTTGCTGTGAATTACAGGAAGGGTCCTTAATCCAAAGAATGGAGGAAAGCGGACATAGATGCAAGGACATGGATTACAAGGGGAAAAAAAGACTCAAAGAAAGTGCTAAACAAGGTATAGGGAAGATACCTTGAGGTAACTTGCAGCATACAAACAACTGACAGATGCCGGCTGTGTCTATGTTGATTACACTAAAAGGGGTAATAAATTATATTAAAAAACTCTATACACTGTTCAGCAGGAGCTGATGCCGTTCCACATACAAATCTGAATAAAATTCTTCTCCACAGAAAGTGACAGCAAATCATGTTTTAAGGGAAACAATGTTTTAAAATAACAAATGTTTTACTGCTGCTCAGAAGCTGACCCTGGAAACATACACACAGATTTTTACCTGATTAACTCAGCCTTAATTAGAATGTATGTCACAAGCTTTAACAGACAAAAAGCCAATGTCTTTATCAACTAAAACTGGCTTGATACCAACTTGACTTAAAGACCAGGTATGTGCGAGGCTCTTTAAGATACTTTACAAAAACAAACAAACCCAACTTCTAAACAGTTCACTTTATCTTCTGGACAAGTTAATTAACCAAGAATTAAAATAAAAACTCAAGCACTTATTTCCTCCAGTCTCATCTCCCACAAGGCTAATCTTTTACTTGGTACTTTAGATCCAAGAGCTGAAAAAGTGTCGGTTATTCTGGAACGATCAGATTTTTGAATGCTGTAAAATCAACATTCAATATTTGCACAGCTCTAGGTGTTGCATTCTTACTGTTAATAAGAATTGCTATAGGCACTGGTGCTTTAAAGTTAGTAAGTGGGTGGATATACAGTATGTATATTAATACAGAAGTACCCACATATATACATACTTTTAGACAAACAGTGATGCTATGAATGGTCTCTTCAAGGATGCCTTTTTTTTTTTAATATAAACATAACCCCTCAGACTAAACGTCAGTCTATTAATTTTCATACAGCTGAACTACAATCATGACCTAGAATATGGCTTATGTTGTGGGCAGGTCGGTTTGAGGATTGCTTGGAAGAATCTGAAGCTGACGTGTTTGCTATTGAAAGCAAAGGCGACATTGCCGAACCATCTGGAGGAAGAGCTGTGGCTATTTCTGGAAACAAAGATGTCAAGTTAAAATTGGATAAGTGTGACGTATTGGTCATGTGCATTGGCGGCATATCTGGGAGAAGAGGAAAACTTGGCTGGGCAAAACCAACTGGTCTGGGAGGAGATAAAATGGATCCAAATCGATTGTTTAAACCTCCGCTACTGGGCTTTTCTGTGCTTGGATTAGGAAACATTTGATTGGGAAAGTAAGGGATAGAAATGTCATTGGACAGAGTAGGATGAGCAGGAGAATAAGACGGATAGAAAGATGGCAGTGTATTCTGAGGATCTACTGGGATTAGGGCTGGTGTTCGAGTGGCACTAGGCTGAGTAACCGGTGGAATGAAAGAAGTATTGGCATTTATTGGTGGATTCATACTACCCTCTGGAATAAAAGGGAATCCAAAATTTTGAGACAAAGCATGCTGGTCAGGGGCTGCATTATCATTAGACACTTGAGGGCCATCAGACATAAAACGGACAATGCTGCCTCTTTTTTCTATTGTAGACTGTTGGCGCCCAAGGATCATACTGCCACCGGTAGACAGGGGAAGATGGGGCAGACTAGGGTCAAACACATTTCCATGTCTTTGATTTCCAGTTCGATTCCTTTCAGGCTGGCGGATTTTAGAACCACTATTATCCTGCAGAGGATGCCTTGATCGCTGAGTAACTGAAGAATTTGGCTGACGAACAGATGGTTGCCCTTGCTCAGCATTCCCATGAGAGATAGCAGGGTGTGGGAGAGCTGGACGGACAACTCCATGCATGTTGCTAGAAACAGGTGTATTCATGTGGCTCTTGGTTCCATGACTGTCAGTCATTCTCATGGGATTGGACTTCTGTACAGAAATATTTGGGCTTGTGTTTCGACCTTGAATATCTCCTGAGGAGGAAGAACTTGAAAAAGGAATATTTAAAGAACTATTCCTAGTATTAATTGTACCCATAGACATGTCACAACTTTCTCTATTCTGACCTTCACCATCTCTTCGAATGTGGACGGTCTCTCGTGCTGGGGGACAATTATATTCAATTGTGGAGGATGCACTGCACTGTGTATTCCTCTGATGTTCCGAAATTGATCTTTGGCTTCCACTAACCTGATCTCCAAGGTGAGGGGCAAGTAAACTCTGCATAAAACTTTGGTGGCATGAATTTTCATTGTCCCTTGGCGGAAGAGCATTTCCCGTTGGAATACCCCGAACCGGTTGATAGGGCAATCTCTTTTGTCTCTCTATGGGTGGCCCAGTATTTTGACTAATTCGAAAAGCTTGTGATTGCATGCCCCTGAGGGATGATACAGAGTTACCAATTTCACTATTTCTTGAGGCCTGTACATCAAAATTGCCTGTTGGCTGTTGGCTGGCCCCATTTGGTTTGAATGTCTGACAATCAGAAAGCCGTTGAACTTCTGAGCCAACCGCATGGTCTACAGATATACGACTCTGCATGTTATGAATTACCAAACCTTTATTCCTAGACACATCAAGGTAACTTCTCATTTCAAGCTGGTCTGGAACCCTAGAGCCTTGAAGGGATATCCCTATTCTCTGTTCTGAATTAGAAGGCGTCTTCCCAATAAGTGCCTCTGCAGAGTAACTAGAAACTCTGTTTCTTTCTTGTCTGTGTGGGGCACAGGCCATATCTGATGGCCTAGTTACAATACTTGGCTGGGACACCATTTGTTGCTCCAAGCCCCTGGCGGTCAGAAGTCTCTGCATCTGATTATGTCCAGATACGTGTTCGGATGAAACCCCTGAGCCTTGCTGTCTGTTGCCAACATCCTGTTGCTGATGATGCATAATATCCTGATTTAGATGGCTCTGAGGATGGTTATGATGGTTTCTGCTTGTTGAAGGGTTTTCACAGTTCTTTTCAGGCTGGGAAGCTCCAAAGTGCTGCTGCATTTGCTGCTGTATTTGCTGGTGGTGGGGATGAGGCTGTCCACTTTTTTGCCGAGTTTGATCATTTCCATGATGCTTCTGCTGTAAAGAAAGTTGACTGGCTTGGGTTCCCTGGACAAGGCTTCGTTTCTTTTGCATTTGTACCTCTTGCTGTATTGCTCTTTGTTGGTGGACACTGTGGGATTGAGAATGGACTGAGCTCTCTGCATGAGGAACATGGTGCTGTAGCTGATATAAGTGATGCCTCTCTCTTAACTGTCCAGCCTGCTGTTGTTTTAAGTATGGGTGGTTACTGTGAAGATGAGATACGCCTTGAGCAGGTACATGTTGTATAGCTTGCAGATGCTGACCTCCAGTCTGACCTTGCTGCTCTGAAATGGATGGCTGAGAACTGCACTGAACTTCAGTTTGCCTCAAAGCAGAGGTCACAAAGTTGTTGTTGGATGGGAATAATCTGTTAAGACCATCTGTGTGCCCTTGATTGCTCACTAACACAACTGGATTGGATGAATTAGGAGGGATCTGACTAACCAACATTTGAGTTTGGTCAGCAATACTGTCTGGTGTTCGGTTCGTCAATGCCACGTCTTCAAGCCTGACAGGCGTTGTCTGACACTGCTTCTGCCTCTTCGCTGAAGAAAGCAGAAGGTCCTCTTGGACAGCACGTTTAGCAGAGTCTTTGCGACTTTCATGGTTTTGCTGCTTTAAGTGTGGTTCCTGCATCTGTGGAGCCTGCATGGTGTTTGCCCTAATAGCACTCAGTTGATCTTGAGCATATTCAGTCATCATAGCTGATCCCGGAGATTGACTGACATAGGAACTAGATGATATGGACCGAATCCCTGTGGCGGGAACAGCTGCTTGCTCTGAAGGCTGGGATAAACCTGAACAACTTACAAGGGGGTGGATGATGCGACTTTGATGTATGAGATTATTTACACTTAAACTGGTTACATTTGGTGACTGGGAAGTTGAAATCTGTACAGTATTTGATGTTTCCACTCCTACAGAACAGCTTGGTTTTTCCACTGGTCTATCAACATTTGCTTGCACTGGATCCTGAGCATGGAATTTGTTTGGTGCTGCTTCCAGCTGTCTTACATTAGCTTTGACTGTTTGTGGTTTAAAAGGCTGCTGCTCGCTTTCCAAAGGTGCAACTTCAGAAGACTTAGCGGCAGCATCCCTTAAATTAACTTGTATTCCCCCTCCACTTTTTTCAAGGTTCTCTTGGTCAAAAATAGCTCTTGCTGCAAGAGCTACAATGTCAGTTTGCTCTGAAAAAGTGCAACTGTTACATGTATTTGTTGATGTGCTGCTGGTAACATCTTCCCTAGATGTGTCTGGCAACATGGATGCAACTGAGAAGCCACGACTACTCCCAGAGCTAGTTGACATTGGAGAGTCCGCCTGCCTGCTAGCAATAAGAGAACCACTAACAACCTCTTGATCGGAAATGCAGGAATGATGTTGCATGAGAGTGTCACCTTCAGTGTTCATTAACAAAAGTTCCTGCTTCTCAGGCAAATCAACATTTGATTTTATTGTTTTAGAGTTTTCTGGGGGGAAATCAGAATGTTCCACCTGAAGCGAAAAGGAGGGTTTTAGCATCGCTGTTCTTTCTTTAGTAAGGTCAGACAGCATTTTGGTTAGACCTTGTCCCTCTAACAAGTCTGTGGTTTGCATCACAATTGATGAGTCTTGCCCAACACCGCAGGTCTCTGAAATGCTTTCTGCCTCAGAAGCATGGTCTGTCGTTACACTGTTTTGTGGTGCTGATGCCCCAGAAACCTGAGAAATTGTCACATGTGTTTCAGTGGCAGAGGACATTGAGATGCTGGTGGTAACACACGATTTGGAAGATTCTGGCAACATAGAGTCAGGTAACGGGTTATTCCGAGATGTTTGCAGAAGAGCAGTGGAATCTTTGGAACTTGATGGAACCAGTACAAACTGTTCTGACATCACAGATTCTAGCGGTGATGAACTCGGTACCTCTGTTGAACTCAGCTCTGGTAAACTCACCATCTGTTCAGAACTCAGAGTCTCTTTGGATTGACAGTCAGAAATGCTTAAATCAGTTGGTGCTGCCATGCTGTTTGCTTGTGATACTACAGGCATGTTTTCAAGCAGTCCTTCACCATTTGAATGCTCTGCTGTAGCTTCCACAGTAGTGCAATCAAGCTTCCCTGCATCTCTGCAAGGATTCACTGGACATGATACTTTGCTGTTGGCTGCTAAATGTTTTTTAGTACTTGTCTTTTTGTTTGTCCTTTTTGATTTTATGTTTGATGGCAAACCCGCAGAAGCTTTTTTTGGAGAAGTGTTTATAGAATTAGAAGCACTGGATAACACTGTTGAACTTTCAGTAGCTATGGAAGATGCTGCAGAAGTTGGTAATGAAACACCGTTAATTGGGGCAATCTGGCTGCTGGCAGTTGTTGGATTAGTAGGCTGACTAAGGGACAGCTGTAAACAGCTTTGCCCAGCCATTTGTGATATGCTCTGATTGAGGTTAGCTAAAGCACCGAATGTATTGAGGGCAACATTGGTATTCGGATCTTCGCTAGTGGTAGGTTGAATAATTTGCATAGGGGCTTGATTTGAAGCTCCAGATGAGGACATCATAGGCTGCAATGCAAACAGCTGTCCATTTAAAGAAATAGTCTGAGGCTGTTGTTGATTTGACATTGTAACTGAAAAAGTTTGTGTAGCACTAGAAGATGGTAAAGAAGGTGGTCTTGGTAATATATGGACAAGATGTTTCCCTCCAAAAGTTTGTGGAGCAGAGGTATTTTGCACAGAGCTGTTAGAGCTTGCTATTGGACTGGCTCCATTCACAGGAACTCTGAGAGAACCAGGGGGCTGTGCAGAGAGGAGAGGAAGAGAATTCTGATTAGCTGCTTGTATAATTACAATCTGTTGACCAACGGTTTGGCTGGGGACTTCAGCTCTCACCACTGGGGGACATGGTGTGGTGTTAGGAGGCTGGAGAATTATGACATTCTGATTAGCTGGTACCGCAGTAACAGCTGACCCAATTGTCTGAGCCATCTGAATTACCTGCATAGCTGAATTCAATGGAAAGATGTTTCCAGCAGGCTGTGTTTTAACCTGTGGTTGAGTGATTAATGGCTGCATAGGTACAGATGGGCAAGAGGGCAAGGTAACAACAATTTCTTCAGCTGCCTGCCCATCTCCAGGCACAGAAGTATTCAAACTGATGCTTGGAGCTAAATGTCTGTTCTGGGTGGAAGATATGGTACCAGCACCATTAACTGGCTCGTTTAACAATGCAGTCATAACACTGGATGGTGTCTGGGTTAGTGGCTGAACGGTGTTTCCTGCTAGCTGCAAAGTAGTCCATGTGGTTTGTGTAATTCCAGCTGAAGGGATCCGTGTAAGGCTACTCATGTTTTTCAAATCAGAAGTGCCAACACCTGAGGAGCCTGAAAAAGACCAACAGTTGTCTAATGGACCAGCAGGCAGTGTGCTTATTGCTGTTACAGCCTTAACAGTTTCTATTGCAGAAGTCACAGGCACCCCAGCACTACTTAATAAGTCTGTACTTTTGAGGATGTTTACTGAAGAGAGGCTATCCACAATGGAGAGTCTCACAGATGGGGTACAAGTGGTATCAGTTGCTGAAACGACAAACCTTTCTTGAAATTCACTTCTAGGATCCTGTATGCTTGAAGAGGTCACATTCACCTGTTGAACTTGAGAGGCCTCTACGGTGGTGTTAGAAGGAATGCTGATGCCATGCATGATTGTTTTTTTCATTAACTTGGTGCATTCTTGTCCATTTTTAATTTTGGGGACATTTTGATCATTCTGTGGTGTGCTACTTGAGGAACACTGTAATTCTTGTTCTGTCCCAGACTGAGAAGCATTCTGTGAGCTTGCAGTAGCAGAGGTAAGCATGTCCTGCTCATTCTCTGAGGTGGAAAGCTCAAGAATATTCTCAGCAGGAACTGGTTGATTGGACGCCAATGGAGAAACTGTGGTCTGAGACCATGGCTTGTTTTCTGTGGGGTAAACACCAGAAATGGTCACAGGAGTCACTAAGTTGCAAGTTCTCTGAACTGGTACAACATTGGCAGTTTGTTTTTGTAAGTTATGACCAACATTAAAAGTTATTCCCTGGACAGATGCCCCCTGGTTATTTCCACCAGGTTGACTCCCATTTGAATAGACAATGATGTTCTTTTGAACCTGATCGCTAGGAATAACAACAGAGACCTTTGCACTTTTGAGATTCCCTTTCCAGTGAATTGTGGGATCATCGTACAGGCAAATGTCATTTGCTTTCAGTAGTTCTATGTATCGCCCATTTTCCTTCTGGAGTTCATCCAACTGTTTCCGGAGCTTTTTTATCTCTTCAGCTGCAAAACAGTGAGAATACAACTTTACAGTGGTGTCATTAAAAATGCTGGAAAAGATTATTGTCATCACGTGATTTAGGAGACAGACTCTAAGTGTCACTGTAATAAACTGTTAATATGACATGTTGTCTCTAAAACCCATACTTATAAGGGCTTCTAAGTATGGCCAAGTCTCTTTTACGGTATGGCATCCTACCACCTTCCTGCTCAGTTTAGTAATGTCACACCAGAGCATTCAGCCACTGTAATAGACAGATTCATTTGTTTTTCCAACTAGGCCATCTGGTAGTGGACTAAATCATACTGGAAGTTTAGGACACTTGATGAAATTCTATAACAAATGAAAAAAGCATTGGCACATTAATTTGTCTTTTCTCTGTGGCCAGACACCTGTACTGCATTGATATTGGTAACTGCATTGGTATTCTTTTGGCTTTCCAGTTCATTTTTACGTTTTATTAAACCCTCTGTAGTATTTACACAGAGATGGACAAGAAAATATTTTTGTAATGGACCTAGGGACAGGTGTGATATCTAAAATTAATTTTAATTCATTTTTAAAACTGACAATATTTCAAGTTGAAATTAGCCCTTTAAAAGCACAAACTATAGGGACAAACAGAATCATAGATCACAATAAATTACAGTAAAAGAATGTCTCAATGATATCTGTTACTATTTTATAGTGCTTATTTTTAATAAGGTTGCTCTTGAAAGCAAAATATTTTAACATGATTTTTTTGGGGGGTGGAAGAGGGTGTCCCAAAAAACATGCTATCAACTTTCAAGATACTTGAGAGTAGAGAGGCAGTAGCCCCAGAGTAGCCCCGTAGGAAGACCCCCCCACCCCCATGTTTGTAATTAGATCACTTAATTCTGAAATTTGTGGGAGGTTTTTCATAGATTCCAAGGCCAGAAGGGACCATTGTGATTATCTAGTCTGATCTCTTGTATAAAACAGGCCATAGAACTTCCCCCAAAAATTTTCCTAGAGCATATTTTTTAGAAAAACATCCAATCTTGATTTAAATATTTCCAGTGATGGAGAATCCATGACAACCCTTGGTAAATTGTTCCAACAGTTAACTATACTCACTATTAAAATTTACATCTTATTTCCCTTCTGAATTTGTCTAGCTTCAACTTCCAGCCATTGGATAATATTATAAAACTTTCTCTACGAGACTGAGGAGCCCATTTTCAAATATTTGTTCCCTACGTAGGTGCTTATAGCCTGTAAATGAAGTCATCCCTTAACCTTTTTGTTAAAATAAACAGATTGAGCTCTTTGGAGTCTACCACTGTAAGGCATGTTTTCTAATCCTTTAATCACTTCTTTGGCTCTTTTCTGAACCCTTTCCAATTTATCAATATCCTTCCTGAACTGAGGACACCAGAACTGGACACAGAATTCCAGCAGCCAAGGAGTCAAATAACCTCTCTACTTTTACTCAGTATTCCTCTACTTATCCATCCAAGAATCATATTAGGTCTTTTGGCCACAGCGTTGCATTGGGAGCACATGTTCAGCTGATTATCCACCATGACTTCCCATATCTCTGTCACAGTCAATGCTTCTTAGGATAGAATCCCCATCCTGTAAGTATGGCCTACATACTTTGTTCCTAGATGTATTCTTTACATCTAGCCATATTAAAATGTATGTTGTTTACTTGTGTCCAGCTTAACAAACGATCCAGATCGCTCTGTATCAGTGACCTGTCCTCTTCACTATTTATCACTCCCCTAGGTTTTGTGTCATCTGCAAACTTTATCAGTGATGATTTTATGTTTTCTTCCAGGACATTGATAAAAATCTTCAACAGCATAGGAGCAGGAACTAATCCCTGCGGGACCTGACTAGAAACACACCTGTTCAATGATAATTCCCCATTCACTGTCACATTTTGAGACCTTTCACTTAGCCAGTTTTTAATCAATTTAATGTGTGCCATGTTAATTTTATAGCTTTCTAGTTTTTAATCAAAATGTCATGCAGTACCAAGTCAAATGCCTTAAAGAAGTCTAAGTATGTTACATCAGCACTATTACCTTAATCAACCAAACTTGTAATCTCATCAAAAAAAAGATACCAAGTTAATTTTGCAGGATCCATTTTTCATAAATCCATGTTGATTAGCATTAGTTACATTACTCTCCTTTAATTCTTGATTAATCAAGTCCCATATCAGCTGCTCCATTGTCAATGTCAGACTGACAGACCTATAATTACCCAGGTCATCCCAGTTACCCATTTTAAAAAGACTGGCACAATATTAGCTTTCTCTGGTCCAATTACTCTGGTCTATTCAATTACAGGCAACAGATGCGAGGGCAGTCAAATTAAAACAACTCAAAGTGGAATCTGCAGAAATTATTGCATTAAGTGTAAACTTATCAATGACAATATACCATGATGGGGATGCTTCAATTTGCTATAGTTAGATGCAAGAATGTGCAGTAGGGCAGATGCAAGAATGTGCAGTAGGGCAGATGCCTCAACTTTCTTGTTTTCAAGTTACCTTAAGCAACCATTTCTCCTCTCCACCCCTATAAACTCTTGGGATTCCCCAGTTTGTTGATCCAGCTGAAGTAAAGAATTACTGATTTCATTACTAGTCTCACTAGCCAAGGAGGACAGGAATGAAATGCATAATGAACACAATGAATTCATTAATGCTCCAAGGATGAAGCTGCTGCCTTGTAGCAATGAGAAAGAACACGGGATGGGAACAATGGTGATGTCATGTCACTATGCCACATCCTCACTGGATTAGTAAGGAGAGGAGAGTATTAATATACTGTTGTGGGAAAAAACAGCACTGATCTAATACAGTACACCCAGTGCCACATTAGCACGATGGAAGAGAAAGGGAAATTCAAGAACCTTCACAACATTTCATACTTACCTTGTTCATTGTTCCCTCCATTCAACAGGAGTTCATCATTTTGCCTTTTCATTTCTGTTATATATTTAAAGGCCTGATCCAGGATCATGTTCTTACTCTACAAAAGAATGTGTGTATAATTAGGGGAAAAGATCGATCAATGAAACTTTTAAAATCAAAAGCAGACCTCCTAGTGACATCACTTTTCAAACCTGGGATTTCAACTGGAATGTTCATTTTAAGGATGTGCCAAACTTGTCTGACATTTTTAATTATTTCCCTTGTATTTTCCTTCCAAAAAAGATTGGTTACTTTCTTCACAGTATGTGTGGTTCTTTGGGATGCTTTGTCCACATGGCTTCCACTTCTGTTGACATGCAACCCATTCCGGAAATAAAATTCCTTTTGGTTAGCAGTGATCATTGGGGCCATTGACTGTGCCATCAATGTCCTTGTACCCCTCCACTCCAGGGAGTAAAGAGCAGAGTGGGCCCAACTGTTCCTCAGTTTCTTTGATGATACTCAAAAAGAAGAACAGGAGTACTTGTGGCACCTTAGAGACTAACAAATTTATTAGAGCATAAGCTTTCGTGGACTACAGCCCACTTCTTCGGATGCGGGCTGTAGTCCACGAAAGCTTATGCTCTAATAAATTTGTTAGTCTCTAAGGTGCCACAAGTACTCCTGTTCTTCTTTTTGCGGATACAGACTAACACGGCTGCTACTCTGAAACCTTTGATGATACTGAATCCTACAGCCATAGGACTCTGTAGAAGCAGGGAAGGAGGGTGGGTCATGGAATCCAAGTGAACAACACATCTTGTAAGTTAAAGTAACTGTTTTTAGAGTGATTGTCCAGATGGATGCCAGTTCTGTGGCTTGCAAGCAGTGATCTCATAGTTAGAAGGTGGGTGCTTGGAGTCCTATTTAAATAAGGATTTCGGGACAGTTCTGTCAAAGCAGGCATCTGATCTTGAAGTCTCAACAAAGGAATAATATTGGATAAAAGTATGGACTGATCCCCATGTAGCCACCCTGCACATTTCTGAAATACAGGTGCTTCTCTGAGAAGAAGCAGAAGCTGTCTAAACCCTGGTGGACGGATCTCTAAATGATATAATACAGTTAGACGACTTTTCAGTGATAACAGCTTGACCTTTAACCCTATCTCCGAAGGCTACGAAGAGCATGGGGAAGCTTCTGAAGGATCTTCTACTATGTCCAGGTACTATGAAAGAGCCCTGACCACAACAAAGAATGTGCAGGTTTGGTTTCTCCCTGGTTTGACCTATTGGGATCCAGGAAGTGGCTTTGCCCGCCCACTGCTAAAGGATCCCCCCCAGCCTAAGGCCTGGAGACCAAAAAAATTACGGGGGACAACTAATAAAAGAACAGGGACAGGAGTGAGGTCAAAGGGTCAAACGAAGCGAACCAGACGGGGGGGGGGGGGGGGGGGGGACGACTCCCTGGTTTGAGCGAGGCACGGGAAAAAAAACTGGGAGGTGAATCAACTGATTTAAATGAAAATCTGAAACAACATTGGGCAGAAACTTGGGGTGAGGCCTAAGAGTCACCACACCTTTATGGAACACTGAGTAAGGTAGACCACTTGGAAGGGTCTGAATTTTCCCTATTCTACAAGCTGATGTTATGGCTACTAAAAAGGCAAACTTCATAGATAGAGGGTAAAAAGAGCAGGTTGTTAGGGACTCAAAAGGGGTGCCCCTTTAAACCAATTAACACTATGTTGAGATCCCAGGAAGGGGAGGGCTGAAGGAAACATATGAATGAAATCCTCGAAGAATCAAACAACAATAGTGTGGGATAATATGGTATGACCCTGAATTGGAAGATGATGTGCAGGTATTGCTAAAAGTACTCTTATGGAGCTGATAGATAGTTTTGAATGTTCTAGTGCTAGTAGATAGTCCAGAATAGCAGAAACAGGGGCTTTCATGTGAGTCAGGAGACATTATCCTGCCCAAATAGAAAACTGCTTCCACTTTGCTGCATACCAAAATGCTATATACCAAAATGCCCTGGATTTCAGCTGAACAGTTTCTTCTGCAGGCAGTTAATCTGACAGCACCCAGGCTGTCAAATGTAATCATGCTGGATCTGGCCATAAAATCTGACCTCCATTTTGCAAAACCAAATTAGGTAGAGTAGGTAATAAAATCAGAGGCTATGTTGACATGTTCACCAGATCTGAGTACCAGAATTGTCTGGGTCAAGTTGGGCTGAATCTTGTCTGAGTTTTCTCAGAACACTTGGTATTAACGGGATTGAAGGTAGGAATACATGAACGCTGGTGCCCATGAGACGACGATGGCACCCAACTGGGAGCCTAGGCTCGAACTCTCTCTAGAACAGAATGCATGGCATTTCTTGTTCTGGTCAGTGGCAAACAGATTTATTTTTGGGCACCCCCATCTGTGAAAGATGCTTGGTAGAACTGAGTCTTTGTCAGTCTACTCGTGGTTGGCTGTGAATTCTCTGCTGATCTGATCTACTAGAGCATTTTGCAAGCCTGGAAGATGCAGAGCCTCTGATGTGATTTGATAATAAATGCACCAGCCACAGCGACAGATGGTTTCTTGGCAGAGTGGACATGACCATGCTCTTCCCTTGTCTGTTGACATAATGCATGGCTGTGGTGTTGTCTATCATCACCTGGAACGTAGATCCCTGTAACAAGAGCAGAAATGCCATTCATGCTAGACATACTGCCCTGAAAAAAGAACAAGAGTACTTGTGGCACCTTAGCGACAAGTACTCTTGTTCTTTTTGCGGATACAGACTAACACGGTTGCTACTCTGAATAGTGCCGTGAGTTTCAGGACATTTATGATAAGGTGAGCTTCCACGGAGGAACAGGCGGTGGGGATGGACCCAGAGGCTTTATGTTTGAAGTTAGTCCAGATGAGCTCCTCATCCCAGTAAGCATCCATCACCAGGATCTTGGTAGGCAGAGGTGCAGAAAAGAGTACTCCATTGCACACGTGAAGCAGATCCTTCCACCAATCCAATGAGGAGAGGACTTCTCATGGGAACTTCACAGCCATGTGGTGGATAAATACCTGCTGGATAGTCTGGTATGCTGTGTGACATTGATGCAGGAGGCCATGTGACCCAGGATTCTAAGGCATGCTCTTGCAGACATCTCTGGGTGAGCCTGCAGATGACTGAGGAGACCCATTATAGTCTGGAACCTCTCCTACATGAGATAGCTGACCTCAGAACTAACACAGCTCCTATGAATTATATGCTTTAGATCAGTAAAAGTGTGAATTTTTCTTTGTTAACCTTGAGCCCCAATGTGGTAAAAATCCCTAAAATCATACAAATCAAGTTGGTCAACTTCTGAGATGATTTTACCTGGATCAGTCATCCATCCAGGTATGGCTATACCAGAATGCCATGTCCTCTTATGTGGGGTGCAATGACCTTTAGATACTTGGTGAATACTGTCAGTGTGGTGGAGAAACCAAAGGGCAGGTCCCTGTATTGATAGAGACTCCTGCACTTTGAATTTGAGGCTTGAACTTGATGGACATTATTGCCCAGGAAGGGGTGGGACTTTAGAAGAATCTGACTAGAGGGCTGGGCCTGAATGCAGGAGACCACTAGAAAAAAGCCACTGGGGTGCTCTGGGATGATAAGGCTGCTACAAAAGGATACGTTCAGGGTTACCACCCTGAACCTGCAGTGAGGATGAATCTGATGAGATGTCTCAAGTCTAAAATGCCTGTCTCCCTTTTCCTTGGGCCTAAACAATAATGGGAGTAGCACCTCTGATCTCTGAATCTGAAGGGGACCTCTTCCAGAAGGGAGCGCAACTCCTGTTTTAACAGTATCTCATGAGAAGGGTCCCTGAAAAGGAAGGGTGAAGGAGAGTGGAGGCTAAGAAGGGACTGGATTTGGATAGAAAACCCCGTTTATAATTTCCAGGATTCTGCTGGTCTGAGGTGATCCAACCACCCCTTCGCCCTGTCCCCTGACCACCCCCAGAGCCCCTGCCCCTGACTGCCCCCTGCTGCCCCATCCAGCCCTCCCTCTCATTCCTGACTGCCCCTCCCGGGATCGCTGCCTCCATTCAACCCCCCTGTTCCCCACCCTCTGACCACCCCGCCCCCTATCCACACCCCCGCCTCCTGACCACCACCCCGAACTGCCCTGCCCTCTATCCAACCACCCCCCTTCAATCCCCCTGTTCCCCACCCTCTGACCACCCCGCCCCCTATCCACACCCCCGCCTCCTGACCACCACCCCGAACTGCCCTGCCCTCTATCCAACCACCCCCCTGCTCCCTTACCATGCTGCCTGGAGCACTGGTGGCTGGCGGCGCTACAGCCGTGGCGCCCAGAGCATCAGGACAGGCAGCCCCGCCGCCCAGCTGGAGCCAGCCATGCCACTGCACAGCACAGACACCGGGTCAGACAGGACTCTGCAGCTGCGCTGTCCCAGGAGCTTGCAGCCCCACCGCCCAGAGCATTGTGCCGGCAGCGGAGTGAGCTGAGGGTAGAACGGAGAGGGAACAGCAGGGGAAGGGCTGGGGGCTAGCCTCCCAGGGCAGGAGCTCAGGGGCCGGGCAGGAGGGTCCCATGGGCCGGATGTGGCCCGTGGGCCATAGTTTGCCCACCTCTGATCTATATCATTTCATATCTCACACAAACACTTCTCCCCTTACCTAGACCTCTTTGTTTCCCTTCACCATTATTTAACGCAATAAGCTACTTCACAACTATTTCAATAAAAGACTAAAAATAAAAATATATAGAATTGTATTTGCATCATATAGCAGGACACTGAGTGAAAACATGAAAGGGGCAGGCACGGGGAAGAAGAGTCAACAGAAAATTCCTCTCTCACAGTCTATAACTTTCTTCACTTATGCATAAAAGAGAGCATCATGACAGAATACACTTAGCAGTGTCAACAGGAAAACAGTCTAACAACTACAGCTTGGGGGAATTGTGAATCAACTCCTAAGTAGGTACAACCAGACTGACTAGAAGAGTATGGGCAAGCAAACCAGCTTCCAAAGTTACACGTTTAAATGAGAAAAAAAAACAATCATAACGTTTCTGCAGATGATTCTACACAGCCTGCTCCCTCTGTTCTCACAGTCCTTGAATTCACATTGCCAGTGCAGGGTCACTACTGCTAGCTGGGCAAATGCTTTTCAAAAATATCTGCTCCAAAGAGCCAAATACGTGAACTAGGACACCTGATGGAGGAGAATGTCTTTCATATGTCAAACCCAGACCACTCCTTCAGAGTGATACCGAATTCCCAGTCAGCTGGGAGATTCATGTTTCAAAGAACTGCATTCAAATTGTCCTGTAATTTCCAAGGGCATTTCCATCATAGAGAACTTTGTAAATAAGATTTTCATCCAGGTTTCCTTGAGTGTATCAAACCTCATTGCGCCTCCTGCATAAAAACTGAAGCAAGATGTATCCCTGTGTATTTACAGCTGCTTAGAACCAGGACCAAATGAACATTATTTGGGAAATAGCTGTGCACATTTAAATGTCCACTTACTTGCTTAAGTGCTGGGGAACATGGAATGAGCTCTCCAATTCGGTTTATCCCAGCATTGATCTTCTTCTTTCGATGTCTCTCCACTAGGTAAAAAATAAAATGCATTGTCATTGGGCTACTCAGACCAACACACCAACTGCACACCTGGCACCAACGTGTGCACTCATAAATGTATTACTTTATGCTATCACAACCCTTACTAGGCAGTTTAGCACCAAGAACTAGCTCTGAAAAAACCCCTGAACTGTTGAGTTCTCGGTCAATGAAGTTTGAGGGCTGTGACAGAGAAGGGGACATTTTAAAAGGTTAGGATCATCAGGAACACTCAGTGAAAGCAGTGACATATATAACAACACTTCATATTTTTATAATGCTTTTCAGCTGAGGGTTTCAAAGGTTGAGTAAGCATCTCGAAGTTGGGTAGTAATCATTATTTCCATTTCACAGATGGGCAAATTAATTGGCACAAAGACACACAAAGAGCTAGTTGCAGAGTGGGGAATGAAACCCTGGTCTCCCACTCCAGTTCTCAGCCCCCAAGCAAGAAATAGCTCTGATTTTAGCTATGGGTGGCAGTGAAGGACTCATCAAGAAAATATTTTATGAAAATGTTTCCACTTTATGACTCTTTTAGGAGAAGAGAAGAAAAGCCTGAATTAGTTTTAGTCCTCTTGTGACATGGTTAGTCTCCATGCAACACCTTAATCATGACAACTGTGGTTAAGAATTCCCTAAGTGCAGCTATGCAAACTCACAAAGCTTTTGAGCTTGATCTTTTCGAAGCTTGTTAGCCTCTCCCCCCTCCCAAATGCAATCAGATGCCTTCAAATGTTGTTCATCCACATGGTAGCATGGTTGAGCAGCTGCTTTTGCGGCTGATTCCTGAGATGTTTTGGTCTGTTACTCAGATCAAAGTTGACAATTGGCATACAGCTTTTTTCCAAAGAGAATGAGCAAGTTGCTGACATGACACGTTCCACAGATCTTTCAACTGGCAAATCACCAACCAGAATCCACTCACATTACCCAAGTGGCAGGCCAGCATGCCTCCATCATGGCAGGAATCAACATCTGCTTACATTTCTTGTAACAGGCCACCTTACAGTGGAGGTGGGGGAGAAGAATAGGAACATGCATGTAGGCAGGTTTAGCTACAGATATGCATATTTACTACAAGTGGAACAATATATTAGTTCTACCACATCCATTCAAGATGAGTGAATTCACGATTTTTAAAAAATTGCATTTATAGTTTCAGCAGATCAGTAACTACTGACACAAGCCCATATAGAATTTTTACAATTTGTATTACAGTAGTGGCTAAAGGTCTCCAGTCTGGGGCCCAATTATGCTAAAAAAAATCCTGTACTAACAGATTTAGTTAGAGGCAGCCCCTGCCCTGAACAGCTTACAATCTAAACAGAGCAGACAAAGGGTGGGAGAAAAAGTATTATAATTCTTATTTTACAGATGGGGAACTGAGGCACAGGGAGTCATAGGCACTAGTTCAGCAAGGTACTTAAGCATGCGCCTAACCTTAAACACGTGAGTATTTCCATAAGGTACCTTCCTTGCTGAACTGGGACCTAAGTGACTTGCCCAAGGTCACACTGCATCACATGTCCTGATACCTTGCTGAGTCACGGAGGTAAGCAATCCCCATTGTGTAGAGCTTGAGCAACTGTCTCTTATTGAATTGTAAATCTCTTGTTTACAATTCCCCTGCTGGTCAATGGCTAGTGGTGGTCGCTTAACACCTGTCTGGGTGTGGGCCACCTCCCTTGTTGCCACTGGAGAGCTAGTTGTGGGTGTCTCCTAGACTCACAACATATTTCAATAATAACCATATTGCAAAATCTCATAACTCCATATACAGTGATAATGCATATAATTCAACAGGGTAGTAATGTTCAACAAATCATGATTTTTCAAATGATACCTCACTAGGCATACTTTGTACAAAACATATCATAATCATATCACAGAGGTAAATATGGGGGTTCCACGGTGGTATTTTAAGGTACAGAGTGTCAGTTATCTGTAACAATTTCACAACTACAAAGAGCAAAGTCTATAAATGAATTAAAGGTTCATTAAATTACAGTACCAATGGGCTTGATAACTCATCTTCAATATCAAGCTCACAGTATCCTTAGTAGTCAACTGCCTAGCTAGAATAGCCTTAGCTTCATTAAAACCTTAGAACAGAAAGTTCTCTGGAAGCAGGGGTTGCATCTCTTTCTCTGTCTGTACAACACCTAGCACAAGAGGGCCCTACTTTTGACCAGAGCTTTTGGGTGCCACTATGATATAAATACCAAATTAACAATAAAAATAACAGATAAAGATAATAAAAACTGTTAAGACAAAGTTTAGATGGAAATAAAACAGGTTTAAACCTAAAGACATACTTGGCTCTTAAAAGCAATAACTTCTTTCTCCAAGCAAGTGTGCTTTTTGATACATCTCAAAATTCATTTTGAAAAAAATATTAGCTCCCCCCCACCTGGCATATTAACCTTTCTCAATAAACAGATGATAGTAAAGATCACTGTAAGTGTCAAAGATTTTGCTGAAAGAATTGCAAGATAGTCCCTATTTGGGATACAGGACAGCTTGATATTTTAAGTAGAAGATTAACTTCATTAACATATTTTTGGACATAAAATTACTTAGGTCCTTCCACTCCAAGTCTTCAGGGATATCCAGAACATGCATAGTGCAGATATTGGTAAACATTTTCTAGGATTGAAAGGTTTCAGAGTAGCAGCCGTATTAGTCTGTATCCGCAAAAAGAAGAACAGGAGTATTTGTGGCACCTTAGAGACTAACAAATTTATTAGAGCATAAGCTTTCGTGGACTACAGCCCACTTCTTCGGATGCATATAGAATGGAACATATATTGAGGAGAGATATATATACACACATACAGAGAGCATAAACAGGTGGGAGTTGTCTTACCAACTCTGAGAGGCCAATTAATTAAGAGAAAAAAAAAAAAAAAACTTTTGACCCTCCTGTTTATGCTCTCTGTATGTGTGTATATATATATCTCCTCAATATATGTTCCATTCTATATGCATCCGAAGAAGTGGGCTGTAGTCCACGAAAGCTTATGCTCTAATAAATTTGTTAGTCTCTAAGGTGCCACAAGTACTCCTGTTCTTCTTGAAATCAATGGGAATTAGGCACCTAGGCATTTCTGAAAATACCAGTAGGAACCAATGTGAATCTTTAGGCATCCAAATACCTTTCACATCTGGCCCAAGTGGTCTGATTCATCCCAGACTTAGCGCTTGTCTACACTACAAAATTAAGTCGACTTTATCTAATTCGACCTTGAGCCCCTGAATTAATGAAGTTGATTGTGCATGGCCACACCATGCTCATTGTCTCGATAGAGTGCGTCCTCACTAGCAGCACCTGCTTCGATGCACAAAGCAGTGCATCATGGGTAGCTATCCCAAAATGCAACTTGCCGCAGGGTGTTTTGGGAAGTTTGTGCAATGCCCCATGAGACCAAAACATTGTCACAGGGGAGAATGGAAACATTGCATCAACATCCCATGATGCACTGTGCTCCCTCCCACACATCAATAGCAAACAACCCAGTGGTTTTCGCGACTTAAAACTGCTGTGAGTACGCCATAACCCCAGCAGCATGGAGCCGTCTCAGCTGTGCACTCTTGCTGTGAGCATCTCAAACACCTCATGCCTTCTCCTGCAGTATTTCCAGAGCCAAAGTAGGGTCCGCCGTGTGGAACATAGCAATGTCCTGCAAGCAGCCCTGCTGCAAGCCACCGAAAAAAACAATCCACCGTTACTGATGGCAGTCACTGAGCAGCTGCACTCTGTTGAGCACCGTTTCTGGTCCTGTGAAACAAGCACTGACAGGTGGGACCGCATTGTTTTGCGGGTATGGGATGACGAGCAGTGGCTGCAGAACTTTCGAATGCGGAAGGCCACCTTCCAGGAACTTTGTGCAGAGCTTTCCCTTGCCCTGCAGTTCAGCAACATAAAAATGAGAGCTGCTCTGACAATGGAGAAGCGAGTGGCGATCGCTATTTGGACGCTTGCAACGACAGACAGTTGCCGATCAGTGGGGAATCAATTTGGAGTAGATAAATCAACCATGGGAGCTGCTGTGCTCCAAGTGTGCAGAGCCATTAATCGATTTCTGCTATGAAGGGTACTAAGTCTGGGAAATGTGCACGACATAGTGGATGGTTTTTCCATGATGGGGTTCCCTAATTGCAGTGGGGCGATAGATGGCATGCATATCCCCATCATGGCACCAGACCACCTTGCCAAAGAATACATAAACCGAAAGGGATACTTTTCAATGGTGTTGCAAGCGCTGGTGGATCAAAGGGAGCATTTCACCGACATCAACGTAGGATGGTTGGGAAAGGTTCATGACGTATGCATCTTTAGGAACTCGGGTCTGTTCAAAAAGCTGCAATCCGGGACTTCCTTTCCAGACCACAAAATTAACACTGACAACGTTGAGATGCCTATAGTTATCCTGGGGGACCCAGTCTACCCCTTGCTCCCATGGCTCATAAAGCCATGCACCAGCTGTCTGGATAGCAGTAAGGAATGGTTCAACTATAGGCTCAGCAAGTGCAGAATGGTGGTTGAATGTGCCTTTGATTGCTTGAAAGGGAGCTGGAGAAGTCTACTAACAAGGTTGGGCCTTAGTGAGGAGAACATCCCCATGGTTATAGCTGCCTGCTGTGTGCTCCATAATATCTGTGCAAAAAGGGGAAAAATTTTCCGCAGCAGTGGGCAGTTGAGACAGATCGCATGGCAGCCATTTTTGAGCAGCCAGACACCAGGGCAATGAGAAGAGCATAGCAAGGGGTATTGCATATCCGCGAGACTTTGAAAAGCTGTTTCAATAATGACTCACAGTAATGTGAGCTGCTTGTCTGCATTGTGCTTCCCAAAACCTTCACCTGGCTTGTATCACTATCCCTGTAAAGCCAACCCCCCTGCTTCTAATCATTAAAGAACTTTGATTCCTCGAATCCATTTACTTTATTTAACAAACATAAGTAAAGAGGGAGAGCAGAAAGAAAAGGTAACCTTGGGGAAAAGGGGTTGTAAAGTTGGAATAGGAGAAACATTTTCAGCTATGTAACATTACACCGCATTACAGACCATCAAAGGTCTGTGAATGGGCACCTTCTGTTCCTTGTGCCCTCCCCCACCAAGTTAAGTAAAAGGGATGATGGACTTTTCGCCCTGCCTCATGGAATGCTTGGGGGAGGGTGATTCTGTGCCAGGCGATGCTGGCTGGCTGTCCACCAGGGTCTGCAGAGGGACTCTACCCTCCAACTTCTGTTCCTGCATTTCAACCAGACACCTCAATATGTCTGCTTGGTCTCTCATAATCCAAAGCATCTCATCCAGCTGTCAGTCAGGGGAAAAAAATAAAGGAGCCATTGTACAAGAATAAAATGTTTCCACAGCAAGGCCAGTTTCATAAATAAAATCTTTATTACACTAGGTGCAAGCCATAACATAATCAGAATCCATAACCGTTCACTGTGCTGTTTTGCTGCTCCAGCCATGGTGAGTAGCCCCCCACCCCCGGGATCTCTCATGTGCGGCCCCAGTCACCTATTAGCCACTTTAAACTACTTGCTGACCCATGCCAAGCACAGTAAGGGCACATTAGTGGCCGCGTGGTTTGGCGATCTGGAATGTGGGGGGTGGGGTGAATCTGCATGCCCTTTTTTCCCCATACAAGAGCACTTTTAATGAGAACTTCCCCCGTTTCCTCTAGGCGACCCTATGTGATATCAGTCTCCTGAGGGTAATAGAGGCGGAAAGGAAGGAGATGCTGCAAGCGTCTGGGAAGAGACCCAGTCCTTATGCTGCTTTGCTGTGTACCGCAATGATGCCAGCAGAATTAATTCAGGAGTTGCATGGGAAAGTGTCCTACCATGGTGGAAGAAATAAGACTGCCCTGCCCAGAAACCTTCTGCAAAGGATTGAAGAGTACCTCCATGAAAGTTTCCTAGAGATATCCATGGAGGATTCCTGGGCTATCCCAGTCCACATCAACAGTCTTTTCCAGGGGCCACTCTCTGCGTAGCTGGAGTGGCCTCTTGTAAGCAGAGAACCACAGCACCTCGTTTTTTCTTCACAGTAAACATGCAAGACCACCGAATGTGTGTGCCCGCTAAAGTTTAACTGGACTTTCATTTTACATGTATACTCACCAGAGGTGCCTTCCCTGGCATCACGGTCGGCCACCGTGCTGTCCTGAGACCCACAGGGCTCCAGGGTTAAAAATATTTCCTGGCTCTCAGGGAGAATGGATCCACCACTCGCCTGCCTCCCATTATCCTCCTCCTCTTCCTCCTCCACCATATAATCCTCCTTGTTGTTCCTAGACTCTCACACCTGTGAGGTGTCCACATTGCTGTGGGGGTACTTGTAGGGTTACCCCCAAGAATTGCATGCAGCTCGTTGTAGAACCGGCATGTGTGGGGTTCAGCACCAGAGTGACTGTTCACCGCCCTTGTTTTCTGGTATGCCTGGCAAAGTTCTTTTATTTTCACACGGCACTGCTGTGTCCCCCTCGTGTAGCCCTTCTCCCCCATTCACGAGTGATCTTTGCATAGATGTCAGTGTTTCTTCTGCTGGATCTGAGCTCTGCCTGCACAGACTCTTCTCCCCACACAGGGATGAGATCCACCACCTCCTGTGCAGACCAGGCTGGAGCGCATTTGCTCAAGCTGGCACGCTCCCAATGCTGATCAAACAGGAAATGGGAATTCAAAAGTTCCCAGGGCTTTAGCAGGGGAGGGGCTGTTTCCTGTATACCTGGCTGCAGTGCAGCAGAGTTGAGAATGATGTCCAGAGCGGTCACAGATGAGCATTGTGGGACACCACCTGGAGGGCAATTAAATCGAAGTACACAACACTGCGTCTGCACTACCTCACAGTCGGCTCATGAAAATTGAACTAAGTGCTATGCCTCTCACAGAGGTGGATTACAGAAGTCAACATCAGAGGTGACTGAGGTCGATGTAAAGGACCCGGTAGTGTAGACACATACATTAACAGGTCGACTTAAGGCGGCTTCCTTCGACCTAACTCTGTAGTGTAGACCAGGCCTCACACACTGTGCAGTCACATTAATATCTGTGCCAGGTGAGGGCAAAGTGGATTTGCTCAGGTGCAGGGTAGTAAGAATTCACGCCCCATGACTGGAAAACTTCAGCCCAATAGGTGAAAGTTTTGAAAAAATAAGAGCAACTGAAATCAGGGCCATAGAATGGCAACACTTTGACAATCTTAAGTATATATTTCACTAATTATAATACTAGATTGCAGAAAGTTTATTTGTTAACACTTGGCTAATCTTCTAGCATTCTACATCTTAATAATACTCTGAATTACTATAGCACCTTTCATCTCAGGAGCTGAAGGCTCCCTGCAAACATTAAATTTCACCACTTTTCTGTAATATGGAGAAACCAAGGCACAGACGTGCAGAGACTTCCCCGTAGCCACCATAGTAGGACAGTGCCAGAGCTGGGAATAGAAACCAAGACCCCTAATTCCTGCAATCCTGCTCTAAGCACTGAACAACTTTCTTAAGGTTTAGGAATGCCACTAGTTACCACTATTCCAGGGAGGCATAGATTCTGACTGCTTGGAGGCATAACTGGATCAGAACTCTTGGGATAAACTAGTTCAAGCATAGAATCATAGAAGGGACTGCAACGGTCATCTAGTCTAACCCCCTACCAAGACAGATGGCTATCCAACCTCCTTTTGAAAACTTCCAGTGAAGGAGCTTCCACAACTCCCTAGGTAGCCTGTTCCTAATTGTAAGAACTGTAGGACAATGGAAATTTTTCCTGAGATTTAATCTAAATCTGTTTTGCTGTAGTTTGAACCCATTGCCTCCTGTCCTGCCCTTTGTGGCAAGAGAGAAAAACTTTATCTTTTTTATGAAAGTCTTTCAAGTATTTGAAGACCACAATCATGTCCCCCTCTTAATCTCCTCTTTTCCAAACTAAACAGATCCAGTTCCTTCAGCCTTTTCTCATATGGCTTGTGTTCCATCCCTTTGATCATCTTTGTTGCTGGCCAGTTTCTCTACATCCTTTCTATACATTGTTGACCAAAATTGGACACAGTACTCCAGCTGAGGCCTAACCAGTGCTGAGTAGAGTGATCACTTCCCATGACTTACATGACATGCCTGTTAATGCAACCTAAAATTGCATTTGCTTTTTTTGCAACAGTATCACATTGGGGGGAGGAATAGCTCAGTGGTTTGAGCATTAGTCTGCTAAATGCAGGGTTGTGAGTTCAATCCTTGAGGGGGGCCACTTAGGGATCTGGGGCAAAATCAGTACTTGGTCCTCCTAGTAGAGGCAGGGGCTGGACTTGATAACTTCTCAGGGTCCCGTCCAGCTCTATGAGATAGGTATATCTCCGTATATTATTACTGCTGACTCATGTTGAGGTTGTGATCCACCACAACTCCCAGATCCTTCTTAGCAGTGCTGATGCAAAGCCAGTTATCTCCCATTCTATATTTGTGCATTTGTTTTTTCTTCCCTAAGTGTAACACCTTACTTACATTTGTCTTTGTTGAATTCCATTTTGTTTTCAATAGTCCAGTTCTCCAATTTATCAAGATCCATTGGAATTGTAGCTCTATCCTCCAAAAAGTGTTGGCAAACCCTCTACCCCACAGCTTTGTGTCATGTGCAAATTTGATCAATATGCTCTCTATTCCTACACCCAGATCATCAATAAAGATGTTAAACAGCACTGGACCCAGAACAGTTCCTTGTGGAATCCCACTTGAGACCTCCTTCCAATCGGACATCATTCCATTAATAATTATTTTGTTTGTGGTTGTTTAACCAATTTTGTATCCACTTAATGACAGTTCCACTAAGCCCACATTTCTCCAACTTACCTATCAGAATGTCATGTGAGACTGTGTCAAAAGCCTTGCTGAAGTCCAGGTATATTATGTCCACCACATTCCCCCTATCCACCAAACCAGTTACTCTGTCAAAGAAGGAAATCAAGCTGGTTTGGCATGATTTGTTCTTAGGGTACGTCTATACCCAGCCGCTAGTTCGGCGGCTGGCAATCGAACTTCTGGGTTCGACTTATCGCGTCTTGTCTGGACGCGATAAGTCGAACCCGGAAGTGCTCGCCGTCGACTGCGGTACTCCAGCTCGGCGAGAGGAGTACCGCGGAGTCGACGGGGGAGCCTGCCTGCTGCGTGTGGACCGAGGTAAGTTCGAACTAAGGTACTTCGAACTTCAGCTACCTTAGTTCGATTTGGGGGTTTAGTGTAGACTAAGCCTTAGTAAATCCATGCTGGCTGCTAGTGATCACCCCTTTGTCCTCCAGGTATTCACAAATTGAATGTTTTATACATTGCTCTAGTAGCTTCCTAGGTATCGAAGTCAAGCTGACTGGTCTATAGTTCCCCAGCTCCTCGTTTCCGCCCCTATTAAGGATGGGCATTATGTTAGCCCTTCTCCAGTCTTTTGGGACCTCTCCTGTCATCCATCAGTTTACAAATATTATTGCCAGTGGCTGTGAAATCTCTTCAACTAATTCCTTCAGTACCCTGAGGTGTATAGCATCCGGCACTACTGATGTGAATTCATTCAAATTGGTCAGAAGACCTCTGACGTCTTCTTTAATTATCCCCATCTGCATCCCTTCCCCTTTATAATCTATGGTAACTTCCCTAGGCATCCAACCACATTATTTTTTGTGAGAAGACTAAAGCAAAATAGGCATTGAGCAGCTCTGCTTTCCTATCATCTTCTGTTACCAGCTCATGTTCTCAATTGAGTAGCAGACCCACACCATCCTTGACCTTTCTTTTTTGTCTGACATATTTGAAGAACCTCTTCTTGTTAAATCTTTCCTGATTTTATCCCTACATGCTTGTGCTATTCCCATGTATATTTCCTTGGTGACATACCCCTCTTTCCATTTTCTGTATAGAATCATAGGACTGGAAGGGACCTCGAGAGGTCTTCTAGTCCAGTCCTCAGCATTCAAGGCAGGACTAAATATTATCTAGACAATTCCTGACAGATGTTTGTATAATCTACTCTTAAAAATCTCCAATGACAGAGTTTCACAACCTCCCTAGGCAATTTATTCCAGTGCTTAACTACCCTGACAGTTAGAAAGTTTTTCCTAATGTCCACCCTAAACTGCCCTGGCTGCAATTTAAGCCCATTGCTTCTTGTTCTATCTTCAGAGGTTAAAGAGAACAATTTTTCTCCCTCCTCCTTGTAACAATCTTTTATGTATTTGAAAACTGTTATCATGTCTCCCCGCCAGTTCTCTTCTCCAGACTTAAAAAAAAAAAACAATTTTTTCCATCTTCCCTTAGAGGTCATGTTTCCTCGGTCTTTAATCATTTTTGTTGCTCTTTACTGGACTTTCTCCAATTTGTCCACATCTTTCCTGAAATGTGGGGCCCCAAACTAGACAGAATACTCTAGCTGAGGCCTAATCAGTGCAGAGTAGAGCAGAAGAATTATTTCTTGTGTCTTGCTTACCAATACTCCTACTAATACATCCCAGAATGACGTTTGCTTTTTTTGCAACAGTGTTACACTGTTGACTCACATTTAGCTTGTGATCCACTATGAGCCCCAGATCCCTTTCTGCAGTACTCATTCCTAGGTAGTCATTTCCCATTTTTTATGTGTGCAACTGATTGGTCTTTCCTAACTGGAGTACTCTGCATTTGTTCTTATTGAATTTCATCCTATTTACTTGAGGCCATTTCTCCAGTTTGCCCAGATCATTTTGAATTTTAATCCTATCCTCCAAAGCAGTTGCATCCCGTCCTAGCTTGGTATCGTCCGCAAACTTGACAAGTGTACTCTCTCTGCCATTACCTAAATCACTGATGAAGATATTGAACAGAACCGGACCCAGAACTGATCCCTGAGGGACCCCTCAATATGCCCTTCGATCTTGACTGTGATCCACTGATAACTACTCTCTGGGAATGGTTTTCCAACCAGTTATGCCCCTACCTTATAGTAACTCCATCTAGGTTGTTAAACTAGGCAAATACGAGAGGGTCATGCAAGACAGTATCAAAAGCTTTACTAAGGTCAAGATTTACCACATCTACCACTTCTCCCCATCCACAAGGCTTGTTACCCCATCAAAGAATGCTATTATATTAGTTTGACATGATTTATTGCTGACAAATCCATGCTGACTGTTACTCATCACCTTATTATCTTCAATGTATGTATCTGTTTGGTTTTTAGAGAGCTAAAAAGCTCCTTGTACAGCAGCCACATTGGCCTCCTGTGGTGGTTCTTATCTTTCCTCGGCATTGGAATAGCTTGTTGTTGAGTCTTCAGTACTGTATTACATCTTTTAGGAACTTTTAGCTCTCTTTGACTCCTTTATTCCTAATTGGTCTTTCCATGGGACCATGCCTACTATTTCTCTGAGTTGGTTGGAATCCGCGTTTCTGAAGGTAACCTGCCGCTCCCTGTCCTACAGCTGTGAGTTCCCAAACGCTGCTTAAGCCGGGAACCAACAGAGAGGAAAGGGCATGTGTTAGGAGAGGGGGGAAATCTCCACAAAGCACAGATTGGTTCTATGGAGGATTTCGGGGCTGGTGGTGTTCAACGGAATGCAATGGAAGTTTATGCTGCGGCTTAATCCCATCTCAAAATATTTAACCCAAGGTCTCTAAAAGTTAAAATGCATTCTATGTGTTAGATGCCTTCCCCTGGTTTCCATATACTTTATATGTTTATTCCCAAAAATATACTCACACAAAACCAATATCTGCTTTTGCTTATATCTTCCTTGTAGCTGAATAGAAATTGTTGATTCACTGAGGTTATTAGCAATGAAGTGAAAAGCCAAGGTGTCCATAGAGGTATTTGGGAGGAAAAGGGACATGAGTGAAGGGTCATATTCAGAGGGCCTCTCCTGTTTATACAAGATATTATTTCTATTATTCTATAGATTTTCCATCATCTAGGCAAACTAAAGGATGGTTACGGCTGTCCATGAAGCAGCCCTGCTTCAGGTGTTCCATGTGAGGCTCTGGAGTCTTTTCATGTAATACACTCCAATAAATGGATCTTTCCCCATTCCAAATGCACCAGTCCTTGTATGCTTTTAAGCGGATTGGAGTAAGGAACTCAAAGAGCTGTGCGGCTCAACTCTGAACAGTAAAACACTGTAGTTCCTACCTGCATTGTGTGTCTCCCGGTTTTTCTTTCTGTAATACAAGAGAGCAAAAGAAATTATGTGAAATAAAAGGGAAAACCTCCACATGAACAATTATTTCTTTTATGTTTTAAGGCAATTTCATTGTTATGGTTAAAAAATACATTTAATACAAAATTCTCCTTTCTTGGCAAGAAAGAATATAGGGAAGAGAAATAAACACACTAAAGTAGTTCTTGGTATAGGAATACATTATATTAATGATTTCTGAGAAAAGATCATGAATGTTCAGACTAAATGGATTATAGTGCAATACTACACGTGCGTTCTGTGTGTATTTGATACAATGTATACATGTATAGGGATGGTTTCTTCCTGTGTGTTTGTACAGCACCTATCACAATGGGCCTCCGATGCTCACTGGAGTCTTTGGGCACTATCATGATACAAATAAATAGAAACTAAACAGATTTCTGACCAATGGGAAAGCTCATCTCATGAAAAAGCTGCACTAAACAGAGCACACTTAATTTTTTGTACTTACAGCCATGCTACAGACACAAGTATTTTACTGTTCCCAGAGCTTAATGGAAAAGGCGGAAAAGGAACAAGTTACTTACTTTACAGTAAGTGCGGTCCTTTACAATGTTTGTCCACATGGTTCCCACTCTAGGTGCACATGTGCCCTATGTGCACGAGACTGGATTCTTTTGGCCAGCAATGTCTGTAGGGGCCATACCTGAACACTGCATGTCCTCTTGCCCCCTACCCAAGCGCATAAATAGCAGAGTGGGCCCAGCCACCATTCAGTTCCTTCACCAAGATTAAAGGACTCCACATTAACAGGAAAGGAGGTTCATGGAATCAGCATGCCTGAGCACTTGCTGTGTGCAGCTTGGAGGTAGTAGATGCTTCTTTTTGATGTAGAGTTTCAGAATCAGACACGCCCTTCACTGATTGCTCCAATAAAAATAATAATCTCGGACTTTTTAAGGGTGTTTTAAAAAAGGCCTGCATGTTGAAACTGGTCTGGAAAGGCAAATAAAATATTTAATATTCCCATCATTTAAGGGAATAGCTGCCTCATAAGCAAGACAGGAAAAAATACAGAAAAATTAACATTGAACTAATACTAAAGGTAACAAAGAGCTATGGGGTAGCAGTTGGACACTGTGGAGGTCCTGTCTCGCTGTCATAGGTAGTAAGAAGGAACTAAGTTGCAGTTGAGACTCACTCTGCTCCCTATGCGCTCAATTAGAGGCATGAGGCCATGCAGGGCGCATGCACTGTCCCAGACACTTGCCGGCCAAAAGATTCCAATCTTGCATACACAGGTGCATGTGCGTCTTGAGTGAGAGCCTTATGGACAAATACTTGAAGAAGCACAGCTGCTTGTGAGACGAGGGGGGAAGAAATGCAATGGATCTTAACACTCACTTTTATTCAGCAGCAGGCTGTGGCCTAGCTTAAAGCAGGCCAAGGCTTCAATTCAGGAAAGCACTTAAGCATGTGTTTAAACACCCTTCCTGAATAAGGACTCCTTCCTGAATCAAAGACCTAACACACGGAAAACTTGTCCCATATCCTTTGCCACCAAATAAATACGTTTTCTGTTGGGAGAGTGAAAATGAATGCTTAATTGCAGATCTTACTCAAATCTCATTGTTGCGATGATCCCATCAGCTAATCCAGTGCCTTCTCCTGGTCCCACTGAAATCAACAGGAGGACAACACAAGACCTGATCCTCGAGGGTGCTGTCTTTCAGGTGACACACAAAACTGATGACCTGGTGAAATTCCATCTTGGGGAATTACATTCTCAGGCCTGCCAAATGTTGTATCTTACGTGACACTCACACATTTAGCAGATCGGTCATGTCTTCTCCCACAGCTGATAAAATGCTATGCACTTGAGAAACTCACACACCCTTTCCCAGCCCCCCTCCCAAAACCTGGTAGCCTACGGAATGTGCACTTAATCTTTCCCCCTCAAGTCCTCTGCACTACTCTTTTCTTGATCACTGGGGACACCACCACCATCCTGCTTGTCACGGACTCCCATAATCTGGGTGTCATCTTCAACTTGGAACTCTCTCTAGGTCCTTACATCCAGGCTATGTCTAAGGGTACGTCTATACTTACTTCCTGGTTCGGATGTAAGAGATCCATCTTCTGGGATCGATTTATTGCATCTTGTCTAGACGTGATAAATCGATCCCGGAAGTGCTTGCTGTCGACGCCGGTACTCCAGCTCAGCGAGAGGAGTACGCGGCATCGACGGGGGAGCCTGTCTGCCGCGTCTGGACCCGCGGTAAGTTCGGACTAAGGTACTTCGAATTCAGCTACGTTATTAACGTAGCTGAATTTGCGTACCTTAGTCCGAAGTGGGGGGTTAGTGTGGACCAGGCCTAAGTCTTGCAGATTCTTTCTGCATAACATCTCTATCCATCCACATAGCTAAAACTTCCATCTAGGCTCTCATCTCAGTTACTGCAATATTCTTCTCTGACTTTGACAAATGCAAGCTTGACCTGCTCATGTCCATTAGAATGCTGCTGCAAAGACACGTTTCCTAACCCATCTCTTTGACCATGTCACCCCTCTCTTTGCATCTCTCTTCTCTATTGTGTCAAACATAAGGTACTTGTCTTCACTTTCAAGCCTCTTCTCGACCTATCGCCACCCCACCTATCATCTCTCATTCAAATATCAAAAGGACGATGCCTGTCTCCACTGCCCGCTTGTTAAACAAGTACTTTCCTGCTTTCTCCCATGCTGTCCCCCAGACTTGGAGGAGCTCCCTGAAACATCTGCAAAACTAAGTCATTATTCTCCTTAAAACATTCCTTTGCCATGATGCCTACAAAAAACTTGACAACAATTAGGCTGCTGGTACACTGTCTCATTGTTTCCTTGTACTCCCCCAATCAGACTGCCTGCAGCCATCTGTTCTTTCTTGTATTATACTTAGATTGTAAGCTCATTGGGGCAGAAACTGTCTTGTTTTCTGTGTTTGTACAGTGCTTAGCACAATGGGGTCATGGTATGTGTCTGGGGCTCCTAGGTGCTACAATAATATAAGTAAATAATAATAATGAAACACTAGGAAACCACAATCTCTAGTCCCACCTTTCTCCAGTGGCTGCTCTTAATATTTCTATGCATTTCAAAACCTAAATTATGAACCACAAGGCGAAGCAATTGTCATTCACCCATTTCATGGATAAGATAGCAGAGAGGTTGTACATGGTAATTTCAGCCACAGCAGGGAATGAACCCAGGCAATTAATATGTTGGGCCTGAATCTGATTTGTTTTGCCACAATGCCTTTTAGAATGACTGTGCCAAATTATGTGCTTCAATATGCTGCCTCTACCACATCCTGACCACATTCTGCTTCCAAGAGCCAGGAACAGAATGCATGAATACCCAGCATTGTAGCACTGTCTCAAGTGGAAGAGGCTTGTGTTGTGGATCTGAGGGTCCTGGGTTCAAAGCCTTCTCTTAGGGAAAAAATAGTGTATAGTTATATGATTAAAGACTGTGGGTAACATTTTCAAAAGCATCCACATGACTTAAGTGCCCTAAATACTATTGACTTTTAATGGTCTTAAGCACATTTGAAAATTTTATCTTGTATTCCAAAGCATCATAATTGAAGTGATACAGCTAACCTGAATTCTGGAATTTCCTAGCTTTTCTATGCTGACTTTGCAACCTTAATTTTACCTTCTACAATAATTTCTTTTAAATGTGTTTTTTTTATATGTATGTATGTATGTATGTATGTATACACACACACACCTCTCAAGCTAGTGTGAGGAATTTAGAATAATCATAATTGTTGAAATGATATTAGAGGTGAATGTGGATAATGCATTAATAGTTATTTTATTACTGTATTATTATTTGTATTTTTGTTAATGGCAGCTGTCCCTTCAAGAACAAAATAGTGCAGTCATACAGTGTGTTTGATGTAGACAAAGTAGTATGTGGGAGATTTTGCCTGTGACCCCAGAGAGTGGGAGATCGTGCATGTGCAAGCTCCAAAGAAATCAGAATTTGATTTAATAAATTTTTCTCTCCAAAAAATAAGCCTCATTCTTGAAGGTTAGCACTTACTGGGGGACTGGATACCTCAGTGTATTGCTAAGGAACTACAGAGCCTTTCAACAGTTTGAAACCAGCCTAGCTTAGCAGTAATTAAAAGTTGTTTCCATCTAATAGATATTTAGTGGCCCCCTATGTGAGTCTGATGGGTCTTAATTCCACATCAAAACCCACCATCACATATTGCACTAATTGGCAGACCTAGACTAGAAACCAAGAATTGTATGGACCACAGAGTCTGAATTACCCCTATTATCTCTAGAGGAAGCTACCGCTAGACCAGGATTGGGGTATACTTAGCAGGGTAGTATATGTGAGAAAGAGAAGGTCACTCACCCTGTGCAGAAACTGAGGTTCTTTGAACTGTGTCCCCTGATGGCTGCTCCACTGTAGGTGCAGCAGTGCCCCCTATGCCTGGGATCGGAGATCTTTGGTAGCAGTGCCCATTGGACCACATATGCGCTTCTGCCCATCTCGCACTGCGAACGGGATCAACATATAGTGCTGTGCAGTCCAACCGCTCTCAGCTCCTTCTTGACTGCAGAGCTTATCTTTCAGCTCCAAAGCAGAGGAGAGGAGGGCGGGTAGTGGAGCACCCTTAGGGACACACATCTCAAAGAACATCAATTACTGCACTGGGTGAGTAACCCTCTCTTTTTCTTCTGATGTCCCTATGGGTGCTCCACTATAGACGACTGTAAAGCAGTGCCCCTAGTTGGAAGGCTTGGGCTTCGGAGAGGCATTTAGTGCAGATGACAGGACAACATGTCCTAGCAGGGCAGCTGATGCTGAGTAGTAATTGCGCAGTGACGGCTAAAAGTGTCTGTGGAGGCCCAGGTGGCCGCTTTGCAAATGTCAATAATTGGGATATTGTTGAGAAAGGCAATCGAGTTGGAGAGAGAGTGGGTAGAATGTGCTCAAGTTCCAGAAGGAGACTATTGATTGTGCAGTTGGTTGAAAAGGTGTATACATTGGGAGATCTGCTTGGAAAGGCATTGTTTGGATATGGCCTTTCTATCTTTCGACCACTGACAGGAATAAGTGTGGCTATTGTGTGAAAGATTTAGTTCTATCCAAGGTGTGTAACGTCGCCTCCTGTTGGCTGCTATGTGATTTGGGAAAACGCAGGGAAGGTGGATAGGTTGATTTAAATGGAAGGAGGTTGGTACCTTGGTAAGAATTTTGGATATAGACGTAAGATGACCTAGTCTTTATGAAAAGCTGTGTATTGGGTGTATGTCATGAGAGTGCCAATTTCTCCTACCTGTCGAGCCGATCTGATGGTGATGAGAAATGCTGTTTTCATGGATAGATGAATATAAGAGCATGCTGCCATGGGCTTGAACAGTGGTCTGGTGAGACAGCGCTAGATGAGGCCAGGGTCCCAAACCGGGGTGGGATCTCGTATGCGAGGGTAAAGGTTTTGTAGACCTTTCAATAACCTCTTCATGAGGGGGTGGGCGAAGACAGAGTGGCTGTCTATATTGGGATGGAATGTTGTGATGGAGGCTATGTGAACACGAATGGAACTTGTGGATAACCTTGATTTTTTAAGATCCAAAATATAGTCCAGAACGAGTAAAAGAATATTCATCGCCATGACGTGATTGGTGGTGCACCAGGATCAGAACCTTGTCCATTTTTGGAGGTAAGTGCGTCGAGTTGTGTCATGTGTGCTATTCAAGTGGACCTCTTTTACTGCCTCTGAACAGGTCACCTCTGAATCCTGAAACCATGGAGGACTCCTGCCTTCAGATATAGGGGATGTGGGTTGGGATGGAGGATTTGACCGCATCCTGTGAGAGGAGGCACAGAGCTGGTCACAGAGTAATCAGAGGACATACCTCCTTCGCATGATGGTGAGTATACCAAATTGGACATAGCCATGTTAGAGCTATAAGAATGACTTGGGCTCGATCCCCCTGTATCTTCTGAAGCACTCTGAACAAGAGAGGAATTGTTGGGATGGCGTAGAGTAGTGGGGCATCCCACGTAATGAGGAACGCATCTCACAGGCACCTGAGGGCATAGGCCTGCTCTTGAGCAGAATTGAGGGCATCTGACATTCTCCTGTATGGCAAAGAGATCTATGGTTGGGAATCCCCAGCAGCTGAATATGTGGTGTAGGGTTTTTGTATCTAGCTCCCACTTGTCATCTTGGGAGAATCTCCTCTTCAATGAGTCTGCCAAGGTGTTCTGGTGTCCAGGGAAGTATGCAGCTGAAATGCTGATGTTGTGTTGGATACATCATTTCCATAATTTCAGGGCTTCCGAACATAGGGAGTTGGACCTTGCTCGGCCTTGTCTGATGATGTAGAACACGCAGGCGATATTGTCCGTCATATCTCATATAGTGCGATGTCTGATCAGTGGTAGAAAATGCCAGCAGGCATTGTGGACTGCCCATTGCTCTAGAAGATTGATGTGTAGGATGATTCCACTAGGGACCACCTGCCCTGCACTATATGGGTGAGAAGGTGTGCTCCCCAACCGATTAGGGAGGCGTCAGTTGTTACTATCAGGGATGGTGCTGGTTGAAGGAAAGGAACCCTGACACAGATGTTTTTGGGTTGTGTCCACCAGAGTAGTGAGCCATTGACCTTGATATGCATGGATAGGAATTTGTGAAAACTGTGCCTGTGAGGTACATAGACAATGCGTAGTCACGCCTGGAGACAGCACAGATGCATCCTGGCATGCTTTACCACAAATGTGGCTGCTACCATGTGGCCGCTAACATGTGGCCGAGCAGCTGAAGACACGACCTGGCAGAGATCTGGGGACAGGTTCTCATAGTGGACACAAGGTCGACTACTCTTGAAAATCTGTTAGCTCAGAGGAAGGCTTTGGCCAGTATCACATCCAAGCGTGCCCCAATAAACTCCAAGTGTTGTACAGGTGACAGCATCAATTTTTGTATGTTTATATGAAGGCAGAGATTTGAGAGAAGGTTCATTGTCTGCTCTACGGCATGAACTAAGTCAGGTTTGGAGGAAGCCTTGAGGAGACAGTCATCTAAGTATGGGAATATGACAATGCCTTGTTTGTGTAGGTAGGCTGCCACTTCTGCAAGGACTTTGAAGACGACTCAGGGGGCTGTAAAAAGTCCAAAGTGAAGTACCTTGTACTAGTCATGATTGGTCCCCATGATGAATCTGAGGAACCATCTGGTGATGTGAAAATATGTATCTTGGAGGTGGAGAACCAGTCTCCCTGTTCCAGTGCTGGGATAATGATGGATAGCGTAATCATCTTGAAGCGTTGCAGTTTGACGAATTTATTGAGATTTCATAGGTCTAGGATTGGTCTCCGCCTGCTGGATTTCTTTTGGATCAGAAAATAATGGGAATAAAAACCCTTCCCTCTGTGTTGGGATGGGACGGATTCTATGGCTCCCATTTGCAGGTGGTTTATTTCTTCTCATGGAAGATGTTCATGAGAAGGTCCCAGAAGAGTGACGGAGAAGGGTGTGGGCAGGTGAACTAGATAGGAATGGGATGCAGTATTCTTTGTTGATGATTTCCAGGACCCACTTGTCCAAAGGGAAAGAGCTTCCCGGTAGGGAAGGGCAGGCAGTGGGAAAGACGTATTCTAAGTTAAATACTAATAGGGAGGGAAGAACAAGGGATATTTTTTTTTTTAAGGGGGAAGACGACAATTAAAGGAAACTACTAATTACTAAGCTAAACAGGTAAGGGTACTATCTAAAGACTCAGAGGATAGAAAGGCTCTGCTCCAAATTCTATCCCAGACCAAAGGCGGTTGAGAAAGAACTGAGAGTGGTTGGACCACACAGAGCTATATATAGATCCCGCTCACGACGCAAGACGGGGAGGAGCACATGTGCAGTCCAACGGACAATGCTACCAAAGATCTCCAATCCCAGGTGCAGAGGGTGCTGCTGCACCTACAGTGGAGTAGCCATAGGGACATCACTCAAAGAAGATTTTGCCTGTCTGCTGCCCTGTAGATAATCAGAGGACTTCACTTAGGTTGCTAAGGTATGTTTTCCTTGGACAGATGGCCTAGCAGTACAGCAGAGGCTCTACAGAGTTTTCAGCTGGCCAACACGTTCCAGTCAATTGGCCACAGATACTTACCGGTGCTGTTTCTTCATAGGAGTCTCATTCTCTGTCATCTCTGGCATGGTTTCAGAGAGAAGGGCCTGAAGAGGAATGGGCAAAAGAATTAGCAAATACAGACATCCCCAGAACTCTATTAGCACAAGAATGTGTCAGCTCAATCTTTAAGGTTTCAACTATAAGTGCAAGATCTATTTGAATGAGCCAAGAAGTCCAGCACCTTGATTTAGCACATCTTTAGTCAAGAGCACATCAAAAGAGTAAGTGTGGTCCCTGTAGTGCACTGTTGCTATATGCATTGAACAAATTTCCATTCCCTGAGGAGTGTGGCTTTAAAAAAGCATTCCCATCTGTTCAGAGAAGCAACTAGGAAAATTACACCAGTTGGTTGCTGGGGGCGAGGGTGTGTGTGTGTGTGTTTTGAATTCTTCATGAGATACTCACAGAAGAGATGATGAAACTGGACAGTCTTTCATTCTAATATGTGTACAGTTCCCAGTTTGAATAAAGCGAATAATAATTGCTGAGCAAAGTAACAAACTAGATTGAAAATATTTAATTAAATAAGAAGTATATCAGTGGCAACGTGGTTTTTCTTGTCAGCTCTTGTTTTTGTACAGATGATATATAAAAACACTTTATCGCTGTTTCTTGGTTTAGTCTACTAACTAAGTATCAGACTCCTTTTGGGCATTACTGTGGCAAATATACAGAGCTGAGCCCTGGTATAATTAGACAAAAACAAACAAACAAACAAACCCTATATCAGTATACAGTTAAGGTTGCTACAAATAGTATACCATGTTCTCAAAAACATCAAAGTCAGTAAAAACAAAGTTAAAATATGACTACATTTCCCAATGAACAACATGACTTTACAAATAACCTTTCCAAAGATTGACTACAAGCTGTGCAGTTTGTACTAAGACCATTAAATATGTTAAGACGACATGATAGTATGGTTACGTGAATTTGAAGATGAAGTTATACCAACATGGCTATTTTATTTATATACATTATGTACCATCTTTAAAATCTTTCCTCTCCATAATGGCGCGCGTGCGTGTGTGTGTGTGTGTGCGCGCCAGCCATTATGGAGAGGAAAGATTTTAGAGATGGTACATAATGTGGAATGTGCTATAGATGACAGCAGGAAGATTATTTCTTACAGAATTTTTTGTAACATTCTTTATTCTAAAAGAATATGTTTTATGTATGTTTCTGTGTTTGTATGCAGGGATGTTTCCACTGACCTGTAAATGAAGTGGAGATGTCAAAATGTATTCAAAACTACATTATTAATCAATTAATGTTGACATTAATTAAAATAATTCTTAGCTATCAGTTAGTTTCCAGTACCTAGTCTCTATTTACATTCAATTCTAAAAAAAACAGGATAGGGGATTTCCCCAGGCCTCTGTTCACCCATTTTAAACCCTACCCAAGAGTCTTTGTTGCAATTATATTCTCTCTGAAAAAAACAAAAAGAACTCCCTTTCAGGCTCATCAACATTGCCTTTTAGGGATTTTCTATGCACAAACTGGAACCAATATAACCATTTGTAGTTAAGTCAATTTTTTACTGACTTAAATCAAAATTTGGGACTCAATCTGAAATAAGAGAGAGTGTCTACATGCAGACTTGCACCGAAATAACCAAAAGGTGTGACTTACAACCAGTTTAGTTATTTTGATTACAGGTTCTGCAAAAACAAGCCCTTAGTTAGCTTGAAGGATCAATATGAAGAAATGTAATACAAACATGCCAACATGCAGGAAAACAGCACTCTGCTCCATACAGTGAGAGAGTTGTGTGGTGAGCATTTGCGGATTCAACAGCAGTAAATCTTCTTTGTCCCCTTCAAAAGAATCAACACAAACCCAACTGTCTACTCTCAGAATCACAGCTGCAGAATCAGTCAGTTTCATGATCTCAATAGGACTTTTCAAAATTCCTTGACCATGAAAAAAATTACTGTGCAAGGAATCTGGGTGACCTGGGTGTTAAAAACAACCAAATACAATAATGGGCCAGACCGTGTTTCCCCTTGATATATACTATTGAAGGTGGGCTCAACCATCTTCACAGCATTGTTCCCCCTGAACCAGATGAAGTACAGACCCCTGAACTCTCTACACAGTTCAGGAGTCTGCACTTGGGGAAGGGCAGAGTCTCGGCAGGAGGAGTGAATAGGCTGTAATGTGCAAACACATTTAAATTAATTTCAACAATTTTAAAGTTAAGACACTCTTCTGAAGTTTCTGTGTCTCAATGAACACTTGGTTAGAGCATGGAAACCCATAAAACGAAACAAACTAGATGATAAAGTGAAACACCAAACAGGTATGCACTGACCAAGTAGAGGGACATGCAAAAAAGTCAACTGAAAAAATACTGACAAGTCAACTACATTTATTTAATTAATTTCAATTAAAATAAGAAAAACAAAATCTTTTAACTGTATCTTTTTCTCTTGTCATTTTCTTGGTAGGTGAAAATCCTTTACCTGCTGCACGATGGCCCCAAATGAGCAAAATACTTAAGCAGATGAACAGTCCCTCTGCTTCAGAATTTGGCACATGCTTAAATACCTTGCTGACCTCTATCCCTATATTTGGTTACTTTACACCCTTTTGTTGGGCTTCATCCCCCTTTTTATATTAGTCAAAAAATTGGCCTCTAAAGGAGAAAGGAGTATGCTACAAAAGGGTATTTGAGATGGATTTAGAAAGCAATGTGTGAAGCCCAGTACACGGTATCTCCTATTATCAACTGGGTATGGTATCCAGTAGATCTTTGGGTTGTGCTAACATCCTTTCACCCACCAACCTGTAGCTGGAATTCTTCACATGAATTCTCAGACTCCTCCCAGCTTCACCTCACATCAGTTTCTGATCCAGACACATCAGGTTCCACTGGAAGACTTCTTATGCTTAACTTTTTTTTGTTACTATATAGGAGAAAAAAAAAGTTATATTAAATTTGGACACCAGGCAAGGTTTTAAGTTTCTGTAACTTGATACTGATGTTACAAGTAAGAAGACTGCATAGTCTAAAAGTCAACCATCTAAAGAGTGACAAAGTTTAAAACTGTATACATGAGAAAATTGGGGAAGGCATACAGAGGTACTGTAAAAAAAAAAAAAAAAAATCTGAAGTGGTTTTTTTTTTTACCCACAAAGGCTTATGCCCAAATAAATCTGTTAGTCTTTAAGGTGCCACCGGACTCCTCGTTGTTTTTGTGGATACAGACTAACACGGCTACCGCTCTGATACAGAGGCACTGTATTTACTGCACACAGAAATGAAGTTCGGACTCTAAGCCTCTTATGTCCTAAATAGTTGATTGAACAAGAGACCTATGCTTATCAAGACAAGCAAGAAAAATATATTCTAGCTCTGAAAGTTGTACATCTCTAACATCCTTTCCCTGAGCATGAGATGGATACAGGGAATACCACCATCCTCTGGAGGAAAAAACAAAAACAAAACTGAGATCACGTCTAGTTGGATCCAATTAGATCCACTTCTGCAAAATTCCATATACCTTCAACTCCTCAGTCAGACTTGATGGTGCTCAGAGCTTCATAAAGTTGCGCCCTTAATCACCTCTAAATCAAGTTTCCAGTGTCATCATATCCCAATTGGTATTATACATTACCCAACTCCAGCCCATCCAAAATACAGACATCAAATGACTTTCCTATCCCAAATATCTGAGCATGTCGCATCCTCTTTGAATACCTCCTCTGGCTTCCTCTTCTCCATTCATTGTATGATTTCTTGTTGTCATCAAGATTCTTCTTGAGAACATTCTGCCCATAATTTGAGAATTCTTTTAAAATTTTTAAAAATTTTAAAATTCTTCCACAGAAGCTGAAAAGTGTTTTATTTATATAAACACCTGTGGCTGGCCCACGTGAGATGACTCTGGCTTGTGGGGCTTGGACTGCAGGGCTACAAAATTGCAGTGTAGACAATTGGGCTCAGGCTGAAGCCAAGGCTCGGCTCCAAGACCCTACCTTTCACAGGATCCTATAGCCTAGGCTCCAGCCCAAGCCTGAACGTCTACGCAGCAATTTTATAGCCCTGCAGTCCAAGCCCTGTGAGCCCAAGTCAGCTGCAGAATTATATTGCAGTGTAGACATATATTAGGGTAAGAGTTTGGAAGTCTGAGGACATTTCCCTAATGTTAATGTTTTTTCTGAGGCCTGGTCTACACTACAAACTTAGGTCGGCATAAGCTGCGTTAACTTGATCTAATAATGTATATGTCTAGACAACAGAGAGTCCCTTCTGCAGACCTAAGTGGCTGTAAAGTTGCCTTCTGTACTCCACCTCCATGACAGGCATAGCATTTGATTCGACATCCACAGGTCGACATGAGGATAGTGTAACCACTGCGTTGTGCAATTCGAATGAATTGGTCTCCAGGAGGTATCTCACAGTGCTCCACTGTGACTGCTCTGGAGAGCACTTTCAACTCCACTGCACGTTAGCGAGGTACACAGGAAGCGAACAGTCATTCTGGTGCTGCCCCACAGACACGCCACTTATGAGGAGCTGCATGCAATTCTTGGCGGCGATGCCACCACTACCCCCAAAATGCTCTGTGGATACTTCCCAGGAGCCCTGGGTGTCCTCAAACAAGGAGGAGGAGGAGAAGGAGAAGAATGTGAGGCAGGCAAGGAGAGGATCCATTCTCCCCAAGAGCTAAGAACTGTTTTAACCCTTGAGCCCATCCCTTCACAGGACCAGTTGGCGGCAGAGCATGATGCAGGGGAAGGCACTTCTGGCGAGTACACATTTTCAATCAAACTGTAGGGGTTACATGCTATTATTTTCTATGTTTAAACTGAACAAAAAAGTAGGTGTCATGGGTATCAGTGGCCACTCCAGCTACGCAGAGGGTGCTCTCCGAAAAAACACTGTTTACGTGCATGGGGATGGCCTGGGAATCCTCCATGGAGATCTCTAGGAAGCTTTCATGGAGGTACTCTGCAATCCTTTGCAGAAGGTTTCTGGGAAGGGCTGCCTTATTTCGTCCACCATGGTAGGACACTCTCCCGTGCCACTCCAGTATTAACTCTGCTGGCATCACTGCAGCACACAGCATTGCAGCTTAAGGACCAGGTCTGTACATGCTTGAGCATCTGCTCCCCTGGTGCCTCTGTTACCCTCAGGACAGTGATATCGCATAGGATCGCCTACTGAAAATGGGGGAAGTTTTGAATGCTAGCCCTTAAACCGCAAACAATTCAACAAGTAATCCGCCCCGTTTGGTGAAATCCGGGTCACACAACCACACTTTCCCAAACATGCCGTGGTTGTAGTCAGAAGAGATCACTGTGTATTGCAAGCAGCATTGGGGGACGACGACAAAAAAAAAAAGGAGGTGGGGGTGGCGGCTTCCTGTTTGTCTCCCTCCCCCCAAACCCAGTGCTGTTTTTGTAAAATACAAACTATTTGGGGGGCTTTAGACTGGTGCCTGTCCTCAAGGACTATCCACGTTGCTAGGGGAAAGGGGGCTTTTCTCAACTTCCAACTTGTGATCCCAAGGATGTCTTCACAAAAACAGCAGCACAAGACCTCTTGCCCATGCCTCATGGCCTTACTCACCATGGCTGGAGCAGCAAACCGACTCTTGCAACAGCAGTTGTGATTACGTTGTGGCTTGCAGTCAAGTGAATTGAGGGGTGGTGTTTTTTTTAATAAAAAGAATTAACCTTGCCAGAAACATTGTCAATGCTACTCTTGTGCTTTGTATTTCTTGCAGCTGAAACCTTGTCCATCGGCACATCCTCCAGACCGGGACAGAGACTTTCCCAGATTAGAAGGCAGAAAAAGGAGACTCAGGAGGACATGTTCAATGAGTTAATGCACGCCTCCAAGAGTGACAAGACAGAGCTCAGAGCATGGATGATGACACTGTCTGAGAACATGGACACAACACCAGGGGAGGGTACAAGGACCAGAAGGTGCCCATTCCCACACCTTTGATTGTTATTGCAGTCCATCTGTAAGCAAGTTTTCCTTGTTTCTCCCCCCACAGTTTTATCAGCCCTTTTGCTCCAGGTTATCTTACTTTTCTTTGCTGTCTCTGTGTGTTGGTGTGCATAATAAAACTTCACGGATTGAGGAGAAATGGCTCTTTATTCATTCAACACACAGTGATTAGTGGGGGTGGAGTTTACAGGGAAGAAAATGCACTGGAGGGGACAGTTTGGTAAGGTACAACACCAATAAGTCTCACGTTACTCTGGCTCATTGCTGAAACTTGTTTTCAAAGCCTCACAGAGATGCAGAGCCCCCCCCCAAGATGTGTTCTTCTTATTGCCCTGGAGTCTGGCTGCTCAAAATTGGCTGCCAGATGATCTGCCTCAAACCCCCCCCCCCCCCCCGCCCGCCCCACAAACTTTTCTCCCTCTGTTTCTCAGATATTATGGAGCACACAGCAGGCAGCAATAACAATGGGGTATTGCTTTCATTGACGTCTAACCTAGTAAGCAAACAACGCCAGTGACCTTTTAAACATCCAAAGGCACATTCCACCACCATTCTGCACTTGCTCAGCCTATGGTTGAACCGGTCCTTACTGCTGTCCAGGCTGCCTGTGTATGGCTTCATGAGCCATGGGAGCAAGGGATAGGCTAGGTCTCCGAGGATCACGATTGGCATTTCAACATCACCACTGGTTATTTTGCAGTCTGGAAAGAGAGTCCCTGTTTGCATCTTTCCTATAGATGCGTACGTCATACACTTTTCCCAACCATCTCACATTGATGTAGGTGAAACGGTGCTGGTGATCCACCAGAGCTTGCAACATGTAGTAGGTTCGCGATGGGGCTCTACCCTCCGGGACGCCACACCGACTCACTACAGCACAGACAGTCAAAGCTCAGGCCCCTTTACGCAGGGGCTGAGCGACCCACAGTTCAGGGAGCTCAGGCCCTCGGGCAGGGCTGAGCAAACACTCAGCTAGCTCAGGCCCTTTGGTGCAGGGGCTGAGCAACAATACACAGTTGGGGGAGGGGGGGCTCAGGCCCTTTGGTGCAGGGACTGAGCAACAGTCAGTTAAGGGGCTCAGGCCCTCTGGTGCAGGGGCTGAGCAACAATACACTTTGGGGGAGGCCCAGGTTCCTACCTGAGAGTTGGGTGAGGGGGAAACCTGCCACCCGTGAGCAGGGGTGGCAGGGGGGAACGCAGGCCCACCCACTCCACTGCATCCCAGCCTGGGGCCCTAGCAGCGGTTACTGCCGCTGCTGGTCAGTGGGGTGTCCTGACCGAAACACACTGACATCGGCTCACATGTCTCTGCAGCCTGACCAGGGTCGGCTACCCCTGGGCTACTTCCATGCTCCCCCTCGGGGCCTACCTCATTGCTGATGCCAGGTTCAGGCCAGTCCAGCAGCATCAGTTCCTCTGGTGCGGGGCTTGGGGGCAGGTCCGGCAGGTCTCCACCAGGGTAGCTGGCCCGGGGCAGGCTTGGCCAGTCCTCCTCGGGGTAGCTGGCCCGGGGCAGGCTCGACCGGCGCGGTGGGGTAGCAGGCGGCTCGCGGCCTGTGGCTGTCTCCCAAGCGGGAGCTCAGCCTGGGACGTCTGCTCTCTCTGCCGGCCTGGGCTCCACTGAGCTCTGCAGGCGGGCTTTTATACTTCCGGGTCGGGGCTGTGACCTCGGAGGGGCGGGCACCGGACCCGGTGGCTCTGCCCACGTTGGGGTTAGGGGAAGTTCGGCCCTATGGAGGACGGAGGGGCGCCACACCGCCTCACTACACAACACCATTGAGAAGTACTCCTTTTGGTTTATGTACTCTTTGGCAAAGTGGTCTGGTGCCACAATAGGGATATGTGTTCTGTCTATCACCCCACCGCAGTTAGGCAATCCCATCATGCAAAACCATCCACTATGTCCTGCACGTTACCCAGAGTCACTACCCTTCTTAGCAGAAGTCTGTTGATAGCCCTATAAACTTGGATCACAACAGATCACATGGTAGATTTACCCACTCCACACTTATGCCCCACTGACCGGTAGAAGTCTGCATTGGAAGTTTCCACAGAGCTATAATCTCTCGCTTTTCCACTATCAGAGCAGCTCTCATTTTAGTATTGCTGCACTTCAGGGCTGGGGAAAGCTCTTCACACAGTTCCTGGAGAGTGGCCTTACACATTTGAAAGTTCTGCAGCCACTGCTCATCATCCCATAGTTGCATAATGATGCGGTCCCACCAGTCAATGCTTGTTTCCCAGGCCCAAAAACGGCACTCAACCATGTCAAGGTGATGCATGATGGTCACCAGCAACTGCTAATTGCTCTGCTCTAGGTCTTCCAGCAGGGCTGCTTGCGTGGCATCACATTGTTCCATGCAGCAGCTCCTGCATTGGCTGTGTAAATACTGCAGGATAAGGCGCAAGGTGTTTGTAATGCTCACAACAACAGCGTACAGCTGAGCGGGATCCATGCTTATCGTGATATGGCGTCTGCATGGGTAACCCAGGCTTACGAAAAAAGGCACAAAAAAGACTTGGTTTGTTTGATGCTGATTTCAGGGAGGGAGGGAGGTAAGTGCATCATGGGAGGCTAACGCCATTTCCCATAACCATCTGCACCAACATTTTGGTCCCATAAAGCATTGCAAGCCCAACCCAAAATTCCACTCCATTATGTGCACTGTGGGATGGCTACCCACAGTGCAGTGCTCCATGCGTCGATACAATCTCTGCTAGTGAGGATGCACTCCGCCGACACAATGAGCGTAGTGTGGACATGCAAGATCGACTTGCTTAAATCAGAGGCTTGATGTCAACTTATATTAAATCGACTTAACTTTGTAGTGTAGACATGGCCTAAGTTTTGCATTCCCTACTTTGGTACTGTCTATTCCCATGACTATTTCTTGAGATAACTTAATCTCTCTCAGTACAATTACATTTTGAAAACATTTAAATACTTTCTATTAAGAATTCTGTGGTTGAGTCCATATTAAAGGGATGGTATCACAACCTGTTATTAAGGTTGCCCCACACTTCCAAATATAAGACCCTGTTTTCAGTTGCTTACAACTTTGAAAAACCTAAACTGTTTGGGCTGAAATTTTCCATGCTGGATGTCTGCCTCAGGCTCACATTTTCTCGAAAATTTTCAGCCAAAATGGTTCAGCCATGTCAGAGAACAAGGCTAGGAAAAATATCTATTGTTTTGTTGTTAAAGAAATTCTTGAGACTTTTTTTGAACAGCTCCAGCACCCCCATGCTTTGAAGCAGGGACCTGAAATTTCACATGGGATTGGCCTTTGTGTCAGGGATGCCATCTTCAAAAATCTGTACAGATCTAGCCAAGTTATAAGCTTTTGAAAAATGGCAGCTTATACGAGCTCTTTAGAGACTTCTATTTTAACTTTTAAAAACTCTGAAGACTCCATCCTCACTCAGCATGCTCGATCCCTTCACAGCTTCTGTGCTTGTTCAGATGGTGCCTGTGCCATACTCCACAGAGTGAGTGATCGTTCCAGCCCAGGCCTACAGGGGCTCAGAAGAACTTTCCCTGTAATAGCTGCTCCAGGGCAGGGTGGAGCCAAGCACTGGAACTGAGAACAGGGAGCCTGTCTCTCCTATGCTCTCAATGACCCATCCCCTCCCCCAACCCCAGCTGGCAGCTAGGCTGCCTGAAGGAAGAAGCCATCAGATTTGAACGCATAAGGGAGGGAAAGGAGTAGATTGAGACAAGGAGTACGATGAGACAGGGACCGAAGTGCTGGTGGGTGAAATGTCCCACCCCCATTATTATTTCTTTTCATTTTGTCTGGCAGATAAGTTATTCAGGGTATCAATGTCTTAAATTCTACTGGGAAGATGGGGCACTGTTGTGCAAGAATGTTAGTGGATGCCATCAAACATTTCTTTCATCTTTAGAGGATTATGTGACTGAAGTTGCTTGGACTACTAGCCAGATACCAGGGATCCATGTATCCCCCATTTTCCAATTTGTGTTTCGATTTTCACCAAAATAAACAGAGTTCTACCAACTGATATGTATAACATTCCCCTAAATTTTGGAATTGATTGGATGTGGTGTTCAAAAGTCTTCTGTTGCATCCAAACAGAAAAATGCTATCAAGTTTAACACAGGATTTTGCAAGCTTGGCCAATGATTAAAAGTATGTGTAAGTTTATATTTCTTATTCTCCAATTTAAATCTTCCCGTACTCATCCAAAACCCAATTTTTTTCACATCCGAATTTGTTCTGAGGGTTACCATAGAATTATCTGTTTAAGGTGAGAGTTTTTAAAGGCCTGCAAGAATTAAGCACAAGGTTGTCAATTTTGGTTGAATGTATTCCTGGAGGTATCACATGACAATCTTTAATCAGATTAATTTTTAATTCCTGGAGACTCCAGAACAATCCTGGAGGGCTGGCAACCCTAAACAAGCAACATTCCCGACCCCTCCACCCCCTCAATATTTCCAAGTGTTTTTATTTGTAGCACATAGAAAAAGTAAAAGACACAAGGCAGACAGTTAACACGTATCGCACACCATCTTCCTAAACAATTCATATGAAGTTCATTCCAGATTTTGGCCTCCTCCTGGAATTTTTGCAGAACAGGGAAGTTAATCTTATAAAGTGTGTCTACTGTGTCAGTTATACATAACCGTAAGTGTTTTATTTTTGTAGAGGCCAATGAGAAATTACAGCAAGTTTTGATTTTCACTGTAGTTTCTTGCTTCACATTGATAGGCAATAACACTGTATTTTGCCTCATATCTTACAACCCAAGACATGACTAAGGCTAGCAAGTCCCTGGAGAGGTACAAGTACTGAAGATAAGGGTTATGTAAGATATAATAAAATGCCATCTGCACAGATGGTGTTTTTGTTCTGTGGTTTTAGTTTTGGGTCCTGTAACATTTATAGTAAGACCAGACAGCTGCTTTGTAACTAGAGCAAATAAAAGTATTGAACTTGCACATTCTCATTTTGCTCCCCTTTTAAGGGATTCACTTACTAGAATACCAGCTTTCTGAGTTCAGTATAAGGCATTCACTTGTTTTGTAAAACTGGACATTTTGTGCAAATCAAGCTATTAAAAATGGTCACTCAACTCAGCTCAGCTCAAGGCCTTCTCTGCATCAACAGATAAAAAGAACAAATTCCTGTTTCTTCAACTGATTGAATGGATGCAATTCAACATACATCATAGGCTGGCTTTATAGCCATCCAGCCCTGGGGTTTTCTAAAGTGTTAAGGTGTTCATTCATAGCCCTTTAAATCTTGGCTCTAGATATTGGGTCTAATTTAATTGAATAATCTTCTGCTAGAAATGACAGAGGTGGTTTTTACAGGATATGGTGTAGGTGAGTAAATATTAATTTTGCCAACACTGTAGGACTGTGATGTATAAATGGGATATTAGTCCTGAAAAGATGATTTAACTGATCTAAAGTCTCTCATTCCCCCCTTCCTGTTTTGACAAATTACCTTCTTATGAGCTCTCCTTCTCAGACAAAAATCCAGAATGTTATCACTGTCTCACTCTATCATAAAAAGGTTATTGTAGCTAGCTTTATTTTGTATAACTTTTCACTCAATAATATAATAAATTATCCCTTTAAATTTTATACGTGCTCTGTACTGCTTTTGATTTAGCATATCTTTGTGAAGAGCTTCCAATTTTACAAAATAATTCTTTCCGTTTGTTTTTTCTTTAAATTATTAGCTATATCAAACAATCTTCCTCAGATTACTGCTTAAGCTGTTTCACAAGGAGCAGCATCACTTGTATCTTCCACATAATTCTTTTTTATATATTTGAGTGCATCTTTTTTTAAATATGGTGATAATTCTGGTTCTATAATAGAGTATCATTTTTATTTGTATCATTGAAATGGCTAGGAGAGCTACTCATGAACCAGGACTCTCACTGTGCTAGGTAGTGTACAAAAAAAGAAAAAGACTATCATTTAATGTCCAGCGCTTGCCTTATTTTTCCTCCTTTACATTCTGTAAGATAACCCAAACAGGGGCATGATCTGTTACAATAATACTGCTGATACCAACTTCACGCATCTTATATAGATTACCTTAACCATTGCAGACTGTGAACAATTTCAGAGCATGAGCACTGATTACTCAAACAAAAGGTAAAGTTTTCTTTCGTAGATATAGCTCTCTCTACATATTCACTAACTACATTATAGTGATTGCTTTTGAGTCTTTTATTAAGATGTTCCCTTCACTCAATGTACTTTTTGTTGTTGGTGGTGTTGTTAAAGCAGACTCTCTTTAGGTGTGGAATCTAACTAAAATCCGCTATCGTAAATGAAAAAATACTTTTGAAATGCATGACGAGATTCAGCTATATGTTAACTATGTTGCACTTTTTTAAATTGGGTGTACACAGATTTAAAAAGGGAAATATCTAGGTCATCAACACTTGCCTAAGGTAAGTATGTTTCTATACTCACTATCAGATAAGACCTGCATTACTTGAACTGGTAAGGAAAGAAGCCCCTTTTGGTATTTTCCCCTCTTATAAAAAAAGAGAAGACACAGATTTCCAGTCTAACCTTTTTTCAGCCCAGTTTATGGTCCTCTAGGAAGATGAGTTTCTTGTATACTTGCAGTATCTGGCTGCAATTTAAAAAAAAAAAAAAAAAAGATAGCTGGGTATCTTTTTTCCCCTGCCCCTTTCCTGGATTATTAGATAGATTAACATTCAATTAGACTATTGCATAAATCCAGTGTGTCTGCATTATGTGGTAGAATTGGGAAGAGGTAAAGTTTTCCTTATTTCCCAAAACCTTTAAGAAGAAAAAAACCTCCATTAACAAGATTTAACAACATTTTAAATGGACATGCCTACACTTAAACCTCTTCAGGGTCACAGCTGCAGTGTAGAAACTACCTATACCAATGGGAGGAGTTCTCCTGTGAGGGAAGATAACCCACCTGCCTGAGAGGTGGTAGCTAGGTCAACAAAAGAACCCTTCCATCAACCTGTCTACATCAGAGATTAGGTTGGCATAGGGATTTTTCATACCCCTGAGAGATGAAGCTATGCCGATACAAGTAGAGCAGCCCTTAGATATTGATACAATTAGATATTGAACAATCACTTTTTCCCTTCTCATAACAATTGCCTTATTTAAATAAAGTTTTAAAATATTGTAACAAATAAAAAATGTACACAGCTGTAGTAGCTAGATGTTGTATAAAAATATTTTAAAGTAAGAAAATAAAGGAGACACTGGTGCTTTTAAGAGCTCATTTGTGCTCTTCTCATCTAGCTTCTGTTAACGGAGATCACACAGTTGCTTAAATCCATCTTGATTTTCCACAAGCTGCAGAAATGGCATCAATTCCTCCAGATTATTAAAGAGTTTAAATTGATTCCAACAAAAGGCATGATACCATATCTTTTTGTCTGAGGGAAAAATTGTCTCCTTTTATAATTAAAGTTTTCTTCCCTGGCTAATTTTAAGATTTTGGAAGTATGAAGAATTTTATTATTGCTCTTGGTGGTTTGATCATGTGATTTCAAAAAGGTGCTGTAGTGGGTTCATTCATCTAAAAAAAAAAAAAAAAAATAACTGTCATATTTGCTTAAATTACGAAAAAGCAACTTCACTCCTTCCTCTTCTTCAGGAAGACCCACTGTTCTTACAATAGCTCTTGTTCTATCCTCTAAGCTACCTAAATTTTCCTAGATCCTAGCAATTTCAGTTGAGTTTTACAGATTTAAGCTTGGGGTGAAGCTTCTCCCCATTCAGTGTTCAATGTCTGAAAATCTTGTGGAAACCACCCATACTAGCTATAATATCTACATTTTAATGAAGAGAAGTCATTTTGCTCAGTAGGAAATATATTGCCTTCCTGAATTTTTTTTTTAGAATTTTGTGTTTTGCAGAATTTGGAAAGACAAGGAGGGGGTCAATTCCCCATCACAGCTGTCTAGTCAATCTTATAGACTCATAGACTTTAAGGTCAGAAGGGACCATTATGATCATCTGGTCTGACCCCCTGCATGCTGCAGGCTACAGAACCCTTCCCTGGACTCTGCCGTTGAAGTCCCCAATCCTGTGTTTTAGTGACTTCTTGATAAAAATCAGGAATTTATCTTTATTTTTCCTTACTTCCCTGAGTTCTTAAAATTTGCCATATTTATATTTGATGACCCAGTGAACCCTAGTAATGCATTCTTAGTCCCATTCAGCAGAGTGATCAGCCCTCTGCTACCTTGGGTGACAGTTTGTGTCACAGCCTCCAGGATCATCAATTGAATGACAGGGATAGGTGAAAACTCCGGCGAAGACAAAAATTTGTAAAAGATTGCTTCGCCACCTCTCATTTTTATAACAGATGATTAACAGCATCTCTCACTGCAGGCTAATAGAAAAAAATATATAGCTGGGAGAACCCCCCCAAAGAACTGATGAAAAATCTTCCCTATTTATATAGCTTTTAAAAATAATTTCGCAATACATTAAGTCAGTCAATCAAGCTGAGAATAACTATACTAAATGACTATTTTTGAAGTGACAGATTCCAAAGCCACAAGGGACCATTGTGATCATCTAGTCTGACCTCCTGTATAACACAGGCCATAGGACTTCCCCAAAATAATTCCTAGCACAGATCTTTTAGAAAAACATCCAATCTTGTTTTTAAAATTATCAGTGATGGAGAATCCAACACTACCACTGGTAAACTGTTCCAAAAATCTGAAAGTACATAAAGTACACCTACCAAAAGTTGCTGAGCAATTCAACACCAACATTAAGCAAGGTGGAAAATCCAGACTTCAATCTAGACATGGCATAAAATTTTCAAAAGCATTTAAGTGACTTAGGAGCCCAAGTTAGTTTTTGTCTAACTCTGCATATATGTTAGGCCTTGTTCACATTGCAATATTTTAAACAATTTAATGGCAAGTGAGATGGTTTTCAGTACTTATATGATTTTCATCAGCAAACAACAAAGCAGAAGTCTGTAGAGAGTAAGCTCACAAGATCTGCAATTTGCACCTGTGCATAGCTGAGGAAACTGGTAAATTTCTAGGTCAGTAGTGGTCTTCTCTAGGATAGCTTTTCACTGTTGTGTCTGAAATGAGTTTGATTGTTCCAGTTGAGTCTGGAGTGGTCAGATGCTCCCATCACTAATTATGACAAGGAAAGGACTTTTTGAAAGTTGAGTTTGTGGGGTTTTATTTATTTATTTAGCTTCTTCATGATGGATAATGTGATAGATTAACTTTCACTGTCTCTTATTGGATCATCATTTACACCAACTCTCTAGTTATAGAATTTTCCAGATTACATACTGCATGCATTTTGAGAAAGACCCTTTTCAGTCCTCTTTATACACAATTAGGAAACAAAAAAAGTGCATGGACAGGATAATTTTTTTAAAATAATGAAAATCAGCATCTTTGGTAACAGCAGCAAAGGTGCCAAGCATGGACAAGATTCCTCAGTATTCATAGTCAATGTTTATCTGAATCTCTGGAGAGGATCATTCCATGAAATGGTTTAGGTGAGGATTTCCAAACTTTTTAAAGCTTATGCTTCCCTTCAGAAAATAAAGGGAATTAATCCTCCACCTTCAATTCCAGCATATGTTAAATGTCTACTCACAATGTTAATTAAAATTATAAAATATTTTAAAATATGTCCTTACATTTTTATTTTAAGGAATGATACTCAATTAGAGGTTAGGAAAGGTCAGAATTTCTTTTTGGAAAATATTTTATTATTTAACACTGAAATAGAACACTTTCAAGTTTACAATAGCAGCAATAACTATAAAAAAATCACTAGTAGGTAGCAACATTTAGATGGGTAATAAGTTAAGCAACCCTCTTGCGAAGCTTCAATCCAGGTTGCTGCATGGGTGCAGCAGATGGTAGAAAGGAATTGCCTCCTCACCACAGCTGGCAGGCATGCACCAAAGTGATGGATATTATTTGGTAAATTGTTTGAATCTTCATAATATGATATCCTCTCCTTTTCTTACAAGCTTTGATCAATTGTAAAATACTGTCCTTGGCTTCTGAGTTTGCATTCACTGAAATAAATGGTGGAGTTGACACCTCAGAGCTATTATTTCAGACTCTACAAACTCGGAGACCTGGTCTACAAAACAGTTTTGTACCAGAGACATGTCTGTATTGGTTACACACTGGTCACATTTGGAAGGTTCTCTTCCCAACTGCAACAGCTGGACACTTAAACCTTTTTCCCTTTAAGTTTTGCTGGCATAGTTATGTCAGTGAAAAAGCCACACTGCTAACAAATAAAGCTATGACACTACAACTCCTAGTGTAGAGGTAGTTATTCTGGCAAAAAAAAGGTTCTTTGGAAGTATAGCTTATTTAGTCTAGAGAACTGTCAAATAAAGATATACAGAAAAAAAGAATTCTTGTTAGTGAGAATTTAACTTCCAATTTTTAAAGGATGCCTTTTTGCCTCTAACAGCTTTTTTTGTTCCACCATTTACCATGTTGACACTTTTTTGGTCCGCTTACTTTAAAAAAAAAAAAATTTAGGGATTACATTTAGTTTGAGCTTCTATTGTGGTATTTTAAATAGTCTCCGTGCAGCTTGCACACATTTCACCCTTGTGGCTATTCCTTTTAATTTCTGTTTAACTAGCTTCTTCACAAGAGTTGCCTCTCTTCCCTTGTGGGTTCCAGGACAGGCTGCTCCAAGAAGCAGTCATTTACGGAGTGTATAAATTTTATTTCTGAATCCATTACTCAAGTGAAGTCACTGAGAATAATTGAATTCACCCATTATTACTGTGTGTGTTTTCTGCCTTTGTGAAACGTTCAGGAAGAATAGAAAGGCTACAATTACCAGCATGTTGACGGCCAGATAGCATATTCCTACTGCTATACACTTATTGTTCAAACATGGAATTTCTATTACTAGTTTGAGTTAAGATTTTTATTTTGATTCTAGGCTCTCTTTCCCCTATAGTGCCACTCACCCACTAGCACTTCTACCCAGGACATGAGCAAGGCTACTTCTCTAAACAGCACAGAAGGTTTAATGCTTTACACACACACACACACACACACACTCCAACCCTCTCTATCTGCTGAAAATAGAGGCATACTCTTTATAGTCCATAACATGAGACAAGTTATATTCTGTGTGCCAGGGAGTCTGATATATGTACTGATGATCAGTTTCTCAGGGCCCAATATCAGGTCGCTGTTTAATACTGAAGATCTGCACCAAGATCTTTATACAGCGATTTGCTGCAATCGCTGGCTGGAAACAAAGCAAGAATGGTGTAGGGTATCCACATAAGAGATGAACTAGCTCAGGAGCTAAGGTCAGATATCTTATTTTAAATAAGGTGTGCTAATCTTCTCTCCTGAAATAAAAAGACTGTCTTGGACAATAACTTAGATGCTGGAGTTTTGTGAGGGCTGTAATTGGCCCTTCCACTTGTTTGCTTAAAATCATGTTCCTGAAGGTTTTTAAGGGACAGCTGCTGGGCCCTGATAAATGATACCAATGAGAGTAGACGTGTATCCCTTTCACTTGAAAGGGGGAATGATGTGGCATTTGCGAACACCACGTAGAAATGCAGAGTCCAAAACGGGAGTAACTCTACTGGAAATGCTTCTTCTTGTAGCAGAAGCTAAAGTATCTCTAGGTGACTCTATAGTCGTATCTTCACTAGATCTCTAGAAGGTTTATTTTCACATTCTAAAGTTTTGGGAAGATAACACCGTAATGATAGATTTCTGTATTTCTATCTGAATACCAATCTCCTTATGGACTTGAGACCCAAGATCTAAAGCAGAGTGCATGATATAGTTTCTCTTTGTGAATCCATAGAATCTCGTGCCCTGTCCAAAATAGCCGGCTCTCCACAGAACTGGTTGCATCACTGCAGCATGCGGAAGATAGACTATTGCACTCTTCATCTTCTGATGCTATGAAGGGTCTTGATGATGTGTTGGTTTATTTCAATATACTTTTGGGAAAGGATAAACTTGTACCTTGGACAATGAAGGAGTTCTATTGAACTTCCTTCCCGGATTATCTCAAGCACCCATTTTCCAAGGTGGTTTACTCCCAGATGAGGGCTCATGCTGAAGCACCTTCCCCAGAAGGACAGGGAAATCTGTCCAGACTTGGAATGAAAACAAACACACATTTTGGGCTTGGATGGCTTGCCAGAGAATCCCAGCAAGAGGATGCCATTGCTGTCTTTCCTGAATGTGTAGTCTCTAGGCTAGAACCTGGAGAAGTCATGGCTTCAAATGAAACACCTGCTGAGATAAGGTAGTTTGAAGAGTCTCTCACTGAAAGGAAGGAGGAAAGTCTCATCTTGTCTAAATCCTTAAGCTTCAGCAACTGCTCTATGTCTATGCTCTCCAAAGAGCTTACCCTTCCAAATTTTTAGTTACCAGTTTAGCCTGCAATTCCAATTTCTTCTAGTGGCACCATAGTTGCCCGAAGGACACACCTTTGTAGTTTTGAAAAGTACAGCAAATCAAAGATGAAGCTTCGGTCCTGAAAAAGCTGCAAAGGAACTAAGTTTAGTCAATTTTACATAGGGTTTTTAGGGCACAATCCCAATGACCTCCTAGTTGAGCACATACCTTCACAATGGGAAAATGAAGCCAAAACTTTCAAAGCTGAGGTTGTTGTATCCAAGTTTAGCTTAAGTGATGATCTTATTCTCCTGTCTGTAGGTCTGGCTAGAGTGGATCCTGAGCTGGCAAGACTATGTCCTTTACTAAGGAGATTACAGCAGGCTTAACTTTAAGTAGAGTAAGGAAGACCATTTAGTCCCTGGGTACAAAAAGATCTTGATAAAAAATTCTCACTGCACCTTAATCACACCCACATAAATCACGTAAGGAACAATTACCAAGTTTTGTTGTTTCACCTTCTAAAAACATAAGTACCTCCTATAAAGTTAGGCCCACATTTGTACTTGGTTCTGAGAGGCTTAATTGAGAGTCTGAGCTATCTCAAACTCCCAGTATTAGAGATTTCTCCTACTCTTTAGATAGGTTTGCCAACTTTCTAATAGCACAAAAACGCATGCCCTGCCCCTTCCCAGAGGCCCCCCACCCGCACCCCTGCTCACTCCATCCCACCTCCCTCTGTTGCTTGCTCCCCCCACTCACTTTCACCAGGCTGGGGCGCCACCGACTGGACTTTTAACGGACCGGTTGGCAGTGCTGACTGGAGCTGCCAAGGTCCATTTTCGACCAGGAGTTCCGGTCGAAAACCAGACACCTGACAATTCTATCTTTAGAGGATCTAGAGGGGAGACTTTTTTCATAAGAGCGTTTAAAACTTTGTGCTATCCCTTAAAAGCCATATCCCTTATGAGCAATATCTTTCATCAGTCCATGCGCTGAGCCCCTGAGAGAGGGCTTGTGAAGGGGAAAATGCAGTACAAGGGAGATTGAAAAAACAGTCTGAAGGCATGTAACTTGCATGTTTCCTTAAGAAAGATAGTAGCCACTTTGTGACCTCCTATGGAATCCTCAGAGGTTATACGGGAAGAGGAAGGTTCATCTCACACAGAAGGGGATTTAAATCACTTTATCCTAAACTCCCTGCTGCTGAGTGGGGACAGATCACACACAATGAGTGAGCAGAGCTATTGGAGATAAATGACTCATTGGTATCAGAGAGGTCACTGGACCTAGCACCTTCCATAGCAGCTGAGGCCTTGCAGGTAAAATATCAGTGCGAAGAGATGTTTGCAGTCTTCTCAGCCATCTCCACATGGACCTTGCTTACGTGCTGGCTGGGAGCAGGAATTTCTTCCTCCTTCTTGCTATGCAGGTGACCTTTCCTCCCCAGCAGATTTAGGAGGAATTTCGATGTACGCTACAAACAGTGGGAATAGCAGTCCCATGCCTAAGATGAGGCAGGGGTCTTGAAAAAAATTAATCCTAGTTCCATGCTACTGATTCTGGCCTAGTCTCAATGAAAGGAGCTTCCATGAGACCTACTCAGCAGTCTCAGCATGGACACTACCAACATGAGGCCAGGAGCTGGAGTTGCTGCAGCCTGCTGTCTCTGCCATTTCTTTCATTTGAAGGTTCCGTTCTCTAAATCCTCCTCAAAAAGCCATTAAAAAAAAAAGTTTAGTTGTTTTGAGGAGAAAAAACCTCAAAGCCAATGAAGAAACTTGAGATTATTAGTTTAAAAACAAAAACAAAAAAACCTGTGAAAGCTCTGTACAGGCTGTCATGTGTGCTGCCTGGAGGCAGAGATCTCTGGAAAGTTGTTCCTGCGGGGCAGTCCTAAGCCCAGACTCAGAGCAAAGATCTGGTCTGCCTCCAGCTGCCATGGAGGACTTCCCACTATGAAGACTGTCTGACATGGAGAGGACTGAGAACACAGAGATCTCTGTATATGCCCCAAACCATGTGAGAGAGGAGAAGGAGGACATCCGGCTTTTGTTACTCCAACATTCTGCTGCACACTAACTTTTTCTAGTTGATTAACCCCAATGAATTCAAATACTGAAAAGTGCCAGACTGACAGGCCTTGGATCTGAAGCCTTAGCTACATAACAGGGACAGGATGGGGAAGGCATCACCACCACAAAGTGTATGTTAACGATGTAGGTTAGCTGACCTAAGTTAGTCACCTAAACGAGGGTGAGAATTGTAGACAAGGGTAGCTCTTTGTGGCCAGAATGTGATCCCCAGTTTTAGCTATTTAATACAGTGTGAGGGAGCAAAGCAGTTGCCATCTGGCACAGTGGGGGTTAAAGAAAACCATTGAGTTCAGCTAGGCCCCCTCCATCCTGCTATACCTGCAGCCAATGCCAGGCCTGGAGAGGGAAGAAAAAGAAGGGAGCCTGGCTCAGTTGGGGTCTGACTGGCAAGGAGGCAGAAGCTCTCTGTCTGCCTGCCCAAAGGGATGGATCAACAAACTGCCAGCCAGCACGGCCACTTGAGGCAAGTAAAGCTTCCTCTGCCAAGGGGAGTCTGCAAATAAGCCCCAACTGCGGGGCAACTGGACTAGCAGGGCCATGCACCAAACTAAAGAGACTTGTAGGAAATAGCCCTGGGAAACTGGTCTTGACCCCCCCCGCCAGGAGGGAGACCTATCTTCCCTGTTTAGGGGTTGAACTACACAGGACCTTGGGCTGGGATCCAGTGGAGAGGGAGGACCCGGGTCCCCATACTTCCCCCTCTGGCCTTGCAGACTACAAGATCAGTGACTGAGCCTCTAGGCCATGGAAAACCCTGTCACATACAGTTTTCCATAAAAACAACGGCCTAATTTTATATCTTTACTCAAAGCCCTATCAGTTGTAGTTTATGCCACTACGAGCTGCTGTGATGGATTTCCTACACAGTACACTCTCCTCTCACACCCCTCACTTCAAGGAGCCAAGCTTATTTGCAAGGACAAGTAAACTAACCAAAACATAACATACATGAAAGCGTCACTAGTGAACACCATGAGAGTTTTGTCTTGGTCATGAAAGGAGGGGTTTCTGGGATGGAGATAAGGAGTAGTAGTCTGCTTGCTACAGGGGAATTTGTGAAGAGTAGCTAAGGTAAACTGAGGTTCTAACTTAAGTTAGAGATAATGGAAGCCCACCAGTGCCACTGTGGCAGCCAACAATGATGTCTGATCATCCATCTGTTGCTTTGTCCATCTCCTCTCCTTCTCCACAATCAGCATTCAAAAGTCTTGCTCCATGAAAGAAGTCATTCTCCCTCCTCACTCATCAGTTGATGAAGATTGTTCTGACCACTTCCTCTTAGCTGTTTGTCCTTCAAATCATTAGGAGCAACAGTTTCCTGGAAATAGGGCAGATGCTGCTCACTGAAAGCTGGTCTGAAGTGGACTAAGCAACCTATTACCTCTGCAAGGTCCAATGCTGTTTGGCTTTTGGCTGCTCTCACTTTTTCGCCTACACTTTCAGGCCTCCAACTGGTAGTTTTCCTGGCTGGTCCATCCCTTCGTCTATTTCTTTTTGGCTTTCTGCTTTCTCTTAACCTGTTTGAGATGCTTGTTCATCTAGTTTGATCACCCTACATGATCATGCACTATTATTTCCACATCACTCCTCTCTGATTCAGTATGAATAGCTCTCATTCACTGAGGCAGCAGAGTGACATTTAACTTAATAGATCAGAAGCGAAGGGAACAGCTATACATAATTGCTAGACCATTGTAAACATACACGTATAACTTGCTCCTTTATATGTGTATGTGCCACCTTAATTTTGCAATTCCTTACTTTTCAGTGTTTAAATATTTTTTCCTCAAACATTTTTCTGCATGGAATGTCCAAAGATTTTACTTCTTTAAAAAAAAAAAAAAAAAATGCATTCCTTGATGAGTTTTTCCAGGCACTATCTGAAGACCATACAAATGGGTACCTAGTTGTGTAGCGAAGAGGCAAGAAAAGTATGTGTAAAAGTGTAGTAACCAGTATGCAGTTAGGTAGAGACAGAGCTCCATAGGAGCTTACCTATTGACTACAAATGTTTATTACAGCACTCTTCTGCTTACTATTTTTTCCAACATACTGCAAAACTACGAGGTAGAGCTCTACTTCATTCACTGTGCAACATTGTCCCTATAAAGTGGATTCATTCATGCATGTGCAGTGTGGTCCCCTCTCTGTTAGTACACTGGGAAACAGTTCAAAATATTACATGCACTACAAATTTCAGGCCAGTTTCCCCTCCAACACTGAAAGACATCTCTACCAAAATTTCTCCCATTGCCTTTAGTGCTCACTCTTAAATTTACAAGTGTTTAGATTAAAAAAAAAAATCCCTTTGAGGCAGAGAAGAGTGCTGGAAAACTTCAACTCAAATTGAAAGTTTTACAAAATTACGAGGAAAAGTAACTGCTATCTCCAATGAGTGGCTCTTCAACATATGTTGTCAATATATATTCTGTTATTGGTGTGCATTGCCTGTGCCCTGACTGTTCTTGTGCTTCCAACCAAAGGCATAAAGGGCAGGGCAATCCCACCTGTGTCTCACTTTTTTGCAAATACAGAATCCAGGTGTCAGACTACATAATAGGGGGGTGGGAAGGCAGGTCATGGACTACATATAGACATCACATTTCAAAGAAATACATTTACTGTAAGGTATGTAACAGTTTCCTATTCTTTGAGTTCTTGTCCACATACATTCTACTATTGGTGATTCACCTATATTACAAGAGATGAGTGCAGCAAGTCTAACCAATGATTGTAGGACAGCCCTACCAAAATTAGCATCATATCTTTGATACTTAAGCTATGGAGTAATGCTGGGAAAGTGTGTGGTCTGAATTCTTGGTAGCTGCCATACATATTTCTAGTACTGGAACATTTCTCAAAGAAGCTGCTTGTGCTCTTATGGAATGAGCTGTCATTCATTGGTGGGTCTATGTTGGCACATTCATAGCAGAGGCTGATAAAAGTAGAAAGCCCATTAGAAAGTCTGTTGAAATGGCTTGACTTTTCACCATTCCCATAATCTATGAACGATCTGGGGAACGCTCTAAGGCTGCATCTATACTACACACCAGTGGTGGCAGTCTGTAGCATGTGTGTTGCTACACGCCACAGTGAAATGCTCCTCTCAGCTGCCTCCCCCATGCCAGAACCTTTTCCTGTGGCAGAAAAAGGCTCCAGAAGTGGGCAGGCAGAGGAACACTACACTGCTCAAAACAGCAGTGTTAACAGGGGAGTCAGGTAGGTACATACCCACACCCTTCAGGCACGTCTCTACTCGGCTAAGCCATGTCTCACTGACTAGACTGTAATTTATACCCAGGGTAGGTGGACTGTGCATGTACATACACTACACGCTGCCACAAGAAGGGTGCACTGTAGAAGCACCCTAGGAGGGTTAGTGCTATCAATGTAGAAAGAGAGCACCAAGAATATCTAAAGCGTAACCTCACTTTTTTTTTTTTAAATGTGGTTTTGGGAAAAATACAAGTAGGTGCAAAAATTGCTTAGATGGAAGTGACATTAGCTTCAGCATACATTTAGGGTGAAGTCTCACTTGTCTTTCACCCAGCCTTTATGAAAAATCGTAATTAGGGGTCTCCCATTAATGCTCGTATCTCCCCTACCTGAGAGTCTATACTGATGGAAAGATGAAACAGGAAATGTTTAAATAATGGCTTGAAAGGTGGGCCAATTAACCCTGCCAGTACAAGATTTAGAATTTAGATTTTAGTAAGGAGGAGGTTGTCTGACTAGGAGATATACTGTCACAAGCCTTTTACAAACCAAGCCACTGTAGGGTGTGAAAAAGTGGAAAACTCCTGAACTGAAGGGTGAAAAACAAAACTGAATAATAAGGTCAGACAGTCAGGGTGCTCACTGAGAGTACAGAATTCTTTAATGATAAAAAGGTGCATCTAGATGACTGGTACCTGAGCTAGAGACGGAAATAACTGGTTTTGAGCAAAGACAGTGCGTCATTTCCATTTGGCAAAGTACACCTCGTAGAGTTCTTTCTATTGTGGATGAATATTGTGTGCCTCAGCTGAACAGGTTGTCTCAACTATTGTTAGCCAGCCAACATCCCTGCTGTGAGATGTAAGAAGTGTGGATCCAGATGGAGGACTTGACAGTCTGAGATTACACTTGACTGGAGAGGCAATTTTTTGAGGCTGGATTTTTTAGGTCCAAGAATCATAACTACCTCAGCCACACTGGAACTACTATGAACATTCTGCCTGAACTTTCTGAGAACCATTATGATGAATGGAAGTGGAAAGTAAGCGTACATCAGATCCAGAGACCATATATATGGGGGTAGGAATCCCCAACTGCATCCTCCTCCAGACTGGTCTGGACAGTTCTTAGGTCACTGTGATGTGCATCGCTCGGAGGGTCTTTTTCACACCCTTGTCTGATGCAAGTTAGATTGACTTAAGCAATAGCGTAGATCTGCCCTCGGAAAGCAAAAGAAAAGGCAATACCTGAGGGTGGAGGGGCTGTATCTCTAAAGGCTGAGGGGAGGATTTGGTTTGTTGTGGAACTTTGTGAATAAAACTAGACCCCCAAGAAGGGTTGTTACTGGACTGGTGAAAGTCTGTTTTGAACTTATTGAAGCATCAAGAGGGGAAACTTACGCAGGGCACCACAGAGCCACTTCTGACCTCAAGGGGATGCACAGGAAGTAGCTGACCCTGTTACAAGGACGTTGAAAAATTGGAGAGGGCAAAGCAAAGAGCCACAAAAATGATTTGAAGGCTAGAGAAATGTCTTACAGTGAAAAAGTTAGACGTCAGTCTGTTTAGTCTATCCAAAAGAAGGCTAAGACACACCTTGATTATGATGTATAAGTATCTTCACATGGACAAAATACTGGATTCTGAGGGACTATTTAATCTAGCAAAGGAAAGCAGAACAAGAAGCAATGGCTGGAAGCTTAAGACAGAAATTCAAATTAGAAATTAGGCGCACATTTTTAATAATGAAGATTATGAACAATTGAAACAGACTATCAAGGGAAATGCTGTCTTCAACTCAAGAGTGGATACCATTGTAGAAGATGTTTTAGTCAAAACAAAAGTTGTTAATGAGTTTAATAGAGGGGTAATTGGATGAAATTCTTTGGGGATATACAGGTCAGCCTAGATGATCTACTAATCCCCTCAGACTTGAAAATCCCTGAATCCTGCAACTGGCTCTTCTGTGCCCATAGTTTTAATCAAAGTTTCCCCTTCCACATGGATGTTTCGTGAAGCAGTTGGTTGTGTAAGGATTAGAGAACATGAAAAATCTCCTTATGGAAGGCAGACAGGACCAAATTATGCAGAAATTGAAACTTCCCTTCTGTGCAAAACAGGTCTTATACAAATGCTTAAACATAGGTGTCACCAGTGGTCAGCATTAACGGCAGCAACAATTGTTCAATTAATTACTTTTATTACAATGGATACTAACTTTACTTATTTTATATCAGCGTCAAAGGGAACAGGTGCAATGGATTAAGTCAATTGAATACACATTTTATAATGGTGAGCCATGCATTTCACTCATTACACCTGCAGTTAAGTCTGATGACAGAAAGATTAAAAATTTGACCTATTACTATCTATTTGCATCAGATATTTTTGTGCATGATAGCAAATACATTGGAAGAAAACAAGACAAATTTTGACAGATGCATCTCACAGTAATAATTCATGTTTTTTCAGATATCATTTGCTGACTATTCAGACAGAAAGGAAATATGCCAACTCCCAGAAAAATCCTTTATCTGCCCTCTCTGTAGAACTTGTAGCTTAGACATAGCATTAATATTAGGGCTGTCAAGTAATTGTGATTAATCACACTGTTAAACAGTAATAGAATACCATTTATTTAAATATTTTTGGATGTTTTCTACATTTACAAATATATTGATTGCAATTACAACACAGAATACAAAGTGTACAGTGCTCACTTTATATTTGTTTTTGATTACAACTATTTGCACTGTAAAAAACAAAAAAAGTATTTTTCAATTCACCCAATACAAATACTGTAGTGCAATCTCTATCATGAAAGTTGAACTTACAAATGTAGAATTTTGTACAAAAAAAATGCACGCAAAAACACAATGTAAAACTTCAGAGCCTACACATCCACTCAATCCTACTTCTTATTCAGCCAATCGCTCAGACAAACAAGTTTGTTTACATTTGCAGGAGATAACGCTGCCCGCTTCTTGTTTACAATGTCACCAGAAAGTGAGAACAGGCATTCTCATGGCACTGTCATAGCTGTATGCCTGTTCTCACTTTCTGGTGACATTGTAAACAAGAAGAGGGCAGAATTATGTCCAGTAAATGTAAACAAACTTGTTTGTTTTAGCAATTGGCTGAATGAGAAGTAGAACAGAGTGGACATGTAGGCTCTAAAGTTTTACATTGTCGTGAAAGTGCAACTTACAAATGTAGATTTTTTTATACATATCTGCACTCAAAAACAAAACAAAGATTTCAATTCACCTCATACAAGTACTATAGTGCAAACTACTATTTCTTTTGTTTATCATTTTTACAGTGCAAATATTTGTAATAAAAAATAATGTACACTTTGATTTAAATTACAACACAATATATATGAAAATGTAGAAAAACATCCAAAATATTAAATAAATTTCAATTGGTATTCTATTGTTTAACCATGCAATTAAAACTGTGATTAATCACGATTAATTTTTGTTAATCACGTGAGTTAACTGCGATTAATCGACAGCCCTAATTAATATTTAAAATGTTTCAAACATTGATTAGGTCAATAGAAGTAGTTATCAAAATTATCTGCATAACAGAGTTTGTTAAAGCAAAGGTATTGTGATTATAGAATCATAGAATAGTAGGGCTGGAAGAGACCTCAGGAGGTCATCTAGTCCAACCCCCTGCTCAAAGCAGGACCAACACCAACTAAATCATCCCAGCCAGAGCTATGTCAAGCGAGGCCTTAAAAACCTCTAAGGATGGAGATTCCACCACCTCCCTATGTAATCCATTCCAGTGCTTCACCATCCTGCCAGTGAAATAGTTTTTCCTAATATCCAACCTAGACCTCCCCGACTCCAACTTGAGACCATTGCTCCTTGTTCTGTCATCTGCCAACACTGAGAACGGCTGAGCTCCATCCTCTTTGGAATCCCACCCGCCCCTTTCAGGTAGTTGAAGGCTCCTACCAAATCACCCCCTTACTCTTCTCTTCTGCAGACTAAATAAGCCCAGTTCCCTCAGCCTCTCCTCATAAGTTATGCCCCAGTCCCCTAATAATTTTTGTTGCCCTCTGCTGGACTCTCTCCAATTTGTCCACATCCTTTCTGTAGTGGGGGGCCCAAAGCTGGATGCAATACTCCAGATGTGGCCTCATCAGTGTCGAATAGAGGGGAATAATCACTTCCCTCGATTGGCTAGCAACGCCCCTACTAATGTAGCCCAATATGCTGTTAGCCTTCTTGGCAACAAGGGCACTGTAATCCCCAGGTCCTTTTCTGCAGAACTGCTGTTTAGCCAGTCAGTCCCTAGTCTGTAGCAGTGCATGGGATTCTTCCATCCTAATTGCAGGACTCTGCACTTGTCCTTGTTGAACCTCATCCGATTTCTTTTGGCCCAATCCTCCAATTTGTCTAGGTCACTCTGGACTCTAGCCCTACCCTCCAGCATATCTACCTCTCCCCCAGCTTAATGTCATCCATGAACTTGCTAAAGGTGCAAACCATCCCATCATCCAGCTCATTAATGAAGATGTTGAACAAAACCGGACCCAGGACCGACCCCTGGGGCACTCCGCTTGATACCTGCTGCCAACTAGACATTGAGCCGTTGATCACTACCTGTTGAGCTAAAGTCAAGGTATATCACGTCCACCGCTTTCCCCATGTCCACAGAGCCAGTTATCTCATCATAGAAGGCAATCAGGTTGGTCAGGCATGACCTGCCCTTGGTGAATCCATGCTGACTGTTCCTGATCACCTTCCTCTCCTCCAAGTGCTTCAAAATGGATTCCTTGGGGACCTGCTCTATGATTTTTCCAGGGACTGAGGTGGGGCTGTAGTTCCCTAGATCCTCCTTCTTCCCTTTCTTAAAGATGGGCACTATATTTGCCTTTTCCAATCGTCCGGGACCTCCCCTGATCGCCACGAGTTTTCAAAGAAAACGGCCAATGGCTCTGCAATCACATCAGCCAACTCTCTCCAATGCATTGCATCCAGCCCCATGGATTTGTGCATGTCCAGCTTTTCTAAATAGTCCTTTACCTGTTCTTTCACCATTGAGGGCTGCTCACCTCCTCCCCACATTGTTTTGCCCAGGGTAGCAGTCTGGGAGCTGACCTTGTCTGTGAAGACCGAGGAAGGGGAAAAAAAAAAAAAAAAAAAAAGCATTGAGTACTTCAGCTTTTTCCACATCATCTGTCTCTAGGTTGCCTCTCCCATTCAGTAAGGGTCCCACACTTTCCCTGACCTTCTTCTTGTTGCTAACATAGCTGTAGAAACCCTTCTTGTTACCCTTCACATCTCTTGCTATCTGCAACGCCAATTGTGCCTTGGCCTTCCTGATTACACCCCTGCATGCTCAAGCAATATTTTTATACTCCTCCCTAGTCATCTGTCCAAGTTTCCACTTCCTGTAAGCTTGCTTTTTGTGCTTATGCTCACCAAAGATTTCTTTGTTGAACCAAGCTGGTTGCCTGCCATATTTGCTATTCTTTCTGCACATTGGGATGGTTTGTTCTTGCACCCTCAATAAGGTTTCTTTAAAATACAGCCAGCTCCCCTGGACTCCTTTATCCCTCATATTAGCCTCCCATGGGATCCTGGCCATCACTTCCCTGAGGGAGTCAAAGTCTGCTTTTCTGAAGTCCAGGGTACGTATTCTGCTGCTCTCCTTCCTTCCTTTTGTCAGGATCCTGAACTCGACCATCTCATGGTCACTGCTGCCCAGGCTGACACCCACTTTTACTTTCCCTACCAATTCTTCCCTGTTTGTGAGCAGCAGGTCAAGAGGAGCATAGCCCGTGGTTGGTTCCTCCAGCACTTGCACCAGGAAGTTATCCCCAACACTCTCCAAAAAGCTTCCTGGATTGTCTGTGCACTGCTGCATTGCTCGCCCAGCAGATTTCAGGGTGACTGAAGTCCCCCATGAGAACCAGGGCCTATGATCTGGAAACATCTGTTTGTTGTCCGAAGAAAGTCTTGTCTACCTCATCGTCTGGTGGTCTATAGCAGATGTGCACCACGACATCATCCTTGTTGCACTTGCCTCTAAACTTAATCCAAAGACTCTCAACAGGCTTTTCTCCAGTTTCATACTGGAGCTCTGAGCAATCATACCACTCTCTTACATACAGTGCAACTCCTCCACCTTTTCTCCCCTGCCTGTCCTTCCTGAACAGTGTATACACATCCATGACAGTGCTCCAGTCGTGTGAGTTACGCCACCAAGCCTCTGTTATTCCAATCACATCATAGTTCCTCGACTGTGCCAGACTTCCAATGCTTCCTGCTTGTTTCCCAGGCTTCTTGCATTTGTGTACAGGCACCCAAGATAACTAGCTGACTGCCCTACTTTCTCAGTATGAATCAGGAGGCCTTCCCTGTTGCACCCTCCTCCTTGTGTTTCCTCCTGGTATCCCACTTTCCTCGGGGCTTAGGCCTCAATCGATCAGCGAACCTAGTTTAAAGCCTAAAGTTTATAGGTACGAAGTTGTTGTGATAACATGAAACATTGGGAATCATTTTACCTTTTTCCATAAACTTGGTCAATCTCAGAATAGGCATTTCAGGTATGGAATTTTAGAATTAAAAGGGAAAGAAGGTGGAGATATTCTAGCCACAGATACAGAGTTATTCAAATTCCATAAAAGAGTACTGAGTCACAATGCTACTGTGAGACTTGTATAGCAACAACACTAAAGATACTAGCTGGTTCAGCTAATTGTAGTATATAGGATAAGGTAATATTCCTTATGTGAATGTTTGTGTGAACACTCATAAGGTTCACTGTTTTCTATCTCTTAGAAGCCATCAGAAACCACTCAGAGCAGCAGTAAGCATTAAGCTAGACTTTGTATGTTTCCATACAATTAATAGATATGATTATTTGGTACTCAACTGTGCCCACGTACCATCTCCATATTATTTTTCTTACATAACAAACAAAAGACACTAGATTAATCAGAAAAGTTTTTAGTTGCTACAAATAAATTTTAACAAATTTAGACATTTTTCCTATTCTTAATTTATCTAATAAATATAAATTCTTACAGATTACATTTGCAGATATAATTTCTGTAAAAGTATTACAGCTAGATTTGCAATGAACTGGTGAATATTGCTTTTTTCTGATTTTTACATGCATAGTGCATATTTACGAACAAAGAAAAATAAAATAAAAATTTGGTAAATATATTTGTCAAATCAGAAATCAAGATTCATCTCTGGGAGTGACATAGCCTTATCTCTTCATAATGGAACAGCAGTTGCAGGAATATGTCACTTAGGATGACCCAGTAATTTTGTCATATAGCCAATCAAAAGCCAGCTCATTATTCAACCTCGATCATAGAAGCAGGATGGAGGCATGACAAGTGGCAGCATATTGCTCACAAACAAGGTTTCAGTTTGGGGAGTGGCATATCCCTCTCCTTCAGAACACTAAGTCGCAGGGATGTCGGTCTCTCTTGGGGTGTTATGTACAGCTAGTCAACCCCCAACTCCTTAATTGTATATTAAATGATTGGATAAGTAATTGGTAATTTAACTGTTAATCATGTTCACTCACATTAACTTGATGAACATTCTAAAAATGTAGTTGATATATTTTTAAATAATTTTGGTCTTTGAATAAGAAACTGTGAACCACAAATAAAGAGCTAGTCCCATGATTAAGGAACCAGCTTCAGCTTCACATAGTATGGATGCAGCTATAGCAGTATAAAGTTATTTATAGTGTTATAGCTTATTCCAATAGAAAAAGCAGAATAAGCTATACTGATATAATGGTATATGTGTTCCTTATAAGTACATCCACACAGGGGCTGTACCCAAGTAACTATTTTGATTAAAAGCTCCACACCAGGGATAGTCAATTATTTTTTGCCAAGATCCAAATTGCTTGGTCAAGGTATAGTCAGGGTCCAGACTCCAGAGAAAAATAATAATAAAAACAACAACGATAATCATAAGTAAATAAAAAGATGTTAGGGCCCATTGAAAAGCTTCTGGAAGTCCAGATGTGGCCCATGGGCCATCTACTGACTACCCCTCTCCTGCCCCACACCCCTGGCCAAAACAGCTATAAGCTGTACACGCAACTACTGCTCTCCTGGATCTGTCCCAACAGGGAATCCCAGCTCAAGATTGAGGCCTGTGGACTCACCAAGCGAAGGAGGCTTTGAACGGAGCTGACCTGTACTAGGACTACAGCAGGCGCCCTTCCCTTGGGGCGGGTTTACCCGGCGGCACAGACAGACAAAGACGGGGGCGCGCACGGGGGGTTCACAGCACGGGGCAGCTCCGGGGGGCCGGCGCCCCAGGCAAAGCCGGATGCTTCCCGCTCCTGCCTCTCCAGGGAGTCGCTCGGGTCCCCTCCATCGGCACCAGCCCCCCCCGCCCAAGGAGCTGGCACCTCCCCCAGCGCCCTCAGCCACCGGCCCGCAGAGCCCCGCGCCGTTAACGGCTGCGGGACGGGACGAGGCTGCACCGGCCCCTGCCCAGCAGCCCCCGCCCCCAGGTTTCGGCTCCGCCCGGAGGCAGCGAGCGGCACTCACCGGCGGGCAGGGCAGACTCGGCAGCCCCACCGCGGGGACCATCCTCCGGACGGGCGCCCCGCGTCCCCCACAGGCTCCACTCCGATCCCCTCAGCGCCCCTCACTCGCACCCTAACCTACTGGACACACACGCGGCCCACAGCAGCCAATCAACTGCCACACGCTGTGTTGCCTGCACCAATCAGTGAGCCAGCCGCGGGGGAGACCTGCGTCGTACTCATCGCTGCCCCGGACTGACCAATCAGACACAGAGAGGCTGCAGAAGTGTAAAAGCGGCCAACAATTTAGGTTGCACAAAACAGGAACTGCCGGTGATTGGCAACCCGCGGAGCAAGTGAGCAGCAAGAACAGGAAGCGGGGGGCGGGAATATTCCTTAAAGGAGACGCTGGGAAGCGCGCGCAGAGGCTGGCAGGGAGTCGCTAAATGGGTTTGGGTCCTTGTCCAGTCGGGCGGCGGTTGCGGCCCCCAGCAGCGCCCAACACTGCGGGGACTGTCCGATGCTGGGGGTCGGCCCCGCCCCAATGCTCCCATCCCCTCCCTCGCCGAGGGCGGGGAGGGCAGAGCAGAGCCTCCGCCCCCTGCTGTGTGTAGGGCGGGGGGGGGGGGGGGAACGGCCCCCTGGCCCAGCGCTGATTGGCTGTTCTTCCTGGGGAGGCGGGCAGCTGAGGCAGTCAGCCAATGGGAAGGTTCCCCCCATGCCAGGGTTCAGATTCCCTAGCGCTCTTGTTGTCAACCGGGGTGGGGGTACCACTGGGGGTACACAGAGGTCTTCCAGGGGCTACATCCACTCATCCAGAAATTTGCCTAGTTTTACAACAGGCTACATAAAAAGCACTAGTGAAATCAGGGCAAACAAATTTCATGCAGTGATTTGTTTATATACTATACCCTGAAGTGTAAGTACGATACTTCTATTCTAAATGATTTATAATTATATGGGGAAAATGAGCCCTTTTTCGGTAACAGAGCACTGTGACACTTTTGTATTTTGATGTCTGATTTTGTAAGCAAGTAGTCTTTAAGTGAGGTGAAAATTGGGGTATGCAAGACAAATCAGACTCCTGAAACGGGTACAAGTAGTCAGGAAAGGTTGAAAGCCATTGCCCTTGAGGGCTAGAGCTTTGTATCCTCAGGCTGGCTCTGATTCCAAGCAGAGCCTTGGCCCCTGGAAACCTAGTGCCAGAGCTGATGACCATAAGCTGGGGTGAAGGTGGGCCACTGCCATTCTTTTGCTCAATCCCCTGTAGGGGGATTTGATACACCCAAAGGCGCCTATGAAATTCCTGCATTGGGCTTCCCCCTGGGAGGGGGAGACGGGGTTGTCTGCTGGACTCCTTGGATTTGGTTTGCCCAAGGAGGGGCTCACATGCCTCTAGGCATCACACTGTCTCAGACAAAACTATATTGGTTTACACTCAGCTCCCCTTTTGAAGGTTATCTTTGCAATTATTAAGGAGTGGAGAGCAAGGGGTTTTGTAGGGTGCAATGGGGGCTTTCTCATCTTTTCCTGTGGATTTAACAAGGTCTGCAAGATGTGAGAATCCCCAGCTACATATCAGAGGCTTACTCATCTTCTCATAAGCCTAAGAGACACCTCTCCCTCCCAGCTCAAAATTCTTAGGTTCACCCCTCCCTTAGCCACAGTAGGGTAATTAATAATGTCCCCATGAGCCTTAATGAGTTTATTAATCCCTATTGAGTCTATTTTGGCTCTCTACAGACAGCTAACCCTATTTAGCTTGTTTGGGATTGGGAATTTACTAGACCTGTGTAGGTAGCCAGAGGATTGGAGTGGGAGGGGAGATAGAAGAAATGACTTATATTCCTTCCTTACTGTCGGCCTTCTGAGATCTGCAGGAGGGAAACTCACCCCTCTTAGGACCACCATTCCCAACCCTCAGGGGGCTTGTCAGAGGTCTAATATATGTCGTCCCTCATGAGGTGCACAGCTGTGCTGCAATTTCCCCATGGAAGACTGTCTTCTGCAGGTTGCTAGGCGGACTTGGACATTCAGTCAAATCACATCTCTTCTTCTAGAGTATACAAAGGTTCCAAACAACAAAACAATCCTTCCCTTTCAGTCACAGACATTTTCAGTCACTCTACCACTAGCTGTGGAGATTTCCCAAAATCCTTCACTTCTTGATTTTTCCACCATTGCTCCAGGTAGTGCTATAGGGAAGCCTGGGCCATCCCTCGACTCCAGGAGCCTTACGGCCCTATGTCGTAAACCAGCTATGTGCCCCACTTCCTACATCTGCCTGTTTCTAACTTTGTTTACACCTACAGAGGTTCCCAAACTCTTTCATGCCACCACTCCCTTTGGGATCACCTCTCTTAATGTGGCCCCATGGGGTGTGAAAGGTGGTGGTGGGGTTTGAAAATTAAAAATGTGAAAAACTGTTTTTAGAGCACCCCACTACTCCAAACATGGTAATAGTAGGATCCTACATTTATATTAAAAGTTATAAATAGGTTTGCCACCTCAGAGGCACAGAAGAAAACAGTCACTGGCCATGCTCCACCCCAAGCCTAACCCTCCTTATCCCCTCTCAGGTGCCCCCCTCATCAGCAGCCTGACCCCCCTGGCCTCTATATCCACCCCTTCCCAAGGAGCTGCAGCCTACAGGGGAGCCGAGCTGCATCCCCCTCCCCAATCCCTGCTCCTTACCTCTCCTTGCTGGTGAGCAGTCACCAGTGCTCAGAGGACAAGAATCCGCAGCTGGCACATTGAGGTCCCAGCCCACCAGAGTGGGACCTGGATGCCATGCCAGCATCGTTCCCAGGGCCCATGTGAACTGTGTGCCAATAGGAATTGCATGGCTGCCAGTGCCTTTTTTTTGTTTTAATTTTTTCTTCTTTACAAATGCTTTCTTGCATTTTCTTTTTTCCCCCCATGCCTCACAACTGTCCGGTACACTTTTGCAGCCCCCGGGGGGTCACATCCCACAGTTTGGGAAATGCTTGTTTGGGGTCTTCCCTACCAGCCTATCCCCAGCAGACCACTACCTGGGTTCTGTGCCTGGTTCACTCTCCATGAGGACCCACCACCCTCAGACACTAGAAAGCTCTCATTGCTATTTCTTGGTCTTCCATCATGGAGAGATACACACAAGGTCACACCTCATTTCTGCACTCCCCTACTGAGAGAAAGGCAGTTTCTTACATAGTCTTGCCCCAGCAGGCCCTGCTTCTAGCTTGCAGTCAAGTATCAGAGGGGTAGCCGTGTTAGTCTGTATCCACAAAAACAACAAGGAGTCCAGTGTTATCTTAAAGACTAACAGATTTATTTGGGCATAAGCTTTCTTGAGTAAAAAACCCACTTCTTCAGATGCATGGAGTGAAAATTACAGATAGAGGCATAAATATATATTGGCACATGAAGAGAAGGGAATTACAAGTAGAGAACCAATGTTGAAGGCCAATTCAGTCAGGGTGGATGTGGTCCACCCCCAATAATTGATGAGGAGGTGTCAATACCAAGAGAGGGAAAATTGCTTTTGTAGTGAGCCAGCCACTCCCAGTCCCTATTCAAGCCCAAATTCATGGTGTTAAGTTTGCAAACGAATTGTAGCTCTGCAGTTTCTCTTTTAAGTCTGTTTTTGAAGTATGGCTAAAAGGAGGGTCGGTTAAGTGTGGGCTGGAGGAAGCATTCAGGGCTCACCCGGGAATCTGACAGAGGTTAGACGGATGGAGAGAGCAGAGCTTGAACAATGGGGGTTCACTACAGCTTGGCTAGGCTCTGATCTAACCAGAACGGGCTATGCTTTATTCTTCATGCCTCTATGTTAGGGTGACCAGACGGCAGGACTCGGCTTTCCCCCCTCCCCCCTTCAGCTGGGGCAGGACTCGGCTTTTTTTTTTGCTTTGCCGGCGGGCACTCCTTCCCCCCATGTGTCCCGATATTTTCTTCCCCTCATCTGGTCACCCTACTCTATGTCAACCTAGGGACTATTGTGTTCCAGATGCCTAATAAACCCTACTGTTTTGACAATGCTGTGTGAGTGTCACTGCAACTGCTTGGAGACGTGCATTGATCCCTAAAAGTGTACAAATCTCCATCAGAGGTCTGTCTCAGCTAGATTAACTGAACAGAGGTCACAGTGTGAAGCAGACGTGCTGCAGGCCAGAGGTCCTGCCTAAGGAAGCAGTAAAGTCGCATGGCTTATCCTGGAGGAAGAGTGAGACCTTTAGAGAGTCTGGCACACTGTAGAAGTTCCTTCAGAGACCATTCCAAAGCTGGGGCATAGCACTGATCCTGTGAATCCCTGACACTACCTCCCCTTCCATTTGCAATTTGACAATATCCATGTGGCAATCTTAGCAAATTCTCTAACTGCACAGTTAGGAGAGGTAGCTCAGTATGTCCAGTCTGATCACTATAGACCACCCACAACTGCACACTTATTCTGAGAAGCTGTATAGTTGAGTGCATTTGGATCTGCCATATGAAAGACCTGGCTTCTATTGTCAGGTTTCCTTGAAGTGATGTTGAGCAGCTTCACACTTGTAAAATGGGGTAGGGGCTGATACTCAAGTGTCTTGTAGGATTGGGGTATAAGTAGAGCCCTGCAAATCTGTGGACCAATTTTGCGGATCACATGCAGATAAAAAATTTGTATCTGCACTGGGCTGTAAACATAGGATCTCAAAGGTGGGGAAGCAGAGGCTGCTCCCCGCCTTCCAAATCCTATATTCCCCGTATGTACTTAGCAGAAGCAGCTGCCTCCCTCTCCAACTGACCTTATACCACAATAATGAAATTCAGAGAGGTTTCCTAAAGAGCTTGGCTACTTAAACTGTTGTGATAGGAGCACAAGGGATTTTGCTGCCTGTCTTGATCTATCACTTCCCCTATCTCAGTATGCAGCGGAGAGGGAATATAGGCTGCTTCCCTGCCTTCCAGATCCTATATTCCCTCTCCCCTCATATACAGAGAAAAGGGGAGGTGATGGATCAAGAAGCAGTTGCCTGCAGCCCATAAGGCTGCTTCCCCACCATCCAGATCCTCATAGGCTATGAGCTGCAGCCAGCTGCTTCCCCGCCTTTGAGATCCTACATACCAGGGGTGGTCAAACTTACTGACCGTGTACAATAATCTTCAGAAGTTCAAGAGCTGGGCATAACACCTGGATCTCGGGACTTCTGCCCTGTGGCAAGGTAGTGGGGGGCTTGGGTCTTTAAACCTGCAGGAAAGGGGATCTCTGGGTTTCAGCCCCAATCCTGCTGAAATCCTGAGCCCCAGCAGGTTCCTCCGCTGGGGCTGAAGCCCCACCACCCTGCTGCAGGGCAGAAGCCCTGAGCTATTCTCCACCTACCCCCTCCCGGTCTGGTAGGTGGAGTATGGGGGGAGAGTGCACTTCAACTGTAAAAGAGCCGCATGTGGCTCAGGAGCTGCGGTTTGGCCACCCCTGCTATATGCAGTACATGCACACACACAAGCTGCTCCTCCTGAGAGGCACTGTGAGATAGCATGCTGCTGTGGGTGTAGTGCAGGTAGATAAAAAACTGAGTGCAGATCACAGGTCAGATACATGTTGATTCTTGCAGATCCACATTTTTGTATCCACACAGGGTTCTAGGTAAAAGGACCTGGTCAGTAATAAGGGGTATAAAGTGCAGCTATATAAACAGTAATCAGTAGACAAGACCATAATTCACGTTCTCCTAATTCCCATGGTTATGTCCATCTCATAGTTTACAGGCTTGTTGAATAGTCTGTCATTTACAGCAAAATCATGTAGACTTCAGATGCCTGTTTCCTTCTCTTCATTTCTATTATGAAATTATTGATGCATGTCTAAGCAAGACACATATCCCTCAACTGTGCTGTGTTTTGGGTGACAGTGAGCGGCAAAGACACAACTACAAGGCAAATTGGATGAGATGTGCTAGATGGACTTTGGTAATGGAGTGGAGGGTGGGGGCTGTAATACTGCAAGGGACAGAGAGTGCAGTCCTCAGCTGATGACTCAGCAGAAGTGACGAGAGCAGTCCAGGGGCAAGCAGACATGCAGTGTGGAGCACAAATTTGCCAGCTTCTGCAGCTGCTGGTGGGACAAAAGCTCTAAGTTCCACTCCCGATACAGCTTTAGCACCAGCTGTGCCCTTCAGGTTCCCCAGTAAGTCAAGCGACAGCTGGTATCTGCAGCTCTGGCAGGAGTGCAGCTAGCAGCTCAGCGACAGCATTCTATCCAGGCTCACAGCAGCCTGGCACACCACACTGCAGAACCAATAACTTCAACTACTGCTTTTGGGAGCAGGTTTTTTTTGGTGACAAGACAATGGCAGTGAGCAGGGCAAGTCCCATGATCTAAGTTATGTGGGTACTGCCCATACTATTGTCCATCTTTGCTCAAAAAGCTAAATTGGAAATTTTAAAAGCAGGTAATTTTAATGGGGGAGTTTGTATCTTGGGAATCCCTTGATCAAGTGATCACATCTGCTTGCACAGCAGTTTTCAAGCCAGTTTGACTATACACACACATTTTAGAGCACTATGAAAAATTGCTGTTATACAGAAACTGCATCAGAAGCTTAACTCTAGGGCAGCTTGTGGTGCCTTGTATTTAGCATTTTGGGATAAAGTTGACCTACAAAGTAATTTTGCTGGATGTATTAAGGAAACAGATGTTGCAATTACCGTACATATTCGTTCATAAGCCGAATACTTGTGGTAAAAAAGTGAGGCATCAAAGAGCGGGGGTCGTCTTATAAATGGGTCTGCACTAAAATTTGATGATTTAAAACTCTATGGAATCATAGCTGGGAACGGCAAACCGGACACTGAGAGCTGAGGGGCTCCATGCCTGTGGTAAACAAACAGGTAAACAAAACGTCCAGGCCCACCAGCGGCTTACCTTAATGGGCCAGGAGCCAAAGTTTGCCAACCCCGGAAATATAGGGTCAGCTTATGAAAGGGTCATACAGTTTTTGCTATTTTTACCTAACCATCTTGGGGGGGGGGGTCGGCTTATAAACGAATGGGCTAATGAATGAGTATATACAGTACTTTAAATTGGTCATTTTGTTTGTTTGTAGTGCTTAAAGAGTCTCTCTCAGCCTTCTCTGAGTTAATGGGAGGTTTTTAAAAAGAAAAAACAAAAACAGGCAAGTTTTTCCCCTTCTTAGGCAGTGCCTGGAGCTACTACTGACAGATTGTCCATGCCTCTCTTAGAGAGGACACTACCACCAATCCTAAAGAAACCTCTTAATACTACCAAATCTCAATCATTGTCTAAATTTCACTTCCCAGGGTAAGGTTACAGTGATGGACCAAGTCCAGCAACATGTTTGCCTCCTGCAGCATCTTAGATGATGATCCCTTCCACTGTGGTTTAAGATCAGAATATAGCCTAACTTTAAAAAAAGAAAAGGTTTGAGGCATTTCCAGCTGTTTTTGGAGGTAAGGGAACTAAGTGTGGCCATAATCCTTGTCACACACTCCTCCAGGTTATAATTGATATTGCACTAGTGTCTGAATTGTGCTTGGCAATTTGCATGCAGGGTTATATATTTATAATATAAATTATGCTTTGGGGGGTAGCTGTGGGGGCTGAAGCAAAGGAGAGCAATAGTGGGAAAGAACTGTGGGAATGGAAATTGCAAGTGAAAAAGGGCAAGAAGTAGGTCTGAGCAGGAAACATTTTTCCCATCCTGCAAGATTTTTTTTTTTTTTAAATCTCAGAAAGTTCCATCCCACATCAGGATGAAAAAAGTCAACTTAAAAGTTTTTACAAACCAATAAATGGAAAAAAGTTAGTTCAGGTCACTCAGAACATTTCATTTTGATAATTTCAAAGCTTTGTTTCAATTTTTTCACTTTTGTCCTTAGCTTTTTTTATTAATTTTTTAATTTTTTTTTATAAATTTCTAAACAAGTAGTTTCAAATCAAAAACTTGAAATTTTTCATTTAGAAAATCTTGAAACAAGATCTTTTGATATCAAAACCTTTTCAACATTTTTCAAGTTTGGAAATTAGTTTTGTACTAACAGTTTTGGTTTTGTTGAATTGGCATTTTTCAGCAAACACTGTTTTGTCAAAACATTCCTGACCAGCTCTAGCAAGTGACGCTATGAACAAGATGAGGCTGGGCAGCAGTTGGAACAGGATGAATAGTAACATTTTCTTTGATCAAAAACAGATTCACAGTGCTCTCTGCACCTTAAGACCACTTACTTCTACAGGTACAGACTACAACTGCCTGCTTTTATAGCACTTCTCACCGGAAACACACGATTTGTTCTTCATGGTCTGCAATGGCTGGCAATTATTTTCCAGAGACAGTTTAGTGTTTTTTAACCTACAAAGCCTAACATGTTTTGTGTTGCTGCCCCTCTCCTTGTGCAATACCGCAGAAGTAGATCGGCTCAGTGTCCACAATTGCTCTGGTCCCACATAAGGCAGTGGATTTCAGTGAGTGGCCCTTGATTTTGGAAAAGTCACTTCCCCGATAGTCACTTATACACAGCAATCACCACACTGCCAGATCCATACCACAGTTCATGCTGCTCAACTTGTTGAAGATCATCAGGACAGGAAAGCTGCATGGCCTGTGAAGAACCTGAGTAAAACCCCACACCTGATTTCAGACAGACCAAGGATTGATGGAAAACAAAGCTAAGTTGCAAGAAATGCACAAGACAAATCATGGATGACATAACTCCAATAGTGCACGTTTATTCTGAACAGTATTTTTAAAAGTTTTACTTTCAAGAGTTTGAGAAAAACAAAACATGCTCCTGATGTACAAGGGCAATGATCTAGATTAAAAATGGACCATCATATTTGTAAAGAATTTGATTACCCTTGCAATTTAAAAGTCGTAACATTGAGGATGCATCTGTAAGCTGCACAGTGCACCGGCACATTCAGACAAAGTCCTAATCAAGAGGCAGGGGCAATCTTAGCCATATTCAGTACGAGGCAGTTGCAGATTCCAAAAAAACATCCAAGTCAGCACACACATTACAAAACAGACTCTGTGCATAGCTGCTGACCCTGGATCACAGCACAGGGGAGGAGAATGTAACAGTGGGGGTTTTTGGTTCAAATTTACTAGACATCACAGGGCACCATCAAGAATTAACACAATATCACTTATTTGTTTTAGCTGTAACAGCATGTCATGTTCAATCGGCAGGCTTAACTATTAACTGCACCATGTAAACCCAGCCCATTTGTGTATACAAAAAAAACCAAAACACTCCAGCCCCCGCAAATGAGGGACATAGTTCTGGGTGCTTCTTTTCCCTTGCCCCTATATTACGGTTTCCTGGTAGTGAATGTCTCTTTATGGAGGACATTATCTTCATGGTTCAACTGATGGATGACATAACCAACTGTAGAGAGGTTTAAAAGCAACTTGCATGTATACAGCCTAAATTTTGCCTGCAAGCTCTTTATCCAGAACAGAAGAGCTGGTGATTATTTCATAGACACTTCTAACTTTTTTAATTGTTGTGCATATGCTGTTATTTTCAAGCTAATGGGAGGTCCTGCTGCAGTAACATTTGAAGTAACAGAAATTTACTGCAGACAAACTCATACTCAACACTGTTCCAGTGTCTCCTACTGACAGCACCGAGTAAGTTCTCCTCCACACCCAACAGTCTGGGTACACTAATATTAATACAACCGTTTGGTAGCCAGAACTATTGCTCTTCTTCCCAGGTATGGGATGGAGCTTTTGAAGAGGTTTTAGATTAAACCTATTATGTGTGTGCTTAAGCGTACAAAAAACCGTTTTCCAAGACTAATAGTCTGAGAAAAGGAGCCTTGATTTCTGGTTTCTCTCCCTTCCACTTCCTATAAATTATTTAGTTGGAAGTTAGTGAGAGTGGTTTGCTGTGGAATGGGAGTTCTAAGAATTTTTTTTGAGGGATACATTCATAGACTGATGGCAGCCCAAAGCAAAAATGGGACAGAGACAAACCAAGCTAGTCCAGACACCAGACTCGTTTATGCTTTTGAAACCTGCAGGAAAACTGCCTGCAAACCACTGATTTATGGAAGCCTACAACAGCAAGTCCTAAAAAGCTCACCCCTATACTCACCTCCCCAACCCAAACCCTTCCCGCTGAATTCTAGAAGAATCGAGATCACTTGGCTTGGCACAAAAAACAGCTATGGTCTGAACTATAGCTGTGCTGCATGAACACCCTCCAATGCATTTTCTCTCCCCCATTAACACCTTTTAGTCCTGTCTACAACTGTTCAAGAAACCACACTGGCATCTGAGGAACTAATTGTGCTTCAACACTATTCTTGCTAGAAAGGTGCTGAAACTGCCTCCATAATCAGTGTAGGCAGGGTCTAACTATGCTATAAAACTTTTACAAAACTAGGTAATCTGTGGCCAAGGAAACACTGTCAGCACTTTTCTAGCTAGAGTCCACCAAAGGGTGATATGAACACAGTTCCCCTGGCCACTGTAGCTAGGCTTTTACAAAGCCAACGGGGAGTTCTACCACCAATACTCAACTAGCATAAACCCAGAAACTGAAGTCAATGAGCAATTATCCAGTTCAGGCTCATCAATGTATTCAAATAGCTACACTTCAGTAACCTTTGTGCACCTCATGGTGAGTAGTGATAGTTTTGGGGTTGCCTCTTTTTGATACCAGGGAAGTAGATTGCATAATATGAGGTGAGAGATTTTTTTCCTGCCTTATTCTCACACCCCCAACGTCAAAATCCTTGGTTCCCAAGTCAGCCTCAGAGCAACAGCACCTGCTCACAAGATGTATACTGCTATGTGCACCATGGGTTGAAGGCTTTTGAAACAGATGGGCTCAACAGGCAGCTGAATTTAAAAAAAACACTAATGGCAAAGGAATGCAGTTTAATCTCAATCTAGGTGATGGGGCAAGAGGGTCAGTTTCAATTCAGTGCATTTCCCAGATGCTTGGAGGAGTCTCTTAGGTCAAGTTGGTATGTAACTGCTGGCAACAGCGTGTACAAGGTAGCACTGAAATTAACGCAAATGAAGCATGAAAGGATGCAAAGTAGAGCTCAGTAAAAAGTTGACTGTAGTTTTTACGTTACAGTACTAGGAAGAAGCCAGTCAGCCTATTTTCCAAATCCCATAAGATGTTCCAGACTGAGCTGCTTTCTCTGGTGCGCCATGAAACACCCTTTCCAAGAGGAGAACTGCATCACTGGCAGATGGGAGAAAAGTCTTCAAAGGAGTTCAAAGAGCAGTTCTTAATCCCTTCATACCCACAGAGCATATTAACTCAGCAAGCCAAGCAGAGGCCAGGCCATTTCTGAGATCCCCTGCAAAGCTATTTGATTAGGGTCAGGACTCTGGTTTCCCTTCTCAGTCTCACTGCCTGGTTCCTCCACCCTTGCTCCAATCCCAGGTTTCTTTGTTACCACAGGTTTGACATCCCTAGCACCAAACTAACACTTGGACACAGGCACTTGCCTTAGAATTGAAGTGGACATGATGCTTACAGTCCCTTCTCCCATTCCAGTAGTCTGGATAAAAAGAACTGCCCCTTATGGACAGCTGAGTCCTGGAGAATTTCACTTGCTCTTAAAACAAGCACCTCACCTCAGGATACATGTTTTTGCAAAGCTCTTCTTGCTGACATTAGATTTAGCTCTTACCCTGGCAAGAGTCTGGTGGGAATGGGGTAGGATGAATGGTGACGGTAGCTGAAAAGGAAGAAACTAAAACTCACTCTGAATCCTTTTTTGGGTCAATCAAGGAATGTAGCACCAGCTGGGGTGATAACTTTCAGCCCAGGCACAATAAATGTGCTGGTAAACCAGCCTGCTCTTCTCAGCAAGAGATGGAGAAAAAGTCAAACAAAAATATTTGGAAAGATTAAACATTTTGGGGGGCCTGGGGAAGAAGAGAGAAGAGGGACAAGAGAATTGCTAAAATGAAGTTCACACATTTCAGGGGCTGTAAAAACCAAACTGGTATTATAGAACTCAAAAGAACAAGATATTGCTTTTTCTTTCAATACACAGATTTTTTTAGGCCCTACTTTTCGGTGTGAAAGCATGAGATAAATCACTCTCCGAAGGAAACTGACTTCAGGAAAGCCTACCCAAGCCCTCCACACCTCAGACTAAAGAGATCTGTACACCTCTTCCCATCCTGTCAAACAGAAAGGAGAGCTAAAAAACCCAAACATGATTGGACAATCCTTGGGAAAAGCATTACATTTTGTTGGAGAGAGGGCAAGAAAAAAAAAATAAGATGAAGGGAAGGGAGGAAAAAAAAAAAAAAAAAATCAACAGGCCTCTCTTTCCTTATTTGGCGACAAGCAAGTGCAAGAAAGTGTTCATTGGGGTTTTGTTCAGTTGTCGGTCTTTTGCACATCTGCGTTCTGGCCAAGACAAGGGGTTTTGAGGTTTTTCTGCAGGACATGAGCATCTGCTGGCTCTATCCTCTTGTAATAGTTTTTCTTCGTCTCAATGATCTCAAAGCCAAACTTTCTGTAGAAGTCGATTGCTGACTCGTTGCTGATCTGGACATGCCTAGGGCACATAGGAGGATAGAGAAAAAGACATCAGCATTTTCTGTAGTATAAAACGTAGCCTACACACTCAGGAACTGTATATCCAGGGATAGGGAATAAGGGCTTGTCTACACTGGCAATTTACAGCGCTGCAACTTCCTCGCTCAGGGATGTGAAAAAACACCCCCTGAGCGCAGCAAGTTTCAGCGCTGTAAAGTGCCAAGTGTAGACAGTGCACCAGTGCTGGCAGCTACGCCTCTCGTGGAGGTGGGTTTTTTAGAGCGCTGGGAGAACTCTCTTCCAGTGCTGCGCCGCAACCACACAAGGCACCTTAAAGCGCAGCTGCAGCACTTTAGCATTGTCAGTGTAGACTAGGCCCTATGATTGAGGTGAGGGGGTGATGGTCTAATAGAGCACAGAATTGAGAATTAGGAACTTCTGACATCTAATCCTGTGCTAACAGAGATTTCCTTTGTGACTTTTAGCTAATCACCTCACCTCTCTGCCTCTATTTCCCCATCTGTAAAATAAACCTAACTCCTCTCTTGAGAGAACTGTTGTGGGGATCAACTAGATAGCATATAAAGTGCTTTGATAATATGAAGTGTTAAGTATTAACAGTATCAGCTCAATAGCTTCAACCTATCTTGAAATGAAAGTGGCAGATAGGGTGACCAGACAGCAAGTGCGAAAAATCGGGACAGGGTGTGTGTGTGTGGGGGGGGTAATAGGAGCCTATCTAAGAAAAAGACCCAAATATCGGGACTGTCCCTATAAATCGGGACATCTGGTCACCCTAGTGGCAGATATTTTGTGAAATATAACAATACAACCTAGTTTCATTGGAGACACTACTGCAGTTTGATTGTGTAACTTCCTTCAGTAACACACTCTAAACACTACAGTAAAATAAGGCTTATCAATGACCATCATGTCATGGATTCTACCACAACATAAGAGTGCTCTGATGGTATTAACACATGCCTTGGCCCAATCCACACAGGCAAGACCAGACTGTTCAGATATGGTTGGGGCTTTGCAATACAGCACCTTCCCTCCAATACAATAGTTTTTGTAGCATAGACAGATTCTATGGGGTTTGGGAAACATTTCTCCCTCTTCTTTAGAGTTTTACAAAGCTTGGGAGAACAGAAACTTTTGGGGAGGTGGCAGATAATCCCCCTAAACAGCCTTTAGTTTTCTATGCTAAACTGTTAGGGGACTTAATTTCTGTCATGGGTCTTATAAAAAAAGATCTGTTTCGACTCCTGCTGGCTCAGTAGTATCTGTTAACTAAATATTTTCAGAGTTGAACAGACACGCCAGGTGTTTGTGGATCAAGATGCTTTAGTACAGCATTTCCCAAATAGTGGGTCCCAGCCCCACCAGTGGGATTGTAGCAAGGTTCCAGATGCATTGCCACATCCAGGGCCAGATTAACCCATCACAGGGCCCTGGCCTAGGCAAACACACACTTCTCTCACCCTGGGACAGAGGGGAGGTCTGGAGGTTTGGACAGTGAGCCAGACCTGAACTCACCTCGCAGCAGTGGCTCCTGTCCTGAGAGGCTAGGCCAACTCCAAGCTCCACCATCTGCAAACCCATGCATCAATGCCTGGAGCAAAGCCCGGTGGGACAGGAGTCACCATAGTAGCGTGAGCTTGCTCTCCAGCACTTCCCCACCCCAGGGCCTCCCTTCTGCAACTGGGCTGGGATTAGGGTTGCTGTGTCAGGGTGAAGGGTGCATTTATGTAATGGTGGGTCGCAAATACAGACAAAATGCAGCTGGTGGGTTGCCTTAGTAAAAAGCCTGGGAATCACTGCTTTCACATATCAAGGTGCTAAATGACATGATGTGGAACCAACGGAACAAAAACAGAGTCCACAGCTCCAGCAATGGTCAACATCTAAGAGGGCATTTCACACTTCTGACATAAAGCCATGTTTTTGAACATTGGTTGCCTAAAGTTAAGGACCTAAATTTGAAGATGTTGGCCCAAGTGCCAGCAAAACCAAGAATATGGCCACCCTTAACAGGTATTTGGTGTGCCCATCTTTGCGAGCTATTCATCTCCCATCCTAGTACAGTACTTTGGTGGGTGGAGAGAAAGTTTATGTAGGGCCCCCTCCCCTTTTTTTTGGCAACAGCAGCAGATATTTAAGATCAGTCTTCCAATGTGCACATTACTGTAGCTTCTTAATTTGAAGAGAGAGAAGGAAAACTAGTATCAATTAACAAATGTTTAAAGATGGGCCTGATAGGCCACTACCTCCGAGAAGAGAGAGCAGGAAGCACTTTAGTTAGTTTGGAAACATGCTCCTCTACAATGCTTTTCCTATTAGTCACTACTAGCCAGAGTCAGCACAGTAAATTTTTGAGAATTCTCCCATTAGGGTCTTTGCTCCAGCTTCCTGCTAATGCAGTGACCAATCCATCAGGACATACTAGCTTGTTAAACATTCCACACACTAGGGTCTTCAGCAGTCCTGGTGGAGGCTCAAGATTCAGTCAACTGCTCTGAAGCAGAGGACTGAAAGCACAGTTTCTAGTGATCTGGTGTTTTAATGTACATGAGTGGACTGGGTATCATTATAGACACTTACCACCTGTGACAGTTTAATTTAATATAGGATTTGTAGTATTCTCTACTCTAAGGAGAGGAGATATCAGTGTGGTAAATGTTTGTTTATTTTTTAATGCTGCCCATTGTTTAATCAATCTTGCTGCTTGGCCATTAGCATGTAGTTACAGTGCTTTAAAATAGGGCTGTCAGGCGATTAAAAAAATTAATCCGTGATTAATCACCCTATTAGGCAATAACAGAATATCATTTATTTAAATGTGTGGATGTTTTCTACATTTAAAAAAACAACACAAAATACAAAGCGTACAGTGCTCACTTTACATTTATTTTGATTACATATATTTGCACTGTAAAAAACAATTAGTATTTTTCAATCTCTATCCTGAAAATTGAACTTACAAATGTAGAATTATGTACAAAAAAAACCCTGCATTCAAAAATGATACTTCAACCACCATTCCAGAGGACATGCATCCATGCTAATGACAGGTTCTGCTCGATAACGATCCAAAGCAGTGTGGATCAACGCACGTTCATTTTCATCATCTGAGTCAGAGGCCACCAGCAGAAGGTTGATTTTCGTTTTTGGTGGTTTGGGTTCTGTAATTTCTGCATCAGAGTGTTGCTCTTTTATGACTTCTGAAAGCATGCTCCACACCTCATCCCTCTCAGATTTTGGAAAGCACTTCAGATTCTTAAATCTTGGGTCAAGTGCTGTAGCGATCTTTGGAAATTCCACATTAGTATTTTCTTTGCATTTTGTCAAATTTGCAGTGAAAGTGTTCTTAAAACGAACAACTTGTGCTGGGTCATCATCAGAGATTGCTATAACGTGAAATATATGGCAGAATGCAGGTAAAACAGATGAGGAGACATACAATTCTCCCCCAAGGAGTTCAGTCACAAATTTAATTAACGCATTATTTTTTTAAACAAGCGTCATCAGCATGGAAGCATGTCCTCTGGAATGGCGTTTGAAGTATCAAGGGACATATGAATCTTTAGCACATCTGGCATGTAAATATCTTGTGACGCCAGCTACAACAGTGCCATGCAAAAGCCCGTTTTCATTTTCAGGTGACATTGTAATTAAGAAGTGGGCAGCATTATCTCCCATAAATGTAAACAAACTTGTTTGAGCGATTGGCTGAACAAGAAGTAGGACTGAGTGGACTTGTAGACTAAAGTTTTACACTGTATTGTTTTTGAGTGCAGTTTATATAACAAAAAAAACACATTTTAAGTTGCACTTTCATGATAGAGATTGTACTACAGTACTTGGGGACTGGATTCGATGACCTCTCGAGGTCCCTTCCAGTCCTAGAATTTATGAATGAGGTGAATTGAAAAATACTGTTTCTTTTGTTTAATATTGTTTACAGTGCAAATATTTGTAATCAAAATAATATAAAGTGAGCAGTGTACACTTTGTATTCTGTGTTGTAATTGAAATCAATATATTTGAAAATGTAGAAAAACATCCAAAAATATTTAATAAATTTCAATTGGTATTCTATTGTTTAACATTGCGATTAATCATGATTCATTTTTTTGAGTTAATTGTATAAGTTAAACTGTGATTAATCGACAGCCCTACTTTAAAATTCAGCACTACTTTTGAAGGAAACCTTCCAAAACTAGGGAAGCTTCTGCTACTGGGCAGTGCCTGGAACAAACCCAGAACTTAAGTGCTGACTGGCTGGGCAGTACTTGTAAGATGGGACCACGTTTGACCCATCATTCCACAGCAATTGAAACTGAAATGATATTGCACCCTCCTCACTCTCCTATTGAGCCTCTCCCAAACCCAGGAGAATAAGAGTGTAATTTACTTACAGATAGATGTTGTCAAAAGTGCCATCTTTCTCACAGATGTTTAAGACGTGATTCAACATTTTAGTTCCTGCCAAGGAATAAAGAGAGACTTAATCACTCCACAAATGTGCAACCAAATCAGTTTAATGTTTGCAGTCAGCTCTATAACTGTTTAATTCCCTAAGCAGGGATGTACTGCTCTTAGTGAGTTCATATGACATATTCCTAGAGCAAGTGCTGAGAGCATTGTTATTGTACTCTGAAATTAGCATACTATACACTGCAGTTCATGTTTTAAGTGTTATTTGAGGCTGCTATGAACATTAAAATTTATACACTGGGTATTTTAAACAGTAACTTAAAATTAAGTTGCCCAAATCCAAAGGCCTCAGGGAGGCTTAAAAATATCAATCACAAGGACGACTCCCTGCAAAAGAAGACATTAAAAAGAAGAGAAACCTCACATCAGAAGACCAGGAAACATACTTAGAACAGAAAAGATTACTGAACATATTAGTTTGCTCTTCTGTACCACCTTTTATGAAAGATTTCAAATCATCTTACATATTTATGAATTAAGCCTCCCAACACCTTGTGATGTATTTTCCCCATAGGTGAACAGATGCAGAGAGTTTAAGCAAATTAAATTAAGATTAATAGGCCTATCTTCTCTCCTTTGACTGTTCGCAAAGTCTAATTCTTTATAATTTCTTTTAAGAAAATGCCTTAATGCTTTACAAGCTAACAGAAAAAGCTTAAAGCCTAGCAATGCTCATAAGCAACTCTATGTGGTACCAATGATTTGATAGGAGAACCTTCTTCACAAGCAAGCTTCTAGGGCCTTAAAGTGAGCAAAAAATGCGATTAAATTTAAGCAATAGCATTGGCAGTATTATTAACATTACCTGACAAGCAGGTAACAAATAATTTAAATGAATAAAACTTCATTTTTGGCTTCAGTTTGTCCCAATGAAACATTTTAATGGAAATAAAAGGCCTGGATTAATATGAGAAGCCCATAGATCTGGGAGAAAAAGCTGGAAAAAACCCCAAACTATACACCATGATGTAGACAGAAGATAGCAGCTCCTCTCAAACAGGGAGAGTTAACTTATTGTGATGGTGAACGGAAGGAGCATTGTCCAGTAGGAAAAGCAGGTTATATTTCTACGTGTGCCACTGACTGGCTGTGAGACCCTAAGACATGTCATTTCACCTCTCTTTGCTTCAGTCTTTTTTAATCTATAAAATAGAATACCTACATCACAGGGAGGGTCTTAGCCTTGATATATAAAGAGCCCTTTGAAATCTTGAGTTAGAAAGCACTATAGAAGTGCAGTCTCACTTCCACAGGACAGAGAAAGCAGAGTTTGCTATAAACCAAGTTCTTCTTTCCCACAGTTCCCTTCCTAAGACAGGAATCATCTTCTAATAAAGCATTAAGTTCTGCTGTATCAAAGGAACTGAAAACTTTGGAAAAGCATTCAGTAGGCTGGCCCAAGACTCATGTTTCTTTGAAGACACAGATCAAAATGCAGATAGCCTTACCTATTCCTAGCCTTCGGTAGGGTGCCAGGCATCCAAGTGTCATGATGTAAAGTCTCTTCTGGTTCTGAGAGTGATCCACTCTGCAGCACACCGCACCCACTGCAATATCATTGAAATATGCTGCCAGAGAGGGGAAACAGTCAAGTTTTGGTCATTTAGAAATCTCAAGTCTTATAAATATCCTATCCTTCATTTGTCTTCCTTCACTTCTCTTTCCCCACAGCCACTTTTTCCGGGGAACATGGATAATTATATTCCTCCCTAAAATACAATAAAACTTTTAGTCAGATAACTGGACATATCTCCATATGACTTAACTCCTTCCACATTGCTCCAAGAAACATTCAGGTAAATGTTAAATCTTGGCTAACATTTTCTGGGCGATGTTTGCACTGTGGTGCTCATGTCAAAGGATTTGATTAATCAGAAGTCCAGCCAATGAACCACTTGGGAAGAAGGGGTGAGATTCCATGTACATCTTCCTGTGCTTCCCCTGGTAATGGACAGAACACCTACTCCCAATAAAGAGAGACCCTATTTAGACTGCAAGTTCTTTAGGGTAGGGACTGTGGCTTCTTCTGTGTCTCATACAGAGCTAAGCATATTTTCACTGCTTAACAGAACAGGAGGAGCTAGTGTCACAAATACCAAGAACAGAGGAGGGTAATACTTCAGCCCACCCCCAAACTACTGACAAAAACTGTACCTAATTTGGCTAGTTCGCCAACCTCCAGCACGTCCTTGTAGAACTTGTCATTGTAGCTGACAGGAAAAATGACCTGATTTAACCTCTTCAGCTGCTTAATGTTGTGTGGCGTCACATCTCCCAGCTCGATCCGGCTACTGGAACAAATCAAAACATGCTTAACACCTCTACAAACCCACAATTTATAAGTATATCAAATAGTTAAAACCAGGCATTTTATTTATACATAGAGGGCTAGTTAGCTGAACAACCAATTGAATAGCTACCTGAATCATTGGTGTGGGGTCAACACGCACACACAGCTCCTACTCCCTCTTTTGCGGGCAGCTGCTTTAATACCAAGAAAAAGTCCCAATCAGTACCATAAATTCAGAAGATGCTAAAGGTCTTGAAATGGTTACACAAGGCTGGCACTCCACAAAATATTGTGTGTGTGTGTGTGGCTGTGGCAGCATTGGAGAAAGAGAGCAAAAGGAGAACATGACAAGAGAATGTCAGAATCTCCCTGTGAGCCAAGTGGCACTAGTTTTCAAACCTTCCCCTTAAATTTTTACCACAGATTCACTAAAATTGTCTCTGTGCCAGCCTCATGCTTGCCTCTCTCCATCTGTTCAACGTACAGAATAAGCTCCTTACCCAAGTCCAACTACTAACAAGATAGTCCTGAATTTGTGCTTATTTTCAACAAAAGTCCTTAGTGGATAAACTTAAGAGAAGTCAAATTAACATATGAAAGGCAGATCCTCCCTAAACCTCCTTCCCAGAGAGTCCTGGAGACTGCACAAAATATTGCCACTAGCACTTGAGCTAGATCTGTTTTAACATGCTGGTGAACTACTGCTTGGGGGGGAAAGGTCACAGATTACAGTCAAAGTCACTGTTGCTGTTAAATATGTTAAATAAACAGAACTGTGACTGTAATCTACAACTTTTGAAATACCATTATGAACAATACTGAGGAGAAATAAGATACCCTTTTCATACCCACCATCCCTGTTAATGTCTCTCGAAGCTATGGAGGGGGACTTAAAAGAATGCTTCAACAGCTTTAGCAAGGACTAGCATAATAGAAAAAAAAAAAACCTGTTCCAAGTGGACATCACTATACATAGGGAGCTGCAAGCCCATTGTGTGTAATGACTGAGGAGCAAGCATGGATGATTCCAGAGTAGTCTACAGCCTCAATTTTATTGACTAATGTATAGACAACTAGAATTTTCTTCTGCCCAAGTGACACCATTAGCTTTTTTTTTTTAAACTCTATAACAATTTGTTTTCAGGAAGACCAAAGCCATATGGCTGGCAAGGTTCGAGGTAAGTACACGTCTCTAGAATTTTTATTTCCTGTGCTTTTTCTTTCCAAACAGCTGGAGCTGTTCACATGGGTTAGTGTCTTTGGAAGAAGGAAAAAAGTATAGGTGACATATGCAGAATAGAGTAAAACCAGTATGACCTCTGCTAAACTAGGCACCCTCCTGTCTTCAAGTACCCTGCCCCAAACATGCAGGATACATGTTTTATTAAGAGATCAACTTCTTTAAGCAAACAATTTTTTAGTCTCTTGATTAGCTACTCACAAGTTCAACTGTATTTAAACACTTTAGGTACAATATCCATCTTAATTAACTATCAAGTCAACTACCACCAGCAATGAAGGAATTTAGGTTTTTGTTTTCTAAGCATAGTGTTATAGTCTGCAAGAGCTACTACAGATCTTAGGGACTCAGGAATAGAACCCCCAATATATACACTTTAAGAAGTGTATGCAGCCCAAACACACTTTATAAAGCGTGCATTATTTCTGTACAGCTACTGTAGCATTCACAAGGTCTGCAAGGCTGATGTTTCATTCATAGATTCTAAGGCTTAGATGATAATGATCCTTCTGAGTCTGATCTCCTGCATAACAAAAGCCATAGTTTTATCCTAGTGATTCCTGCATTGAGCCCAAAAACTTGTGGCTAAGCTACTAGAGCATATCTTATCTTTTTAAATCAAGACTCCATGGCTTTTTAAAACTCAAGTTATAGAGAATTTACTGCATTCCTTGGCACTACTCTCACTGTTAAAAACAAAAACAAACAAAAAAAAAACCACTGCATCTTATTTCCAATTTGAACTTTACTGACTTCAACTTTCAACCACTAAATCTTGTCATATATTTGCCTGCTAGATTAAAGAGCTCTCAAATATCAGGTATCTTCTCCCTCTGTAGATAATTATAGACTGATCCAGCCCCCTCTTAACCTTTCCTTTGGTAAACTAAATAAAATTAACCTTGGTTAGTCTCATTGTAAGGTGTGTTTTCCAGATCATTAATCATTCTTGTAGCTTGTTTCTGAACCCTCTCCAGTTTTTCTATCTCCCTTTTAGAGTATGACACCAACAGTGCACGCAATATTCCAGCTAATATCACCCTACTTCTACTTTATAGCTTATTTTAAGACATCTGAGCGTATTAAAAGCAGGAATGGCTGGGAACCAACTGGCCCTGTTGAGCTACTCCACAAAGTACCCATTTTTCCTGTCTCCTTCACAATTTTTGCCATTCCCTCTATGTCACCGCTATCTCTTTTGCCTTAGGCTACTCTGAGCATGTCTACATTAAGGATTTTGGCACTAGTGCATCAGCATCAGTGCAACCTCTCTCTCCTTTTCCTCAGCGTAATTGCACTGCACCAGTGTAAAGGAAGGCTTGAACCAAGGTGACTTACCCTGGAGCAAGCGGTGATGTTGCAAGCCCCTCTTTTCACTGCTGCAAAAATACCTAACATGCCATTAGTGCAGGGTCTCATCTAAACATTCACTCAGTGCTCTAGACATGGTTCTTCTAAAATCCACCAGCTTGCAAATAGTCCTTTAAAATGCATCAAACCCAGTTCGATAGCAGTTGTAACTGGATTTCATCTAGAAAAGTCAGTGCCAGCAAGAACAGAGAGGACCAGGTACAATGCCACAGAGGAATCTTTTGTTGAAAGCGTATTTTCAGTGTATATCACATAAATTACACCTCAAAAACCTTCATGAACTGCAGGAGAGCTTGGCCCTCCATTTCTCACCACACAGGCCTCTCTCTCCAAATGCTCCTCCAGTTTGCACAGGACTTCAAAGCTCAAACTGGCCCAACACTGCTCTTCAGAGCACCTGCGTGGACAATATCTAACTTCCATAATAGGCCTTAAAAATCTGAAAATCACATATACTGCATTAGCTGTGAAGAATTGTGGACAAAGAAAAATAGATTCATTTTGTCTAGGGAGAGATAGGACAGCATAACTGCGTGAAGAACAGAGACCATTCAGCACATACATGCTGAAGCTCACCATCTGCAAAGGTCAGTCTGCACAGAAAGATTTTTGTCTTCAAATCTAAGGACTTGTAAAGTTGCCCTAGACCAAACAGATCTCGGACAAAACCTATATCTTGTGTGACAACAGAAATATTATTTGGCCATGCTTTTCTCTTAATTTGCATCAGTGACAACACAAGTATAGTGTTTGAAAAAAAATGTTAGTAATGAATGTGCATTCTTTCGTTATTTGCTAAAAACTATTCTATGCCCAAGGTATTTAAGAAAAGTAAATAGTTTTCATTTTTAATATATCCTGAGGAAGCCATCTCTGTGCATTCTACCCTTCACGTAATTTGTTGCAGAATTTCTATCCCTTATGGTGGTGAAGAAAACTTTAAAGACAAATTCAGGGTATGTCTGCACTGCAAGTGCTACAGTGGCACAGCTGTACCACTCTAGCTAAGCCACTCTTCCAACACTCAAACTCCCTCCCAGAGCTTGCACCCCACCCCTGCCACAGGCTTAGCCCAGCGCCTCCTCTCACACTCTGAACCCCTCGGCCCCAGCCCACAGCCCGCATCCCCTCCCGAACCCGAGCCCCATGAAAGTGAGTGAGGGTGAGGGAGAGTGAGCAATGGAGAGGGGAGGGATGGAGTGAGCAGGGCAGGGGCTCGGAGAAGGGGCAGGGTAGATCCTGGGTTGCACTTCAATTCAAAAAGTGATCTTGTGTGTATAAAGGTTGGAGACCACTGCTCTAGCGTAACAGATGCAGTCATATATACTAGAGTCTTCAGACAGCCTGAAACAATCAATGAGATGAAATGTCCCTATCTTAATGGAGTGTTAACATCGAAACCTACATTTCACTAATAATTTTAGCAGAAACATCCACCTGATGTCCTCATCCCATAATCTCAAACTACTCGGTCACCTATACAGTTGTCAGAAGTCCCATTTGTCCCCTACCCAGATGCCAAAATTTCTTGCTCTGATACCCCACTCCCAAATTTCTACCTTATAGTTGTTTAATAGTTTAATACCAAATTAAAGCAAAGGGTCAGGACTGTACTGTTTTTTACTAAATTAGATAATAGAATATCCACTGACTATTTAAATTAAGCTGACAAAGAATTTCCACTGTGTAGTGTCACAATGTGATGAAATTCAAGGGGCCTCACTATAGAGTTTAGGGAAAGTGTGTCACAGAATACATGCAACTTCAAGTCTGGTGGAGTTTGGGTCCATTGGACAAAAATACTACACCATTCTTCTTCATCAACACTTGCGATTTAAAAAAATAAAATAAAAATCTCAAACTGCAGAAGTGTTTGTTTCATTTAATGTCCAAAAGAGTCTACTTCATGTTTTCAAAAAGTCAAGCTCAACTTCCAGAGTTAAGTTACAAGGATGTCTGAGAAACCTCGTCTTACAATTATAAGTCTAGCAACAAGCTGAACTTCAGAGAAACTTTGATCTTTCCATCACTTTTCATCCCACAAACATTATGTAAAGGAATCACTTCACTATTGAAGGGTACCCACCACTTCTGGGGTCTAATGCAGCTGCTGACAATGCACAAAGAAGGATTCTAGATCAAATTGAAATAGGAGTGGGAATTTAGTGAGGTGCTATATAGTTACTGAAACTGGAAGCCTGCCCAGAACACTGGCATGAACACTTCCACTCTCAAGATCACTGCCCTATATTCTTTCAAGTGCTTGCCAAATACAAGCCTGCTTCCCCCTGAGATCTAATTACAACTCATTGTGGTATGGGTTGAAAACCATACATAGGGGAGCGCAGAGTTGGTGTTACTGTGCAAACTAGAGATTTGAAGTTGGTGGGTAAAAAACCTATTTGGCCCTGGTGGAACTGACAAGTCCCACTCACCTCACTGGCAGCTGCTTACACCAGGGCTGAATGTGTCCCCTTGATGGTGTATTCAAAGGAAGCAATGCTATGCCAGTTTACAGTTCAAAAGGAATTCAAATCATTTCCCAGAAACATGAATCATGATGAGAAGCTTCAGTGACAGTCAATATTCAGAGCTTTGAAAACCAGTTAGAACCCACCATAAAGAGGGGAAAGGGAAATTCCAAGTTTCTTAATGTTACAAGAATCTCCTTCAAAGCCAGAAGAGCCTCTAGTTTTCTTAAACAGATTAGCTTTCTTGCTAGGCACACAGGTTACTCAGGGGAATGTCAGTTTGTTTTCAACTATCCCTTGAAGATCTGTGGGTTGCACACCTACTCCTCTTCCCCGCAACATTTTTCAAATGCAGCCAATTGTGGGCTTTTCTTGAGGCCACAGCCTCCTGTGGGTAAATGGGGGGTGCAAAGCAGCAACCCCTCCTCCCAGGGCTGCCAACGGGGGTTGGGCCATGCCCTCCTCTGGAGCCAAAAATGCTGGAGATGCAGGCAGCCAGTGAGAGTTTCTCCACCTTTCCGGGGCTGGTGGGGTTTGGGCTTCAGCCTTGGGGTGGCAGGCTCGTTGTGGGGCTTGGACTCCGGCCTTGGGACTTAAGGAGCCGATCCAAGGCTTAATCTTCGCCCCCCTCCCCACCCCCCAATGGCCCCTCACTGCCTCCTCCAACAGTGGAGCCCTGGCTGATTGGCAGCAGGTGCCAGCCCCGGCCATCCCATCACCCCTGCTGCCTCCCATCCATACCCTCATGCCCCTGCTCTCTCCTTACCCACCTCCCCATATAGGGCTTAAATTTGTCCTCCAGCTTGCCAGGGCTAAGTAAATGTGTGTTTCTCATGTTGCTTCTGATGCATCCTGCAGTGTGCTGTATCAAATGCGGCTGTTGTGTGATGGTCACATTCTACCCAAGGTAGATGAAAGTGTAGGATTACCAGCTCTAGGTCCTCAGTTCAGGACTCACTTTCCTAGCCAAATGAAGAACGAGAACATTCCTGTATTATTGTGGTAGCCTACCTGTCCAGGCGCACCAAGGAGTCCAATGTGAGCACAAGGCTTCACAAACTTGATCTGCAGTTTGGTATCCTCAGGCATTAGGGCTTTACAAGTTTCCTCAATACCTACTCATCTGAGGACTAACTAGCCATAGCTATTCGTCATGTGCTCTTCAGGGGTTTCATGCATATTACCACCACTTCTATGGCCTATATTCAATGTTCCCAACTGTAGTCTCACCTCCATAAGCCCATAGCTGTCTCTGGAAGAGTTCATCTGCAAGGCTTCCAAGTTTCAAAGCTTTTTTGGGAGATGGGAGGCAGCAAAGACCGTCGCTTACTATGCATGTGTTCAGTATCTAGCATAGTAGGGTCCTGATTTCAGTTGGGTCCCCTGGACCAGTGTTTCTCAACCTTTTTGATTCCAGGGAGCAGTTTGCTGCCTTCCTAAACTGTGTCAAGGAGATCTCAGGGATCAGCGCTGGTCCATAAACCGGTCTTTGAGAAACACCGTCCTGGACAATGCCATAACATCTGAATCAACCTATAGTGTCGTCCTTAAGGCCACAGATGGAGCTTCTGAGAAAGCGCTCTTCTGTTTCTCATTCCTCTTTGAAGTCTGCCTTTTGGCTACACCCCTTCTGCCTCAGCAGGTGGTATAACTTTATTTTCTGACACATTACAAATCCCACAGAAATGTTAATCAGCAAGTTGTAATTTGAGCTCTTGCAAGTCAGTGAGAACTTCCCTTTCTATAGTCCTTGCTTGGAGGCAGCAATGTAACAACTTTAACAAAACAGTATAACAGAGTGTGATATAGAGAAAGGGATGCTATTCGCATCTGCTTTGCATGCAAACAGTGAGGTCAACAGGGGGTGGAGTTCAAGTTCCTCTCACTCAAGTTCCCCCCTCCCCCACTAATCAGAACCAATATTTTTAATTAAAAAAAAATGAAAACTGGGTTTATGGCAAAAATAAGGGAAACAAAATTGGATCTCCATGGACCATCAATTTCACAAGCTGCAAAGTGAACAAACATGAAAAAGTTTTGCAGATAACCTTTACATTGGATAAACTTAGTGAGTAAGGCCCGGTCTACACTACAGGGTTAAGTCGACATAAACTGCATTGCATTGACCTAGCTCTGGAAGGGTCTTCACTTAAATTTGGCTCCTGCTGATGTAAGTGCCTCTCTACGCTAATTTAGTAACACCACCTCCCAAAGCAGCATAGAGTCATGGTCGACATAATTAGGTCAACGCAGTGTCAGCGCAGAAATGCATTGCTTACATCGACTGTTACTGGCTTTCAGGAGCCACCCCACAATGACAGTACAATCAATACAAGCACTAACGGAGAGAATGTGCACGGCTGATACAAGGAGCCAAGTGTGCGCACACACAAGCGATTTAATAACTGCAGTGGCTGTATGCTGACATTAAGTTAGGTTGACCTAATTTTGTAGTGTAGACATGGCTTAAGTCATGAAAAAATGGGGAGGGTGTAGAAGATGAGAGAAAAGCAAATACGATCATGGTCTTCAGAAAAACAAATGAGATCCTGATAATTACCATTCCAAAAGTCTGGTTAACCTCTTGTAAAACACAACAAATCAGAGAAAACAGTTTTTCACACCTAGATGATTTCACATCCTCCTCGAAAGAAACCATAGCTCTTCTCCAGAGGAGGCCATCTGATGCAATATCCCTCAGCAACAGGGATTTTTCTGCTAGAACTTCCAGCATTGGAAAGTCCAATGGACAGGAGTTTTAAAATGGGAAGAGGCTCCCCCCAGTAACCTAGATCTCCTTAGAAGAAAATCATGGGAACTTCTGCGAGCACCAGCAGTGGAAGACTTGTTCAGAAGCTGACAGTGGGCTCACTCGCTGGAATCCAAGGAGCCACAATAGCTGCCAGCAGAGACCCCTTAACTTCTCATTAATTTCTCCTTGCTCTCAGCAGAGGGGGTTCTGGGCCTATGCTGATGATATGGCCACACTGAATGATATGGTAGACTCCACATAGGACATGAAGCAACTGCACAGGCAGCTTCACTGCTGCATGTTCTTTCAAATTCGGAGTGATTGGGGAGAAGAGCCACAAACCACATACACTGTGCCACTGCCTCCTTAGATCTGAAGGGTCAAGAACATTAGGGAACTGTGAATGGCTTCTTCCTGAATTGACCTGAACGGAGCAGGATTGGGGACATAAAATTCAGTATTAAATCATTAGGAGGGGTGGTAGTGGGGTGTTTTACTTGTATGGGAGCCCCAAACTCAGAAGCCACTGAAAGCCAAGAGTACAGAGAACTCGACAGAGCTGCACTAGAAGGATAGTGCAGCTCTCAGACACACTTATGAGTACTGCCTATAACTATATCCTGCCAAGAGACCCCAGTCTGGTCTGCCCTGACGTGCACAGACATACACGTAGCGTATCCAGGCCCAAATAGCTCCTCTGCCTGATTCACAATCAACATGGAGTCAGAGAAAAGCCAAGCTGTAGAAATCTGTGAGATGGGTTACAAAGAGAAGAAAAAGACAAAATTCTAGCTCCAGCAACAAAGGAGCTGACCTACCTTAATAACTATGGCAACTGCTGGCTCACCTTTGCTGATCAATTCTATTGCCCTTCCCATATACTTGCCTATGCCAAATAAGGTAACTCTGACTAGCTCCAAGGGAGTGGGAAAAGAGACAGGAATCCATCACTCCTGTTGGGCAATCTTTTATTCGTATGCATTTCTATGGAACCATTCCACATTGTTACCTGATGTCTAAGTTTTGGAGCATGTTTTTTAATCTCTCAGCTTCACTCACTCAGTCCCCGAAAACTATTTAAAGTGTTTGAAACTAGTCATGAAAATGAGAGATACCAAGGCTGCTTGATGATAAAAACTTGGTTATGTGACCGCATCCCAACTGCTAACAAGTTAATAACAAATGGTAAGGGGGTTTAAAAACCTAAGTACTTCAGAGATCATTCACCCTGCCTTAAGCTGCCGAACTGGAATAGTAATATCTGACATTTATACAACACTTTTCAAACAGTAATTATTTGCAACACCACCTCTGGAAAACAGCTTAGGAACACCCTTATTTCATAGAAAGAGAAATTGAGACACTGGTGAAATGACTTGCTCAAAGTCACATAAACAGGTCATCAGAGCTGGGAACAGGACTCAGGTCTCATGACTTCCAGTCCTGTGTTCAAAGCACTAGACCATGTTGCCTCTGTTTAGCAGTGGAATCAGTGTTTCATTTACCACATTTGAAATCCCTATGCTACATTTTCACAAGACAACCAGAAAGGGAGGGAGACTCCAAACAGATTACACTGCAGAAATCATTGTTAGCTACAAAACATAGCTCTTTCTCATCCATCCATGTCCTGCAACCTCAACGAAATGTGAATGGAATTTAAAGGCTACATCAAAGCAAATACTCATGGAAATTACACCATCCTTTCAATCCTCCCTATAAAGCAGTCACACAAAATTCTACCTGGCCCAGGCAGGCAACATTTTAAGATAAAACATTATTTCCAACGCAGGTCAATCCAGGACTTTGCTGAGTGACTTCCAGGTACCAATTTGATAACACTGGTTATATCTTTATTATTATTATCGTGAAAGGAACTAAGGAGACTGTATGTTAGAACTAATTCGTTTTTATATCAATTTGGCAAGATAACTTCACAGGAAAGACTTCCGCACAAAACGATAATCTGCATTTCTCAACAGCAGAATGGAAGGAACCAGCTCTTCCACCCAGTATTTCTGTAGTAAAGCAGATAAGGTGAGACAAGGAATAGGAGAGCTGCTTTTGTCGCGCAGGTGGGGTACTTTCGAAGAGCAAGGTGCTGTGAGCTTCCTGTAGAGAAGTATCACTGTTTACCCAACAGACCATTAACGGGCATTACTTCAACACTGAGCACCTACTGCAACTCAATAGCTGAGTTTTCTCTAGCCCGTTCCACACACGAGGTATCCATAAGACAAGTGCCCGGTCCAGCAGCACGCACCGGAGCCGGGCGCAAAGAGCTGGAAGACGGGAAGGGGGCTGCCCGGAGGGACCCAAGCGGGGACTTGGCCGGGAAGTGGCGGGTCACGGCGAGGGGCGGACAAGGCGCGTGGGACGGTTGGAAAGCGGTTAACGTCTCGGCGTTTGTGCAGCTTCGCTGGGGAGCGGCGGCCCAGGAGCAGGGCTGGCCCCCGGCCGGGCGCGGGAGGATCACGCCGCCAGTCCCGGCAGCCCGCGCAGACTCCGGGCCCAGCGGCTCCCCCTACTGATCCCGCGGCGCCTGGGGCTCCCCGGCCGGCCAGGGCAGAGGCAGGGCGAGCCGCCGCCAGCCGGGGATGCCGGGCGGGAGCTCGGCGGCGACACTGAGCGGGACACGGGGAGGCTGGGCCGGGCCCCACCAGGCTCAGAGCCGGGCTGGAGCTCGGGGCCGCACTCACCCCTTCATGGTGCGGCCTGGCGGGCCCGGGATCCGCGCTCAGTGCGTGCGGGGCCCGACGATGCGGCTCCGGCCTCCTCCTCGGCGCTGGCGGTTCGCCCTGCAGCTCCCCCTCCACATGGGCCTCGGGCCGCCCGTCCGCCGCGCTCCACCCCGCCGACGTGACCCCTCGCCTCGCGGCGGCGTGACTGGGCCGGCGCTATGCGGCGCCGCCCACGTGACCTCTCCCGTGGCCACTTCGCGGGAAGGGCCTGGTCCTGTCACGTGGGCCTGGGAGGCCAATCGCCTGCCTCCTCATCCGCCACCTGTCATTTAAAAAAACCCCATCATTAAACTAGAAGGTCTCCCGATTCGCTCACTTCCGGGGGCAGGGCCTACGCTCGTGACTCGGTGTATGCGCCCCATGAGCGAATGAGCAGCTGATCACCGCTGCCTGCCATTGAAGCGAAGCGGAAAGAAGTGGTTCGGCTCCCCCGCCCGGCACAGGTGAGACCCCCCCCCCTTCTCTCTTTCTCTCTCTCCCCCCCCCCGGCCGCGAGACGCGGTCACCTGGCAGATGTGGGAACGCCGGGGGGGGCGGGGCACGCCAGGCCAGGCCAGGCCGAGCGCGCGGGGGTCTCGTCCCCCTCCCTGCGCCCGTGACGCCGTCGGGCGATGCTGTCTCGGACCGGGGGCGCAGGGCCGCAGTGACGTACCCAGACCGGCCGCGTCCCAGCGCGTGTCCCTGGCGTCGCTCCGGTGCCTGGGCCCGCGACTCGCGAGAGGGGGGCGCTGCGGGGGGCCGGGGCCGGGGGGTCCCTCGTGCGCGTTGCCGGCTGGGGGAGGCTGGTCAGTGGTTACGCGGTGACCCAGCAGGGGATGCGGGAGGCTGGGCTGCGGGGCTGACGCGTGACCCGGCGGCCTGGGCACCCTGCCGGTTGCTGGACTGACGAAGACGTGCACCGGTTGCTGCGGTCCGGGGGCAAAGCCTGGCAAATCAAAGCAACGAAACCTCTCCCCTGAAATGCAGAACAGGGGTGGCTAACATGAGGCTGGAAGGTGGCAGCGTTTAGCAGCGGATCCATTGCGATGTCTGGTGTTGCACAAGTAACGCCTATCAATGTGATAATGCTGCTGCGCAGGCTGATCCTACTATTGAGTTGGGTCTCCCGTGAAGGAATTAGCACAGCAATTTCGATGACCCCAGGGAACTTACTTTCCAATTGCTGAAATGAAAGAGAACGTAAAATGGTTCTTGGCTACATTGGCTGTATGCTTCCAACTACTTTGATAGGAGAGCTGAAGTATCTCTTTATTGCCTCCCCTTTCCAATCTCTTGTACTTACCTCGTCCAAACACAGCTCTTAACTAAGGGAAGGGGGTTCGGATGTTTCTGTTGGCGTTGAACGTTGTCATTTGAAGCCACTGTAGATCAGCTGATAAGGTGACAGTCCCATAGGGAGAGTCTCCTTATGGCTCCCTATCCAGTGCCACTACACCTCTGTCTTTGCATGATCTGGTGGTATGAGACCATAGGAGTGGTTCTCTAATTTTCTTAGCGCCAGCAGCTTTAGACTGTCTTATTCTGGAATAAGTGTCTTCACGTGTGGCTCTGTGCCTGAAGAGCTCCATGTGTAGACCAAGTCCTGACTTCTTCCAGAACTCTCAGACACCGCATCTAAGGCTCTTATTAATTTTCATTAAGTGTTCTCCTCCTGCTCCCCTTTTGTTTGCACAGACACAGATAGGCCCATCAGCCTGAGATCGATCTCAGATGAAATAATGGAAAGCTGATAGGGGACTCAACAAATAAAGAGTTAAAGGAGGGTGATTAATGCCAATCTGCATGGATTTATCAAAAGTAGATCTTGGCTAAATTGCTAAACTTGATATTTTTGATGAGAATACAAGTTTAATTGATAAAAGTAGTAGTGTTGATGTAATAGTCTTATGTAAGGCATTTGACTTGGTACTCATGACATCTTGATTAATAAACTATAACAATACAAAATCAACATGGCACACATTAGGTGGATTAAAAACTGATTAATAGGTCTCAACGTGTAATTGTAAATGGAGAATCATCAAGTGGCTGTGTCCCACAGGTATCACTTCTTAGCCCTGTGCTATATAATTTTTTATGTTTTTTATTAGAGGAAAAATATAAAAATGAATAGTGATTTAAAATTTACAAATGATTATATACCATTCCCCCAATCTTTTGTCAAGAGAACAGGTCACTGATATCATGATGGATAATTAGCTGAATGTTAGCTTACCAGTATGACACTGGTCAAAGGGCTAATTTGATGCTTGGATGTCTAAATGGGAAAATATAGAGTAGGAAGGTTATATTACTTCCTTGTTTGGCACTGGTGCAACCTTTGCTGGAATAGTGTCCAGTTCTAGTATCCACAATACAAGAAAGATGTTAATAAATTTTAGAGGGTTCAGAGAAGGGCTACGAGAATGTCTAAAAGATTGGAAAATGTGCTGTATAGCGAGAAGATGCAAGAAACTCAATCTATTTATCTTATCAAAGAGAAGATTCAGTGGATGATTTGATCACAGTTCATGGGTACCTACAAGGGGAACAGAATTTTGATAATAGAGGGCTCTTTAATCTAGCAGACAAAAAAATAACAAAATCCAGTGGCAGGAAGTTGACGCTAGATGAATTCAGAATGGAAATAAGATGTCAGATTTTAACAGTGAGGGTAATTAATCACTGGAACAATTTACCAAGGATTATGGTGGATTCTCCATCATTGGACATCTTTAAATCAAAAGTAAATGTTTTCCTAGCAGATATGCTGTAGTTTAAGTTCAGCTACTGGACTTGAAGCAGGAAATAATACAAGGAAAATCCTATGAGCTCTGTTATACAGGAAATCAGACTAAGGCCAGAAGTCTATGAAGAAAGTCTGTCTCTTTGGGTGGAAGGTAAAGATTCCATTTTTAAAGTAGCAAAGGGATCACACAATATCCTGCCTACTGTTTTGCCTCTATTAAAAGAAGTCTGACCATGTTAGGTGTGAGCTCCTGTTGGAGGGGAAGAACAAAAATATATTTTTTTTTCCCTTCAACAGGACTCCAAAATTTTCTTTTGACTTGAAAATAGTGCTGACTTTTTTTTTCCTGAGCAGTTAAGTCCACATGACCCATTGGAGGGGAACAGCATCAAGAAAACCAGACAATGGACTGAGCTGGAATATCATGCCTGTGTGTTTCACCCTTACTCACTGTATTTTGATAAGTGTGACTACTTCAGAGGGGTAGAGTAGACAGGGGAAAACAGAACAGTCCTCTTCCTTTGTGGTACAGCCATCAACTCCTAATGTTGTATTCCAGGGAAACAGTGGATCCAGAACTTCTTAATCCTCTTTTCCTAGAGGTGATCAGTCACTACGTGTGCATTGGACTTAAAAGTGATCTACCAAGGAAAGAAAATTGGCCTTATCTGCATTATTTTTGTTTCTTCATAGTGAAAAGCCAAGTCCTGAAACTTTTTTCTGCCCTTTTTTTTTTTTTTTTAGAAAGTAGGAAAAAAAAATAAAGGAACTGACACGCTGAATCAGAGCAATGGTCTTTTAGTCCAATATCATGTCTGACAGTGCTTCAGAAGAGCCACTCTGTAATAGAGGCAAAAAGGGTATATCCTGCCCTTAGGGGTCCTAACCCCCGGTTATTAAAAATGTCCTGAGGTTTAACGGTTTATATCCTTCCTAAAACTTTTTTTATATTGTAACTTTGTTTAAATGTCTAATACTTCTTTGATTTCTTCAGGGCAACTGCACCTGGGTTCCCCCTCAATGGTTCAGCAAGGGCACCCACTCTAGGTTTCTGGGTCCCTAGCTGTTGCCTCTCCTGGGTGGAGTTAAGCATCTCTCTCTTTCTTCTGCCTGAGATATTTCCAGGTCGCATGGTCCCTTGACGATACTGTGAAATCCCCAGCAAAAGACAGGCTGCGTAAGCAGGCTTCTTTTGTCTTCTCTTCAGAGACAGTACAGTGTGAAAAGAACAGGAGTACTTGTGGCACCTTAGAGACTAACAAATTTATTTGAGCATAAGCTTTCGTGGGCTACAGCCCACTTCTTCGGATGCATAGAATGGAACACACAGGAAGAAGATATTTATACATATAGAGAACATGAAAAGGTGGAAGTAGCCATACCAACTGTAAGAGGCCAATCAATTGAGATGAGCTATCATCAGCAGGAGAAAAAAACAACAACCTTTGTAGTGATAATCGAGATGACCCATAGAAGGTGTGCAGATACTTAACATGGAAAATAGATTCAATTAGTGTAATGACCCAACCATTCCCAGTCTGTTTAGACCTAAGTTAATTGTATCTAATTTGCATATTAATTCAAGTTCAGCAGTCTCTCTTTGGAGTCTGTTTTTGAAGTTTTTTTGTTGCAAAATTGCCACTTTCAAGTCTGTCACTGTGTGGTTAGAGAGATTGAAGTGTTCTCCCACTGGTTTTGGAATGTTATGATTCCTGATGTCAGATTTGTGTCCATTTATTCTTTTGCGTAGAGACTGTCTGGTTTAGCCAATGTATATGGCAGAGGGGCATTGCTGGCACATGATGGCATATATCACGTTGGTAGATGTGCCGGTGAACTGATGGCATGGCTGATGTGGTTAGGTCCTATGATGGAGTCACTTGAATAGATATGTGGACAGAGTTGGCATCGGGCTTTGTTACAAGGATAGGTTCCTGAATTAGTGTTTGTTGTATGGTGTGTGGTTGCTGGTGAGTATTTGCTTCAGGTTGGGGGGGCTGTCTGTAAGCGAGGACTGGTGTGTCTCCCAAGATCTGAGAGTGAGGGATCATCTTTCAGGATAGGTTGTAGATCCTTGATGATGCACTGGAGAGGTTTTAGTTGGGGGCTGAAGGTGACAGCTAGTGGCGTTCTGTTATTTTCTTTGTTGGGCCTGTCCTGTAGTAGGTGACTTCTGGGTACTCTTCTGGCTCTGTCAGTCTGTTTCTTCACTTCAGCAGGTGGGTATTGTAGTTTTAAGAATGCTTGATAGAGATCTTGTAGATGTTTGTCTCTGTCTGAGGGATTGGAGCAAATGCGGTTATATCTTAGAGCTTGGCTGTAGACAATGGATTGTGTGGTGTGTCCTGGATGGAAGCTGGAGGCATGTAAATGTAACCCTTCTGCCCATCTGAGTTGGCAGCAACAAGGGCCGGGTTCAGTATCTAGGGGTTCTATTTCAATAACACAATGCAAAACTGGCTCGAGCTCCCACCCAGTGACCTGGGACAATTACATACCACCCCCTGGGCGCTTCTAAGAGGCAATACTTCCCCTCTCGCAAGCACGGAGTCTGAGTGTAGCAAATCCTTTTAATAAAGGAGGGAAACAATGCAGCATTATGTTGAGGAAACACCACAAACAGGATTCATAACACAAACCATGAGCAAAAGACCCACCCCCAAGTAAGTTTGGCAGTATCCTTTTCCCCTCAGGGTCTTAAATCCAACAACCCAAAAGATCACCCCAAAGTCCCAAAAGTCCAACACCCCAAAAGTCTCTGTCCCTGGTCAGTGCTGCCCCAGAGTACAAAAGTTTATCTGCAGAGTCTTCCCTCGCCCCCCCCCCCCCAGACTGGGTGGAAATGGGGGGGGGGGAGAGAAAGGGGCGCACAGGGTGTTAAGGGGCACCTTATGTAGTCCGAGGCCGATTGCCCCGCCTCTCCATGGGGTTCTGCTGCAGCCTTCACCACCAGCCGCTCCACTCCACCAGCCGCTATGCTCCTCCAGCCGTCCCATGAACCACTCCAGCCATCCCACAAACTGCTCTGCTCAGCTCCACTCCACTCGCTGTCCCACGAGTACACAGTGTAATTGCCACAGTCTAAGTTGCCACGCAGTTCTTTCTAAGCAAGCACATTTTATTCTTAAGTTAAAAGGAATACAAAGGAAACATTTTCAAACAAAGAACCCTCACACACACCTGCTAAAAAGCTTAACAGTGATCACCCCACTTGCAATGTGGATTCTGGCAGGAATAGTCTTTCGGCCCCCACTCATGTTTATCCTTCATGTCACTCATTTATCCAGTTGGTCTCTTTGAAGAGACCCTGAATAGGTAATCAGCCAGACAATGGGTGTCTGCTCAAAGTTCAGCTTCAAAAAGATGGATTCCAGGTGAGTCATTTGCATTCTCCTCCCCCTTAGTATTTCCTAGGAAATCCACTTCACATGTATTATCCCCCAAAGGTCCTTTGATGTTCCTAATATCTCCCAGAGGATGCATTAATCCTGCCTTCCTCCTAAGGAAGTTTTATACAATCCTACAGTAGTACTCAAACATTTGTATTTTGAATGCAAATAAAAAATATATAGAGGCCCTAGCCTCTGTTTGCCAGAAGCTGGGAATGGACAACTGGGGATGGATCACTTGATGATTACCTGTTCTGTTCATTCCCTCAGGGGCACCTGGCATTGACCACTGTCAGAAGACGGGATACTGGGCTAGATGGACCTTTGGTCTGACCTAGTATGGCTGTTCTTATGTTCAATTAACCCCAACGGTATAAAACTTAGTAAAGTTTGTCTAGGATATTGTTGTCTTCTCTCACAATGGCCTTCCAAAAACTTTGTTGTTTGTTTGTTTGTTTGTTTTTTAAAGCTGTACGTCTGTATGTTTCTATGTCTAATTCTAAACTCTCAGCCTAGTAATATCTTTTGGCAATGAGTTCCACAATTTGAATTTGCCACTTTCAATTTCTTTGAATGTCCCTTTGCTCTTGTGTTATGAGACATAGTTAGCAGAAGTTCCCAACTTACAATAAATGGTATAGGTAAGGTATCACATCCTTTCTTATACCTTCTCTTTAAGATATGTAGTCCCAATCTTTTAAATCTCTTTTCATGAAAGTTTTTTCAGGCTCCTAATTACTCTTGTTGCCCGTTTCTGAAACCCCTGTAATTTTGTTGTGCCCTTTGAGCTATGGTGACTGGAACTGGTACAGTATTCCAGGTGAGGGTCTACTGTTGGCTTATATAGTGGCATTATAATTTCTGTAGTATCTACCTTATCTGTTATCAAACCCAGTATATTTGTTCTTTTGACTGCTGCTGCACGCTGAGCTGTGTAAAGAAATGCCCTTGTCTTTTTCCTGAGTTAATACAGTTAATTAAAAACCTTGTAAGAAGTCTGAGTAGTTCAGATAATCCACATTAGAGGGAACTACTTTGCATTTGTAAACACTTAATTTCATCTGCTATCATGTTGCCTATTGACCTACCTGTTTTAAATCTCTCCAAACTTGCAAATTTTTCTCTGGTTTTGACTAATTGAAATAGTTTTGTCATGTTTAGCTTCACTGTTTGCCCCATTTTGAGATAATTAATATCTGTAACAGTGGTCCTAGTGCAGAATTTTTTTTTTTGCCCTGACCATTTGTACTTTGCATTGTCTTCGCCACCCTGAAACTCTATGGATGTCTGCAGACCTCTTGGAATTATGAAATCTCAAGTAGTAAGGAAGTGAAATCTAACAGGGGAAGCTATTTTTAAAAACAGTTTTATACAACTATTAAATGCAAATTACTGACAAACAGTTGGGAGGCATGATCTCTATGATTCAACGCCATTGCACCTTTAATTAAGGGCTCAGACCTCTCCCAGGCAACTTTTCTGAGTCCGCCAAGAAGTTCTCAGACAAAAGGATCACAAGACTTCACATTCTTGATATTTTTGAAGAAAAAACAAGCAGGAAGGAGAAAAATCTTTGCCTCCTTCAGATTAAAAATAATTCTATTTTTACCCTCCAGTGCTGCTTCTAGTGCAGAGGTGGGCAAACTATGGGCTGTGGGCCCCTGCCCGGCCCCTGAGGTCCTGGCCCAGGAGGCTAGCCCCCGGTCCCTCCCCTGCTGTTCCCCCGCAGCTTGCGCCGCCACCGGCACAATGCTCTGGGCGGCGGGGCTGCGAGCTTCTGGGGCAGCGCAGCTGCAGAGCCCGGCCTGACCTGATGCTGTGTGCTGCGCGGTGGCGACAGCGTGGTTGGCTCCCACCGGGCGGCGCGGCTGTAGCACTGCCAGCCACCAGCACTCCAGGCAGCGCGGTAAGGGGGCAGGGAGCGGGGGGGTTGGATAGAGGGCAGGGGAGTTCAGGGGGGTGGGGTGGTGGATGGGGGTTGGGGCGGTCAGAGGGCAGGGAACGGGGGGTTTAATGGGGGCGGGGTGCTGGGGGGGCAGTCAGGAATGAGAGGAGGGGTTGGATGGGGCAGTGGAGGGCAATCAGGGTCAGGGGTTCCCCGGGGAAGTCAAGGGACAGGGAGAAGGGATGGTTGGATAGGGCAGAGATCCTGGGGGGGCAGTCAGGAATGAGAGGGGGGATTGGATGGGCTGGCAGGGGGAGATCAGGGGCAGGGGTTTCCCGGGGCAGTCAGGGGACAGGGAGCAGGTGTGTGTGTGGATGAGGCAGGAGTTCTGGGGGGCCATCAGGGAACATGGGAGGGGGGGGGTTGGATCGGGCAGGAGTCTGTGGGGGTGGGTCAGGCCACGACCCCCTCCCCTAACCGGTCCTTCATACAATTTCCAAAACCCGATGTGGCCCTCAGGCCAAAAAGTTTGCCCACCCCTGTTCTAGTGATTGGTTCTCAGAGCCTCTGCAACATGAAATCTGTCTGGTTTTGAAATGAAGTAATTGGCAACTGAGAGAGACTTCCAAAGTCTCATTGTGCATGTGAAAAACTTACAATGCCCCGGGGAAGCTGAGCTGAAATTTGATCAGTCTGTCTTTCAATGCAAAATTCAGCATATTTGGGGTGGGGGGTGTTGAATTGAGACTGGGCTTCTGCTTTCAAACATTACACCACCATAAACCATGCTCATGTGACAACTTCCCTTAAAGCCACATCATCTACTGAGAGACCTTAAATACAGGGCTTGTCAACATTTCTGTGCCCTAAATATGAATAGTACTTATGAAAGCAAGTTTCTGTGAAATTTAAAAACATTCCCTCTCCCTCCAGTGTTGAGAGCCTGAACACAATACACTTTCAGTAGGGTTGCCAATTTTGGTTGGGTGTATTCCTGGAGGTTTGATCACATGACATGATCTTTAATTCAAGATTGGTCTCCAGGACAATCCTGGAGGGTTGGCAACCATAACTGTCAGTGAATGAGAAGGAAAGTAAAACACTTCTCTGGTGAAATGCAAAAAGTAGCCAGCTGCAAATGACTTGGGAGAAGGGGCACACTTCTTATATTGTCAGTCGGGGAACCTAAAAGTGTCTGTCTTCTAGATCCTTAATGCTTAGTTACACTACATCACAATGAAGATGTCATTTTAAAAAATACACCACCACTTTGGCAGCACACAAAATTATTAACACCATTTTAGGAATTCTCCAAGTGCTGCTGGCTTTTTTTTTTTTTTTTTTTAAGGTGCTGTAATCTGATCTTATTTCTACAACTCAGTTAAAAGTTAGCTAGTTTTCCTCCCCCTTTCTCCCTCTACCTTGAAAATTCAGCCATAACTGAATATCCCTTTTCTCCCTTTACAACATTACCTTACAAATTCAACCAAATTCAGAATTCATCATAACCTCTCCTAGAGGAACTCATGAATTGTCCTATTGTGCTTACCTATAGTATTAGACCAGTTTCTCATAAAGGCCTCTTTATACGAAATGAATTCAGATACTGCTTTCAAAACCAATTGGCTTTCAAACCTCCCTTTTCTTAAACTGAAGATTTGGTAACATTCATCTTTCTTTAAAGGCAAGTGTCCCTTAACAAAGGAATCTTTAGCATCACAGTATCTTAAACATTCTTGCATGTAATGTTAAATGAACAGGGAATTCTTTCTTTTAGAAGAGATCTAATCACCACACTCTAAATTGTTTGAGAACTTGAGCACAAATGTCATTAGCAAGTTTAGTTTGTCCTTTCATTGCTGCATCTATTAGTCCAGGAAATATATTTTCTAGTGGATAGGCGTATTCCAGGTGCAGGTATATTTAATGAATTAATGTATGTGAAATCTTGGTCCTTGCTAAAGTGCTAATGGCAAAATCTCTTTCCAGCGGTCTTGTACAACCTTTATCTCTTATAAAATAGTAATATAGGCCAGAATTGTGTGCTTCTAGCATAGGACTATTGTTTGTTCTAATTTTTTATGGGTCGGAAAGTTGAATATGGTATCTCAGCAACAAGATATGTTAAATTTTAACATAGCTTTGCACCCAATTAACTTTAACTGGATTGTAAGGAAGGGCAGAGTTTAGCTTGAAATGAGTAAGGTTGATGAAAACCTTTCTCTTTTGGAGGAACAGAGACTGGCTGTTGCGTGAGGCATATGATTATAAAGCCATTCATCCCCCACATGTGATACAGAACCCTGAACTGGGTCTTTTCTATCTTTTGCAACAGCTACCCTCTCTTTCCTCCCTCTGAGAAGAGGCTGTCATCAGTTGTTAAAAGACACAAGCCCAAACTTGGCTTTTGATAGCTAGAAAACCCTTATCTTTCCTCTCTTAGAGGTTTGTTTTCTTGCAACTTAACTCTCCGTAAGTACCGGTAATTTGCTAATTATTTTTGGATCCCAAATGCTTTAACAAATTAAATGAAACAATTTTAAATATAATGTTCATTCTCATTACAATAGTTCATTGAAATGTCAAATTCTCTGATTCTCTAGAACAAAGAAAACATGACTTGAATACAGATTTAGCTCCTCATTGTTTTAATTTAGATCCATGTAGGTGTTGGTAAGCCCTGTAAAGCCTCCAGAATTTCTAGCCATTTTAGCAGTTTGGTTTGTTGCCACGCTGGCCGCTCCACAGTAATTTGGTACTAAAGCACTTAGGATTTGTCTTCACAAGAAAACTTCAGCATGTTTGAACATGACTGTCAAGATTTAAGTTAGCCTACATGATGCTGATTATGTCTGACCCTGGTTAGTGTAGATCAGGACAGACTGTCTTCTGTGTCAAGTCAGCTAAATTGTAACTAAACCCTGAGGTTAGCTGGAATGATACTGGAGATTGGTCCGTTTTTTCAGTCATGGTCAAACACAGTACAGTTTTCTACTGAAGTCAAGCTCTTGGGTTACTGCTGAAATCTACCAACTTTGAATAAGAATCTGAGTCTTTGAACATAGATGTAGGTTCTAAGCCAGTGAAGAACTAGGAGCCACTTTGAAGCAAAGCTTCAGTATCTCTGTTACTGTGGAACACTTAGGCCACATAAACACCTAAATAGAACCAAGGTGTCTGTTTTTCTGTTGGTAGCTTTCAAAACAATGGCCAACTGATAGAGCTAGAAAGATCTCTAGTCAGAGTTTAGATGGCAAGATGGCTGGGACAGTTATTGTGTGATGTGCCTCCATGGGAAAGCCTAAGGCATAGTGTCTACAGCAGTGACTTTCTATCTTCCAATATCATTCTTATGATAATGATTATATCTCTGGGCTAGTAAACTTCCTTAAAGACTTGCAAAATCAGCATTAATCCCCCTTGGTGCCTGTAATTCTAGAACATGTCATTCCTGTGTAGCATGCAGGTGGGGTTACTGTAAGCCTTCATTAGCTCACATCTGAAATGGTTTGTACAGAGTTCTGGGGGCTCTACTTCCATTCCCCAAGGAGAATGAACCTTTATTCTAGCTAGGAAGCAGAAATGTTGTCGGTTTAACTTGTGTATTTGCTTACAGTGATTCAGCCATTATGTTCCCCCTCTCCCCCCTTCCACCCTCCTGTAAAGTTTCCCTCTATTGGAAAGGGAAGTATTAACTGGCCAAGTGATGGGAAACTAATTGCAGTGATGACTGTATAGTTTTTGTTACTAATTTCAGGGCCCTGACCACACACCCTGAGGTTGCTGAACAGTTGGATTTGCACAGCATGCTATGCTCCACTCTCCTAATGGGCTAAATGAGCATAGGGAGACACATTTTATAGGGGCACTCTGTTTACAACAGAATCCATAGGCCTGTGTGAACAAAACACTCTCAGCTGAGTCTGGCTGATGGATTGGGAGCTATAGTAACTCAGTACGAGGTGAGAACCTCTTCAGCCTGAAGAAACTTCTGTGGAAAACTTTTTTGTTCTTAGTTCAGCAAATGTGTGCTGTGGTGCCAATTCAGTAAGGGTTCCTGGATTGTGATCCTGTAAGCTTGTCTCCTGGTGGGAATCAAAACTGATCAGACAGTTTCACTGCATTTGAAACAAACCTCTGCCTTCTCAGTTTGGTGAAATGACCATGGTAGGTTGAATCTCACTCAGCATGTAACTTACTAAGGCAAAAACCACTGGGCCAGCAGGATTCTTCATGTCAGTCCCATGCTATGTGCATGGTGGAGTGGCAGCATCTGTGCTGTTGTCCTAATGAGAAGGGTTAGTAACTACACTTATTTTGTTGTTTTTGAGGCAACTATTTTAAGATGGAGACTTCTTCAAAGACCTACTGGCTCCTTGGGACAGGGCTCACGTCCTCCCATCTTTTGTGCAGTGCAGAGCATGCTGTTGTCATGTAACTGTTTTCCACAGCAAATTCTAGCAGTTGTTACTCCAAGAAGAACATTGGTCTCCATAGCTAATACCCTTCTTCTGCTTGCTAAGCAAGAGAGAGCTTTTAATTTTAACAGCACTAAAGCACCATATGGACTTATTCCTTATCTTACCATGAGTTCATTCCCTATTTTAAGCACTTAAGCAATAAGTAGTATTGCAGTTTCTCTCCCGTTTCTTCACTGTATCAGCTGTGTTCCATTCACAGGCTGCTGATTGTTGTTGAGCATTAAGAAACAGTCCTTTAAAACTGCGTTAGAATTAGCATCTCGTGTTCAGCTAATTACTGTTGTGCTGCTTGACGTGCAAGCATAGCTATGTAAAACCACCAAGAAATAGCTAGATAGAACTTTGCACTGGAACTGATGTATGGAATCTGAAAGTGAATTCACTGATTGTATAGACTGACTTAAACAGATAGTAGAAAATGTCGTAAAATTATGCATCCTTTAAGGGTTTTGTTTAAGGATGTTAATTTCCAAAGCTGAATGTACTGGCTTTTCCCCTAGAGACCATTGCAGGAAGAACTTGCTGCCAATGGTGATGTTCCTTTTACCTCCTGACTGTTAATAAAATGAAGCTGTATTTAGGAACAAGAGCTCAGATGGGCCTCGGGCAGCTTGATTTGCTATTGCAGCATTCTCAGTGCTGTTGGGGAGAGACTGATGAGTCATCAAGTCAGGTGACTCTTTGCTGTGTGTATGGAATTTCTTCCCCCTCTGCAGCAGGCTTTTTGCATCCCTCTATGTAGGAGGCTTGGGGGGCCTTTTGGGAAGGACAGTCATTTGCTACTAAATGCTGCTACTTTAGTGCTGAAATCTGGGGTTGCTTCATCTGGCCTGTGGACTTTTGCCTGTCCTTTTCCTTTACAAAGCAAGGTAAGAAATCCTTTGATATTTATGGTATGATAAATCTAGAGTCATTTGTTTCCTGCTACAAAAAAGGCATTTTATGATCATCTCATCAGGGTCTTAATTTCTAAGACAGATTTTTGTCCCAGGATATAGGGCTCAAATTTTGAACAGCATTGAATGTCTCTCCATCAGTGATTACATGCCAAATTTAAAAGGCAAAAGATAGTAATCATGACAGAGAATATTGGGTGCTTTCTTACACTGGCAGCAGAAAACCTTTCACTTCTTGGGGGACAGCTCTGCAGCCAAGTGACTTTACTGGGGGGAATCTAGGTTGAAAACTACTGGGTTTGGGGCTTTTCTGTCTGTTACTTATGGATCTGTTACTTTTTAGTCCGTTACATTCTGTGTAACTGCTCTGCTCACAATGCGGGTAACCAAGGAAGAGTGAATTGTGTGTAGTGTTTAACCCCAGGGGCTGGGGGAGTCCTCTTAAGGGACTAAAAGAATTTAGTAAAATCCTTGTGTGTCCAGCTCTGTTAACATAGTAAGGTGGTCTTGGCTGATAAAGGTCGGTAGTGTGGTGGTGGTGGTGGCTAAATGCTAAACACAATCAGTATCTGCGCTTGTAGTGCAATGCTGGCCGGCAGATAGCAGCCTCCCATGTGGGGGGCACAGTACAGAATATAGTGACACAATCCTTGCCCCCTAAGGAGATGACCGTATGGTCTAAGATGAAAACCTACAGAACCAACCTGACCACCAGCTACCAGGAAGCTCAGCTGGGGGGGGGGATGCAGAGCAGTGGTTTCTGAATAGTGTTCAGTATTTCAAGGATTGTAGCCCCTTGAGAAAGGTGTCCGTGCTTCTGGGCCTTGTGGCTTGGCGCACCAGGATGTGGAGGCGGTTCTGACCACATGGGAGAAGGATCCGAAGGGAGTATTGAAGCAGGTTTCGTTGCCAGGGTATTGGAAGCCTTAGCAGTGGATGTTGGTTTTAGAGAGGTAAGCCAGACCAGTGTTGTGCAGACATTGGGCATGTCTACACTGCAGCTGGGAGGTGTGATTCCCAGCCCAGACAGACCACGCTATGTCAGCATGCCAAAAATAGTGCAGCATGGGCAGCCGTTTGGACTAGTCACCCAAGTTCAAGCCCATCCAACCCCATGAGTTTGAGCTTGGGTGGCTAGCCTGAGCCACAGCCTGTGCCACAATGTCCCCACTGCTATTTTTAGCATGCTAGCTCGAGGTGTGCAAGTGCGAGTCTGTGTACCTGGGCTGGGAGTCGTATCTCCCAGCTGCAGTGTAGGTGTGTCCTTAGAGGTCAGATGAGGCACTTGAAATGTTTGGGTCAAGGGCAATCTAATGGAATGATTCCAAAACCTTTGACATGGAGAGAGTGGTGAGTGAGGAAGATGACTTTGGTAGCCTTCTGGACAAAGTACAGGGAAGCAAGGGGGAAGTGGGGATGCTAGAGAAGGGGAGGAGATTGTCTGTCTGTCTGTCTGTCTGTCTGAAAGATGGACAAGATCTAGGTAGGGTGTTTTTCCTATCCTATCTCCTAGAACTGGAAGGGACCTTGAAAGGTCATCTAGTCCAGCCCCCTGCCTTCACTAGCAGGACCAAGTACTGATTTTGCCCCAAATCCTAAGTGGCCCCCTCAAGGATTGAATTCACAACCCTGGGGTTAGCAGGCCAATGCTCAAACCACTGAGCTATCCCTCCCAGAAGGCTTTTGCTGCAGGTCTAAATGAATGTGTTTGTCTGTCCTTGGAATGATTCCTTTTGCCTCATGCTGTGGGCTCTTCAAAAGCTCTGACTGAAGATGAGTTAAACCCTTTCAAATAACCTCACTGGCTGTGGCTCACAGCTGACTTTCCTGATCTGAACAGTTTGTGTTTGAGCTCCAGAAGGAGCTGCCGTAGAATGGTGTGACCTGATCCAAGTCCCTTTATGCCTCTGTTAACCTAGGTGGGAGCATGGATGAGGAGCAACAACTTTTTTACCTCTCATGGTTCAGTCACATCAGAATGTAGATTGGTCTTTGGTTCAGCACATGGATTTAAGGATTGTGTAGGTAGGAACTAACCCTGCAGTAGTGTTAACGGCTCTGGAGCTTCCGTCGGTGAACGATCTCTTGGAGTGAATGTTCTGGGTGGAATTTTAAGTCCTGCTGCTTTTTCAGTGGGGCATGTGGAATAGCACAGCTGGAGCCACTGCTGCACTGACTCCCTTGCCTGTGACTCCTGAGCTTCAGGTGGCCTTTTGGTGACGACGCCCTCTTAAAGTTGTGAAATAGCTGATGGAATTCTCAACAAACTTTTTAAAATTGGCTTCTAATGCTAAGCTACACAGTATAGCCTCCTAGTGCTGAGGACTCCACTCTGTTCCTGAGCTACTGCACGGTCACAGGACACTTCGTGCCAGAAGGACTAGATAGCTCTAGGAATTAGAAATGGAACACCCAGCCTTTCATCTCTAGGTTACCAGTTCCCATTCAAGTTGGTAGGGACTGAGTCATGATCATCTCTTCAGTGGCCTGGGAAATGAATAAATGGGTATCCACATCACACAACCCACTACTGTGAGTGAGCACTTGGGCTTGGAAAAACCTGCTTGTTGAGGGTGAGTAGGAATTCTGGCTGAGTGAGACTAGGGAGAAGCAGAGGGCCCACGTACAATGGAAGAACTGGGAGACTGAGCCCTATGTGCCCTGGAGAGCAGCAGTCTTCTCCCTACTATCCCTAGAGAGCAGACTGGGAAGAGGAGCCCTGCAAGGAGGGTGGGATAGGTGATGTGTATGTGCAGATGGAATAGCAGCACATGTATCTTTCACCAGGTCTAGTAGGTTTTGGGGCAAGTTTTTCAAGCCCTGATGAACCCTTTTGTTAACTGTCTAAGCAGAGACACTGGGCATAGGGTGCGCTATGAGCCTAAACTCAGCTCTCCAGGGTTGGTTTGATGGTGGGGATGAACTGCTCTTGGCTGTATCCGATCTGCACTGTGGGTACACAGAGCAGTCAATCTCCAGGGCTTTTCCCAACACTTTATTTGGATTTGTTCTAGGAATGAATTAACATACGGGTAGCAAGTGATGCCCACTTAGATCAGTAACATTGCGGTGAGTTTCCAAGATGACACACAACCAGCAGGATGATGGGTGACAAAGCAAAGAGCTGTTAAAGGCTGTTATCAGGACTTCAAGCGCAGTGCAGCCCAACTGCCAGTTATTACAGAAAGGACATGGATCTGCAGTCTGTGGCCAGTCAGTGAGGAGTTGTTTTGCAAATCCTTGTGTTTAAGCTCTAAATCTATTTTGAAGTCTTTCCCAATCCGTAAGTGTAAGGCCTCCTGTTAACCCTGCAGAATCTATCCAGCTGTCTAACAACGGAGCGTATAGCAGCTGGATGCTGTGGTGTTGGCATCACTTGACTTGTAGAAGGAATACATTTGACGTAGCAATCTCAGAGACATAACAAACACTAAACAGTGACGCTGTAAAAATGCACTGGGCGGATTCCAGGCATAGTGGTACTTTAGGCTGCATACATACTTATGCCGCTCAGAAATGCTGGTTTGAAAGTTGTGAAATCACTTATCATTCTAGTAAATGTTGCAGATTGAAGTGAGCCTTACAGCAAGGGGGAGAGGAGTGGGAGATGAACTTTGGGCTTAAAATAATACATTCAGAGCATAGTTTGCTGTACTTAGTGGTGTTAAAATCAGGGTGGAAATAGTTCCACAATAAGCACCTGGGGCCCTGTATTGCCAGTGTCACAATGTTGTTAGTAATAAGGCTTGTTCATACTGGTATGTCTTGCTGAAGTAAAAAAACAAGCAAACTGCTATTCACTATAGCTGGCCATGAATTCATAGTGGTGGTGGGGGGGGGGGAATTAAGGTGCATCGGACCACGTGAATTTTGAGGCTCCTGCACTGGGTTTTCTGTTAATTGGAAGCAATGGGAGAGGGGAGTTGAAAAGGGGAGTCCGCTACTCACTGGGTTAGGTCTGTTCCTGCTCTGTAGAGAATGAACTGTTGATTGTCTTCTTATTGGGCAGGTAAACGGGCAAGATGAACTTTTCCAAGCTATCCAAAATCCGAGATGAAGATAGGGAGAGCGTGTTTGGCTACGTCCATGGAGTCTCAGGACCCGGTAGGTGCTGTTCAGTTGGGGAAGGCGTGGGTTCAACATTGTATTATGAAAACTGTTTCATGGATCTTTGTCCTCTTGGAGGAATCACAGTGAAGCTTTTCCAAGTGGTTAATTGTTTCCCCCCCCACTCACACATACTCTACCTAGCACAAAGCCCTCAAAGAGCTGTCTGCTGCTTTACATGCATGTACGAAATTGAGAGTCACCAGCATGGGAAATGTCAGTAAGGTGTTACTATGTATTAGTTTTATTTATTATAAATCAACCACTGTGAATGCGTGTCTTCCTGTGTGTCAAACCCTGTGTATTAGAGGGCATTGTATTGAAGAAAGCAGGACAACTTTAGGAATCTCTTCAACATAAGTCACATTTCATTCATAAGCCACTGTATTAAATTATTGTAGTTAGTTTCTGGTCATTTAGGATAGTGAGGTAGATTAGGGCCAAAATATAATCCACTTTAAAATAGTTCTAATCAGGTGGCAAAGGCTCTATCAACTTCGAAGATCTGTTTAAAAATCATCTGTCACTTTCCTGCAAAATCAAACCTATCAAATACAAATAGTAACAATAAAATGGCACAGTCCCTGCCCCAGCATACTCCATAAGTTAAATGGACAATATACCAGATGGTCTGATGTCAAAATAGTGAGAGTGTCGTGTCTTTTTTTTACTTTTCCCAGAGGTGAATGTGCTCATGATGCGCTTTGGGGAAGGAGTGTCTTTTTAGCAGGGATTTGGGAGGATTGTCATTTAGAATCTTAAACCTTCTTAGTCTCGTGCTGAGTACAGGGCATATCCTGGATATGAATTACAGCTGTCTATAGATTACTAAGGTCTAATGGCGGCTGGCCATAGGACCCAGGGAACAGGGGTAATAAGCACAGGACATTTTTGTTTTGGCTCATAGGTTCTGCAGCTGTCCCTCCAGGACCCGCTTACTACTTACATGGACTGATTGGGTACCAGACCTCTGCTTTCCAGCACTCTACATTCTTTGCTGGGTTAGCAGACTTCTTCAGACAAGATGTGAAATAGTTTCACCCAGGTGTTTTTCTTTTTCAGTGGTCACTGCTTGCAACATGGCAGGTGCAGCTATGTACGAGTTGGTACGAGTTGGCCACTGTGAGCTGGTGGGAGAAATTATCCGGCTGGAGGGTGATATGGCTACTATCCAGGTCTATGAAGAAACCTGTATCCTTCTCATTGGTGTCTTTGAGGCCTGTCAAACTAAGTAATCCTAACAGGTAGGATGATGAGTAGAGTAGAGCAAATAAACAAACCTCAGTGGGACTAGATTGCAGTGGTCATAGGCAGAAGCCATCTCTGTTCCTTATCCCTTACACAGGTTTTGATGGAGCGTGTGTAAAAAGTGCATGATTACATTGTTATAATTGCACAACCCTGGTAATGAGACAGTCTTCAAAGTACACCGCTGCTTCTATAAGACTTGCATAATATATCCTGTATCTGTTGTTACAGTTGAAAGCAACTGCACCTGTATTCACCCTCTGGCCCAAGAAGGGCACCCACTCTAGGCTCCTGGTTCCTCAGCCATCATTTTTCTTGGACAGAGACCTGTGTTTCACTCTGGTCAGAAGGGAGTATTTCCAGGCTGCACAGTTCCCTGCCTACACTGTGATATTCCCAGCAAACCAGGCTGCCTATACAGGCCAGTGTTTGGGCTTTGCTTCCTTTCCAGAGGCTATGAACAGAGAAATGGCCAGCAGTTACAAGTTACCACACAGCTCTATATAAACCAGCACCTTTATTCTAAAAGTAAAAGCAATACCAGAGAAAACATATTAAAAACAATAAAAGCATCTATACACATGCTAAAAAGCTCACCAGGGTCACCCCAACTCCAGCCTCGGGCTTTAGTAGGAGTCCGTCTTTCAAAACCCACAACTGGACTTTCCCCATCATTACAAGTTTGTAACTGTCTCAGACAGAACCAGAACGCAGACTGGACAGATCAGTCTGTTTCTTTTATAGCTCAGGCCTTTGATCACCAACTCCCGGAACAGGTAATCAGCAGAATGTCATCCTCTCCTCAGATGTACTGTCAAAAGGCTGGGATTTGGCATGACTGGAGGTGGGGAATTTGCATAAACCTCTCTGTAGATATTTCCCCGGAAACCTACTTGGGGTCCCACGTTCATTCCTGCCTTTCTCAGTATAGTCCTTTGAACTCCCACACATCACATCACATCCCCCCGCTAGAGAGGTTATGTACAAGCCCAATAAGGTTTTTTGAGGATATTGAAGGAAATTTCCATCATTCTCACATCTCCTTAAACCTCAATCCTGATTTAATGTCTAACTTCAGTTACACTTGAACTTGGTAACTGGACTGTATTTGTTCATTGGCAAATACAAACGACAAACACCAGAGCTACCAAGCAAATTCAGTTTTTGGTGGTGGTTTTTGCTTGGGTTTCAAAAAGTGTGTACTATTAAAATATCCTAATACAGCTTTAAAATTGGGAAGGATTCATCCTTTGGGTGGATTGATTTCTCTGCTAAACATAAGCACATGTATCCTTGGGAAATCCATACTGTTGATCCAAACTTGCTTGCTACAAAAATGTACCATCCAGTTTTGCTAATAGATAATGATGTTGAAGGAGGGAGAACATCAGGGAGGGAGCCATTAAACTTGGAGTTGGCTACATCATCTCCATCTCTGTGCAAAAGTATTATGTGGGTCATGAAGTCTCGCTGAAGTTCTATTTTGAGGGCTTAAATGGAGAATAGACTTCTTGCCTACTGACTCCACGGGTTAATTTCACATGGGAAGAGCCCTTATATAGCCCTCATCACCAGGGTATGTGAGCACCTTCCTATAGCACATTAAATGGCAACTGTCACCTGTGACTCATTCTCTTACCCTCCGCAGGAGGCGTAAGTCACATGAGGCTCTTTAGAGATGAGCTAGCTTTTATCTGTCCTCTTTGGATCTCTAAATATGGTTGTGGGTTTCCAGTAAACTTTTCCATTTTGTGGCTCAGGACTAGTGATCATAAGGGAAAATATTTAGTGTCTCCTCTCTGGAGAGTGAAAACATCAATCTTAATTATTCCAGCCTGAGGTATGAGAATAGAGGCTGAATGCTTATCTCCTTTGCGATACATTGCATTGCACAATCTGAGCAGTTGAATTGGTGAGATAAAATGTCTTTTGGTAAATGCGTGGATGAGCTTTTCCTGAACCGACCTCTTTAGCTGGTGTCTCTGTAGGAGATCCTGTACTCCGTACTGGCAAACCCCTCTCAGTGGAACTTGGCCCTGGCATTATGGGGGCCATTTTTGATGGTATCCAGAGGCCTCTGACAGACATCAGCACTCAGACCCAAAGTATCTACATCCCCAGAGGTGTCAACGTGTCAGCTCTGAGCAAAGACCTCAAATGGGACTTTTCACCTTCCAAAAACCTGCGGGTAGGCTATGACAAAGCTGCCAAAAATCTCCCAGGCACATTGCAGTGTGGGGGAAGAATGTGCAGAATGATGAATTGTGAGTCACATTTTCAGATGCATGGTGTCTGTGAAACAGAAGTCCAGTCAGCTTGAGGGTGGGCATACTGGTGGATTAAGGCAAAGTGGCTATGAAAGAGCAGGCAGTGAATGCCTGTACCACTAATGTGATGCTAGGTGGCACAGTTGGTAAATACAGTGGTACCTATTAAACTGGATGTCTCTACAGTACAATAAAGATAATTAATGGGAACACGCTGGGCATAGCAAATAGGATAGCTATAGCTCTCTAACACATCCGTTTTCTGGGAGAGGGTGGTATACCTCTGGCCAAGTTATTTTGGCGCATTCCATCTTTGCTGTACTCAACAAGTTAGTCTGGCTGATGGGTAGAAAGGAGGCCAGGGAATCTCCACTACTCGTCCGTAATCACACAGCTGTCTGAGCCTTGCAAGCCTCATTGCATATAATGGTTGCAGTTCTTGTATAGGCTGATAGCACATTTCTAGCAGGGCTGTCACAGTGCTAGTAAAAGATGCAAACAGGCTATTGGGCTGTTACAGTGCCTTGCATAGAAGACAGTCAGGGTGCTAGATTTAAGGACTGTTTTATAAAGCCTTGTGCTTCTCTCTCTAAACCTGAAGCTTTCATTTGTATGACTAAAGGAATACTTTCTTCTCCTGATCCTAGGTTGGCAGTCACATCACTGGGGGAGATATTTATGGACTGGTGAATGAAAACTCCCTTATCAAACACAAAATCATGTTGCCCCCACGGAACAGGGGGACGGTAACATATATTGCTCCACCAGGGAACTACGACACATCAGTAAGTTTTCCAGATGGTGTTGGCTAGTGCTTTCCACACTCTTGCAGCTGGGTTTTGGAGATGCAGGTCACCTGCTGCCAACTTGCCAACAGTGATCACCCTAATACCTTGTGAAATCAAGCTGCTCCGTATGGTGAAAACTCAGCCTTGCTTATGTGTGGGAGTGGATGCCATTTAAATACACCATGTTTGCCACTCCACTGTGGGTGGTCCTGCAGTGTCCCAAGTACATGCAGAATCAACAATGGCATTTTCATTAGCTACTGTGCGTCACGATTATTTGAAGCTGAGGCTTTATGCTTACACTTGATTTCCTACTCCTTTGGCATTCTGTGCCAAAAAAAAAAAAATTCTGTGCACAATATTTTAAAATTCTGCAAATTTTATTTGTCAAATAAATGTGGAAGCCCCAGCATGGCATTGGGGAGCACAGGCCACTGGCTGCATAGATGAGATCACTGTGCCGCCCCCCCCCCACCACCACCACCTTCCCCAGACACAGGCTCAGCGGTGAGGCTGCACCCAACTCTGACACAGTGCAAGGACTGGGGCAGCCCCAGAAAGACCCCAGTGCCCTGCCCCTCTATGCCAGGTGCACCAGGTGTGGGCAGGCAGGCTCAGCAAGGCAGGATCCAAGTGTGGAGGGGCTTAGTGTGGGGGGGGTCCAGGTGTGGATGGAGAGGGTTCTGTGTGGGGCAATCTGGGTGGCTCAGTGGGGGATCTGGGTGCAGGGGGGATCTTGATGCATGTGGGCTTGTTGGGGGGGGGGGGGGTGGTTCTGGGTGTAACGGGACTCTGACGGTGGGTCCAGGTAAAGGTGATTGGGACTCAGCAGGCGCGGGGGGGGGGGGGGGGGATAGAGCTTGGCAGGGGGATTCGGATGCTGGGGGAGTGGGGCTCAGTGGGGTGGGGATCCAGGTGCAGCTGGTTAGAGCTCAGTGGGGTAGGGATCCGTGTGTGGGTTACTCATTGGGGTGGTGCAGGGGGAGTGGGGCTGGAGGGGGTTCTGGGTGCAGGGGGGGGCTGAGGCTTGGTGGGAGGGTCTGGGTGTGAGGGGGTCTGGATGCATGGGGGTTGGGCAGATGGAGGAGCAGCTCCCTGTACGGTGATCCCTCCCCCTGCAGCCGAGGAGCAATGGGTGCAGGAAGCATGGGGTGAGGGGAATTTGCAGAGCTTCCTACAGCTAGGGGAGAAATCTGGAGGTTGGTATGACATGGCCCTGGATGCCATGCAGGGGAAGAGGAAGTCCTGTCCTGCCAGCTGGGATTGGCAGCTGAGCCCGGCGCAGGGTAGGGGCCACCCCTGTCCCACCCCCTGCCCCACAGTGATTTACTTCTCTGCTGGCTGCCCTGGGAACCCAAAACATACTGCTGGGGAGGGTCACATGGCTCTTGTGGCTCCCCTTTGTTTCCCCATCAGAAAGTCATTTTTCTGCTGGGAAACAAAGAAATCTGCGGGGGACATAAATTCTGTGCATGCGCAGTGGCGCAGAATTCCCCAAGTGGGCTTCCCGCAGGCTGGGGTAGTAACTGGGGTGACTGGAAGGCCTATGGCTCTAAAGAATAACTAGTCATTAATGGTGTGCATTGCTGGTGGGATTCTGTATAGACTTGTGAGAATGAGAACTTGCACATTCCCCCAGCATCTAGCTGTCTGCTTACTCCGGGTGTCTGCTGCCTTCTGGTAGGATGTTGTCTTGGAGCTGGAATTTGAAGGTGTGAAGGAGAAGTTCACTATGGTACAGGTCTGGCCTGTACGTCAAATCCGTCCCGTCACTGAAAAATTACCAGCCAACCATCCATTGCTAACTGGCCAACGGGTCCTTGATGCCCTCTTTCCGTAAGTACCACCTGGGGTTCCGTGGGGCTTCGTTCTGATCTTTGAACAAGAATTCCTTTAAGCGGAGTAGAAAATGTATATAAATCTCCTATGCCCCAGAGCAACATCCCAAAAATGGTGATGCAAGTACTTCAGAGGAATCCCTGGCAAAAACAAAATTTCCCTGTGCACCAAAAGGAGGAGGAAAATGTCGTCATAATAAAACAGGCCTAGTAAATGCTATAACTAGGGAGTCTCCAGATATAGTCAGAGTTATCACTTATCTTATCACTGAGAAAGCAGCTTGTACAAGGGCCTACATTTTCCAAATTGGAGGCCTAAAGTTAGGCACCTGCAACTCCCAGTGACTTCAGAGGCTTGGCACCTGTGAAAATATACCACTTATTTAGATGCCTGCATATGGATTTAAGTGCCTAACTTTAGGCATCTATGCTTGACAACATTGGCCTAATGTCTCATGTCACTTCTTCTCTCAGTGATGCTTCTAAGTTGGATGTTCAGCCTGCTCATTCCTCAGACATCTCCATTAGTGAAACATATTTTTGTACTGAACCTGTTCCAGCTGTTGTCCCAGCACTAGCTAGTTACTCTGGGAACAGTGGTAGGTGCTGTTGGTGTAGGGGAGGGACAGCCTGTTCCCTTTGTTCTGGCTTGTTGAAATATCGCATGTACTCATGACATGGGGTAAACCTGATTCCATGTGCCATCTTTGCCGTCTTAGGCAAGTGAAGTGAGAGAGCCTCAGAGGGCTGAGAAGAAAACTTACTCCAATATGCAAACAGGACATTGCTTGTCTTTGTCTGAGTTCAGTATAAACCAGTCTGGCTCTTCTTTCCTCAGGTGTGTACAAGGGGGTACTACTGCTATCCCCGGGGCCTTTGGCTGTGGAAAGACTGTGATCTCGCAGTCTCTCTCCAAGTACTCCAACAGTGATGTTATCATCTATGTAGGCTGTGGAGAACGAGGAAATGAGATGTCTGAAGTACTCAGAGATTTCCCAGAGGTCAGTATGGGATGCAAGGATTCTTTCCAAATGTTCCTGGGAACAGAGGTGTTGCATGTGTCTTGTTGATATGGTGGCTTTGAACCACTGGATACTGTCAGACCCTCAGCTGTTGCGGGCCTCATTTCATGTCCCTCCAGACACCATGTGGCGTGGCAATCTGTTGTGCTATAGTAAGAGCTGTCATTGTCCCATGCAGGGAAGGATGTCAGTTTTGGGAGCTTTCAACACAACATTTGAACTAACATTGGGATAAACATTAGTTTAAAAAAAATAAATAAATAAAAATAGGCAACATTACATAAATGTTGAGGTTTTAGTTGCACCCATGAAGAAAATCTTTTCAAAAGCTGTTTGAGTTCTGCCCCTTTGTATGTATACACTAGTGTTGAAGTAACTGAGAATGTAGGTGCTCAGCACCTCTGCAAATCAGATCCTAGGGGTGTTATTGCGAGATAATACAGACAATGTGACAATGTGCTCTTCAGTGCTTCTTTATAAGGGGAAAGGGAATCCCTGTCTCTGACTGCAGTTGCCTAATGGTGGGTCTCATTGCCTGGGGTGTAATTTATGGAATTGAAAACTCATGTGTGATTTATTTTTAAATCGAAACCCTAATGTAGCACTGACTGACTGTTTTGCACATCAATTTATTAACTTGACTACTGTGGTTCCTTCCTATAGCCCTATGTTTTCAAAGCAATATCTGTGCAGTTCCCTGTTCTTCCCTCTCCACCCCCCAAAAAAATCCACCTTAGTTGTCGTTGGGAGAGTTGAGTCGTCCCTTTACGGGGATGCAATAGTAGGGGGGACAGATGTGTCTCCTGGGAGAGCTAGCTTCTTTTAGAAATTTACAGAGCACAGTGCACAAACACGTAAATAGATTATTTTCTGACCTCACGGGGAGGCTGAGGAAGACTGTAATTAAATTCACAAAGACGATATGCTCCGCATTTCCCTCACAAGTTTACTGAACAGTAACACTGCTAATACTAAAATAAGCCAACAAAATGGCAAACATAAGAACCAGAGAGCATTAATATAGCAATACTGCTCATCTAGCATATTTACCGGACATGGTCTGAGCACAGGAGTGCGGCTGTGAGTTCTAATCCCACCTCCTGCTCTAGAAAGTCATTTACCTTTTCTGCCTCCGTTTCCCTATCTACATATTGTCCACAAAGGTTCCAAAGTACAATTGTTTATACACCATTTTGAAGGTGAAAGCATTTATATCTGTTCTAAGTGGTATTGATCCAATTATCTGAACAAGCTTTACCTCTAGTAAATCTGTCCTCACCCTTTCACCGGTGGGCAAACCGAGGCGTGTAAATTAAGGAATTTACCCAAAGTCACTTGGGGTTTCGGTAACAGAACAGCATATAGAACTCACGAGCCCAAAGTCCAATCCCCTGCTCTCATTGTTAGACCACTTGTGAGGGCAAATACTCTTGTACTGGGTCTTTTTCTGGCACAGGAGTGGGGGGGATAATCACTGTAGGGTTATACAGATTCATGTGCTGCTTTTTTGCCTTTTTAGCTCACGATGGAAGTTGATGGCAAGGTAGAAAGTATTATGAAGAGAACAGCTTTAGTAGCAAATACCTCCAACATGCCCGTCGCTGCCAGAGAAGCCTCTATTTATACCGGTAAGAGTTACAAGAGAAGTAAAAGCTACCCGGGATAGGTGTCATCTTGCCCTCTGGTATATCCAGATTCCAATGTATTCTCTGCTCACTAACTTTGCTTAGTTTCAGAAACTGATCTTTCTAAACCTTACTTACCCAATAGGTTTTGTGTAGTAGTTTGATCTTCTCTTAGACATAGGCTGCCAAGGAATTGCATTTGCCATTTTAATCCTTGCTACTAGTGTGGATTTTTTGTCAGCTCTGATCCTGTAGTTGTTTGGTATCAACTCTGTAAAGCTTAGCTCATTCTGGAGAGAGTATGGTTTCTTGACTGTGGAGAATACAGCTATGCACCTTTTTATCTCTTTACATTCCTCCATAAATTGGTGGGATGAGGGTTATGCCCTTCATCTTAAAATACAAGCTGTTTACTGAATGCTAACAAATAATTGAGACAAAACCTGACCTCCCTTAAAGTTATTGTAGTCTGCCAGTTTGGAAACCAAAGGATGCATCCTATTAGCTTTAAATCCCCTTCTCTGCTGTAAAGGACTGTTTTAAAGCCACACTTTGGGAATAGCCTCCCTGTCTGTTACACCGCCTCGGAGGCAACCTTTCAAAAGAAGCACAAGTTAACTAATGGCATAGCTCTTGAATCTCATGGACCAGAAGAACAAAAATGGGGGCACAGTCCACGTGGCTCACCAAGGGGGAGCAAATCGGTGTTCCGAGAATAGGAGCAGAGAGGGAGAAGGTACCAAAGCAGTGAGGAAACTCTTGGGAATCCAAAAGGAATAACTTTCAGCCTCCCTTGTCATCAAAATCTAAATGAGTATTTCAGTGTCACCTGAAAAGGCTTCTTGCCCTTCTAGGAAAGGTGTATGAGCCAGAGTACTTGTCTGAACTGTAACCTGCAGTGTGCTCTTCTCTTTGTTCTAGGAATCACCCTGTCTGAGTATTTCCGGGACATGGGCTACAATGTCAGTATGATGGCTGACTCCACTTCCCGATGGGCTGAGGCCCTTAGGGAAATTTCAGGGCGTTTAGCTGAAATGCCAGCTGGTGAGTAGACTTTGTTCTTGGTGTTCAGCCACAGGAAGCCTTCCTGTAGATGCTGAGCCTTCGCATGATGTAGTTTCTCTGTGATGCTTGCAGACAGTGGCTATCCAGCCTACCTCGGTGCCCGTCTGGCCTCGTTCTATGAGCGAGCTGGCAGAGTGAAGTGTCTGGGGAACCCCGAGCGAGAAGGGAGTGTCAGCATCGTCGGGGCGTAAGTACTGAACCTTTCAGCATTCCCTGGATTGCAGCTCTTCTCGGGGGTGGGTGATGGGAGCAGTGGCTTGGTGCTTCCCAGACAGGCAAGCAGAAATGGCCCCTGCCCTGAGGAACTCCCAGTTTAAGGACAGAGTGACAGGAAGCAGAGTTTGGGCAGGGAGGGAATAACATGCCTGTCAACAATATTCAAGAGGGATTGAAATGTGGAGAGGATAAGAGGCCTGTGGGTGAGCTCAAGGAGACTGTACCATGCTCAAGGGGCAGCACGGATGGAAGATGGTATGTAGATGATTATGTGAGAAGCTGGCACATGAGTGATTGAGAGTGGGAACACAGGCAGAGCAGAGAAGCCAGTGTGGGTTGGACAGGAACTCATTGTGATGTGAGAGACGATTGCATAAGTAGGGAGGGGCAGAGTTATGGAGAGCTCTGATAGTGGTGACACACTGCTTGAAAATCCCTCCACAGACTCTCTACCACTATGGCATCAAGCTGAGGGAGGGGAGTGACCTGATCAGCTTCCCTGCCTGTCATTCTGATGCTCTCTGCAGCAGAGAGGTTGAGCAGGATGAAAGTATAGGCTCTTGAGACTTGGACAGGAAGAGATGCTGGAGACCTTTGAGAGCAGTTTCTGTAGAGTGAGGCAACAGTTGTAGCCAGTTCGCTGGTGAAAGGGAGGAGGGAGATGGGCTGACAGCTGTTTCAATGTGGCATTAGGAAGGTAACTTGCCCTAGACTTGCAGGAATGTCTCTGATTTTCTTCTGTGCTCAATGTCCTAATAACTTAGACATCTGTATACCTGTCTGAGGAGCTGGAAACCTTTAAATTTAAAAGCAACTTCACTTGCTTATCTGAAAGTGGTAGATGGTTCTACTGGTTTCTAGTGTCCAATCTCTGGGAGGTCTTACAGAAATTAAAATTTTCATTAGTCCTCCATAAGGCTACGTTTTAGTCAGGTATTTTTAGTAAAAGTTATGGACAGGTCCCAGGCAGTAAACAAAAATTCATGGTCCGTGACCTGTCCATGACTTTGTAACTAAAAATACCCGTGAATAAAACTTGGGGGGCGGCCCAGATGCTTGGGGGTGGGTGATGGCGTGCGGCCTGGGACCTCCGCTGTTGCTGGGGGAGGGAGGGTTTGGCGGGGCCAGCAGGCTCGGTACCTAGCCTCTCCCTCCCTCTTCCCTCCCCCCCCCCCGCCCCAAGCAGCAGCAGCAGAGTTTGGGTGTGGGACGGGCTTGGGACGGGGTAAGGCGGGCTCTGTGCAGCACTTACCTGGGGGTAGGGTGACCAGATCACACAGGGGAAATGTCAGGATGCGGGGGGGGGGGGAGGGAGCCAAAAAAAGGCTGCTGGAGCTCCACTCCCCTCGTTCTCTCCTCCCAGGCCCCGCTGGGCGCGGGCAGTAGGGCTGCAGCTTGTCCCTGGCCAGCTCCGTCGCACTCGCTATCCTGGCGAGCCTGGAGTCCCGGCGAGTAGCCTCCCGGCGCCGCAGCCTAGTCCCCAGCTGCCCATCGTGCCAGGCCAGCCCAGGCTCTGGCGGCGACTCTGCATCCGAACCGCACTCACAGGCGTTCCAGGAAGGGGAGGGGACGCTGCGAAGCCAAGCGGGCCTCTTAAAGGGAGCGCACTGCTTGTCTGAGGGGGAGGCTCATCTCCACAACGGTCAGTCCCCGCAGGAGCGGGGTGGGCCCCCCCCGCACCAGCTTATCATGTTGCCAACTTGAGTCTTTCAAGGTGCCAGCAATAAGCGGGTGACTTGGAGAGCCCTGCAGCAGCTGGGTCCACACTGCGAATGGGACAAACCCTCTCCCACATAACCGCTCTCGTCCGCTGACGGACACAGATCTTCACTTCGTGTCTCTCTCGCTGACCCCACACACAGAAGGGGGAAGAGGCAGAGGCTGTGAGAACAGCTGTTACCTGGCTGGAGAGCAGAGCACGGTGTCCCCAGCCCACCAGGTAACCAGAGGGCGGGGAGTTTAACACCTCTGCGCCTTGCAGCACCTCCCGCAGCGGCAGCTGAGCCCTGCGAGACAGAGTAGCTGGCTCACGCTGCCCTGCGGATTGGGCCGCCGCTCAGCCTGCCTGACCCCAGCGCTGCCTGCAGCCGAGTGGCAAGCTTGCCTCTGCTCTGTCTCTTCCGCGGAGTCTGTGCGGGGGGGGGGGCATGAGCCCCCTCCGGGCTCCGCCTGTGCCGGACGTCCCGACTGAAGGTAGGTCGGGACGCGGGACAAATCAGCAAATATCGGGACAGTCCCGATAAAATCGGGACGTCTGGTCACCCTACCTGGGGGGCTCCCCAGAAGTGGCGACATCCCTCTCGCTCAACTGCTAGGCAGAGGTGTGGCCAGACAGCTCTGAGCACTGCCTCCACCTGCAGGCACCGCCCCCACAGCTCCCATTGGCCGTGGTTCCTGGCCAATGGCCACGCCTCCGCCTAGCAGCTGAGCAAGGGGGATGTTGCTGCTTGTGGGGGAACCCCCCCAGGTAAGCACTACCCAGAGCCCACCTCTCCCCATCCCATGCCCCAACCCCTTGCCCCCTCCCACACCCAAACTCTGCTGCTGGAAGTACAGGGGACACGGTGGCCCGAGACTGCCCCAGCAGCGGCCGGTGCAACTGGCACAGGAACTTTCCCTGAGCCAGGAGCACCAGCCACTGCAGAAGTCACGGAAAGTCATGGAATCCGTGACCTCTATGACAAACTCTCAGCCTTAATCATCCATCTGTGTAATGACTTGGTGCTACAATTTATAGAAGTGATATTGACCACTACAAGAATAGACCTCTTATTCTGTGTCAAACTGCCTCCCCCCAAACACTTTAAATTTCTGGACCCCAGGCTGTCTTGAGAGAATCCTCTCTCTTCCCCTCCAACACCTTATCCTCAGCAATGAGCCCTGGGTCATAGCCTTGAGTCATGAGGCTGGGGTCAGATGTCAATTGGATCATCTTGACAAATAACTAGATCCTGTAACTATATTGTATGGCCTAGGGTTTGGAAATGGATGGATGGATATCGATACGTGGCAGGGCAATGTTACCTGCAGTGGAAAGTTATAATTGGTCCCAAATGTGAACTTTGTGCTCAGGAAAGGTGTTGTTTCTCCTCAGATTTAGTTTTTGAATTCTAAACACGCTGTTGGGATCAGAGTTCAGAATCCTGATGTCCTGCTGTCTGCTTTGAAACCTTGACTCTTGATTGATTAATACTATTTTGTACCAAGAATTGGGAAGGCCTGATGCTGCTAATGCTGGATCAGGAAAATGTGACTGTTCACCAAGAGTAAAACCAGTCAGGATCCTTCCTCTTTCTGCATCCTCTGACTTTGGTTTCAAATGAGTGTGGCATTTTGTTGAAAGGAAGACGTGGAGGCTGGCAAATCTGGCTGCTACTGGTATTGAGTTGTGGTGCTGGGTTTGGAGCTTCAGCTTAGCCCTGCACCAGTGCTGCTGATCACTGCTTTCCTTTGTCTCTTCCTGCTCAGTGTATCTCCCCCTGGTGGTGACTTCTCAGATCCTGTCACATCTGCCACTCTGGGCATTGTTCAGGTACGTGCCACCTTACTGCAGTCTGTGTTGAAGCTGTATTCTCCTAGTTACTCCACTAGGGTTTGAAATGAATGCACTGCATCAGAAGTGCTTGCATGTACAGTGACAGCCATTGTGCCCTAATGGCCATGGTGTGAATGGTTTGCAGAAAGGGGGGTTTTTAAGGGTGTTTTGAAATGTTCTGGCAGTATCAAGGCCTGCCTCTGTGTAAGATGTTCTCTCAGACCTGATGCAGCCAGGATTCATCAGGAAGTGGGGAGGAAGGGCAGCCACCCCATCCCCGTGTCGTGTCCTCCAACACACACTATTGGCTGATTCCCCAGGAGTATTCATATCCCTCAAACAGAGGGCAAATGCAAGGATGGCAGCCTTGGACTAAGATGGAGAGAGAGGAGGCTGCATCCCTAAATGAAGGAGCATAGAGACTTGGACTGTTTTCTAGAGGGGTGAACCTACAGCACAGCTGTGTTTTGGGAAGAGAGGTTGATTTTAAGTATTGGCAGTTAGTAGGGCCCCACTTAATTCTGCAGGCAACAGGGCTGGAATCTGTCCTGTGCAAGACCATCCCTCCAGCCTGACATTAGGGTAAGTATTCAAGACCATCTGTTTGGAGCTGGGATCCACCATCATGAAATGATCAACTCAATGCATGCTAGACATTCTAGTGGGGGAGGATCTTAGTATCTAAGGGCCTCCAGTTAGTGTGGGGAGGAAAGATTCTCTTTCAAGCCTGTCTGGAGGATCTGGATGGTCTTTGCTGTATTCATTATACAGAAATGTGTGGGAGATTGACCATCTTCAGTTAATAACTTGGCTTCTGCTGGGAAGGAAACTTATGAATCTGTTTGGATTTGGCAGGTGTTTTGGGGCTTGGATAAGAAGCTGGCTCAGCGCAAGCACTTCCCGTCTGTCAACTGGCTGATCAGCTACAGCAAGTACACACGGGCCCTGGATGAGTATTATGACAAGCACTTCACAGAGTTTGTCCCTCTGAGGACAAAGGCCAAGGAGATCCTGCAGGAAGAGGAGGACCTGGCGGAGATTGTGCAGCTTGTGGGGAAGGTGAGTAATGATCACTCTGAGTGGGGAGGAGTATGGTGTCTTAGCGAGGCTTTCCAAAGAACTGGTCTGCCTCCACTTCACTGCTCCTGGCATAGACTGTAGACACTATCCATGGGGAGATGGGGCTACTGTTAGCCAGAGTATGTGTGCAGGCACTGAGAGTTGGAGGGAAGGTAATAAGAGCTTAAGAACATAAGAATGGCTATACTGGGTCAGACCAATGGTCCGTCTAGCCCAGTATCCTGTCTTCTGACAGTGGCTGTTGCCAGATGCTTCAGACAGAAGTGTTTCTGAAAAACAGTAGATTTGTCTGCCACTAGCTGTACTTAATTCAGTCTTTTCTACTGCTCTGGCACTGGAACCAAAAAGCAGCCCTCGGAATAGTCTAGAAATAGGAGAAATCCCCACGCCAGCAGCCCGTGAGTACACTTGCAAAACAACTCTGCAGCCAACTGCAGTGCACTTCTTAAGGAAAATGCTCTGGATGCAGTGATCCTTACCTGATATTTGTTTCCCCTATCTTTGAACTAGACCTGCAGGCTGAGTCTCTAATTTAATAAACATGTTGGAAAGTTTCACGGTCACTTCTTTCAGTGCCCCTGTCCTCTGGTGACATGCCAGTTCACAGCCATGCAGCAGTACAGTATCCTGAGGCCCCTTCTCCTGCAGCACCCTGACAAGGCTATTTTCAAAGCACTGTACTGACACGCCAAAATCTGTGCTCAAAGTATAGGCCTGAAGAGTGGGTTGCATTTAAATTTTGTCCCGTTAGAGTTTAACACACAACAGTGGCACGACGATACAAAGAATTAGATGAGTGTTGTCTATTCTCTACAAAGTGGCTGTGTAGTCATCATGCCTAGTGTTGGAGACCTATTAGCTGGTGTGTGCAGTGACCTCCCATTCTACAGGCTTCTTTCAGTTTCTCAGTGCACCTCAGCATTTCGGGGTAGAAAGCTAAACCTAGCCAGAGAAACTGCTCTTGAGGAAAGGTGTCATCAGGGTCCCAGTGAAAACTGACTTTGTTTCAACTGATATAGATGCTATAAAAACTGTAGCTCACATGTGCATAGTACACATGAGCCAAGCCAGCCTACATGTATTAACTTTCATTGGAAGAAATTGGGGGAGGAAAGCAATGGACAGGAAGAAGGGCTCCAGCAGCTACAGAAGGGGCCACTTGCACCAGAAGGTGCCTGTCCACCAGAGCTCTAAGCTCTGCTTCTGTGTGTCCTGGAAAAGAGGAAAGTGTGCGTGTAAGGGGGGGGGGGTTGCCTTTTTATGATGTATGTAGTCTTCAGTTACAAGATCACAGTTCAGGTTGTGCTTGGTGGGTGAGGCAAGTCAGCACTCACAACCAGATAAGAATAAAATTATTTTTTTGTTAAAATGGAAGCAGTTTAACATGTTATGGGTGCAGCCTTGCTCTTTGCTGTGGTTATAACAGGTTATTTTGGAAAGAAGTATCATACCCCTGCTTCATTCACTAAGCACCATTCAACCTGCATATTGAATAAGGCTGAGGTCCTGTGAAAATAGCCCATGATCATGGAATAAGATGCTATAGTGCACCTGCACAAGGGGTAATTTAGGTCATATGTTTGTCTTCAGCTTTGGCATTTCTCTTTTCTTTGAGTGCTTAAACATGCTACTTGGGCACTATTTTAATTATCTTTTATATTGTAACTTTCTGTGGTGCCTCTCACATGGCTCTCTGAAAGCACTTCCCAAACATTCAAGCCTCAGTCACCCCCCTTTGAGAGGATAAAATTGAGGCAAAGATGAAGTGACCAACAGTGCAAGATAATCGCTCAGGAGGAGGGGGATAGATGGCTCTGCACAGCATGCTATTAAGAATTTTCTTATCACTGACTTCATTTGGCACACTGGGGGAAAGCAACTACTGGCTTCAGGGATTAGCTGCAGCCTCTTAGCAGCAGACTTCTTTATTTTTGATGGTCTGGTCTGAAATAGCATCGTTTATCTGAAATACCCTCAGATGCATTGTTGGAGTCTGGTTTTCCTTGTGTGGACATGCTAGAGCCGGGAAGGGAAAGCAGAAGTGCTGGCTCCCTGATCAGCTGCAAGCTGACATCACAGCTACAGCTGCCTCTTAGCAAGCATTGTCTAGTGCGTGCTGCTCTGCAGGCAAGCAATTAACATCTTGAAGGAATCTCTCACTTAACTCATTACTTAGCAGCTGCAGGAATCCCAACCTAGGTTGGAAACTTAATAGTTGTGTTTAATGCTGCTTGTAAACTACTGGTGGCTGATTGAATAATTGGCTTTGTATCAGTGAATGGGAAATACGCAAAAAAATAATTTTGTATTTATAGTGATCTGAAAAGAGCGGGAGGCAAGCCACATGCCTGTAGATGAAGGTGATGGTGTAAACAAGTAACTGGCATTATGGGCCTTAGCAGAGTTAGGGAGCCAACACCCAGCGCTCCCATACACAGAACTTGGCACCAAACTAAATTTGGACTTTGCCTTCTAGGCTTCCTTGGCAGAAACAGATAAAATTACCCTGGAGGTTGCCAAACTGATCAAAGATGACTTCCTGCAGCAGAATGGCTACAGCCCTTATGACAGGTGAGGGCCAAGAGCTGTGTGCTCCCCGTTCATTCTTCCGTGTATTATGTTCAGATGGAAATCCTATTTGGGAATAGGATCCAGTTTGTGGCAACCAGGACCTGTTTTCAAGGTGATCTGAGAGCCTGCTCATAGGAAAATGCAGCCTGTGGTGGTCCATCGGGCCATTGGCTCCATGTTGTCAGAGAGGCACAGTATGCAGACCCCTTCTGGCCCCTTGGTAGGGTCTTGGCTATATTGATACAGTTTCCCCAGCAGTCTGTCCATTGAAATGAGCACTGCTAATAAACCAGTGCTACGAACGAGCCCCTTGCCTGAATAAACTAACTCCCTCTGGAGAGGGAGAAGAGGATCATTTAGTCTGAACTGATATTTCTCTCTCCCCCTGCCCTTCCCCTTCTCTCCCCCCCCCCCCCCCCCCAATCAGAATCTTTCTTTGTTCCAATAGGCCCCAGTGATACTCAGGAGTGTCTCAAGAATCTGGTTCAAGCTACTTATTCTCCACTATCACTGCACAACTCTAGCCCATCTACAACTCTTAACTTCCTCTTACAGCCCTTACTCAGCCTGGTGCTCCACTCAATCTTCCCTCTCAATGGCTCCTCTTATCTACTTTGTACCCTGTTTCCATGCTATCTCTTGTGTCTGGAATAGCCTTCCATGGAGTTCTTCAGCCTTCCCTCCCCTCCCCAAACTCCAGACCTACCTGTGCTGTGAAGCATTCCCCCTCCAATGGCAACTTGCTTGTGGTGCTCTGTTGTAGCTGCTTGTGCCTTTAGACCAAGTTTTGGGAAGGGATTATGTTTGCTACGTTCACCTGTCGTATAGTACAACAATGCACTGCATAAATAACATGGCATTTCTGTGGTATCTGTCAAGACCACCACTTGCTTTGCCGGTCTCTGTTTTGAGTGGAGTGCTGGTGCCATAGGAGCACTCCCTGTGCCGCCAAGCCATGCTAGGAAACACACTGGAGCTGCCATCATTCCTCCAAACAGATGGGAGGTGGGAAGGGAAACACTCAGAAATGCACTGTATCCAAATGGAGTCAGCCACAATAATGGAGATGATGTGACTTGCTGCTGTGGTGACAATGTGTCACTACAGCTTGGAATTGTAATGCAAGGATCACACCATCATGCTAAGCCACTATTTTAAGATTTCAACTCTGCTCGTGGCTGAAGTTGAAGATCCGTTGCCACTGGGTCATACTTTTGAAAAAAAATTCGGCCTGCAATAGGCAGTTTATGCCATTTGGCAGTGAGTGTATCCAGGGCTTTGTGTTGTAGCTTTATGGGATGAAATAGGCCAGCACTCTTATTTCCATCCACCAAGAGAATCCAGCCTCCATGAGAGGGTTATGTTCGTCATGAAGACACCAGAGCTCTCACTTCATTAAAGATATTCTCAACTGCTCTACAGCCTGGGAAAGTCATTAGTTGTTCATACTAGGTTCTGTCTTGTTTCCATCAGGTTCTGCCCTTTTTATAAGACAGTGGGGATGCTTTCCAACATGATTGCATTCTACGACATGGCGCGCCGAGCTGTAGAGACCACAGCCCAGAGTGACAATAAGATCACATGGTCCATCATCCGAGAAAATATGTCTGAAATCCTTCAGAGACTCGTTTCCATGAAATTCAAGGTATGTCTGTGGGCAGCAGGGCAATGGCTCCCTGGCTTCTCTGTACGGCCACCTGCTGCATTGGAATAGGGATATTGACACTGCTTTGCTAAGGAGACAAAAAGTCCTATGGAAGCCTTCAGTGCATCTACAAAGCCGTTATCCTGGGTTACCTGTAAACATTTTTCTTATATGAGGAGAAATGGTTCCAGAAACTGAGACACTTGCTCTACTTTTTTTGGTTGATGTAAAATGCCTCTCTGTTTATGACTCTAAACCTAAGCTGTAATCAAATACATGGCCCTGGTTCTTTCAGCTGAGAACTGCCTTAGTGGATGAGCACAGAGAAAGCAGCTATGTTAATGGGGTCACACCTAACCAAATGGCCTTGGGCACTGCTAGGTGTCTTAGGTCCAAAATTAGATAGTATTGTATTTTAAGTCTCTGACAAGAAATGTGTTTAAAAACATTAAAAACAGACTCATTAAAAACACATTTTTCAAGTAAACATTCAATAAATGATGGGCATTGTCCATACAACACACATCTAATCGGGAATGGAAAAGCAGCACCCATGAAAATAAAAGTACATTATGAAAAGGAATCTGGTTCAAGAGAGGCACAAACTGTTTTATTAGCATTTACATGGCCCACATCCCACAGTTTGACATGAGCTTTAAAGAGATGTTGAGGGAATAGATTGAAAAGTATGATCCATCTGTCTAGACACATCTGTGGCCTCCCTCACAATAATACCATTGTCCGATCCTGTCCATTAAATGGCTTCTCTGAAGTAGAGGCCTTATAGCCTGTGTTCAGTAGGAGAGTAGCTGCAAGTTCAGTTTCTCACTACAAATGGAGGGTGGCTGGGGCATTAGAGTTCTCTGGTATAAAGTGAAGGTGTCATGACATGTTCTTGCAGACTTGTACTAGCTCAATTTCAGTGGAAAGGATTTTGTTTGGAATTTGGCCTCTGCGCAGTGAGGAAGATAAATCTTAGTGTGCTTGATTTTTCATGCCACAGTTCCATATGCCATTTGGCTCTAGCTAGAGGGGAGATGGTATTTAATCATTGTAACACTTGTATCACATAGCATCACTGCCAGTATGAGCATTACCTCAATCCTTTTAAACTTAGTTTTCATCTGAGAAGTTTCTACAAACCATAGGTCCAATTTCCTAGATAATGGCTAAGAAAACTCTCCATTATCCTATTAATTGTGTGGTATGTGGGAGAGACATTAACCCAGCTGTCATTTAAAGAGGCTATAAACATCTGCTTTCTCCAGAGTGTAGTGAGCAGATATAAACCCAGAGGTCAGTAAGGAGTTAAGCCAGTGGTAAAGGATTGTCAGACTGTATGAGGGAGCAAATGTTTTTCAAGACTAACTTTTTCACTTGATGTGTTTTCAGGACCCAGTGAAAGACGGCGAGGCGAATATCAAGGCAGACTATGCTCAGCTCTTTGAGGACATGCAGAATGCATTCCGTAGTCTGGAAGACTAGGCTTTGCCCCCATTCCAATGATCCCCTTCAGTTTAAATTTCTCATCTCAGCCCCTCTGCTTCCCTACTGTGCAAGACTGAAATGAGAGAACCTGAGGCCTTGGCTATGCTTGGCAATTCACAGCGCTGCTGTGGCAGCGCTGTGAAGCACGAGTGTAGTCGCGCCGCCAGCGCTGAGAGAGCTCTCTCCGAGGGGAGTAGCTTGCAGCGCTGTGCTCAGGGAGGCGTTTTCACACCCCCGAGCGCAGCAAGTTGCAGCACTGTACAGCCCCAGTGTAGCCAAGGCCTGAGTTTATAACAGTCCTACATGTCCTAGTTCATACTCAGTAAGTCTTTGTAAAACATTCCTCTTAGTTTGTTTGGCCTCACTATGTGTCTGAAATGGTGGGTGGAGTTAGTGTGAATGGGCCTGAGAGAAAGTGAGGAACTGCAATTGTAAACTTGTAGGGTGGGGGATTCTTCCCTCCCTTTCCACTCCCAAATAGATGTGCTCTCTTAACAGACAGGCTTTTGCTTCTGGGAGAAAGTAAACCAAGTAAGTTGTTGTAGCAGAGGAGGTGAGACTCTTAGTGCAGTGATATGGTACATTCTGAGGTGGTGGTAAAGGCATACAGGCCTAGTTTTAGCCAGTGACTATCAGGCAAAGAATGGGCATTTCCCCTGCTTTGAAATAGGATTTATTCAATTTTTCCAATGAGCTGCTACTACCAATATATAGCATATTCTTTGGTACAGTTTCCCTTTTAAACCTCCAATTGAGCCTGTATTAAAGCAAGTGTATTACAACACAGTAGTTGTGGAACTCTGCAAGGTGTTAACCAAAACAAACATGTGAAAGCAGCCACGTGTCAGTCTGCATTTGAGAAATAGCATTTATTTTCCTACCTAATATTTAAATAAGACTGTTGGACTACACTTTAATTAAAAAATCAAAGCCATAGCTGCTCAACTATCGGCAGCAAGAATTTTATCCTCTTGCTTCCCACTCCCAACAGAAAATGGCATGACACTCGCCTGCTTCAGTGTAGCTACTTTGTACTACAGGACCAGACAAGATGTGGTGATCCCATTTGTACGGAGCAGGAATCCAGCCTGCCTCAGTGGCACGCTGCATGCCATAACATTTGCCTTCTAGTACAATGTTGAGGTCACCACATGCTTCCAAAACTTTCCCTTCAGATACCTGAATTTGATTTAATTTGTTTGTCCAATTGTGGTATGCAAGAGCCTCTTTAGAGGGGATGTTCAATGCTAATCTTTCTTGTTGGAAGGTTCATTGTGATCCCGAGGAGCTGGTGACTCTTTCTTGCACTGCACTCTGGAGGTGTTTGGTGTCTTCAAAGCCGTCAGAGCTACTGCTTCTTGGACTTGTTTAATAATGGCAGAGCCAATATGTGATGAGGACTAAATACAGAGCAGCCTTTTGTCATTAACCTGCTAGAGCCAGAACTTACCATATTGCTTCACAAGGGGAGAAATTAATAAGGGAGTTGGCAACCTTTTTGAACGTTTATTTCAGGAGGAATTAAACACTTTTTTGGGGGTGGGGGGCCACACAACATTAATCCCAGACTTATTCCAGCTATCATTTAGCTTTGAATGGCAATGGACCAACTTCTGCTGCTTCCTGTGTTATGCCAACTCACTGTCTGGCACGGAGCCCAGCTGAAACTTTAAAAGGCTCTTCAAATATTAACCTCTTTGATCTCTCAAAGTAAACAAATTAAAGATATTCAACCTAGTGCTCTGGTGGTGAATGGCTGACAGTTTACAGTTCATTTAATTTCTGTGTATGCTGCCTATTAAGCATGGTCATGTATAAATGAGTAGTCGCTATACAAAAATCCTCAGTTCATACCTATCACAAGTGTACTGTGTTTGTAGCATTCCATGCTAGAGGACAGATGTTCTATTTCTCTAAATTAAGAGAGGATGTTATAAACTTTACAACTTGTTTAAAATAATGCAGCTGTAATATTTATTGTGCAGTTCCTAGCCCTAAAGTGTGATCAGTTCAAAGTTGCATACATATATATTTTTGTCTTGTCTCTGTTTTCAGTGTTGAAATTCTGATGTTTCACTGTGTTGCTACAAATTTTTCCTCCACACATGTGGAAGGAATGAAAGAATGGGTAAAAAAAACAAACCAAGACCTGCTCTTCCTTGTATTTCATAATGGATGTTGCTGAAAGTTGTGCAAAACTGTTCAAGTCAATGAGAATAAAGTGTATTTAAAGTATTTGTGGGCTCTTCCTATTCATGGTCTATATAGCCTCCCTGTAAAATCAAAACTACTTCTAGGAAGTTAGAGAGAGAGCATACTACCAATAAAGTCTGAGCAAACTGTAAACTACTACCCCCTTTCACTACTGCTTTCAGAATCACATTAGGTTTTAAAGCTGTCTCTCAGAAAGGAAAAGCATCCTGTCGCAAGAAAACGAATGTAAAAGAGGACTAGACAATTCTAATCTAGTATTACCTATTGTTGTAAGAGCAAGAAAAAGCTAGGGGTCTAGAAACACTTTGAATCTTAAGCGATTAAAGGCATTTGATAGTTATAAATTTAAATAATGGATTTTTTAACATTTAAACCCAGGAAATGAAAAGCTTATTCAGGAATTCAGTTTTAGGCTTGCCCTAGCAGATCAATGCTTGAAATTTCAAGTTTCAACTAACACAAAAGAACCCAACTGTCAAGTCTTGCTTTTCTTCAATGCACAATCTCAAGACTGTCTATTGTGCAAATGGCTACTTACTTCTGCTCCATCCAGCTCCCCCAGGAAGGGATGAGGAGGACCTCCCTCCTAAAACTGCCTTGGCAGACCTAGTTTAACTTCTTCCCAAGCATCTAGCCCTTTCCCTTCGAAAAGCGAATCAGTGCAAATCCAATGGCTACAGGTGAAAGGTTGTCTCTGTATTTTCCTAAAGACAAGATGTAACTAGTGACCTTTACAGCCACCAGCTTGGCCTTTTAGCATCAGAAAACCACACTCCCAGGTTAAGAGACTGTGTACCCTGTCCTATTAGTCACATCATGTACCTTTCTGCCTTTGTTTCTATAGCTATGAAATGGGCATAGTGATACTTGCCTTAATATAAGCCATGCAGGTTGATCAGGAGGCCCCTGGCTTATTTGGACAATTGATCCCTTCTTAAACAGGGAAACGTGCTGGGTCCATGCATAACAAACTGGGCTCTACTTCTGCAACAGGAGCTTGGCAGCCCATCACATCACCTTTCCCAACCCTCATACTATGGAAGCAGTTGTTGGGGCTCTATATTACTAAGCTTTGCACTTAAAGCAGGGAGATTCAGCATGGCTGAAGAATACCCTACCTATAAATGAACCGTTTGAAAATTTACATGTAAAGCCATTAGCTAGTATGGGAGTAAAAATTAGTTTATAATGGATCCTTTAAGAAATTATTTGACTTATCCCTCATCGCTCAGCTCAGGCATTCCTACAAATGGGTAGATGAATCTTGTAGATCTGGAGCAATGAATAATTTTTGAAAAATGGGATTATTTTTACTTCAGACACTGAAATGACATCCCCTAAAAAACTGTTCTTTCAAAAATGGCAGCCACCTTTTATTGGTATTCATGCAGGACCTAAGACCAGGACTTTGTTGTGCTCAGTGCTGTCTCCAAGAGCTTACAATTCTGCAAGAGAGTGAGGTCACTAGCTACCCTTCACAAAGATGGTCCTACCACCATCCACTTGTTCCTCTCCCCACAGGGGCCATCTTCTCAAAGGGCAGCTTGGCATCACTTACAATACAGGCAGAGGCCCTCTGCTAAGGGCAACCTTTGGCCATTTTGAGACAATCTTAAAAGTGAGGGCAGATATGGGCTCCCTCCCATTGAACTGTGGGTGATGGTAGATATTGAAAGATGGCAATTTATATTTGACAGCCTTGTACCAATAGCTACTGAAAGAGAAACTTATAAAGAATGACAGACCTTTAAATAGTCATTAGAGCAGGGGGAGGGGTGCCCTAACCAGCAAGCTGTAGAGCAGTGGTCCCCAAATTGTGGGGCATGTCCCATCAGGGGGGAATGGGACACAGCAGGCCTAGGCCTACCCCCCAGAGGGCAGGGAGGGAGCACCTCCCAGCCCCACTCTACCCCCAGTCCCAGCCACCCAGACACTAAAAGTCCAGTTATCTGCACTAACTGGCCTCTGCCAGGTGGGAAGAGCAGCAGCTGCTGCTGCTGTTGCAGGAGCACTCAGGAATGGCTCCAGCAAAGGAGGTAGCTGCAGCTCCCCCCTCCTGCCCCCAGTGCAATTGCCCCTCCCCTGTCTGCCCCATTCATCCTCCCAAACCCCAGAGTGCAGCTCCCTCTCTCCCATCGTGCCCCACTCACCCCTCACCTTGGCTCCCAGGGGCATGCAACTGGGTAAGGGGGAGCACAATTGAAAAAGTTTGAGGAGCACTGCTGTAGAGTCATTCTCACTCTCTTCTGGCCTGATGTTCTACAGTAGAACAGTTTCAAGGGGAGAGACTAAGGGAGACCCACAACAGAATATCCCATAGGCCTGTAGTTATCCCATAGCACCCCCCAGAGAGGATTTGAACAGGGGTCTTCCACCTTTTTCCCCCATCAGGCAGATGGGGGAAGTGAACCTGGGTCTCCCAGATGAGTGCATTAACCACTAGGCAAAAAGTTAAGGGAGTGTTGGAATGATTATGCAGGGTACAACGAAGACACTAATAAAACCATAAAGGCTTTTAAGTCCAAAGGCCTAATGGTATTTTATACAATTGCTCTGAACATGCTTAAAAAGCCTAAATAATAGCAATTTAATACATCCAAACACTAACAAAACATTTATAAGCATTTGATCAAGATACTTACAAACACACCAAACCTAGACCCATATTGGGTAGTTTCAACATGGTCAGGCAGGTATTAGCAAAGCACTCTTTAACTATTACTTTTTATACCCGTTAACAAACAAGTGCTGTCATTACCAATTACTGACTTCAGTTAAAACCAATTTCAGACCAACTTCTAGTCTTAATTCAGATAAGATTTACAACCTCCTTTCTTTCTAAGGCCTTTCCTCCCTCATTCCTCCCCTCCTTTTTGCTGACCAACAGTTTTTCCCTTTGCACCTGGGTTCATATAGGCTTTAACACTGGTAGGTGGGTTGGGATGGGCCATGTTGGCTCATTTTAAAACATTCTTTTTGTCTTATTTAAAACCATCTGCAATCACTCTTATCAATCATAGGTCTTCTTTTTAGAAACTTCCCATTATCTCATTCTTTGAACCAGACTTCCTCCCTACTTTATTCCTTCTGACCGTAACTCATTATTTTCAAGGCCTTTCCTTCTACTTGGTAGTCAGGCCTATCTACATATATAGCTATACATATACCCCTCCTTAATCAAACTTAAGCTAACCTTAATTCTTTAATTTCATACCCTACAGGGATATATCACCACCACCTGCAAGAAACAGCTTAGGTGCCTAGTCCACCTGACACCAGGAGAAGGGGTTCCAGCTATAGATCACAAGCAGAGATGGATAACTAACTCCATGAGAGGAGTGGGGCAGGCCTTAGGACACACCCCTCTCCTCAACATCCCCTATTGACCAGTTTAGGTAGCTCCCCACCTAGAATCCACAAAAGCCAGCATGATATTTGCAGAAATCCATCTCTCCCCATTCATTGCCTAGACACCTAACTCTGGCTTTGTGGATCCCAATGTTGTTCCAGTGATTTTCTAGGTGCCTAAAAGTTAGACATTAAGTTCCTTTGTGGATCTGGCCCTTCATCCTCAAAAAAGCAAGAGAAGTTGTCTTTCAGCAGAGTAATGTGTTATAAGGACTCATCTCCTTTAGTAGTAGCCCATGGTAAACTTTATTCTCAGTACAGTGCAGAAGTCATAGAATTGGAAAGTACAGATGGTAAAGATCGGTTAGATTATCCAGCCTCTTTCTTGGAGACTGAAGCATTACAGGGAGGAAGACAACTGAGACACTCCCCCAGGACCGGATTAACTTTTTGTGGGCCCTGCACCAAACATATTTGTGGGCCCCCATGTGATTGTGATGGGCCCCTTCCAAGTGTGGGCCTGGTGTGACACCACCATTGATACCATAGTAAATGTAGTATTGCCGGGATGGGGATGAAAACATTTATTCAAAAACAAAATAAGATATTTGAAGCCACACTGAGACCTCCACTCAGCCCATAGAGAGCAAACTGGGCTAACATCAATGTACCCAGAATACCATTGAATTTGGTTTGTGTGGGAGAAGGTTGTTTGTTAGTTTTGTCTTTTTTCTTTAAAACACTCAGGGCCTGTTTGGGGCCCTGAACACAAGTCCTTAATTAGCACACGTATGAGACATATTAAGCCTGAATGTAACAGTCAGTGGTGTCGCACTTGCATCTCCACACCACCACCTCCTGCACCCCAAAGTTGTGTTTTGTAAATACATTTTTTGAAAGCTGCATTTTCTACTTTGGTACAATAATGTTTACAAATCTTTGGGGCGGAGTGTGGGGAGGAAAATTGCTGGTGCCCATCTTTTGCAGGGAGAAAGGGCCACTGAGAGAAAACACATACTTTACCACAAAGGCTACCACAGGGGTAGGCAACCTATGGCATGCGAGCTGATTTTCAGTGGCACTCACACTGCCCGGGTTCTGGCCACTGGTCCGGGGGACTCTGCATTTTAGTTTAATTTTAAATGAAGCTTCTTAAACATTTTAAAAACCTTATTTACTTTACATCCAACAATAGTTTAGTTATATATTATAGACTTATAGAAAGAGATCTTCTAAAAATGTTAAAATGTATTACTGGCACACGAAACCTTAAATTACAGTGAATAAATGAAGACTTGGCACACCACTTCTGAAAGGTTGCCGACCCCTGGGCTACCACAATCCAGCCTCCAGCTCTTACCCCAATCTTCACACCTGGGCTCTTCCCCCCGTCCCTCTTATTGTCCTCATCCCACACAACTAACCTTCTAACAAAGGCTCTCCTCAATCTCCCTGCTACTGCCCACCCCCACACACACTTTCACCCCAGGGCTGTCACTTCCCTCTTCTACTACCCCCACACACACTGAGCCAACCCCCACCTTCACCCAGCCTCTCCCCTCCCTCCCTCTCACCATCACACCAACCCCACCTTAACACCCTGCTTCTCCTACAGCCCCCACACGGAGTCACCGGCAGCTCCCCCATCGCACCCCAACTTGCCCCGCCTCCCCAAAACCGGGCTGCGCCCCCTCCCTGGAGTGCAGGGGGGCAGTTTCTGGGCATTCCCACTGGCAGGGGACACGGCAGCCAGCACTGACAAGCCCCACTGTCACTGCGCCCCCTGCTCCCAGGCACCACAGACAACCACTCCCCACCCTGAAGTGCAGGGTCGAGACAGTGCCCAGGAGCCCCTGGGCATCATGTTCACTGGGGGGCTGCCCCCAGCTCCCCACTGCCCCAGGAGAGTGAGATTCAGGGATGGGGGGAGCCAGGAGCTCCAAGAGGGAGGGGAATGCAGCAGGATTAGCCCCAGGAACCCAGTCCCTGCACCAGACCATTTCCTTGCTTGGGGTTTCTTTTAGGTCCGCTCGAACCACTTCAGCTGGGGTGGCTGGTAGCATGGTACGGGGCATTCTGGGACTAGTAGTGCAGCTGGCAGCGCAGGTCCCAGGGCCCCAGCGGAACACAGTGGTGTGCAAACTACAACCCCCAGCACACCCTGCAACACCCAGTCCCTTTTGCACATGCGCACTGCGCTCCCCAGGATGCTGAGCGTTTCAACTGGTGCTGGGAAGGTGCTGTCTCTTCACATTGCTGGGCTGTGGCAACCCTTTGTGGGCTCTTTCCAAGTGTGGACCTGGCACCACCAGAACCATTGTAAACCCAGTACTGCTCTCCCCCTGCTACCTATGAGGCCTGTGAAAAATTGTTCAGTGACTTGTTTAGTTTCCTGTTGCAACGTGGCATTCATAGAACATTGTCTCAACATCCATTTACTAACTTCACTTGAAAGAGTTCTTTGATCTAAATTAAACAAAAGTTGAAGAACCAACCTCAGAAGAGACCATCACCATGACTAAACAGTACATATACAGCACCTTCTATCCAGAGATCTCAAGTGATTTACAAAAAATGATCACCTCCCTTTTCCAGCTGAGGAAACTGGAGAGACTGGGGCAGAGGAGAAGTAGCTTACCACAGCCGCACACACAGTTTACAGAAGAGTGGAACAGAACTCCTCTTCCCCAATGCTGTGTTCTGGTCATAAGCCCATACCATACAGCATGCATTCCCTTTTCAGAACACTTCATAAACATCTGCCTTCACATAGGACCTTTGGAATTGGTCTTACAGAAATACGACTATGAAATGATAGCCCACAAGCAAAAGCCACATGCAGTCGTCTTTCTAAACTAAGGAGCCTTCACACCACCACTCTGGTTTCAAAATTTGCCTTTCTTGCTCTGTATTTACCGATGTCAAATGTGTTCCAACACTTTACCAAATATTTTGCATGACCATAGGCATGACTAGATGGAGTTTATTAGCACTTTACACTTGCAGGCTATACGATCAGCAATATTTCACCAATGGTTTTTTAAAAAGATGTCAGTGGATTTTTTCTATTAATTCATATGGCTCCCCAAATCTATGAAATACAAGAAGCCCCAAGAAGAGTCATCCAGCTCATCTTAAACAACTCTCTTGCACAGATGCACGTGTTCATAAACACTAGAAGCTTGTGCTACAATTGTATGTTCCGGTAGTGCCAAACTACCCTCATGCTAACAGAAAGAGGTGACTGCTGACCACAGCGACACACTATAACAGGCAACAGTTCTCAGAGAACCTCAGGGGAGTCACTAAAGCCAGCAAGCACCAGCATTCACGTTTTGGCAGTTTGGAATCCACAAACTGGCAGCGCTTTCATTTCATCCACCCGACTCTTGTGAATCTGGAAGGCAGGAGTCACCCAGCGGCCACACGAACACTGTTCACCACGCCAACTGAAGGAGCCCAACTTCGAAGTACATTTGGGGCACAGAAGCTGCAATAAACACAAGCAATCATATATAAGGCTCTTTCAAACAATTCACTTCTCAGACTTCAGGACTCGAACTCCTAGGAAGCAGCTACAGAGCCTGGGGCCACACCAACGGTTTCAGATTCCAAGGCTAGAAGGGACCATTGTGATCATCTAGTCTAACCTCCTGTATAACACAGACCACAGAACTTCCCCAAAATAATTAATAGAGCATATTGTTAAGGAAAACATCCAATATTTATTAAAAATCATCAGGGATGGAGAATCCACCATGACCCTTGGTAAGTTGTTCCAATGATTAATTACCCTCACTGTTAAATATTTACACCTTATTTCTAGTCTGAATTTGTCTAGCTTCAACTTCCAGCCAGTGGATCATGTTATAACTTTCTCTGCTAGACCAAAGAGCCCACTATTAAATATTTGTTCCCATGTAGGTACCTTAAATAATACTCAGGCAGCTCAGCACCGGTGCACCCGCCGCGAGGCGGGGGGGGGGGGGGGGGGGAAGGGGCTGCACTGCGGGAGCGGGGGGAGGCAGGCTGGCGGTGCGGGTGGCGGGAGCACGGAGAACACGGCCGGAGGACTCAGGAGGAGCACCGGGCGGCCATGCAGCCGGCCTGAGAGAAGCGGTGCTTTGAAGGGGAAACCACCACTTCTCTGCAGCTGCCCCTGCTCCTCCTGAGTCCTCTGCCCATGTTCACAGGGCCACATTCCGAAAGGGGCCTGGGGGGAGGGTTCCAGGGGAGTAGTTAGGGGCAGGGGCCGTCAGGGGACAGGGAAGGGGGGTTCGATGGGGTTGGGTCCCGGGGGGTGGTTAGGGACAGGGGGTCCCAGGAGGGGGCGGTCAGGGGACAGGGAGGGTTGGATGGGTCAGGGGTTCTGAGGGGAGCAGTCGGGGGGGGGGGGGAGTGGGAGGGGTAGGATAGGGCGCGGGGGGGCAGGCTGTTTGGGAGGCACAGCCTTCCCTACCCGGCCCTCCATACTGTTTTGCAACCCCGATGTGGCCCTCGGGCCAAAAAGTTTGCCCACCTCTGCTCTACATAGTAGAATGCAGTTGCATAAATAGAGAAACAAAAATAATTAAGTAAAGGCAAAGCTGGGATTCTAACGGATTTGGGGAGACAGAAGAAGGCTACTCCAGATGGCAGAAGCTACAGCAAAGAAGAATTTTGCATCTACAAAAGTGAAACTGTTTGAAATGACCGGGAGATGAAGGTCGCATATGAACACTAGTGGGGAGAGAACCTGAGTCCATTAGATAAGCCTGGGAAAGTGCACAGAAAGTTTGGAAGACAATAGGGAAAGTTTTATAAGTGAAATTGATCAGGAGCGCTTTATGGCTCATTTATTTATTTAGCATGTGCATAGTCGTCTAGCCAAGCGATGGTCTCTTCAGCGGCGTGATGCAGTTCTTCTAGGCCACCGCTGAACCTAGTCAGCAGGCATTCATCGACAACACACGTCACGGTCTGTGTTGCACGGCAGTTGCGCAAAGGGATGTCACGAAGGCCCCAGCGATACCGGATGACTGCAGAGACACCTTGCCTGGTCCGAAAACTGCTCAAAAGGGACCACTGGCAACGGGGCAGGTCAAAACCAAGTGGGCAAATTGTGGGGTTGGTGACGAGGGACTGGTTGGGAATTATAACAGATTCCATTCCTCTCGCCAGAGTGTTTCCGCCCTAACATCCTGGTGTGGCGGATGAGACCATAACGGGCGACGTGACGGCAAATGTGCAGCTGGTGGTTTAAAAAGGTCATTGTGCAGCAGCAGACTTGAGTTGGCACGTACTTTCTCCAGTAACTTTCCAGTGGCAACTTCTCGTCTGATACGAGGAGGAGCAATATTGCTCAGAACTGGAAGCCATCGGTGTGGAGTCGGATGCAGGGTGCCGGAGAGGATACTCGTGGCAGCACGTAACTGCGTATCTGCCAGTCTGGTGTGTGACGATCGACTCCAAACTGGTGCGCAGTATTCTGCCACCGAATACGAGGTGGCAAGAGCTGTTGTCCGCAAAGTTGAGCATGAGCACCCCATGACGAACCTGCCAGTTTGCTAAGAGTGTTGCACATCTTAACTTTAGCTGCTGTCTTCTTCGGGTGGGCATGGTAACTCAGTGTGCAGTCTAAGGTCACACCTAGATAGATCAGTTTTATTTCATGCTTCGCCTTCTGACCATTCAGTTCTTGTGTTGCACTGGCGTGATGAAGATGGAACAAACTGGAGACTGTTTTTATGACGCTTGGCTGGAGGCACCAAGTCTTACAGTAGTCAGCTAACTTTATCTTGTCCCAGTTTAAGGTGGCATCAAGCTCATGAAACGTCTGGGCCTGGGTACCGCCACAGATGTCATCTGCATAAATGAACTTTTGTGACTCCATTGTTGGCAGGTCACTGATGTAAAGGTTGAACAGGGTTGGAGAAAGCACAGAGCCCTGGGGTAACCCATTGCTCTATCGTCTCCAAGCACCCGTCTTCTCCCTCATGTGGACTCTGAACTGACTATTGCAGAGGAACAGTTCAACGATACCTGTGACCCAAGGTAGCAGGACCTGTGATACCTTCACGCGCAGGCCAGTGTACCGTACCGTATGCCACTGCTAGAGCGATGAAAACAGCACCTGTTTTCAAGTTTCTCTGGAAGCCATTTTCAACAAATGTAGAGTAAAGTAATCAAGTTTTTCTGGAATGTGGGAAGAACGAGGCAGCAGAACTGCACACATGGTGAAGTTGGGATTTTTGGGAGGGCAGAAGAGAGTTAGGAAGAATCTTCTGGCAGAAGTGGAGCTGAGAAAGCAGCAAACATATAGTTTAACTCAGCTTTGCAGTATTGTCATGAAGACCCACCAGTCCAGGCATCAAATCTACTTACCTGTCCTTAATTTTGGTGATAACAGAAAAAACCTAGATATGCTTGTTCAGCAAAACAACACACACAATCTCTAACAGGGTAAGTGAAATTCTGCAAGATTTCTCTAAAAACATCTCTGCTGCATAATCACAATATTACTCAACAGAGCTATTAAAAGGTGTCCTACGGCTTAATAAGCTATTGTCATGGAGGATACCTGAAGCAGAATCCCACTCTGGGTATCATCCTCCATCAGCTAGTGGCTATTTGGTGACCATTGTCATGTGGGAGCCCTAGAGCTGTAAGAAGTGGGAGAAGACGACATTTACAGCTTATTAATGAGCTTCAGAGGTGGTGGAGACTGAAAGGACTGTAGCTGTAACAGCAATGTTGCACGAGCAGTAAAACCAGGAGATTTAAGGAGTTTGGTCAGATGCACAGAATCATTAAAAAAAAAAAGTGAGAACATCTCTTAAGGGAGTTTCATAGATAAACAATGTGAAGTGCTTGCTCTCCTCACCTGTCCTTCCATCACTCCTAACAATACTGGCTCCATCCACTGTACAGGCTCAATGAAATAAGAGGTACATTTAACTCGACTGTCATTACGAAGCTGAGCAGGATCTGTAATCCTCTTGTGAGCAAACGCTGATGGTCCACTTCCTTCAGCATGGGCTAAAATGCTCGAACTACGAAAGAGGGAACGTCTATTCTTCAGAACAAAAGAGAGAAAGAAAGGCTGAAGATAACTGGACAACAGTGAAGTACAAGGCAATAGTAGCAGCAGCAAATGGATGGGGTTATACAGTGTAGATTTTCTTTTTTCATTTGAAGAGGTCAATGAAGGCTGTCCCTTTTTAGACTGCCTCCCGACCTCAGCAAATCCTATCATGCCTGCAGCCCTGGGCCTCTTTCCCACAGTTACACTTTGTTTCTTATGTAGTTACACCTCTACTCTGATATAATGCGGTCCTTGGGAGACAAAAAAAATCTCACCGCGTTATAGGTGAGACCACGTTATATCGAACTTGCTTTGCCCCCCCCCATTCCCTGACCGCCCCCTCCAGAGACCCCTGTCTCTAATCACCCCCAGGACCCCACCGCCTACTCAACCCCCCTGCTCCCTGTCCCCTGACTGCTCCAACCCCTATCCACACCTCCTGCCCCCTGACAGGCACTCACCAGCAGCAGAGCAACGTGGCCCCAGCCCGCTCCACTCCACTCCGCCACCTCCCAGCCGCATCGCTCTGCTTCCCACCGCCAGTGAGTGCGGGGAGGTTGGGGAAAGAACGCCCCCTGCACTCACCGGCAGCGGGAAGCGGACCGACGTGGTCCCAGCCCGCTCCACTTTCCTTGCCCCAGTCCCAGCCCCATTGCTGGGGTGGGGGGGGGGCGGGGAGAGGGGTGTTGGGGAAAGGTCCCGCACTCACCTGCGGCAGGAAGCGGAACGCCACGGCTGGGAGCTAGCGGAGTGGAGTGGGCTGGGGCCAGGTTGCTCCGCTTCCGCGCTGCCGGTGAGGATCCCTTCCCCCAAGCTACACAGCTGGGGCGAGGGAAGTGGAGCAGGCTGCTCCCGGTCCCCTGCTAATCCCCCAGGCCACTCTGGGACTGCGGGGCCCCCAAAATTGCCCCCACACACACACACAGCTCCTGCCTCCCTAGACCCACCACCTGTAGGGGGGGAGCCCCTGACCGCCCCCGAGACCCTCTGCCCCGGCCCTGCACCCTTAACACACTGCTCAGAGCAGCATGTCAGAGCTTTACCGTGTTGTATGCGAACCCATGTTATATCAGGTCATGTTATATCGGGGTAGAAGTGTACTTTTAGCAAACTCCTAGCTAATGAAACATGAGATCATCTAGGTACATGTGTCTGGGAACTGTACAGCTAGAAAATAGGAATCTCTCTTATTTCCAATGATTAAGAAAAAGAGGCCGAAACAAGACCAGACAACTGACCTACGGAGTAAAGAGGCTTCTTCGGGAGGAGAAGGGGGGGGTGTCAGATTTTGAACAGTTTCAATTTAGTAAACTCAGTTTTAGTTTTGATGTAAGCAGAAGCAACTTAAGTGAAGTTGCACCTACTTACAGAAGATGTACACTTAGCCCCAGAGGTTCAAAAGGACTTCAGAGCCTGAGAGGCATTTTATTCTTCATGATCACAAAACAAAGATTAGGCAAAGGAAAGTATCATGCGTACTTTTGATTCAAAGTTTTTCAAAGATTTATTCCTGTTCTGAAAGAGACAAACCCAATAAGCTACAAAGGCTATTTTCCTTACAACAGTTTATTTCAAAGTAACACTTTGTGAGAAATGAAAGGGTCCATACCGGCATTTTCTACACCTGTAGAGAACCTCACTGTTCAGAGTTTGACAAACGCTGGTTGGGTCAACTGCAAAGACTTCTCGTGGCAAGTCTTGCAGCTCTGCAGAGAGTGAATGATACAAATCTGTGAACTGGACTCAAACTTAATGACCTATTTATAATTAAAGCACTATGCCTTTGCCCCAGTCTTCACACTTCCTACCTTCCCCTTCCCTAGGAAGTTCCTAAGAGATGAGCCTCACCACTTAGTGCCTAAAAAGGGGAGTTGCACTGCGCTAATTACAAGAAGCTTTGTAGCTACAGATAGCATGTCTTGATCTTGTCCTGATGTACAGATGGCTCTCAGTGTACAAAACTTTATACACACAACATGCAGAGTTTTCAGACCATCGAGGTTTTTACATGCACAAATCACCATATTTGAGCACTAGCTGCTCTCAATTGCACTAGTATAAATCACTAGATTTGCCAAACCAAGCTAGATTAGAGCTAGCAGTGTGTAACTGAAAGGCTGATTCAGATAGTGCTAATATTTCAGTCCTGGAACTGGTATCTACCCTAGAAGAAATATAATATACCATCCTTCTGCAAGTTCAATAACTCTTAGCTACAATGGCTCTAGCTCCCCTGAATACACAGCACCTCAGACATTATCTTCACTCACCAGGATATTCCTCTGTAACTTTTTGCAAGCGATACTGTTTGTAAATGGTACTGCTCACATCAACTTTACAGCCCATTGTTTCATAGAGTTTCAGCTGCCACTCAAAACCTTCGTTCATTCTGGAACAATAGTGAAAATCAGAGGCACATTTCCTAGGCTATGGCGAACATACACATTAGTCCGCACAGGGACAGAAAGGAATCTTAACAGGGCAAAGAACTCACTTGGCATCTGATTTGATGGCTTTGATAGTGGCATAAGCCTCTTCGAAGGTGAGATTGTTGGTTTTCATTAAATACGCCGTTACTAAAGCAACACTTCGACTGACTCCAGCATGGCTGAAAGACAAAGAACTCTTTAGAATAAGATCATGAACAAAACTGGGGAAAATACACTAGGGGAATTAATTCACTTCAAGCCTCACTTTCATTTTTACTGATCTGTTTTGGGGGAAATTAATCTTTTTGCTGCACTTCTGGCTGCGGAGAACGTGAGCACGGCCTGGCAGGGGAGATGAAAACGGGATCACCTGTTCCTGAGACCGAGGTCACTGGGGGCAGTGCGGGGGGTTGGAGGGGGGGAGAGAAGAGAGAGGGGAAGGGTCCGACCACATCTCACTTCTTCAGGGACGCTGGAAAAATTTGCACAGTGGGGGAGTTGAGAGCCATTGAACCAAACTGTAAACCCAGTATATGATGAGAACCACTTCAAGCCAGAGGGTGCAGCCCCACCCCCCCAGTTCCAGCATCTCTGCACTCCTCCCCGGACAAAGGACTAAGGCGCTGCCAGCCCCGGTGCTAAGGCCCGTGCAAAGGGGCCTCGGACCAGCCCGGCAGCCACAGCTCAGCCCCCAGCCGCACAGTCCAGGGGTCCGACGCGGCCCTTCGGACATTGGGGGTCCCGGCCCCCCCGGGCTCACCATCGCACCAGGGCGGCACCGCCCCCCGCCCGGGCCGCGCTGAGGAAGGCGGCGCAGGAGTCGAGGTGGCTCAGCAGGTCGGTGCCGGGCTCGTCCCGCGCCGGGATATGCAGGGTCCGGATCCCCGCCACCGGGGGCGGCTCCTCCGCGTCCACCGAGAGCAGCGCCACCACCCCCGCCGCCTGCAGGGCCTCCGCGCCGGCCTCCGCGCCGCCCACAAACAGGCCAGGGAGCACCGGCACCATCCGGCCTCGCTCCCCGCTGTCAACGCCTGGAGCGCGGCGTGGCCCGGCCACCGGTCTGGCGGCTTCCGGTCTGCCCCTCCCCCCCACGGCCACCAGCAACACCGCCTCTTCCGGTCTGAGCCTCCCCACCAGTGCCACCACCAACATGGCGGCTTCCGGACGGCCCCTTCTCCCCACCATTGCCGCCACCACCAACATGGCGACTGCCGACCTGGCCCCTCCCCATCCTTGCCACCGATTCCCGCCTCCCAGGGCTTCGTTCAGCGCCGACAGCGAGACGTCCTTGGTTCTAAAGTGGAAACTGCCCCCTTGGTACCTGGGAAGCAGGGCGGGCTCCAGGGTTTTGGCCGCCCCAAGCAGCCAAAACAAAAAACAAAACAAAACAAAAAAGCCGCGATCCCAGGTGGTGTGAGGGACCGTCCGCCGAATTGCCGCTGAATACCTGGACGTGCCACCCCTCTCCAGAGCGGCCGTCCCAAGCACCTGCTTGAGAAGCTGGTGCCTGGAGCTGGCCCTACTGGGAAGAGCCTCTGTCCCCAGCCATCAATAGGGCAGTTTCCACCTTTTTCTCCTCTGGTTGTTGTTTGCGCACACACCTGTGCACTGGGATGGATGTGTACACAGCATGCGCACAAACACCAAAATGCACCCCCGCAGCCAAGTTGTGCATGTTCACACTGTATGTACAAACACATATAGACAAACACCCAGGGCCGGCTTTCAGCCGATTCAGCTGAATTGGGCCCCGCGCCTAAGAGGGCCCCGCAGCTGTTCACTTCCCCCCCAGCTCATTCCCCCCTCCTCCCCTTGTTCCTCCCCCTCCCCTGCTTCCTGTGAATCAGATGTTCGCGGGAAGTCTGAAAAGGGGCAGGCGGCGGCAGCAACAGGTGGGGGGGGGGGCGGCCCAGTCCGGCCCTGGCTGAGCGGCTCCAGCCCGGCACGGGCCCCGGGGTGCCGGCCGCGTCCCCAGCCGAGCAGTGCCGGCCAAGCACCCCCGGTCCGGCTCGGGCCCCACGGCTCCGGACCCGGACAAGCACCCCCGACCCGGCTCGGGCGCTGGCCCGAGCGGCCCCGGCCCAAGCCCCTCCGGCCCCGGCGGCTCTGGCTCGGGCCCCGGCGCGCCGGCTCGGGCCCTGGGCCGAGCGACTATGGCCTGGCCCTGGCCCCAGCGGCTCCGGCCCGGTCCCAAACCCCGCGACCCCAGCCCAAGCGGGGCCCCCAGGAGTCGGGCCCCGCTCTTGCTAAGGCCGGCCCTGCAAACACCACAGCTGAGCTGTGTGGACACACCATACCTGAGCACACAGGCACACACACCACCTTTGAGACCTGCATATACATACACACAAATGTGTAGACTCAACACCAAAACCAAGCTGCATGAGTGCCCTGCATGGAAACATATGACATAATAGAACAATGATTCTCAACCTTTCCAGACTACTGTACCCCTACTGTACCCCTTTCAGGAGTCTGATTTGTCTTGCATACCCCAAGTTTCACCTCACTTAAAAACTACTTGCTTACAACATCAGACATCAAAATACAAAGTGTCACAGCGCACTATTACTGAAAAATTGCTTCCTTTTTCATTTTGTCCATATGAAATTTTAGTTTGTACTGACTTCGCTAGTGCTTTTTATGTAGCCTGTTGTAAACCTAGGCAAATATCTAGATGAGTTAATGTATCCCCTGGAAGACCTCTGCGTACCCCCAGCGGTACGCGTACCCCTGGTTGAGAACCACTGACATAGAGAGATGCAATAAATTGGAACAGGCTAGGATTGGGGTGGCTGGGCAGGGACAGGACTCTGAGAAAAAGATTTTGCAAGGTCTGGGACTACACGAAAAAGAGTCAGATTCCAGAACTGAGTCAGTCTGATCTGTATGGGGGATCATGTGGTGGTCACGCCTACACTCTACACAGGAGAAGGAGGAAGACTCTTTCCACCCTTGGAGCTGCCAATAGCTACATGTTCCATGTGGGTCCAAGAAGCAGGAGCGCTCTTGTGTCAATACTAAAGAATCCCTGAAAGTTGTTTTCTTCTAGCACTAAAATGGGATTTTTTTTTTTATAATAAGGAAAACAGTATTACCCCTAACATTGCCCTGTCTCCTCTTCAATGCAGAGCATCTGCCTACCTTCCCCATCCGCTTCCTACCTGGCTTCCTGCTGTTTCAAAGCAAGAGTACACAGATCCTTACACCATGGAAATAGGGTGTTCCATCATCTGGGACTGGCTTTGGGAACAGAATGTCCTTTTTTGTTTTCAGGAAGAGTTTTCCTCACCCACTGTGCTCAGAGGTCAGCAACTAAGTTCTGAGGAGGTCTTGGGAGAATAAGAGCACCCAGAGTGCTTGGTCCCCATACTTGCTTTCCAAGCATACAAATAACAAAAATTTCAGCAGGGGGCAGGCTTGAGCTTGTCTTACTCTGAAAAGAAAATTCAGCCACTTACTGTATTACAGGTTTCAGGGTAGCAGCCGTGTTAGTCTGTATCCTCAAAAAGAACAGGAGTACTTGCATCCGAAGAAGTGGGTTGTAGCCCACGAAAGCTTATGTTCTAATAAATTTGTTAGTCTCTAAGGTGCCACAAGTACTCCTGTTCTTTTTACTGTATTACAATCTAATAACTGGGTTGGTTAGACCTGAATCAAGCCAAAATAGATCTGCATTAGCAACAAATCAAATGAACCAAGAAAAGACTCCTGTTTTTTTTTTTTAATATATCTCTGCGGGACACCTTTGAAGTTTTCTCACAAATTATCCCTAATTCTTAGCAAAGGCATCTCAGGGAACCCAGAACTGGTGCTGACAAAATGCATTGTACCTCACCTTTAAAGTAAGTTAACAAGTAAAGTTGTTGGAAGTTCCCAACGCAGCTATCTTTACAAGAAACAGACAACATATTCACTGTTGTATGCAGTGTTGTAGCCGTGTTGATCCCAGGATATTAGAGAAACAAGGTGGGTAAGGTAATATCTTTTATTGGACCCACTTCTGTCTCTCTCAGCAACCGAAGTTGGTCCAATAAAAGATACTACCTCACCCAGCTTGTCTCTCTAACATATTTACTGTCATATTTCACAGTCAGCTGGTCCTGGCTCAGAGTTTTCCCTCTTTATTGCAGGTCACTTTAGCTAGGTATGACGATCAATGCCTTGATATGCTGCTGCTTCCCTTTCAGAACCCACCTTAAGGGGCTCTGGGATTTTGTGAACATTTCTTCCCCGCTTGTATCCAGGCTACCAAAGCAGATCATATGAACATAAGAATGGCCATACTGTCCATCTATCCCAATATCCTGTCTTCTGACAGTGGCCAATGCCAGATGCCCCAGGGAATGAACAGAACAGCTAATCATCAAGTGATCCATCCCCTGTCACACATTCCCAGCTTCTGGAAACAGAGGCTAGGGACACCTATCCTGGCTAACAGCCATTGATGGACCTATCTTCCAGGAACTTATCTGATTCATTTTTTAACTCTGTTATAGTCTTGGCCTTCACAACATCCTCTGGCAAGGAATTCCACAGGTTGACTGTGTGTTGTGTGAAAAAATACATCCTTTTGTTTGTTTTAAACCTGCAGCCTATTAATTTCATTTAGTGACCCCTAGTTCTTGTGTTATGAGGAGTAAATAACACTTCCTTATTTACTTTCTCCACACCAGTCATGATTTTATAGACCTCTATCACATCCCCCCTTAGTCATCTCTTTTTCAAGGTGAAAAGTCTCAGTCTTATTAATTGGTCCTCATATGAAAGCCGTTCCATATCCCTAATCATTTTTGTTGCTCTTTTCTGAACCTTTTCCAAGTCCAATATATCTTTTTTCAGATGGGGCAACCACATCTGTACACAGTATTCAAGATATGGGCGTACCATGGATTTATATAGAGGTAATGTGATATTTTGTGTCATATTATCTATCCCTTTCTTAATGATTCCCAACATTCTGTTCGCTTTTTTGACTGCCGCTGCACATTGAGTGGATGTTTTCAGAGAACTATCCACAATGACTCTAAGATCTCTTTCTTTAGTGGTAACAGCTAATTTAGACCCCATCACTTTATAAGTATAGTTGGGATTATGTTTTCCAATGTGCATTACTTTGTATTTATCAACATTGAATGTCATCAGCCATTTTGTTGCCCAGTCACCCAGTTTTGAGAGATTCTTTTGTAGCTCTTCGCAGTCTGCTTGGGACTTAACTATCTTGCATACTTTTGTATCATCTCCAAATTTTGCCACCTCACTGTTTATCCCTTTTTCCAGATCATTTATGAATATGTTGAATAGGACTGGTCCCAGTACAGACCCCTGGGGGACACCACTGTTTATCTCTCTCAATTCTGAAAGCTGTCCATTTACTCCTACCACTTGTTTCCTATCTTTTAATTAGTTACCAATCCATGAGAGGATCTTCCCTCTTATGCCATGACAGCTTACTTTGCTTAAAAGCCTTTCATGAGGGACCTTGTCAAAGACTTTCTGAAAATCTAAATACACTATATCCACTGGATCCCCCTTGCCCAAATGCTTGTTGACCCCCTCAAAGAATTCTAATTGATTGCTGAGGCATGATTTCCCTTTACAAAAAACATGTTGACTTTTCTCCAACAAATTATGTTCATCTATGTGTCTGACAATTTTGTTCTTTACTATAGTTTCAACCAGGTTGCCTGGTACTGAAGTCAGGCTTATCGGCCTGTAATTGCTGGGATCACTTCTGAAGCCCTTTTTAAAAATTGGTGTCACATTAGCTATACTCCAGTCATTTGATACAGAAGCTGATTTAAATGATAGGCTACAAACTACAGTTAATAGTTCTGCAATTTCACATTTGAGTTCCATCAGAACTCTTGGGTGAATACTGTCTGGTCCTGGTGACTTATTATTGTTTAGTTTATCAATTTGTTCCAAAACCTCCTCTAATGACACCTCAATCTGCGACAGTTCCTCAGATTTGCCACCTAAAAAGAATGGCTCAGTCTCTCTCACATCCTCAGCTGTGAAGACCAATGCAAATAATTCATTTAGTTTCTCTGCAATGGCCTTATCGTCTTTGAGTGCTCCATTAGCATCTCGATCGTACAGTGGCCCTACTGGTTATAGCAGGCTTCCTGCTTCTGATGTATTTAAAAAAAATTTGCTATTACTTTTTGAGTCTTTGGTTAACTGTTCTTCAAATTCTTTTTAGGCCTTCCTAGTTATATTTTTACACTTCATTTACCAGTGTTTATGCTCCTTTCTATTTTCCTCACTAGGATTTAACTTCCACTTTTCAAAGGATGCCTTTTTGTCTCTCACTGCTTCTTTTACTTTGTTGTTTAACCACGGTGGTACTTTTTTGGTTCTCTTACTATGTTTTTTAATTTGGGGTATAAATTTAAGGTGAGCATCTATTATGATGTCCTTAAAAAGTTTCCATGCAGCTTGCAGAGATTTCACTTTTGGCACTGTACCTATTAATTTCTGTTTAACTAACATCTTCATTTTTTTAAATGCTACAGTGTTGGGCTGCTGTGGTGTTTTCCCCGCCACAAGGATGTTAAATGTAATTATATTATGGTCACTAATTCCTAAAGCCAGAGAGCACAGCAGGCTGGACTACCATGAAGATCTCCAGAGTGGAAAACAGTCAGTTTCCTGAATGGGCAGAGGATTATGGGATTTCTTATGGAAATCTTGGGTGGTTTAGCGAAGCTCTCTTGAAAAACATCCACAATCCCTGAATTATTAGCAGCAGTAGATAAAGCACTACAGGAGTTACTTATAACCAGTGCTTCTAAATAGTTACAGAAACAACTGTTTTTAGTGTGGATGTAGAGTTGTCAACTTTCTACTTGCACAAAACTGAACACCCTTGCCCTGTCCCTTCTCCAAGGCCCCGCCCATGCCCCACCCCTTCTCCGAGGCTCCACTCACTCATCCCCGCTCCCTCTGTCGCTCGCTCTCCCCACCCTCACTCACTAGCTCATTTTCACTGGGTTGGCTCAGGGGGCTGGGGTGTGGGAGGGGTTGAGGGCTCCAACTGAGGTCCGGGCTCTGGGTGGGGCCAGGGATGAGGGTTTGGAGTATTGGAGGGGGCTCTGGGATGAGGCAGGGGGTTGGGGTGTGGGAGGAGGTACAGGCTCTGGGCTGGGGGTGCAGATTCTGGGGTGGGGCCGTGGATGAGGGATTTGGGGTGCAGGAGGGGACTCTGGGCTGGGGCTGAGGGGTTCAGAGTGCGAGAGAAGGCTCTGGACTCGGGCAGGGGGTTGGGGTGCGAGGGGGTGTGAGGACTCTGGCTGGGGGTGCAGATCTGGGGTTGGGCTGGGGATGAGGGGCTTGGGGTGTAATAGGGTGCTCGGGGCTGGGATCAAGGGGTTCGGAGGGGGGAAAGGGGATTAGGGCTGGGACTGAGGCAGGGGGTTGGGGCCCAGGAGGGGGTCATTGGTGAAGGCTCCGGGCGGCGCTTACCTCAAGCAGCTCCCGGAAGCAGCAGCATGTCCCCCCTCTGGCTTCTATGCGGAGGTGTGGCCAAGCAGCTCTGTGCACTGCCCCGTCCCCGCAGCTCCCATTGGCCATGGTTCCCAGCCAATGGGAGCTGCGGGGGCGGCACTTGGGGCAAGAGCAGTGTGCGGAGCTCCCTGGCTGCCTCTGCATCTAGGAGCCAGAGGGGGGATATGCTTGCTGCTTTCCAGGAGCCGCACAGCACGGAGGCTAGCGGGGAGCCTGCCAGGCCCGCTGCGCAGCACCACCAACCGGACAGTCAACAGCCTGGTCAGCAGTGCTGACTGGAGTTGCCAGGATCCCTTTTTGACCAGGTGTTCTGGTCTAAAACCGGACACCTGGTCACCCTATGTGGATGGGCCCAAAGCTGCATCCACAGCTCCTTCTAGTATAATTTCTTGTATGAATGGTGTTCATCGATCTCTCTCTGTTAATTATGGGTCCCTTCTCCAAGATGAAACAATGCACAGAGTATATGGGGGTAGGGCTAGATACTGAAAACAACAAGATTTTGGGACACCGGGAGGATGGTGTATGTCTCTGGAAGGCCTCATTCAGAAGACAATCAAAAAAGCATGGATCAGCATGGCCTCTCCCAAAAGCTGTGTTGTGTCCAGGACTGTGGGTATAAAAAAACACAAAGAGAGCCATAGAGGAGACACAGTATTTGTGGGAGGAGCCATCTGACAGTCACTTTTCCATCAATTGTAGAAAATAAATGTTTCCTTGCCACTGCCTTTGATAGCAGTTATGTAAACAATACTGGTTAGACATCTGTGAGTACATTTCAAATTCTCTTTTTTCATTATACTAAAACCTTCTTTATTTCCATTTCACCTTTTCTATTTTAAATGGGAGATCTCTTCACTGTTCCTTCACTTTCCCTTAGCTCTTTGTTTTAATGCTTTGTTGTTTTACCATGTCTTTCTTGACAAGATAACGTTTTTTTTCTGCATTTATAGAACTCTTTGTGCTCCTGTAGGATGCAGGGTACTGTGTTATTTAGCAGAGTGCCACAGCTCTTCTCTCCAGCTGCCTTCCTTGCAATATTCATCAGGATATAGTAACAGGAGCCTGATGTTTTGGTTTATCAAATGACCTTGGCATTTCTTTCTCTCCTCTTCAGTCTGTGTCTGGGGTGCAGGACATGTGTAGAGTCTAACAAGGATTTTCCACAGATAGTATTTTTCTCTTCTGTCCAAGGATATTTTTGCTTAGGACACAGCCAGAAAACAGTAAAGTTTCTGTACCTGTGGCTAGAACAAAGGAGCTGTGGGGGCAGAAGAAGAAGCAATCTAGCTTAATGTTGCCAACTTTCACAATTTTATCATAAGTTTCACTAAATGTGGTGTTTCTTCTTAAATTCACAGTTCTTGAAGTCAAGTGATAACCTGAGAAATTTAAAGAATAAAGTATATTTCTAACTCTCCGGGTGGTAGAGAAAATCTTGAAAGCATGACCTTAGTGTATGCTAAAGGCTCAGAAACCAAAAGACAAGCAAAAAGAATTCAGTATTTATTACTTTTTAAAATATTGCCATTTTTGAACCAGTTGCATAATTTTTGAGGGCCTGATTCTTTATTTTTAAGTGCTTTGTGTTCAGTGATGAGCTGCCAAAATATTAACAACCGGTTCCCTACTCCTCACCCCAGGATGGGGTCGTGGGCCCCCCCCCGCTCCCCGGGACTCCTGCCCCATCCAACCCCCCACATTCCTTGATGCCCCCCCCCGGGTCCCCTGCCCCATCCACACCCCTTCCCTGTCCCCTGACTGCCCCCTGCTGCCCCATCCAACCCCTCCTCTCATTCCTGATGGCCCCCCGGGACCCCTGCCCCATCCAACCACCCCTTCTCCCTGTCCCCTGACCACCACCCCCGGAACCCCTGTCCCTGACTGCCCCCCACCGCCCCATCCAACCCCTGCTCCTTCCGGACTGCCCCCCGGGACCCTTGCCCCCATTCAAACCCCCTGTTCCCTGCGCTCTGACTGCCCCGACCCCTATCCACCCCTCCCATCCTCCTGAACTCCCCCGCCCTCTTCCAACACCTCCTCCCTGCTCCCTTACCACACTGCCTGGAGGTGGGAGCTGGGCCTGGGGCCAGAACCGCTCAGCCGAGGCCAGAGCCGCTTGGCTGGGGCCGGGGCCAGGCCGGAGCCAGTCAGCCAGGGCTGGGGCGCTCGGCCGGGGCTGGACCGAAGTCGCTTGGCCGGGGCTGGGCCACGCCGCTTGGCCGGGACCGGGCCGGGCTGGAGTCGCTCAGCTAGAGCAGGACTGGGCTGCACCATGCCTCCCTGGAGTCCTCCTCACCCCCCCCCACCCCCGCCACTTGTTTCTGAGCCCTCCCAGGCTTCCCGCGCGAACAGCTGATTCGCAGGAAGCAGGGGAGGGGGAGGAGAAGGGGGGCGGAGCGTTCAGGGGAGGAGGTGGAGGTGAGCTGGGGCTGGGGGCAGGGCAGGGAGCTGCCGGAGCTTTACCAGTTGTTAAATTTAAAAGCTCTTTTAGAACCGGTTGTCCCGCGTGGAACAACCGGTTCTAAAAGGGCTTCTAAATTTAACAACTGGTTCCTGCGAACCGGCTCCAGCTCACCACTGTTTGTGTTGGCATCATGGCTACTCAGCCTCAGGAAAATGAATTATCTATAAAAAGTTAGGAACCTCTCTAGATAAGATTAAAGGTCATGTTTTCTAGTCAATGTTGAGCTCATCATTAATCTCTCCTGATTGAGTGTCTGAGATTTGGAGCAGTGCAAGTTCCATTGTATATTACTGTGCACAACGGAATGGAAAGGTGAGCATAGGTGCCACAGACAGACTTAGCCTAAAGGCTCATAATTAAGGCAAGGATTTTTTCATGCATAATTTTAGTAAAAGCCATGGGCAAATCACGGGCAATAAAGAAAAATTCATAGAGCTCAGAGCTCCAGGGTCCCCCGCTGCCCGGGGCTTGGAGATGCAGGGTCCCCCTGCAGCCCCTGGGAGCTGCAGGGTTCTCACCGCCTGTGGGAGCCAGGAGCTCCAGGGTTCCCCCACCACCCCCGGTGGCTTAGAGCTCCTAAGGGTGGCCGGGAGTTGTGGGGTACCCCTGCTGCCTGTGGCGGCTCGGAGTTCCCAGGTCCCTACCACCTGCGGAGGCCAGGAGCTGCAGGGTTCCCCCACTGCCTGCGGTGGCTTGGAGCTCCAGGGGGCCCCCTGCCGCCTCTGGCAGCAGGTGTACCCTGCAGCTCCCAGCCCCCACAGGTGGTGGTGGGACCTTGCAGCTTCCAGCCACCGTGGGCTGAAGTCACAGAGGTCTCTGGAAGTCACGGATTCCATGACTTCCATCACCTCCGTGATAAAAATCGTAGCCTTACTCATAATTAAGGGTTAGATTTTGCCATCCTTTACTTCTATGAGTAGTCTTATGACCACAGTGGAACCACTCATATAAGTAAATACTGCTCAACATAAGGATTTATTAAACTAACCTTCTGGTAAAGCCTGGGAGCCTAGAGAACCAGTTTGAAAAACCTGAAGATACAGTACTCATACCCAGACTTGGTTTGAGAGCCACTGGGTTTAGATTAAAACAATTAATTGGAACCCAGAGGATCCTTTTCTCACTGTGTGCTATCCATCTGCCTTGCTGGAAATTAGGTACCAACTGGATTTTACACTTGAGCCAAGCTTTCCTAAGGGAATAACCCACCCAGAGAACCTGCTGGGAAATAAGAGTTGATTCTGCCCTAGGATCTATTTCATGATAGTCAGTGGGAGTTAATAAAGGCAGGGAAAAAATAAAAGTCTAAAAATCTCTCTTTTTAGACTGAAATTTTCCACATTTGGGGCCAATCTAAGGAGTGATTTTTTTGTATATGTTATATGTTTTTTTATATGTTATAAAATTGGTCCAGCTGCTTTGGCATTCAATTGGGCCTTATTCTCATTCACACTAAGGCCCTGTTATACTTGCCAGTGTAATGGGGCCTTAACATAAATGAGAATCTAGCCCAAATAACTCCTGAGAGGTCTTGTTTGAAACCCCCAAACTGAGTCCCATCGCTGAAGGTCAGTTGTTCTTCTGCTTAATTAAATTGCTGTTGCCGTCCTCTGGCTTATGCTAGTTTCTGTGCAATTGCTAAAGGTGAATAGCAAAATAGAAAATGGCAGTTAAACCTAGATTTCTGTGCTGAACAATCCCTGTTAACCAGACTATGGGTCTCAATCAGCAGTGAAATAAGATACAATCTAGAGACTGGGTTTCTTTAGGGATCATAACTTCTTTGGGTCAGAGGTTTGCAACCTACGATTCTATTTCAAGTTGAGGGGAAAAGCAGAAGCCTTTGTACAAGGACATGCCAGCCATCTCTGCTGCACACCATAACATTCAGAACTTTGCTGTGGCAGAAAAAATGGAACTTAAATCGTATTGCTCAGAAAGCACTGGCCCTTCCCACCTTAGGTAAGGATAGAACTTAGCACGCACATGCAAAATCCTTTGTTAACATGCAATTAAGAGTACAAGTGCTAGACATTACCCTGTGCTCCTTGTGCCCTTCAAGAACATGAGAATATAACAGTAAAAACATCATAGGTGTTACAGATCTAGTCAAGCTCCCCCTCTTGGACACTCCCTACACTGCTCTGAGGGGATCCAAATGATGAGTCCCCCGTGTGCTTTAAACCTCCAGAGTCTGAACAGAGTCCAGACACAAGACACTGCCCCTGGCTGGGGGTCCCTAGGCACACTCTTCGGGGCCAGATCCTCTATCTAGCTCCCCTTTTTGGCAGCTGATACCCCAGGGTCCAACTGCCCAACCCCAGGGCCGTCCTTAGGCATACACAGAATATGCAGCTGCATAGGGCACCACGTAATTTGGGGCACAAAATTTCATGGTGCCCTAGGCAGCGGAATGCTGCACATGCGGCACTGGCACCAACGGCCAGCCCCAGCCCCCAGCCAGTCCCCCTGCTCCGCTGCCCTGCCCCCATTCGACCCCTTCCCCCAAGCTCCCACCCCTGCTCCACCCCACCCCACCTCTTCCCACCCCTGCTCCGCCCCCACCCCGCCCCAATTCCACCCCTTCCCCAAGGCCCCTCTCCCGAGCGATGTGGCTCGCGGGATTAGCATGGGTACTGGAGCCGGCAGAAGGGGTCGGGCCTGCCCCCGCACTCACCAGCGGTGGCAGCGGGAAGCAGAGCGACCCAGCCACAGCCCACTTCACTCCACCAGCTCCCAGCCACATAGCTCCGCTTCCCGCTGCCGCTGCTGGTGAGTGCAGGGGTGGGCCTGACCCCTTCCTCCAAGCCCCCTCCCCCAAGCGACAGGGCTGGGAGTTGCGGGAGCAGAGCGGGCTGGGGCTGGGTTGCTCTGCTTCCCACTGCCATCAGTGAGTGCGGGTGGGGGGCGGGCCCAACTCCTGCTGCTGGCGCCAGGCTCCCCGGTAATCCGCCGTGCTGCCCTGGGCCTCCCTGCCCTGGGCCTCCATGCCCTACTGCTGCCCCCCACAGCTCCTGACCCCGCAGCTCTGCAGCCCTTGAGCGCAGCCCTCCCACAACAGAGGGTCGGCCCCCCCACAGGGGGGTGCAGGTGATCGGGTTGCGTAGGGCACCACCGTAGGTAGGGACGGGCCCTGCCCAACCCCTTGGATTAGTGCTGACCCCTCAGTCTCCTGTGTAGTTTATGCACACCCCTTTCCAGAACTCCACCTTTGTGAAAACTTTGGTTTCACAGGTTAACTCTTCAGGGGCATGGCGATAGTGAAAGCAAACAGATACACAGACAGCCTTTGCAGAGGATTCTAAAACACCATTGCTTTTTACTTAACAGCACAAGAGATACAGAGATCTAGACAAAATAATAAACATGTTGTGACATTGCAGTCTATATGATTTTATAAAAATATGCTAATGAGTGAATATAATTTAACTGGAATATGCTTCATGCAAAAGGTCTCTTGTAAGGTATCATTACAAAGCTTATAATCTACTGAGTGTGGTCATCCTAGTTGTATAAATGTATCACTCTTGTATCTGAAACTAGAAATATGAAATATAACTCTGAGGGCCTATTGTAATTATGCAAAGTGTGGGCCATTAATGGTTGTTTGGAATCTTGATGGCTCCCATCAACCAGGACAATTGACTGTGGATGGCTCTGTTTGGAGGCAAGCCTTCCTGTGAGTCAGGCTGGGAGGAATGAAGGCTTGGGGTCTTACAGTGACATGTCACCTGAACTGGAATCCATCTTTAACCTAGTGCTTTTCCATTGAGAAGTGGGGAGTGAGAACCCAGAGGGACAAAGGATTCTAGCCTATGCAAAAGATAGATAAATGGGTGGAACAGAACAAAGGGGAGAGCCGCCATGAAGAATCCCCTAGTTACCACCTGAGCTGGAACAAGAGCTGTACCAGGGGAAAGAATTGTGCCCAGGCCTGGAAGGTGTCCAGTCTGAGGAAAAAACTTACTGAAGCATCTCTAAGGGTGAGATTATCTATATTCAGTTTGATTAGACATAGATTTGCATGTTTTATTTTATTTTGCTTGGTGACTTACTTTGTTCTGTCTGTTACTACTTGGAACCACTTAAATCCTACTTTCTGTATTTAATAAAATCACTTTTTACTTATTAATTAACTCAGAGTATGTATTAATACCTGGGTGGGCAAAGAGCTGTGCATATCTCTCTATCAGTGTTATAGAGGGCGAACAATTTATGGGTTTACCCTGTATAAGCTTTATACAGGGTAAAACGGATTTATTTGGGTTTAGACCCCATTGGGAGTTGGGCATCTGAGTGTTAAAGACAAGAACACTTCTGTTAGCTGCTTTCAGGTAAGCTTATAGTTGTTAGGGGACGTGATTCAGACCTGGGTCTGGGTTTGCAGCAGGCTAGCGAGTCGGGCTCAAACCAGGCAGGGCACTGAAGTCCTAAGCTGACAGGGCAGGAAAGCAGGGGCAGAAGTAGTCTTGGCACATCAGGTGGCAGCTCCCAAGGGGGGTTCTGTGATTCAACCCGTCACACATGCCTACACATATTTCCTTGCCTCAGTTTCCTCACCACTCGGGAGAGTTCTTTAGGCTTGGGCATAGCCCTCTGGGATGTGTAGAATCCTTCCCCTGCAGCTCATGTCTACTTTCAGAAACATGGAGCCTCTCTCTAGGTCAGCTAGTTTTCCCTGACTGTGGCTGGGCCGAAGTTAAAAAAAGGAACCCCTGCTAAGAAAACCTGATCATTTCTTCCCCTCTCCTGTGCAAAATTTCCTATTCATGTCTCCCAGAGTCTCTTGAGTTTATATATTCCCCTACCAACATCTGGTTCCTTAGTTCTGTTGTTGGTGTTTTCATTCTTCTTCACCAGTCGACTGCAGACAAGGTAAGAGAAGACTAGTTCTCCTAAGCTCTATCTAACTCACCATCCCAAGGTGTTTCCACCTGAACAAGCAGACTAAGTTCTAACAATCCACTTTTGTATCTGGTCTGTAAAGGACATGACACAGCCCTTGTCCGCCAAGGGTGGATTCCACATACACAGAGGCATTCAAAAATACAGCAATTTCATCAGAACAACTTCATAGCATCAACCATAATTCACAAATTGTACAGATAGATTCCTCAAATCAGCATGTCAGGAAACCAGGAAATGGAGAATTAAAGTGACACTTCCCACACAACACAGCCATAATCTCAACTATGTCCCTTTTCTTTCATATCCCAGTGCCTTACCCTTACCTCAACTTTCTTGTCCAGTCTGATATCTACTAACTAGCTGCAAGCAGAAGATATTGGAAGTGAACTGCTGTCTAGATAAATGGTGCAGGCTGCAGAGTTTTGGTTTTGCGGAACATTGGTCCACCTTCTAAAGGAAAAGGGGAGCTGTACAGTTTGGATGGTCTCCACCTCACTAGACGGTAAACCAAACTCCTTGGGGACAGGCTGGCTAGAGCAGTCAGGAGGCTGTTAAACTAATAACAAAAGGGGTGAGTAAAAAGAGGGAAGATGTAAGCACTCATTAAGCAGAAAACTGAGATGTGGAGAACAAAATTAATCAAAGAACCAAAGGACATGAAGAGAAGACATTCTTTAATTGCGTATACATCAATGGTAGGAGCATGGGTAACAAACAAGAGGAACTGGATTATGACATAAATTCAATCTAGCTGGTATTAGTGAAACATGGTGAGTTGATTTACATGATTGGAATGTTAAAATAAATTATTACAACCTATTTAGGGACGATCACATAGACAAAGGAGGAGTGGGAGTGGGCTTCTATGTAATAAATAGTATTACTTGTTTCTGAGTCACTGACAACTCGGAAGAAAATGATCTTGAATACGTACGGAACAATGTACTAACAGATAAAGCACAAGATAGGGTATTAGTTAGTGTCTGCTACCAACCACCAAATCATGATAGGGAACAGGATGACTGACTCCTTAAACACCTATTTATAATATACTGGAAAAAAAGCTGCGTTATTATGGAGGACTTCAATTTGAGTGACATATGCTGGCGGTCTCATGCTGCCAGTACTAAAACATCCTTGGAATTTCTTAATATTATAAATGAAAATTTCCCAACTCAAAAATTGTTGCATCCAACAGCGGGGAATTCTATATTAGACCGCATCTAGACAGAGAGAGAAACTGATCACTTAACTAAAAATTAAATCTAGTCTAGGTACAGTGATCATGACTTGATCTCACTGATAATGTGTAAACAGAATAAAGTCCAAATCAGTAATATACGTACTTGTTCCTTTAAAAGGGCGGATTTCACAAAGCTGAAAACAATTATGAGCCGAGTCAACTGGGAGGAAGAATTTAAACAGAAAAATGTGAATGAAAACTGGGAATTGTTTAAGAACACTCTACTAGATACCCAAAAAACCACAACTGAAGAAGAAGGTGTATTGGTTGAAAAATCAACCTGGTTTAGAGGGGAAGTGAAAGCACCTATTAAAAATATAGGTATATAAAAAATGGAGGAGAGGGGAAGTTGGCAGGACTGGCTCCAGGCACCAACAAAGGAAGCAGGTGCTTGGGGCGGCCAATGGAAAGGGGCGACATGTCCGGGTCTTTGGCGGCAATTCGGTGGCAGGTCCCTCAGTCCCTCATCGCGGCTTTATCTTTTTTTTTTTTTCCCGCTTCGCTGCTTGGGGTGGCAAAAAAGCTGGAGCCGGCCCTGGAAGTTGGTAGTAATAAATATAAATCAAAAGCTTGGAACTGAGAAGGGAAGCAAGGGGACACAAGTAGAAATCTATGGCCAGCAGAGTTAAGAACAATAAGAATGTGTTTTTAAGTACATTAGGACCAAAAAGTTTCCTAACAATCATATTCATTCATTACTAGATGGAAATGGTAGAATTATCAATAATAACGCACAAAAGGCAGAAGTGTTCAATACATTTTTTTGTTCTCTATTTGGGGAAAAAATAGATGAGGTAGTCATGTCATATGATGATAACACTCTTTCCATTCCACTAGTATTTTGGGAGGATGTTAGACAGCAGTTACTACAGTCAGACATTTTTAAACCAGCAGGTCCCAATAACTTACATCCAAGACTTTTTTAAAAAGCTGGCTAAGGCGCATATTGGACCATTAATATTAATTTTCAATAAGTCTTGGAATACCAGGGAAGTTCCAGAAGACTGGAAGAAAGCTAATGTTGTGCCAATATTTAAAAAGGGGAAATGGGATGACCCAGGTAATTATAGGCCCGTCAGTCTGATATCAGTCCTGGGAAAGATAATGGAGTGGCTAATACTGGACTTAATTAATAAAGAATTAAAGGAGGGTAATATAATTAATGCACACCAACATGTGTTTATGGAAAACAGATCCCATCAAAACTAACCCGATACCCTTTTTTGATGCAATTACAAGTTTGGTTGATAAAAGGAATACTGTTGATAGTTGGACTTCTGTAAGGCATTTGATGTGCTGCATGACATTTTGATTAAAATACTAGAACAATATGAAGTTAATATGGTACACATTAAATGGATTAAAAACTGGCTGATAGATCTCAAAATCTAATTGTAAATGGGGAATCATCACTGAGCAGATGTGTTTTGTAGTGTCGTCCTGCACAGATGAGTTCTTGGCCCTATGCATTTTAACATTTAGCATTTTCAAACAATGTATATTTTAATACGGCTAAATGTAAATATATACATCTAGGAACAAAGAATGCAGGCCATACTTACATGATGGAAGACACTATTCTGGGAAGCAGTGACTCTGAAAAAAACTTGGGGGACACGTGGATAATCAGCTGAAAATGAACTCCAAATTTGACACGGTGGTCAAAAGGGCTAATGTTATCCTTACATGTATAAACAGGAGACTCTCAAGTAGGAATAGAGAGGTTATTTTACCTCTATTTGGCACTGATGCAAATGCTGCTGGAATACTGTGTCCAATTCTCATATCCACAATTCAAGAAAGATGTTGATAAATTGGAGAGCATTAAGAGTCATGAGAATGATTAAAGGATTAGAAAATATGCCTTATATTAATAGATTCAAGAAGTTCGATCTATTTAGCTTAACAAAGAGAAGTTTAAGGGATGACTTGCACACAGTTTATAAATACCAACATGGGGAATGAATATTTGATAATTGGGGTCTTCAAACTAGCAGAGAAAGGTATAACACAATCCAATGGCTGGAAGTTGACGCTAGACAAATTCAGACTGGGAATAAGGCATCCATTTTAAACAGCGAGAGTAATTAATCATTGAAACAGTTTATCAAGGATTGTAGTGGATTCTCCATCACTGACAATTTTAAAATCAAGATTGGATATTTTTCCAAAAAGATCTGCTCTAGGAATTATTTGGGGGAAGTTCTAGATAATCACAGTGATTCATACTGGCCTTGGAATCTATGGAAGAACTTCCCAGTGCAATGATGCTGCACAGATCAAAATGAGGGTTTATGGGAGTGCATGAACAGAAGTGCTGGTTTAGAGTTCTCTTGGGCACAGTCAAAATGACAGATTAGGAAGAGGTAAGGTGCTCTTACATTCACACTGTAATATCCTCACACCCACCCTGACACCTTTACACTGAGTAAAAGGGCTGGAGTGGCATAAAGGGATCCTAAAAGCCCTGGTTCATGCCAGGGGAGCATTCCCCTGGTGCAGGTACTGCACAAGATGGCCATAAGGCTGCCCTTCAAAATCCCCTTTGCAAGGCCTGGGATAGTGTCATGCTGGAGGCAGAAGTATTGTATTGGGGGCAGGGCCACAGTATGCAATGTTGTAAAGGTTCCAGGCAGTGCCACAGTCCATAGGGCAGCCCAAAAAGGCTGTTATAACTTAGAAATGCCCAAAGGACTCTCTAAGTTACACTGGGCTCCTTGGAGCAGACCAGGATTGTAAAGGTGCAAAGGTGACTCAAAGCCACTTTAGCGTCTCCTCCCCCTGGGCTGCGTGTTCTGTGCTGTACCCCTATTTCCTATTGTTATGGCCACAGGGAATAAACCAAAGGCTTCAACTGTCAATTCAAGACCTTTCACCAATATTTCATTCAATAGTTTAATCAATGATCTGGAAGTAAATATAAAGTCAAAGCTGATTAAATTTGCAGATGGACACAAAGATTGCCAGGGTGGTAAACAGTGATGAGGACAAGGCAAGTCATACACAGCGATCTGGATCCCTTGGTAGGCTGGGCCCATTCAAATAAAATGTGTTTTTAATACAAATGCAAGGCCCTACAGCTAGGAATGAAGAATGCAGGCCATTCCTAAAGAATGGGGGGGGGGGTGTCCTGGAAAACAGTGACTCTGTAAAGAAATGAGGGGTCCTAGTGCACAAACAACTCATGAGCTACCAGTGCAGTGCTGTGGCTAAAAGGGCTAATATGATCCTTGGCTTCATAAACACAGGACTAGTGAGTAGGAGCAGACAAATGTTTTTTCTTCATTACAGCATTGGTGAGATCAATACTAGAATAGTGTGTCCAGTTCTGAGATCTGCATTTTAAAAGTAACGTTGAAAAACTGGAGAGGGGCTATAAAAGAGCTATACAAATTATTCAAGAGCTGAAGAAAATGCCTCATAGTGAGAAGCTCTCGCTGTTTAGCTTACCAAAAAGAAGACTTTAGGTGACCAGATTATGGTATATAAATATCTTCACAGGGCATACAGGAACCAATAGCTGGAAGTTAAAGCCAGAAAAAAAATCAAATCAGAAATAAGAGACACATATTTCTAACAGTGAGAGTGATTAACATTGGAATATACCAAAGGAAGTGCTGGATTCTCCATCTCTGGCTGTCTTCAAATCAAGACCAAACGCCTTTCTGGAAGATATGCTTTAGTCATCTACAGGTTATTTTGGCTCAATGCAGAGGTAACTAGGTGAAATTATATGGCCTATGTTATGCAGGAGGTCAAAGTAGACGATTTAATGGTCCCTTCTGGCCTTAAAATCTATTAATGTACCAGGAGGGGGAACAGCACCAAATTCAACTAAATACAGAACAGAAGAGGAGCAGGCAGGACTCAAGGATTCAGATTCTTGGTAAGGATGGTGGTGTAAGCTTTACAGAGCACTTGACTATACATGCAATATGAAGGAGCCAGTATTTCAGAATGAATATCTATCTTGAGGGGAGAGCATTGAATTCTGTTGGAAGAGCAGGAGGGCAGCCCCCTCTGGAAGAGCTTCACATGGCTGAGGTTGTACATCCAATTGTCTCTCTTTTGCCATTTCTCTGAACTCCCCTTTCACCAGGGTTGCCACCTGCTGCTTTTGCCTAGGGCTTTGTTTCTTAAATTTGCTCATAACCTCCAAAATAGATTAAATGTTTCTCAGTTTCATCCACAATCCCCCTAATACCTCTCCAGTGCTACTGAAATCTTTAACAGTTTGTTCTACCCTCAGTTACAGAAAACGTTGTGACTAATTAAGTAGTTCAAGCAACTAGGGTGCACGGAAAAACAACTGCTACCACTGTCTCCAGTAAATGCATTCCATCTCAGCATGCTTCAATCACTATGGTTTCCATTTCATAACTGAAAGAAAAATGTTGGCCTTCTTTGGGCTGTCACAGCAACAACAGGGGTAGAACTGAGATCCTCCTGCTCTAAAGGCACAGGTCTCAGGGACTTGAACTAAGGCATAAGCAACCATTCAGTATTAGCAGTACAGGGCCTATGACATACAGTTGAGCAGTTTTGATTCATTGAGACAGAAGGCAGTGACGCATACACATACGAACCAGTTCATTAGAACATTATACAGATGTGTACCAGGTTTCACATTTTTCTACAGCCATAATACAGGAGAAAGAATGCCTATATCTCCCCCAGGGAGCTTGAAAGCCCTGTAGCAGCTTTTGGTATTAGAGAAAGGAGTCTCCACTTGAGACTCCAAAGGAGGATTTTGTTATGATGGAATTAGTGGATGGTATTGTTCTATCTGTTCTTTGAGTCTTCAGTATTGTCTACCATGTTTTACTCTATGTTTCCACAGAATTATTCCCCAAATGCAGAACTATTTGTCTATCACATAATAGAGAGCCATCTATCTATCTATCTCACACTCACTTCTAGGCTTTTACAGTTGATAAATACCTTCCCTAGATTTATAGCAGGGATCTCAAACATGCGGGCCATATGCAGCTTGCGGAGCTCTTCCCTGTGGCCTGCCAAGCTCCCCGCCCCCCACCCCCAGTTACTTCCTGTCGCCGCCAAACTCCCCTCACCCCCCCCCCAAGTTATTTTATGTGGCAGCTAAGCTCCCCAGGTGCTGCTCCCCAATGTTTGGGGCCAGGTCTCTCCCCCCAAGTGTCCCCCAGCCTCACTTGCTGCCCCCTCACTGCCCGGAGCCTGCAGTTCATGCTGACTCCGCTCCACTCTGCTGGCTTCCGGCATCACCTGCTGCCGCAGGGTCCTAGTGCCCCCCTTCACTAGGGCCAGGGCAGGCTGCCCTTCTTCCCTAGTCCTGAGCCTCTCCAATGCCCCAAACCCCTCACCCCTGCACCCCCTCCTATCCCCAAACTCCATCCCAGAGCCTGCACCCCCACCCCCTGCCCCAGCCCGGAGCCTGCACCCAGCACCCAAACTCCATCCCAGAGTCTGCACCCCAGACCCGCTCCCGCATCCAAACTCCCTCCCAGAAATTTAGGCAGGTGGGGGCGGGTTCTGGGCACTACCAAAATTTCTACAAACCTGCCACCCCTGGAAGAGGCAGAGCAGAGGTGGAGTGGTGGTGCAGCCCAGTGCAGTGCGGGGGCTTTACTGAGTGTATATATTTTATTAAAACCGCTTGGAGGAGGAGGAGGAGAAGAGGTGGGGCGGGGCCTCATGGAAGGGGTGGAGTGGGGGTGGGGCCGGGGGCAGCGAGGGGGGGTGTTAGTGATGCGGCCCTCGAGCCAATGCACTAGTCCTCATGTGGCCCTCGTGGTCATTTGAGTTTAAGACCTGTGATTTATAGTGACACACTGCATTCAGCTTGCATCCGGTAAGGCAACTAATCTCGTAGTGCCAGATCGTTGACATTTACAAAGGTTTTTAACTGCTTTTCTTCTGCCAAAAATAAATTTGTTGTCCTATTACTGGATTCAAATGGGAAAACAATTTTAATAGAACTTATTAATCTTTAAGCATTTTTAATGTGCCCATAACAAGGTTTCTGGGCACTATGTACAAAAGTAAATTAAAAAATATTTTCCCATAAAGGGCATCTAGGCTCCATCATTCAGTGTGACAGTATTACTTTGTGTTTTTCAATGTTTCTTTGTTCCTTCTTTTTTCCCCAGCAAGGTGTATCACCAGAGCATTTTTATACCATCATCCTTGAAGGAAGGGTTGTGTGAAAAGATGAATCTTGCATTGTCCCCTTTCTGAAAGGAAGTCAGCTTTTGTCCTCATTTTCTGGAGCATCTCTGGAGTCAGTCCTGAGGGAAACTAGACCCCAGACCATTAAAAATTAAGACTCTAATCTTGAATTAGATCTGGAACCAAATGGGAACCAGTGGCACATACAGAGTACTGATGTAATGCATGTTCTTCAGTCTTTCTTGCCTCAAAGGTAATTTGCTAGTCATGCTTCCATATGGCCCTATGTGTTGCAATAATCTAACTTGAAGGTGCTAAAATGTGGATCACGAAGGCTAGATCCTCATCAGAGAGGAACTGACACAGTCTCCTATCAGTCAAAGATGGAAGAAGGGATTCCTCTCCACTATTGCAATCTGTGTAATAGAGAGTCCAGTAGCTCCTCATGACTGTGTACCATTCCACCTTAGTGATATGATGACAGATGCCTTCAGTAGAGAATAGGTCACTGTTCCTCCAATTATCTCCCTCATTTTACCAGCATTTGGTGTAAAACAAGAATCTTGTAAACATACATTGTAAAATGTGGGCCTGTTGTAACAAGAATACAATTTTTATATTTGTAGTTTCAGTAAACTCTATACTGTATCTTTTTGCTTTTATTGATATTTAATACATATTGTAAGTAGAAAGTGTTTTTCAGGTTGTAAGAAAATTGCTATTAATCCACAAGAAACCAGAAATGTTGTTGCCAAAAATCATTATTTCCTGCCACAGAATCCAAAAATGCTTGAGGCAGGAGTAGGGTTGAAGATGTAGTATAATTGTAGTTATGACTCAGAAATGAAACTAACTGACAAAACTGAAGGGACTTGCCTTATTTCTCATGGGAGACCATTCTCTAGCTTACTATAAGCCTCAGTGATGGGAAATTTCTCTTCATAACCACTCTAAATTTTTCTTAAGTCCACCTCATTACTCCCATGTATGTCCCCTCAGAGCAGACTTTATCATTCCTCTTACTACTTTATGTTTACATCTTTCAGATACTTGTACATAGTGATTATCATTTAGTTAAACTTTAAATGTTTAGTTCCTTTTATCTGTCCTCACCAACAAGTTCTTCAGCCTTGTATTAATTTCCGTTACTCTTCTCTAAATTCCACTTCTCTTGCTTGTTCTGGTATAGAAGTATCTTCTACTATTTACAGGCTCACAGGTGCAGTCATACCAGAAAGCCTCCCCACTAAGCAGGGACAAGACACTGACCCTACATGGTGTGGAAACTGAGCCTACAGAGTGTGTGGAAAGCAGCTGATTAAATGACTATTTTTTGGCTTCCCCCACCACATTTGCTAAATATCTTGGTCTTTTCCCCATCTCTGAAGGATGAATTCATCCAATAATGACTGGCATCTTCCCCCAGAGTTTATGGAAACTCACAGTTGTGGTAGAGAAATTCTCAGAAAAGTTTTCCATTGCATAGAAGCACTAGTTTCTGTCCCCCAAGGCTACCAAATTTAGTGAAAGTTCACACTCCCCCAACACACCAAACATAATCTCATAAACATCTAAAGATGCAGTGTAAAACTGCTGAAAGCACTATTAATAGATGTGGGGATTTTGATGGGTGTTCCCTGTATGACTTTAAACTGATTGCATTTTGCGTGAACATTACAGGCTCTCCTAGGTATGAAAAATAGAAATTGTTCCTGCTCTAAGGCTCAGTATAGATTCCAGAATGTTTGCATCAGGTTAAACATTGAATGCATAATATGCCTATGCATCCTGAGTTCTACAATGAAATCTGTAGTGACTCTTAATTTTAACATAGAAATGTAATCACAGTGATTACAAGTCACATCATGGAGTACAACTCACAATTTGATAATCCAAGTGAGCAAGTAAATGCTGTGCCTCTGGGAAGTGTCTAATTTTTAAGCATGCTCGTAAATCAGCAATGGGGAGTCCCACTCCCAATTACTCGTTAGTAACATATCCATGAGCCTGCTTATTTCAGAGCCTTATTTTGCTCCATATCTCGATGTATTGATTCACGCTGATAGTGATTTGGCATTAGTGCATATGTCATGGCAAACACTTCTCTCCTACCTTAGCAGCCCATTATTCCACATTTTCTTTGATGTTCCTGACGCATTTTTCCTCTATTTAATGTTTCTATTTCAGTTGAGAAAATCAAGTTGAATGTTGCTGACAGCACAGAATGCATATGAACAGCTAAAAAGACAGGACAGAAAAAACATGTATATGGAGCTTATTCCAGAAAGAGAAATCAATCAAATTATTTGTGATGAGAATCAGATCAGATTTAGTTAATTTATCAGATCTCAAAATTAACTATGCACCAGCCTGGGGGATTTAACCATCCTCTGTCCAAAATTCAGGAAACTGAGATGTGTTTCACACAACATTCTGTTTTTTTAGTCAAATCTCTTTCAGGTTTCTGGATTGAGGTTTCCAGGATACTAACCAATGGAAGGTGTGTCAGTGAGTGAGGTGGCTGTAAAATTCAATCGCATCTATGCTGTGATCCTGAGCTATTGCTATGCTCTCAGCTACACATATATACACAATTAGACAATTAACTTTCCCTATAATCTTTTTCCATTTTTTAAAATGAATGCCTAAAAATGGGCTCTTAAATCTTTGTTTTTGGGTGCCTAAATTAAATGGCCTGATTTTTGAAAGTGCTGACTACCAATCAGCTCCTTACTGAAGTCAGTGCAAATTGCTGGTTATTTCATTTTTGAAAACCAGGCTTCTTACATTTAGATTGAATTTAAAATCTTGGCCTTTCTGTTCCTTCACCTATTCAAAGAAGGAGCATGTCTTTAAAAATAAAATAGTCAAAGCATTTTTATCCCCTAAATGTGGAAAACAAAGTAAAATCTTGTTACTAGCAACAAATATCAATTTGCCTTAAATGTACTTAAGTTCAGCTAAAAAGGAGGGCCTGTCCTCTAAAGTGGGAAAGAAAGGCTATTTACCTATTAAATGTAGTTACTGGAGATCACTGTTTGTATGGACACCATTGAATGAGGTGCACTACAGTGTACAAGCTTCATATTTTCTAGTCAGCCTCATTCACTAGCGGCACACCTCCCCCACATCTTGACTACATGTATTTGAGCCCAAGAATATAAAAGAAATCATCCCCCAACCTTCATTTAGTTGCTTCCACTAACTCAGGAATCTACAGTAAAGACTTTGAATTGGTGAAGGAGAATGGGGAGTGTGGATCAACTCAAACAATTATCTTAAAGAATCACATCACCAAGTATCCTTTCTTTAACAGCTCCACAGTGGTGATGTAGTACATGCCTAATGGTGTAGTTAATTCAAGTCCTGAATTATCTGTTCTCAATCTGAGGAAGAAGAGTTTTTCAGGCCATGCAGATGGCTCTCAGCTTTACTTTCTGACATGGATATGAAACTTTAATTCCTGCAGTTTCCAAAGACCTTGAATCATGGGAACATCAAAATGGACTCTCTAGCCCCTCCTGAAACTTCTGTAACGACCACTGCATTTGTTTCTCAGCCTTTGTTTACTATAGACAGGATCTTGAATATCTTGAGGCATGATCGCCAGCACTTCCATGTTGTTCATTTGTGGCTGATATTCTTTTCTTAGCCAGCTCCACAGCATCTATCTGTATACTTATATGTCCCTCATCACTACAGTATCTTCACAATCATTAACAGATTTACCCTCACAACACCCCAAGAGGAAAGGAAGTGCTATCCCTATTTTTGGGATGGGAAGCTATAGCACATAGCAGATGAGCCAAGGTCACACACAGAACTTGTGGCAGAGCCAGGAACAGAAACCAGATCTCCCAAGTGCCAGCCCAGTGCATTGTTCACCAGAACATCCCTTCTGGGTCTCATCATGTTGCTGGAATGGAAACCATGAGCTGTGTCTAAGCAAATTCAGTACTCTTGTGTCCTTGGGCCTTGCTGGACCACAATCCAGGGGACTAGTGAGGGCAGCACTCAGGAGAGGTTCCACAGGGTGCTCTGTACCCGCAAGGTGCTCCCAAACCGCCAGTGCTCCCGGTGGCATGTGATGGACCAGTTGTGTTAGAGGGTGTGGGTAGGCTGGTGCGCGGGGTGAAAGGCATCCCCATCTGCCCCTGCCAGCCAGGTGGCCTGTTCACTCGGGGATGGTGGCTGTCACACACAGAGCAAGCCCAGACAAGATGCCCTATCCCACCTGGCCTATGTCCCCATCCCTCTCACATGCCCACATCCCCCTCCTGCTCCATCCCCCTGGAGTATCCCAATATACCCCCGCCCCGTCCCTCTTGCGTGCGCTCCGCATCCCCCTCCTGTTCCACTCCATACTCCCGCGCGCCCCCTCCTGTGCCATCCCCCTCATGTCCCCCACCCTCTCCTGCTCCACCCCGCCCTCGCGCGCCCCTTCCTGTGCCATCCCCCTCATGTCCCCCACCCCCTCCTGCTCCACCCCGCCCTCGCGCGCCCCCTCCTGTGCCATCCCCCTCATGTCCCCCACCCCCTCCTGCTCCATCCCGCCCTCGCGCGCCCCCATCTCCCTGCGGTGTCCCAATGCGCGGCGGGGGGCTACAGGCGGGGAGCGCCCCCGCCCTCCGGCAGCAGAGCGCCTGGCTCGGCCGGTGCCCGTTAGCGTGGCGGCGCGTTCCCGAAACGCGAACCTGGCCGTTCTCGCTGGGGCGCGCTCCCGTAGTCCATCAGCCGCGGTTGCCAGAGCGCCGAGTCTCTCGTGCTAGCTTTGCGTCACACACGATCCATCGAGGCGGCGGCCAATTACAAAGCGGATGCTACCTATAGAGGCGAGGCTCGGGAGTCCGCGTGCAGAATGCAAATAAAGTGGGCGTGGCCCGATGGGGGCGTGACCGCAGCGGGTATAAATAGGGCCGGTGTGGGCAACCAGACGGAGTGACAGGCTTGAGTGGCGGTTGTGGAGGCGCGTGTCGCCGAACTAGCAGGTGAGTAAATGAGAGAGACTCCGCGCGGCCGCGTTTAATAAGCGGCGGGCAGCGCGCGAGCCAGTGAGGCCGGGCGCGCGGAGCGGACGGGTGACCTGCTGCGCTCCTAAGCGCGGGTCCGGCTACTCCCGGCCGGCGCTGCCCGCCCTGCGGTGCCCTGGCTGCGCGGCAGGCCACGGGCGGGGCTGCCTGTCATGCCCGGGCCCCGGTGCTTTCTGCACCGTCCTGAGGGCAGAGCCTGGCGGTGCCCCGCACAACCCCTTCAGGTTACAGGTGCAGGCAGCGCCATAAGCAAAATACACCCTGGGCTTAACTGTTCTCCGGGTAGCTCTTGGCTCGGGGGCGCACTTAAAGCATTGGCTGATTTATCCGAGACCCTATTAGCTTTTGGGCCAGTTGCAGCAGTTATCTTTGCACGCTGATAACTCAATTGCTAATCTGAAAACCTCCTGCTTGCTAAGGAGTCTTGCTTCAGTGAAGACGCAGCACGTATGGCAAAGGGGATTAGACAGTCTGGGGAAACAAGTCTGTTACATGTGAATCGTTAAACAAGATCGCTGCATGGGTGACTAATGGAGACAGTAACTTACCAAAGGTAAAGGGGTGACCTAAAACTATCTACATGAGGAACAAATATTGAGGGTTGGTGTACAGGAGGACTTTACATTGGCAGTGGTCACTTCTGGCTTTGGCATCTATGAAACAAATACACTGGGCATATTTTGGTATTACTTTGTGTGCCTCTATAGTGAGGGAAACACAGTACAGAAACACAGATACAAATTTGGTTGCAATAGTAGCCCAACATGCTTGTAGTAATACAATATAGTGCAGCTACTGTTACAGACTTTAGAGTTGCACTCTATATAGTGCAAGTGACAATGCTGAACATAGTGTGAAGAAGTATAATAACTTGTGCATTTAAAATGATCAAGTTTATAGCTGCAACTGTTATGAGTCAACCCTTCTACCTATGTCATTGTCTAGTCACTGAAACCAAGTGTAGACCACCAAATGTGATTTCCTTGTATTTTTAAAGATCATATAAGATGCAACAAGCTTATTTCTGCACTTCTAATATATCAGGGGTTCTCCAATTGGGGGTTGGGACCCCTCAGGGGGTTGTGAGGTTATTACATGGGGGGGGGGGGGCTGTCATGAGCTGTCAACCTCCACCCCCAACCGTGCTTTGTCTCCAGCATTTATAAAGATGTTAAATATATTAAAAAGTGTTTTTAATATATAAGGGGGGGGGGTTGCACTCAGAGGTTTGCTATGTGAAAGGGGACACCAGTAAAAAAGTTTGAGCCACTGTAATACATATTGCTATTCACCACACTTATGTAATGCCCTAGCATAGCAAATCCATTCTGAGTATACCTGCAGTTAACATCTAAAATGTTTGTCATTATATCAAATAACACTTATTGATGTCTAAGAAATACTCTTTGCTGTAACACTAAGTACTCATAATATGTTTTGTACGAATGGCTATTACAAGGTAATACAAATGGTTCATCGAGCAAATTAAAAATCTCAGCTTGTTGTAACACTCCAGGGAGTCTAAGATAAGTCTAGTTTTCTAAACTAATTTATCTTGCTTTAGGCCTAGAAGCAGGATAGGGCGTAGGCTACTTCTAATATCACATTGCTTTACATAAAGAATTTTAGGGTGGAAGTTACTGAAATGTAAACTGTGGCTTACTCAGCGCTGATGTCCCAAGTCTATTGGAAACTAGTCTGAGACAGCTGGGTCAGTTGTCACTAAACCCCTACCAGTTAACAGCTCCTCTAATCTGTACATGATTAGAACCAGTGACCTAGATGTGAGAGGCTTCTGATTTTTAACAATCCTAGGGTTTAAATTTCACACAGAACTGTAGAAATCCCTCTGAGGAAACTAACAGTAGTAGCAGCACTAAATTAACTTTCCAGCTAGAAGTGTCCTGAAAGCAGGAATAGCAGTACCAAAGAGTTACCAAAGAAAGAGTTCCCAAAGTTTATTTTGCTAGAATTCTACATACTATTTTCACATCAGTTGGGTCCAAAAGTGACATTACTTAATGTTACTACTGTTGACATGGGAGGAGGAAATCTGTCCCAGATGGAGCATCTAAACACTCGTGTGTATGTATATATAATTAGAATGTTGATGACTGACGTAATTATGTAGGTCTAGCAAAATGGGCCGTGAAAGAGTTCTTCGTCATCTTTTTGAGGAGGCCAAGGAGATCCAATTCATCCACGCAGTGTTGCCAGAAGGCTTGATATCTTAGTCTGTTTGCCTTGCTCTGACACTGCTGCTCCTGGGTCATCTGGGTCTGAGGAGCTCACTAAATATTCTAGGGCTCATTAGTATATGAGATCCAAAGATGGAATGTCATTAGAGTGCTTGCCAGTGACCCATTTAGACAGTAGTCTTAGCATTTCTGGGGACCCATCATACCCACTGAACTAAATGAGTTCTGTGCATGCATGGGAGGATGTGATCAGATCTTTGTAGTAAGTTCCACCCAAAGACCTCAGAGCACTTCACAAATGCACTTAACCCCTAACACACATGGGGCACTGTGAGGCTATCCCCACTCTACAGGGGGAGAGCTGGGACATAGGTGAAATGAGTTGGCCAAGGTCACGCTGAGGCCGTAGGACAGTGGGTATGGAACCCTGCAGTTCTTATAGCCGCTTCTCTTGCCTGAAAAACAGTCTCCTTCTTGCAGTGTGGTTGCAATGGTTATTTAACAGGAAGGTACAAGATTAGTAATGCATTTAAACACCTCTTATAAGCAAGAGGGCTTACTATTGAATGAATGCCCTTGCTGCACCACCTCTTGCAGCTGCATGTGCAGGGGTGGCTGTAGGCACCAGCAAAGCAAGCAGGTGCTTGGGCAGCCCATTTGCAGGGGTGGCAGCATGGGAGCTGAGAACCAACAGGGGGCCCTGGGAGCTGTAGTTCCTTGTTTAGCTCCCTGCCTATAGAGCCAGCCCTGGAGCAGGGAAAGAATGACATTTCCCAGCATTCCCTTGGCCACTATCAACAGGAAAGGGAGGGGGAGGGAGTATGGTAGCTGAAACCTCATGCTGCAGCTTGCTGTGAATGGAGAGCTCACTGCTAGAATGGGGTGGCACTGAATGGGGAACAAGTAAGGAGTAGAAGGCTTTGGCCCAGATATCCCCTTCAGAAGACATCCCCAGCCTGGATTAGGGATACTGGTGTGACCTCACCTTGCAGCCCCCAAAGAGAGTTGGGTGGACTAAATGGACAGTACACCTTTCTATCTGAAGCCTAGCAAGGGAGGTACATGGATCCCACTAGAATTTAAAATGAAAAGTAAGGGAGGGGAGGCTCTGGACCTGGGCAGCTTTAGATACAGTACCAGGCATGTAGGAGGATTTCCACTTCTGAGCCATGGAAGCAGAAATTGACTTTTCCTTTCCAGATTTAGCTAATATTCAGAAAGGGAATTTAGCACCTGCCTTCCAGATTTGAACACCCTCAAAATTCAGGAGTGCTCAAGCTCAATTTGGGCAGCTGTTACTTCATTTCTCCCAAATCAAATATACTGATCCACTGTAACTTGCTGTAGAAAAAGTAGGACAAAATTGAGCAAGAAATGCTTTCCAGTGGTTATTAGGACTGGAATTGCTATTTTCAACAGCCATTGCCATTTTTTTATTTTTTTTCCTTTTATTTGTTTAAAAGGAAGACAGTGATACTGTATTGGCAAATTCCCCATAGAAACAAAGAGTGGAACAAAAGAATAATAAAGGCACCTCAGCTTTTCCTCATTTATGGAGGACAGTCTTATAATATGCATCCAGATATCCTCCAAACACACTAGCTGAAAACTGTTCCACTTTACTAGAGTTTTGTAACCCTGTGGGAACTAATCCTGTCTGTGTTCTGTGCACATCTAAAATTCCTGCTGAATGACCCGCCCTGGGAGTGAGTTACCAGTGACCTAGGGCTGGGGCGGAAGGAGGGTGCAGTTGGTGTGGGAGAGCCCAGGGCTGGGGCAGCAGGGGGTGCGGGTGAAGGAGGGAGAGCCCAGGGCTGGGGGGCGGCCAAACATTTTTTTGCTTGGGGCGGCAAAAAACCTAGAGCTGGCTCTGTGCATGTGCAGCCTGCTTGAGCATTCCAAGATGGAGCAACAGACCAGGCCTTGATTAGTCTTAAATGACAAAAGCATCTGGCCACAATGGAAACCTAAGGTGTCTGTTTCCTCTGTGCCTTTATATGTAATTTAATATCAATTGGAGTTGAATACCTCTAGAAAAGATCCATAAGTGTCTGATTACATTTTCAAATAAAGCTATTTAGGCAAATAAGATGTAAGAATCTGTTCAACTTCAACACAACACAGACTTCAAAAGGTCTGGACTAAGACTAGGCATTATCAGACTTGCTGCCTGACATCAAGCTGCTGAGGTTAGAAACCCCTTTGCATAAAACTAGGTGAGATACTGCCATTATATGACCCTTAATATGGCTTAACTGAATTCATGCTAGCTCCTTCACAAGTGAGGCAAAACGTTCGTGCAAGCATACTAGTATTTTCAAAAATATGGCTTTAGGTAACTAGTGACTCCTGAGGACCATGGTGAGAATAGAATAACATTGGGGCTTTAGCTTTTATATGACTGAAGTGTAGTTTCAGCTTGCATTCAGGATCCTGAAATGTCTTAACTTTTAGAGTGGTAAGAATTTGAGTTTGAGCTCAGTGGGGTTGGATTTCTTTAATTGGGGTGTGATAAGGTGCAGACTATGAGTTTGCCTTCTGACATCATGGCAATTGGAGGCACAATCTAATTATTTCATCTGTAAATAGAAATATCTTGGATCTGATTTTCAGAAGTGCTGAATTGAGTTGGCACTGTGGATTTACAGTACCTATAAAATTCAGGCCCTTAATCTAAACCCAAGTTCTTGCCATGTGATGCAGCAGCATGTAGGATTGTACTGTAGGTCAGCTGCTAACTAAATGTCTTTCACAGCAAAACTGAGCATGAAACTACTTCTGTCTACCACAAGACAGACTAAATATCTGTTCAGAAAAAGAGATCGCTATTAGGGTGTAGGTGAATGGCTTTTCAAGCACTGTGTATAATGAAGATATGAATAGACTGACTTCCTGGATGTATAGCCTGTGCTCTGTTATAACAGTGAAATCTGACTTAAAATGTTTTTATTTCCCCTCCAGTTTCTTTGGAGAAGATCAAACTCTAAAATGGCAGGCAAAGGAAGTAATACTGATTGCATGTCATGCAGTGTACTGAGCTGGGAGCAGGTCAGCCGTCTGCATGAGGTTCTGACAGAGGTGGTTCCAATCCATGGACGGGGCAACTTCCCAACACTGAAAATAACCCTGAAGGACATTGTTCAGACCGTTCGCAACAGGCTGGATGAGGCAGGCATCCAAGTACACGATGTCCGGCTGAATGGCTCTGCAGCTGGTCATGTCTTGGTCAAGGATAATGGACTGGGTTGCAAAGATCTGGACCTAATTTTTCAAGTGTCCCTGCCAACTGAGGCTGAGTTTCAGCTCGTCCGAGATGTGGTGTTGCGGTCCCTCTTAAACTTCTTGCCAGAGGGGGTGAGCAAACTAAAAATCAGCGCAATGACTTTGAAGGAAGCCTACATCCAGAAGCTAGTGAAAGTGTGCACAGAGACGGACCGATGGAGCTTAATATCCCTCTCCAACAAACATGGCAGGAATGTAGAGCTGAAGTTTGTAGATCGCATACGACGACAGTTTGAGTTCAGTGTGGACTCTTTCCAAATCATAATAGATGCCTTGCTTTTTTACTATGACTGCTCAGAAAATCCTATGTCAGAGCACTTCCATCCAACTGTAATTGGAGAGAGTATGTATGGAGACTTTGAGGCAGCCTTTGATCACCTCCGAAACAGACTGATAGCTACCAAGAATCCTGAGGAGATCCGAGGTGGTGGGCTCCTGAAGTACAGCAACCTCTTAGTGCGGGATTTCCGGCCCATGGACAAGGAGGAGATTAAAACTCTAGAGCGCTACATGTGCTCCAGGTTCTTCATAGACTTCCCTGACATCCTGGATCAGCAGCGCAAACTAGAGACTTACCTCCAGAACCACTTCTCCAAAGAGGAGAGAAGCAAATACGATTATCTCATGATCCTGCGCAGGGTGGTAAATGAGAGCACAGTGTGCCTCATGGGACATGAGCGGAGACAGACTCTCAACCTGATCTCGCTGCTAGCACTCAGAGTGTTGGCAGAGCAAAACATCATACCTAATGCCACTAATGTTACCTGTTATTATCAGCCAGCACCCTATGTCAGTGATGGGAACTTCAGCAACTACTATATTGCAAACTCTCCCATCCCCTATAGCCAGTCTTATCCCACCTGGCTGCCTTGTAACTAATTTCCAACTTGAGTGTTTCTTAAATGGAATCTTGTGTGTGGTGGGAACCATTAATCAGCCAGAGGTTTTCTAAAGGGAATCTGTGGCTTACCTCTGGCTCTGCTGTTTTCCTGGTGTGTGGTGTAATCACACCACTAGGCTCCTGGTTTAAAAAAAAAAAAGCCTTTTGGGACCCTCTGTACAAAAGCCACAAGAAGCCTTATTGCCATTATTTTGTTGGGGGAGGGGATCATATGGCCTTATGTTTGTAATTACTGTAGTTAAAAATGTTTGAAGACATGGCTGTTGCACATTTGATTTAGGTACTGTAATACAGCTGCTTATTCACTGAGAGGAAACTGTGCAAGAATAACTTGTACAGAACCAAAGACATTCTGTCCTAGAGCAGCAACAAGATCATTCTGTGTGTTCCTTATTGCCTCCCCTGCTCACTTTACACTCCCTCAATCTCAAGTCCTGGTCAGTTTTTTCCATTGGACTGCTCTTGCATAGGGGGAACAGCTTAACAGCTCATGCTGTGCATGAGCATCTTGTACTTTCTGGCTTTACAGAATGGGTCACTGTAGGGACACTACTCTCTTTCATGGAGGGGCTCCAGAATTTATTGGTTCCTGCAGTAGCTGTGTACTGCTTTTCTAGAAGAGTCGAAAATTGATTTATTGAGGAGTTTGACAGTGGGGCTGGTTGAAATCCTCTTTTGGGTGCCAAGTTTCAGAAGAGACTTTCTTAGTCAGATGACACATTCCCCAGAATGTGAACTCCTATGTACTAAAGACTGAAGTCCTTAACACAATTAAAGCTTCAAAAACAATTACAAGTATTGAAACATTGTTTCGGTAGAAAAGTTAATGTCTGAAGCCTGCCCTTCTAAAGAAACTGGAAGCCTTTTTTGACTGGGCAACCCTTCCCAGGATTGTCTTTCACAGTGTTTCAATAGGAATAGCACACCTCCTGTACTAAAGTTCAGCTTAACATCCCCTTTCTCTGCCTCTTCTCCATCATGTACAGTACTAAGAAGGCATGCTTGTTTCTCAAACTGTAGGATGAGATGTGCCTATCTGGCACACTCCAAACACCCAACCTTTTCTCAAATATATTTTGATATTTACCAAGTGCCTCTTACAAATGCATATATTCCTGTATACCTTTGGACAGGACCTAACCCTTCTCCTTACAGAAAGTAATCTAATAACTTCCTGTCTCAAATTGAAGATGCTCCTTTCAGAGTTCAACAATTGCCCTTTCCACAGGTTCATAGCATCAGATAAGTTGTATGGAGACCTATTGAAATTCTCCTCAAAGTGTCTTCACTACCACTTGAGAAGAGATGTTAACTTCATATGATTGCTAAATGGTGTAGCACAAACACAGAACTCCCCACAAGGACTGAATAAGGCAGAAACCAGGCCATGCTGTGTTATGAGTAATCTCTGAAGTGGAGACCCCTTTTCTATGAAAGGGAGGATTGCTTTTCAAAGGAGTATGCGTCTTCAATCTAGTTAAATGGTGGATGCTTAGCTTGCTTGTCTTGAACCTTCTGTGTTGGTTAGGAAGGGTATGTCTACACTGCAGTTAAACACCCATGGAGGGGCTGAAGCTGTGGGGCTGTAAAATTGCAGTATAGATGTTTGGGCTCTGGCTGGACCATCCTCCCACCTCTGAGTCCCAGAGCTCCTGCTCCAGCCGGAGCCCAAACATCTATACTGCAATTTTACAGCCCTGCAGCCTGAGCTAGCTGACACAGTGGGTGTCTAATTGTAGTGTAGACCTAACCAAAGGAAAACTCTGGAAGATTTAGGATTTTTATCCATAGGGTCAGGAAGCTTATTAGCACATTAACCCATAAGATTATTTAGATATCCAGTAGAGAAACATGGATTAAGTACAGTCCAGCAGAGGATGTGGCGGTCTTAGGTTTTCTTTCCCAGAAGTGGAAAGAGGGTAAAATGATAACATACACATGGTAACCTTCAAATAGACTTTGCCAATACTTAAGCCTGGCTTTGCATAACTTTTCTTACTATCTTTGGTAAGTTGAAGTTACATCGGTCTTCTCCTGTTTTGACCCTGTGGTGGTATTGCAATTCCAGATATTGAAGTAACTTAAGTGTCAAGTATTAAGCACAGGATTCAAACTTCTCTACGGAATAAAGTAGAAAGCAAGATGAGGATCCAAATCTTCAGTACTAAAGGTGAAGGGCAAAATCAGTGGTTGTGCAACACAGTGGTTGTCACAACCATAGAAGGCTGTTTCTTGCTAGAATAAAATTCCTCTAATGCCCCTTTCTTAAAAGGATGAAATTCCCTCCTCCAATAAAAAGCTATCAGTATGTCTGACTCTTAGATGGTAGACTCATAAGGACCACTTCAGCAGGATATATGTAAAATATGAGACCATTAGGTTTAGTTATTCAGTTAGCATAAGGAGACCTTGGCTAGGTAGGAGTCTAAAGTAGAGAAGAATAAACTTGAGGCTAACCTGAAGTATTATTTTAAAAATATCAAACTGCCTTCTAAGCAGCTGACTTTCAAAAATGATGAGCACCTAGCAACTTCATTGACTGAACTGGGGGGCTTCTAGGTTCTCAGCACTACTTATGCTGCCAAGTATAAATCAAGACACCTACTCCTAAAAAAAAAAAAAAAAAATCTTGACTTGTGCTTCTATGTGTGGCATTTCCTTACCATGTTCAGGAAGAAAGATTGAACCCCAGTTTGAAAACTGACTCCTCTTTTTTCTAAAGTTCATGTGGTTACCAAATCTACTGACTGACTACCTTATTGTATGAAGCCAAAAACTTCATACCCAGGCAAGTAAGCTTACCAAAATTGGTGCACAGGAGCAAGTCAAACACAGGTAGTATTGGGTTCTCCAATGCCACTAACAAGGACCACTAGTAAGGGAGGAGGAGAACTCTCTTGAGGATCACAAGAGTAACACTATACCTCAAATTTTCCCTTTTAATGGATAGTTTTGTTCAAGACCTGAATTTACCCTTTATAATAACTTTAGTACCAGCCCTTTGCCTGAAAGGGGCATGTTTCTTTCCTTCTCAAAAGATGGATATGAGTCAAAACTGTTTCTCTTGTAGAATCTAATAGCTAGATCTTTAACAAAACAAAACCAAAAACCCACACATCTTTGCTCGTATTTTGGTGCCTGAAGGAAGTAGCCAGATTCTTGTGTACAACTCCCCTCTTCTTCTGAGAGCTGCTGATTGCTGAGATCTCTCAAAAAATCTAGCCCTAAAGTCTTACTAATAGTAATAAATCCTACTACTGCAGATCTGCCTAGGAGGGTAGATGCAGCAATACCAAAAGCAGAAAGGGATGGGGGGGGGGGGGGGGATCAAGGCCAGGAATCTGGTTAGCAGGAAGTTACCCAGCAAGGGTAACCATCTTTCTACCAGAGGAAGACAGCCAGAGGAAAAGGCTGTTAGGGATTCCTGTTGAGCCAGGGGTAGCTAAGCTCTAGTTTCATGAAACTTTTTTTTTTCTTGTTCAAAGTGCTCTGGTACAACTTAGAGAATTTTTCACTTGAAGTTGTACCAGATTCCCGAGTTGCAGAGAAGCCACATGCTAGATGGCTACGCTGGCTCAGTATCTTCCCAATGGCCAGCTTCCTGGCTTTAATTTTTTTATGTTGAAATACACTCTTTTCCCCCCCCCCCCCCCCGTCTGCTTTCCTAAAGTTAAGGTCTTAAAGCCATATCTAGCTCTGTACCAGACTCTCAACTGGCACTGGCAAAAGAGTATTGCTAGAATGTACCTTATTTCCTCTGTGTGCTGCCTCCACAGCAATCCTGGCCTAATGATGTGATAGAGCTGGAGTAATAAACAGCCTTGCATAAGGTGCTACCACTAGCCTAGCTTTTCTCTATTTCAAAATATTCTTGGCAACCTATTCACTGGCTTATTTAATGTTATAAGTCCTTTTTTAGCACGGGGTAACATGAGACTGAGCACGGGAAAGAGTTTAAGTAGCAGCCCTAACCTAAATTTAGGCTGCTCACTTAATTCAGTCTCCCTTAGTGGTATTAATGATGCCTTTGTAACTAGGCTTTGTGCTTCCATTGCATGCTTCTGGTTCAAGTACAGGTTGACTATGGGGTAAGAGGCTGAACTGCAATAGTTAATACCTCCTGACCGGACACTGGAAGCAAAACTTCATTTGAATAGAACTCAAATATTGTATTAGCACAATCATATCTCACTCTTGCAGGAGTAGCTTCACAGAAGTCTTCAAAAACACCAGCAATGTAACTTAGTCTAAACAACACTTGAGCCACAGGATAATCTGTTTATCAGTTTTGCTGGGCTAGCCTGATTTGAGACTAAGGGTGTGTCTACACAGCAGTCAGGTCTGACTGCAGCATGTGTGGACATACACATGCTGCAGTCGCCCCAATAGCAGTGTAGCCATAACTATAGGCAGTACTATGTGCCCTCTTGAAATCTAATCTCTGCTCCTAAGGCTTGGTCTGTACTACCAACTAATGTCTGTTACTATGTTGCTCAGGGGTGTGGAAAATTCACACCCCTGAGCAACATAGTTATACTGACCTAACCCCTGGTGTTGACAATGCTGTAGCAATGGGAGGGCTTCTCCCGTCAGCATAACTACTCCACCTTGGGTGGAGTACCTATGCTGATGGGACATGCTCTCCCATTGGCGTAGGTAGTGCCTAGTGAAGTGTAGACAAGACTTTCTGTTGTCTCTCTTCTCTTTCTCCCCCCACCCCAATTTTTTTTTAAGAGGAAGTGGAGCTAGTGTTCTAATGAATTGTTAATGCACATTAGGCAAATGCACCCAAACATTTAGACCACAGCAGGTTTCTTCAGGGTAAATTAACATTCCAGCTTTCCATGAACCAACTCTGTGTAGACAAGTATTGGTGAAATTGCAAGTTGGTACCAAAGTGAAGGCCAGTTTCTACTGGGAATAAAGCTGGTTGCTTTGCTTTTAAAAACTGGTACTCTGAATGACCACCTCTGTGATTGATAGCTACTCTGAACTAGTGTGAGGATAGCAGCATTTTACCTTTATTGCAAATTAAGGGAAGAGCAAATGTTACCGTATTTGTCCTCTACTTATCCAGTTATCAGTTAGACTGGTGGCTAAAGAATACTTTTTAAGGAAGCAGGTGGTGACCTTACCTCTAAATGCCCTATTCACGTCTGATTTTTTTTTTTTTTGATACTTGCGTTCAAATACTAGCTGCTTTAATTTTAGCCTAAATTTTTACCCCTTAGAACAGAAACTTTATAATGAAAATAACTCCAGTTTTCATACCAGAGTGACCTGCTGTTGGAGACAAGCACTTGGAATTTACATATTGCCTATATTTCAGGGGTTTCTATTGCTGACTAATGATGTGGTAACTCTTGACTTCCTGTCCATTGAGAGGTTTGAAAAGGGACTTAGAAGAGAAACAGTCTTATCTTTGAGTTTCCTTTTAATTTAAGCCTTCAGCCCATCCACCAACTTGAAATATTCCCTCTCCTTTACTGAGGGACATGCCACACTGCATTGGATCAGGGTGTAGGATTTTTGTGTGGTAGGAAATGAGAGTAACGGGAAACCAGGTCCTGTCACAGCTGGCTCAGTCCAGGCCAAGTCTGGGCATTCTGAGAAACATTCTCAGCCTTGGTAATATCTGATGGGAAGACTGTGTTTCCAAGTGCTGAAGTCTTGCTTACCTATTGCTCTTCACAGTAGTTAAAATGTATTTGTCTGTAGCTGGTTTTGATTGTATTAAAGGGCTTTTGAAAGGAAAACTGGGCTGTGTTCATGAACACTAGAAAAATTAAAGGTCAGAGAACTTCATTCTTTTTTTTGTTCTTCATTTGTAAATGGAAGGTGAAACAGCCACTCGAAGCATTTAGAATAGTTCAGTTTTCTTTTTCCTTAACTGACTAAAGTGATGTGATATTCTTGCTTTAGGTTTGGGAGGAGTCTGTACTTGTCGTTAACAAGTGGCTTTTTTGTTTTAATAGCAAACTGTTTAAAAGCCAGTTCCAGAAACCTGCCCAGGGTACTTGAGAGAAACTGATTTTATTTTTATTTTTTTTAAATTTGAGATGGCGTGGGAGAGTTGGCACAGCTTGGCATAGCCTCTGGAAGATTTTCAAACTTATAATGAGCCCCTAGTGCTTAGGGCCTATCTCAGAGTGGTTGGTCACTCTTAACTTGCTCACTCCCATGCACCGTGATCTCAAATAGATTTCTTTTTGTCATGTTTAAAATAAAGTTGGATGTTGGACCTTAACTATGACTTTGAGTTTCTTGGACAAATAAAAACTTACGTTAAGGACTCCGCTGTCATATTTAATGCTGCTGCTTGTGTGCTAAGGTCTAGTTATTGGAGTCTGTTCAGTAACAATAAATGGGTATAAAACCAGGCAAATATATTCCAAATATGTCATGTGGAACAGTGTTAAGTTTATAGCTTTATATAGCAAAAAGCAACTTCATGTCACTGGTCTGCTCTTGGGTGTAGCAGGTAATGAGTACAAACTGTGTCATGTCCTTAGGGGGAAGAGGCTATACATCCCTCTCCATCCAGTCACTTGGAAGAGAACCATAATTTAGGAGTGCTAAGATCTTGACAAATCTCTTGCATTACAATGGAGGTGAAATGGATCTGAGCATAGTTGAGGAGAACCAACAGCACTGGAACACAAGTCAGATTATGTTGCCTTCTAATAAGTATATATCTCATGGAGGACACCAGCTTATCCTACTGGCCTCAACAGGGTTTATTTACTTAACAGTTGAAGTAGGCACCTGCCTGGGCCCACTATGGCAGAACTCCTATAGCTGACCTCATTTACGGACTAATCTCCTCCTCTCTCAGCCAGTTAGGCTTCTTGTAAGCTTACTCATTCTACACAGAGGTAGTAATACTGGTCTGTCTCCAGTCCCTATGCAATGGCCTCATGTGGGCAGGAGGGAAAGGTTAAAGGGGATCGGAGGAAGAAGACAAATGGCTTATACTTCCCTCTCAGGACAGGTGGTGCATACTAAACAAGTTCCTGTGCTTCAGCTCTCCTGGTGGCCTCAGGAATGGCAACGAGGAAGCTAAACAAGGCTTATACGGGAAAGTAAGAGGCATCTTCTTGAGTAGCAGTGAGCTGTTGATGGCATTTTACTGGGCCTACCCACAACAGTGAGAGAAGCTAAGTTTATGAAGGAAACTAGAGGCAACCCTTCCATGCCAGTCTGTTTGTTCATCCCTTCTCTCTCATTACAGGGGGGAGTGGGGAATCTAAACCAAAAGCCTCAAGTTTCTTCCATCCTCTGAGTGTGAGGAAAATGTCACCTTTCTTAAAGTAATGCTCCACCAGGCCCTTCAGTACCAATGAGCTAGGCCTCTTGATCAAGCTTCAAAGGCTCTAGATCAGGTGGTGGTGGTGGTGGTGGTGTCTAAAACTCCTGTAGAACCTTTGTTCAAGAGGAACAGGACTTCAGCAGTGTGTTCCTTACCTTCTGAAACAAGCTGATTCTTCCCCTAAGGATCTAACCAAGAGACAGCAGAGGCTTGGAAAGAGGCTGTAGGAAAGATGTGTAGCTATGATAGCCCATATAGCCTCTATTGACAAGCTGTTACTCTTTCCGTGGCAGTGAGCCAGTAGATACTAGATCAGTGACTCATCCCCATGTTCATTGTTGGAGTCAAGGAGGTAGGGGGTGTAGACTACCTTTATAGACACAATCTGAACTGGCACTGGAGAACCTCAGCATAGCTCTTAACTTATTGCATGCTTCTACAGTGTCACCTTTAGATGCAAGATTGCAAATTATGTAAGCTTTCATTGTCCCTGACCCAGCAGAGAATCTTCCTCATTCATCTGTCAAAGATCTAGCATGCTATCAGAAATGCTAGCACATCAAAGTATGGGTCTAGTCTAAAAATAGCACCATGATACACTTCCTATATGGGTTCAGTTATAGCTGCTGACTATTGACTGAACAATTTGACTTGTGTATAAAAGCATTATAAAAGAACTGAAATCTATTATTGTGTGAGTGCACCAGGATGAATATAGCTGCAGGAGCTAGGTTCTCCCCTGACTCATGCAAAAATAAGACTTGTCTTAATTTGTGTGAGCAGGATCTTTATTGTGGATGTGTGAGCCAAAAAGAACCCAGCTTGACTTTCAGATTCCAGGTTGTTTTTAGTGCTGCCAGTTGATGTGACAAGGGAGGAAACCATGTGCATGTTAAGGCTATGGCTCTTCTCTTGCCTCCACTTCCTCCTCCTTACCCTATCACAACTCTTCTTTTTGTTCCTCTAGTCAAGTTCATCTAGGGTGACCAGGTGTCCTGATTTGATAGGGACAGTCCTGGTATTTGGGGCTTTTTCTTATAAGCTCCTATTACACCCTCACCCTCTGTCTTGATTTTTCACACTTGCTATATGGTCATCCTCAGATCATCAGATGCAGAATTACCAAAGTGCAAGAGCATTCTTTGCAGTTCTGGCCACTGCCACCCTGAATAATCTCCTCTTATTTCTGCCTCATATTTCATCTCATGTGAAACCTCCCTCTGTCCTCATCTGTATTTCTTGTTATGTATCCAACTCCCTATAACATAGTATGGTATACCAGCCACTCCATTCTTGTTCTTATCTGTAAAACCTTGCAACCACATTGAACTTAATCCATAAGGATCAACATGATTCTGTAAAGGGAAAATCTGCTTGTATGATGAAAAAAACCTAAAGATTTTATCCTACACTGTACAGATGTGAAGTGTTGCTATATAAGATAAAGTGAAATGACTGGGAGTGCTATAGATACCATTCTATAATGAGACACAGATTCTGTGTTATTCCTGTGGAATAGCAGGAGTAAGGTCAAACAGCCACTCAACTGATAGTTTTCTCTGTGTCGATTGATCTGTAACTTGCAGGTGGCTTCCAGGGTCAGGTCAAGATATAGTACATGAAAATAACCCATCTTCAATGTAACAAAAGTATATTTCACTCTGGTTAGGTATCTAAATTAGAAAAAGGACTGGTATAGCTTGCTTCATGGGGTACATCAACTAAATCGTATAACATTCCTGTCCAGTTATAGTGTGGTGGGGGGTGATATAGTGTGGTGTGCGTGATGGACTATTTGTATGTGCAGGGTGGCTGAAGGAGAGAAGCTGAAGGAGAAATGACACATTAAAATGCATCTCTTCTTCCTGAAAGCTGCCTTTTCAACAGAAAAATTATTCAAGCTTTACTTGATTGCTTCCACAAATAACATGAGTCTTTATAGCAGATAATTTTCAAAAACAGATTGCTCACTTTCCAACTAGGTCAGCTGGCTAGGACTTGGAGGCTATGGAAAAGGAGGATTTCTTAGCCTCCTCTCTACACTGCCATGAATCCCTTATGCTTCAATTGAGGGGATTTAGAAAGCTGTTTGCAAAGAACCACATCTGATTACCTTTAATCTGCCACACATGTAATCGTAGGAACCTGGGGTGATGGTGAGGACAAAATGACAGATATTAATGTATTTACAGCAAAGGTGTGATTCTGCTAGATCATTGTTACTCTGCTCTTGAGGAGCATCAGCATTACTCTGCTGAGGAGCATTTGCAGGTGGGCATTTTGGAAATTTATAGCACTTCATGGTTTCTAAGAGTACTGGCATAGTTCCTTTGCCTTTGTGATGAAAGGATGAAACAGCCCTAATCTCTGCTAGCAGGAGATGGGCAGGTGAAAGTATGTTTAAACACCTAATGGCAACTCCAGCTACTGATCGTAGTGTGTTAGACACTACCCATGCAGAAGTTGAAGTCCCTGAAACTCAGTCTATGCAACCCAGCCCCTGGCGCCAGCATAGCTCTATTTAATTCTTTGAGGGTTAGTATTATGAGTAGGCTTCTGTCCTACCAGGATGTATTGACCTTGGAACTTGTATGCCAATTGTGTGTACTTGAGATTTTATTTGCATTTGAAGTCCGATATGAAAAGTGTGCTTACGCTTTTCTTCTCTAGGTTTGTGTTTTACTGAGAGAGGGCCAAGAGCAGACTGCTAATCTAGTACCAGTTCTACCATCCACCCAGACTCTGGATAGAAAAGCTCCATCCAGTGTTATGGTGTAAATACAAGCAGATTCAGTGCGATATTGAATGCAGAACTCATTTCCTACTCATTCTCTTACTACCAGCCCTGCCATTTACGCAAGCCAGAGAATGGCTCTACAAAATGAAGTGCTCCAAGCAGGGATGGAGCCAGACAGTTCTGTGTTCTAATCCTACCTATGCTGCTGACTTGCCTGGTGATCTTGCATAAGGTTCATAAGTATGCTGGGCCTCAATTTCCATGCCTATAAAATGGTGTAATACTCTTCTCCTGGGAAATATGTCCTTATAGTGCCATAAGTAACAAAAAGCTATCACTGGTCTGAGAATTGTTCTTATTGTTACCATGCTGTGCAAGATTATTTTGGGCAATGTTGAAACCTGCAGGTGTCTTGAAATACATTTTAGTAGATACAGGTTTAGTTGTTGCTGAGGCCCAGATGTGAGATTTTGGGAGCAGACATTTATTTTTGCTACAGCCACCTGGTGCAAATAGAAGAAATATTTAGTATTCTCACTCCATTTAATAGAAAAAGTTCCTAAATCTTAGATTTGCCAAGAACACCGGGCCTTGAATTTTCTAGCTGGGTGGGTTGAGAACCTACCAATTCCTGCTTTCACCAGCACAGTTGCTAGTCATAATAGTACTTGGCCTACATAGTTTACCATTCATCCAAGGATCTCAAAACACTTCACATGGGTGAATCACTCCCAGGACTGATGTAGCTTTTACAGAGCACATGAGTGCACTACCCCCGGCCTCCCCCTGCCAGGTGATTTTTCATAAAGCCAGGTGCAGGTTTGTTTTCAGGCTTTTGGTGCTTGATCCTGCCATCCAGCTACACTCAAAACTCTCTAACTCCAGTAGAAGTTCTGCCAGGGGGAGCATAAATCAACTCTTAACAGACTGGCAGATATAACTGCAACTTCTGGGTTGATTGCATTGCTCTAAATAATACATCCCCATGACTCCCATTTAAAAGAGTGGTGGCTGTGCATGTGCATCCTTGAACTTAACCCCCTGGACCCAATTCATGGAATTAGTCAAGGGATCACTCTGGCCCCAGAGTATAAGGGCATGTCTACTTTGGAGAGCTGGAGCGAAATTATGACCCTGGAGATGAACTCCAGCCAGGGGTGTAGATGTTTAAAACTGCTAGCTGCCCTCCTTCACAGTGGTGCTTTGAGGGAAAGACCATTTCACAGCCAGAGAAACTGAATCATAAAGAGGGGAAGCAACTTTGCCAAGTCCAATACTGTAGAACAAGGAATTTAACCCAGGAGTCTTGACTCCTAGGGCCTGCTGCTCTAACCACTGTCTGTGCTAACCAGATCTGACAATGGGACACGGTGACCTCTGCAGTTTTAAGATGAAATATTCTGAAACCGGGAGTAAATAAAATAACAGGACAACTCCTTATTGGGTTATCATTTGTTTGGCATCCTAGCAGACTGAGATCCTTCTTCAGCTGGAGTCTGATCTTTCATTTCTACTATCACCTCCATAGTAGAGTTGAGGCAAGTGTCTCTATGGATGTATGAGGTGGGGACAGGATGTTGCCCATTTAACAATTCAGATGGGAGCAGTCTATTTGAATTAATGTTGGCTCATACCCAAGCCCTCAGCAGGTTGAGCCTGTCACTTTGGAAGTAATGTAAGGCTTTTGAATGTTGCTCCTTTGAGGGCAACCAGATTCATAGGACCTGCCATAATGACACACCAGGTAGCTCTACTCCGTGAGCACCAACTCTCTCTTTGTGTTGGTGAATTTGCAACGTGGCAAACCAATAGGGCTTCTCGTGTAGTCTTGTTGTGGGGTTAGTTACAGTAAGACCTTGAGACTGTTCTAAAATGGTTAGAGCCATAAGCTCTTCTGTGGACTGACTCTGGCCTTATCTACTAAGCAACCAGTCCCAGAGTCACTGTACATACAGCCATGTCCTTGCAGTGAAGGGGTGAGTCCCTGGACAAGTGGCAGTCCATCTCTGCCATCAAACCTAGCTGTTCCAGAGTGACTACGTTCAGGCTAGCTGCTCTCTTTGTTGCTTGGTATGTAGTAGGCAGCCTGGGATTCATCCTGGAGGATGGATACCACTCTGGGTGGGACAGGTTGTTTTCCTCCCCCAAACCACTAAAACCCCTTTTTTCCTAGTGATCAGGAAAATTTAATAACATACATCCAGCCCCCACACTTCCACTGGAAACATTCTGCAAAGCATTGTAGCTGGTCTCTCGCATCAGACTAGACGTGCTGAGGCGGTGAGCACATGCAGCCCAGTTCCCTGTCACCATCTCAATAAGCTTGGGGGTGCTGAGGTGATATCTAACAGAGGCCAATGCCTTGAGATCAGTTAGCACAATGAAGATACTGAGCCGGTAGCCTCAGAGGCCTGGGTTTTTTCTGCCCAGCACCCTAAATGCATTGCACCAGTGAACTCTCAGACTTGTAACTTGTCATCACCCTTGCAAGCTACAAATGCTATGCAGGTGTAAGGGGAAGGGTATGAAAGCACCAAGCGAGAGGAAGGACTCCCCCTTTTTCTTCTTGGGCTTGTGGACCTCCGCTCCTCTTCACCAACCAATGAAGAGGCAGGAGAAAACAAGGAATTATCAGATAGCAGAATCTGAAGTGGGAACAGCTAGTGCTGGGGTCTAAAGATTTTCTAAGGGTGGTGCAGCATCAAGGCCAGCACCTTGTGGGGAAAGAATTGTCCAAATTGGAAGCCCTCATCTGCCTCCTTTCTTTGCAAGATGATTCCCTTGAAGGTTGCTCCTCCCTTCCTTGGAAGAGAGGCGGCACTTAGCATTTCCAACTCTCCCACCACTCCAGGGGAAAAGAGACCCAGTCACTGCCTTCCTTCTCCATGGCCAGAAACCAGGGTAAACCAAATGGGTCTGGCAGTTGCCCCTCACTTCCTGACTCTCCATGGTGGGAAGGGTGGGTGGGAGCTGCGTGAGATTTTCAGTTGGATGTGGGAATAGTCTTCATTTCCTCTCTGAGCTGTTGTGTGGAGTTACTGTGATGGTACACAGCTGCTGCATTCTACCTGAGACAGCTGCACTTCAGTGGTGAGGGGAGGGGAAAAAGTCTTGTGTACTTTGTTAAATGTGAGCTTTTGAATAAAAGGTGCTATAAAAAGCTGAGAGCTTCTCAGGGCCATGTAAATTCAGCAGCCACAGAATGAGCTGCAGTACTTGCCATTTGCATCCAACTGCAACAGAGAGCTGTCTCTCCGTGGTAGCAATCCTTTCTGTTGTGGTTATTTGTCACAAAATTAGCAATCATGTGCCACTCTGTATGCCATGCCTGCTTCTTTCTCCCACCAAGAGGCTGCAGAGGGTTGTTCCTGTTTCAGTGACTCTGCTGCATATGTAAGGGGACTGTTGGGGTTTTTTGGTTGGCTAGCTCCCAGTACCAAAAGGAAGGGGAAGGGTTGATGGGAAATCAGTACTCTGAGACTACCCAGGAACAATGGGGAGTAGTCAATACTTCAGGTCAGCCTGATTGACAGGGCAGGCAGGCTAATGAGGGAGTCAGGAGGCCAGGGGGGTCCCATCCTCCATGTGAGCTGGAATTGCCTGGAACAGAGTGGGACTGAGCCAGGAGAGAGCAGGAGCCGGAGGGGCCAGAGGAGCAGCCCAAGGGGCTGGAGGCAGAGCAACCAGAGTGCTGAGGTAGGGTTGCCAACTTTCTACTTGCACAAAACTGAACACCCTTGTCCCACCCACTGCACCACCCTGCCTCTGAGGCCCCACCCCTGCACTGCCCCTTCTCAGAGGCCCCGCTCACTCCCTCTCTCCGTCACTCACTCTCCCCACCCTCACTCACTCACTCATTTTCACCAGGCTGGCTCAGGGAGTTGGGGTGCAGGAGGGGCTGAGGGCTCCAGCTGGGGGTGCAGGCTCAGGGGCAGGGCCAGAAATGAGGAGCTCTGGGTGCAGGAGCGGGCTCCGGGCTGAGGCAGTGGGTGAGGGCTCCGGCTGGGGGTGCAGGCTCTGGGGTGGGGCCAGTGATGAGGGATTCGGAGTGCAGGAGGGTGCTCCAGGCTGGTGTTGCCGGCACAGGGGCCCGAGGACAGCAACAGTGGGGTTCGTTGCCCGGAGTGCTTCGCGCCAATAAACATACCGGGGTGGAGAAACAATCAAAGTTTATTTGAGATCTCAAAGTGGTGCAAGGAGACAGGCAAGTCTCAAATCAAGCACACCAGCAAAAACAGTTTCTCTCTTCTTTATACGCTTTACAACTAAGCCCCCCCCCTCTCTCCCCCTTGTTACCATCCCAACTACTCCCCCTCCCGTCTCTACTGAAGGCATGTTTATACATTTAAGCAACTAAATCATTCTAGGGCTATAAATCTAGCTTGTTAGTAACTTCTCTCTAAACAGTTATTTGGTCCTGTTTACCCTTAGTTTATTACCCCTTCCCCAGCTAGAAATATGCAAACCTCATCATTATTGTTTGGTACCTGGTATGAACAAGGTCGTAATTGCTAACTGGCTATTTACACATTCCAATTCCTGTCCTTGGTTGTTGAGGTCGATCAGAGTTAAACATGGATGGACAGAGTTTAAACATGGAAGAACTTTGGCTCAGGCAGGCCTAGTAACCCCAACAGTTCCCTCCTTTGAGAATACTCAACAAGCTTTTGGCTGAGTTTTCTCATATTCTGTAGACAAGATACGATTGAGTGCCATGGAGCTGGGGTTCTCAATGAGAGAGTATGCTGGGATTTCTGGGGAACCACCCTCAGGGTAACCCTGCAGCATGGTGTGGGATTTGGGAGCATACCCAGCAGTTGGAGAGGTTAAACTCTTGGGCAAAGCAAACCTTTAGGGACTCATATGTGTTTGTCTCTAAGTTAGTAGGGATTCCTTTCCATCCCGCATGTGCCTGGGGGGAAACGGGAGTTAACAAGAGGAGTGTCCCTATGGCAAAGAGCACCACTGTGGCAGACCCTAGATCTGAACTCATATAGGGCAGGTGACCCTAGGGTCTAACAATCACAATTCCCCAAATACCCACAAAATAACAATTATCAAAAGTAAGCAGATTAAAAACAAAAAGGACCAGGTCACCAGGTTAGGCCAATCCTGTGAAAACAAACACAACCAACACTCAGAGGTCTCACAGGGACTGCACTGTGACTGTCCAAAGAGATCACAGAGCATTCCCAGCAGACACTATTGTCGTCTGAATAACAGCTTAAGTCTCAAATTGTCGCTGGCAGTCTTCTCTGCAGGCTGGACGGTCCACCGTTCAGGAGCAGGCACTGCTTTCAGACGAGAGTGATGAATCCAGTTTTTGTGTCCCTCAACCTTTGCTGCTGTATGGGAGACCAGCAGGACGGTGTGGGGTCCCTTCCACTTCTCTTGGAGAGGCTCGTCCTTCCAGGTCCGGATGAGTACGGAATCGCCTGGCTGCAAGGAGTGGATCGGGGCATCCAGCGGGAGAGGTTGCAAATCTTTGGTATACCTGTGGAGAGAACAGAGAACAGCAGACAGAGAGCACATGTACTGAGATAAGAAGCCACACCCCATTTCCCACTCCCCTGCCAGAACCAGTGTACCATTCATAGGCCATGCCCTTCCAAACATAATCTCGAAGGGACTGAGCCCTAACCTGCCCTTAGGGAGAGCACGAATGTGGAGCAGAACAAGGGGCAAAGCATCAGGCCACTTAAGGGAAGCCTCTTGGCAAACCTTTGAGAGGTGCCGCTTACGTGTCTGATTTGTACGCTCCACTACCCCACTGGCCTGCGGTCGCCATGGCGTGTGAAGCTTCCAGGGGATCTGTAGGGCATCCGATATCTTCTGAACGACTTGGGATGTGAAGTGTGTTCCGTTGTCAGATTCCATCCACTGGGGGAGCAATCTGAGCCTTACTCTGTGCCACTCGATATCCTCGAAGTCCAACAAAGTTCAGGAGGCTCACAGTGGCTTTAAGGCAAGAGGTTAGACCCACTGCAGCAATTAACAAGTCATCCACATATTGCAAGAGGAGGACTTTGTCCTCGTTGTCCCACTCCTCCAAGTCTCTAGCCAGGGCCTGGCTGAAAAGGGTGGGGGAATTTTTAAATCCCTGAGCCAACACTGTTCAGCAAAGCTGCTTTCTAACCCTCCTTTTGTCCTCCCACTCGAAGGAGAAAATCTCCTGAGACTGGGGGTCAACCGGAATCGTGAAGAAAGCATCCTTTAAATCCAGGACTGAAAAATGGGTGTACTGCCCCCCTATAGAGGCCAACAATGTATACGGATTTGGAACAAGGGGGTGTAGAGTCTTAACCCGCTCATTAACCGTCCTCAGGTCCTGGACCAGCCGGTATGTGCCATTGGGCTTTTGTACAGGCAAGATAGGAGTGTTCCAAGCTGACGGGCATTCTCAAAGTACCCCGCACTTTAGGAACTGGTCTATAGTTTCCTGCAATCCCTCTCTGGCTTCCCTTTTGATCGGATACTGCTTAATTCGCACTGAACCTTTTCCTGGCAAGAGCTGAACAGTAATAGGAGTATGATGGGCTGCCTTTCCTGGGATCCCTGATGCCCATACCAGAGGAAAAACCTGCTTCTCCCATTGAGTCCACTCTGGGGCTTGCATGGCTGAGGGCTCAATTGCAAGGGTCATTATCCAGGCATTCTCTGGAGGTAAGGTGAGGCTTATTTCATCTTGAGTGAAATGCAGGGTGGCACCTAAACGACAAAGCAGATCCCGTCCTAATAGTGGCGTTGGACAATCGGAGAGGTAAACCAGTCTGTGAGATAGAGTTCTGTTTCCCAAAGCACATTCCGCTGGAGCATACACTGGGCACTTAGTTCTTTTCCCTGTGGCTCCCACTACAGTGAGGGAATCTGCCACAGGCAGCTGAAGGGGTTGGTTTACAGCAGTTTGTGCAGCTCCAGAGTCTATTAAAAAGTCTATGTCTGAATCTCCCACCTGCATTTTTACTCGGGGTTCCGGGGGCAGGATAGTCCGTCTCCCCTGACACCCCTATTCTTGATCCTCCGCTGCCATCATAGGGGTACCTTCCCTTTCGGGGCACTCATTTTTCCAATGTCCCTCCTTTCGGCATATGGCACACTGGTTGCGACCCAGACGCCTTTCCTGTGAGCCAGGGCGCCCACGTCCTCTCATTCCCCAGCCCCTTCCACCTTCCTGAAATCTTCCCCTGCCACCAGCCTGTACTGCTGCAACCATCATTTTCACTTGCCTCTTTTCCTTTTCTCCCTCCCTAAGGCTATAAGCCCTGTTTGCAGTTTCCAAAATCTGTGCCATGGTCATGCCCATCAAATCCTCCTTTTTCTGCAGTTTCCTTTTAAATATCAGGGGCGGCACGGCTGGTAAAGATACCCTTCATAATTGCCTCAGTAGCCTGATCATCGGGATTTGCATTAGTAGTTTGCCTGATGGTATCCCAAATACGCTGCAGAAAAGCAACCGGACTCTCTTTTGGCTCCTGTACTAGCTCATAGGGCTTAGCCCAATTGTTATGTCGGACAGCTGAGTGTCGGAGACCATGTAATAGGAGCTCCTTGTATACAGTGAGACAGGTGAGATCCGCCGGCACGTTGGGATTCCACCGGGGGTCTGCTGTAGGGACCTGAACTGCAGCAACAGGAACGTTTGCTGCGTTTGCCTCATGTCTAAGCTGTGCCTCCTCCCGTGCCTTAGACACAACCTGATTACGCTCCACCTCAGACAGCAGGGTCCGCATAAGGACATTACAGTCATCCCAGTCAGGCTTATGGCTAGTCAGACACCCTTCAAAGACTGAGATAAACTTGCTTGGATTCGTAGAGAATTCCCCTGCCTGTGCCCTAAAAGCTGCTAGGTCCACTGGGTTAAAAGGCACAGGGTTATAAACCTGCATTGTAGTGGCTGGGCGATTATCTGCTCCAGGACGGGCTATCCGAGTCTCAGTAATCAATGGATAGAATCCCACCAAGGGGGCAATCTCTGGGACCTGAGGCACCCTATCTTTATACGGGTTTCAGAGTAGCAGCCGTGTTAGTCTGTATCCGCAAAAAGAACAGGAGTACTAATAAATTTGTTAGTCTCTAAGGTGCCACAAGTACTCCTGTTTTTTTATCTTTATACGGTGGGGGGTGTTGGAGCCGAAGGGGACACCGACTTTGCCATTACAACCGGGGGAGGGTTCTGAGGACTAACAATAGTTACTACCGAACCTGTCGGAGTCAAATTAGACTTTTGCAAAAGATCTGATCTATCTCTTAACAACATAAACAACTGTACATACATATGTTCATTCCATTTACCCCTACGCTGACAAAACAAAAGCAATTGAAGGATCGTATTATAATTAAGTGATCCCTCCGGTGGCCACCTTTCCTGGTCCTCTAGCTGATATTGAGGCCAGTCTACTGTACAGAATCTTTTTAATTTACTTTTAATCAACGGATCCGATCCAAACACTTTCCAGTTCACCAGAATGCATTCTAAGGGCGTACACCTTGCCCTGCCTGCAGTACTCTGACCCTGCCCCAAACTCTAGGGAGACACTGGGCGTCCCCAGGTCAAAACAGGTAAAGTCCCCACTGGACTGTTTCTACCTTATCCAAGGGTCCGGTTCTGCACCGTCGCCCGCAGCTGTTTCTCCACTAATCAAGCGCGTTGCACCGTTGTGCCCTCCGGGGTCAACCAAATCACGTCTCCGCCGAGGCCCCCGATGAAGTCACCGGTGAGCTCTGGGCGTCGGGCGTCGTCGTAATCGGTCGGCCGCCAGGAGGGATCCGGGCAAGGCTAAATTTCAGCCTCGAGCCCACCCAGGGACGCCAAGACTGTTGCCGGCACAGGGGCCCGAGGACAGCAACAGTGGGGTTCGTTGCCCGGAGTGCTTTGCGCCAATAAACATACAGGGGTGGAGAAACAATCAAAGTTTATTTGAGATCTCAAAGTGGTGCAAGGAGACAGGCAAGTCTCAAATCAAGCACACCAGCAAAAACAGTTTCTCTCTTCTTTATACACTTTACAACTAAGCCCCCCCCTCTCTCCCCCTTCCTACCACCCCCCCTACTCCCCCTCCCCTCTCTACTGAAGGCATGTTTATACATTTAAGCAACTAAATCATTCTAGGGCTATAAATCTAGCTTGTTAGTAACTTCTCTCTAAACAGTTATTTGGTCCTGTTTACCCTTAGTTTATTACCCCTTCCCCAGCTAGAAACATGCAAACCTCATCATTATTGTTTGGGACCTGATATGAATAAGGTCGTAATTGCTAACTGGCTATTTACACATTCCAATCCCTGTCCTTGGTTGTTGAGGTCGATCAGAGTTAAACATGGAAGGACAGAGTTTAAACATGGAAGAACTTTGGCTCAGGCAGGCCTAGTAACCCCAACACTGGGATCAAGGGGTTTGGAGGGCATGAGGGGGATCAGGGCTGGGGCATGGAGTTGAGGCACGGGAGGGGGTCAGAGGTGCAGACTCCAGGCAGCACTTACCTCAAGAAGCTCCCAGAAGCAGCAGCAGCATGTCCCCTCTCTGCCTCCTACGTGGAGGCGTGGCCAAGCGGCTCTGCACACTGCCCTGTCTGCAGGCGCCGCCCCCGCAGCTCCCATTGACCGCGGTTCCTGGCCAATGGGAGCTGCAGAACCAACACTTGGGGTGGGGGCAGCTTCATGCACTCCCACTCCTACACCTAGGAGCTGGAGTGGGGCCATGCTGCTGCTTCTGGGAGCTGCGCGGAGCCACGGCAGGTAGGGAGCCTGCCTTCACCCCGCTGCACCACTGACTGGACTTTTAACAGCCTGGTCAGCGGTGCATTCTGGTTTAAAAAAAACAACAACAACAACAACAACAAAACAGACACCTGGCAACCCTATGTTGAGGCAGAGTGGAGCTGGGTGAGGTGAGCAGCTGAAGAGAGTGAGGGAGGACCCTGGGCAGAAGGCCCAGCACAGGGAGACCTCCTTAGCCAAGAGGTTTTGCAGGCCAGACTTGGAGGGGGATCGTAACCCGAATGGGGGGCTGATGCTGGGAAGAAGGGTCCTGCCCCCTAGAGCCTGAGGGTGTGTGGCCACTGCCAGCTCAAGTATCTGACCTGCAACATCCCTGCAGCACAGCCAGGGCCTGAGAAGGAGGCCTGGGATGTGTGAGGAATAGACTGTAACTTCCCTTACATTCCAGAGACGGCTGGTTGTGATGTGTTTCCTTTACCCTTTACCATTCTTTCCTTGTATTTTTTTTTAATTGATTGCTATTCAATAAATTGTATTTGCTTGGAACTGTATGTAATGATCAGTAGGTCAGGGAAGCATCCAGTATAGAGAGAACACCCTGGAGTGGGGACACCCCGTCCCTGCCCTAAGTTACCATGATAGGGTTGGGGGTCGAGCCCTCCAGGAATCCGGGGCCCAGCCTTGCTGGGGTTACGAGGACTCTGCCACACGGGAGAGTGGAAGGGGAGCCCTTGAGGTCAGGCAGGCGTCTGGGTAAAGGAAGTGGGAGCGAGAACTCCGATCCTTTCGCTAGCCCATTTCACCAGGGTAGTGTATAAGCCAGGAAAGTTCCCCACATTCGCAGGACCATTCCCTGCTGCACAGCTATACGAGTTTGCCCTCTGACCTACAGCAAGGAGCTTCTTAGGCAGGACAGCTTCTGAGCCCTAAAGAATTTTCCTAACCAGGTAAAATAGGAAATGTGGAAGCTGAACTTGCCAAGTACTCTGTGCCTCTTGCTTCAGCATTTCTATGAGACCCTAGCTCCTTTGAAACAACCAGGTGGAGGAAGTGCCCTGTGCTAACCCCACCTTCTACAGGAAGATACCCTCCCTTTTATATGCCAGCTGAGGCTACCAAACTTCTTTCATGGTTGAACTGAATACAGGTCTCTAGAGGTGAGTGGGTGCACTAACACCTTGGGGAAGGACAACGACAACTCTTATTACAATTTTTTTTTTGGAATATTAGTTTTTAAAACCTTTGCTGCATGGTTTTCTAGACGTTTCAGGGTGCCACAGGATTGAGCCTGGGGCTCTGAGAGTGGAGAGCTTGCTGCAATATTCAGCCCTAGTGCCCCGCAGTACCAGGGACCTTGCTGTAGGATATGAACACAGTGTGCTGCAGGGCAGCGGCTTTTATTGGTTATTCCAGTGATTCTCAAACTTTTTTTTTTTTTTTTGCAGACCACTTGAAAATTGCTGAGGGTCTCAGTGAACCACTTAATGATCTTTCCAAATGTTGTTTGTACCGGTAGCTAACTATTGTAAAGTGCTTTGGATAAAAGTGCTATATTAAAAAACAAAACAAAACAAAAACTTGTTTTGTTCTACAAATAAAAGAACACAGCTCATATTTTAATATCCGCAGTCTTACCTTTCTAATGCGATGGATGTGCCCTCTCTCCCCTGCCCCAGCAGCCACAGAGCTGGGGCTGGGAAGGAGGGCAGTCTCTCCCCAGCAGCCGCAGCCCTGGAGCTGGGGAAAGTCATCTTTCTCTGGCCACTGCAGCCCTGCATGTCCCAAACTCCCCCACCCCCTCTTCTCACCCCACTGCCCCATCCCACCTACCCCTATTCCCCCAAAGCCACCACTTCATCTTACATGTGCGTCATCTCCTGGGTCCAAGCACCTAATTAGTGGAGCCTCGCCTGCACGGCTCCACTAATTAGGTGGGTGGCCCTTCATTCTGTTGTGTGTGGCTGCCCAGGTGCGGATCACCTGAATGGAGCTCGCGGACCACTGGTGGTCTGCAGACCACAGTTTGAGAACCTCTGGGTTATTCATAGCAGAGGGTGAGACTTGTGTCTCTTTACCTAATTTCAGTGGCATTACTTCCTACTGGAGTGGCTGAGCTGAGCACATACCCCACTTTCCAGATTATTACAGAATCAGGTTTCTCAAACTCAGGTGATTCACCACTGGTGAATTTTAGATGATTGCTTGTTTGCAGTCTCATGAAAACATCCATCCCACTGACTCCATGTTCAGCAACAGGTGCAAATTCTGCCCTTCAGCTGCCTGCTGCTTTGACAAAAATATCTCTTCCACTCATCCAACTATCCTGGCAAAATCCAGATGAGTGGTGAAGTGCCCAAGACACTGCATCTGGGATATGCACTGCCCTAGAAAAGAGCCAAAGGCACGTCTGTTGCCTGGGGTTAAGAACGTTCAATACTATGGATAGTGTCAGAGGCAGCACTAACCACATCCGATAGCAGGATTGGCATTTGTCTACATTGAATGCAGGTATGCGTTAGCCAAGCCCACCTCTGAATTGCTGCACCCCGCACCCCCCACCCCCCGTATACCAGCGTTCACACTGCCACTGCAGCTACATGTGTCTGGTGTAAGGATTTCTGGGGGGTGTATCCCAGAGTTCATGGTGCCTCACCAAGTGGAGCTGCTCTAGGAAATGGTTTGTGGTAGAACTTGACTCTCCTTCTCAACCCCTTGTGCAGAACTGGTTTTAGCCTGTCACACTTAGCTGCAGCACTCCTGGCTCTGCATGCTCCTCGCTCCTGTCCATTCCAGCCAAGAGTCGAGCCCTTGATCCATTGGCTGAGCTGCTCCTACTTATGGGCAAATATGTATGTAGATGTTCATTGAGAGTCTGGAGGGCAGTTTGAAAGCATTTTCTAAAATGCAGAAGGTGTTGGGACTTGGAGGCAAATTAAGGTATTGCAGACTGGACCGTAATGATCAGTGCTGCAATTGCTGTGGATTCCCTGTTGTCCCTCTGGAGCAGGAGAACTAGCACGGTTCACTTTGTCATGCAGATGTGGGATGACCAGCAGTGGCCGCAGAATTTCCTCATAAGGAAGCAGACCTTCCTGGAGCTGTGTGATGAGGTTGCTTGGACCCTCCTGTGCCAGAACACTTGACAGAAGGAGGTCAGTCCCATCTAGAAGTGGGTTGCAATTGTCCTGTGGAAGCTGGCTACCCCAGACTTGTATGGGTCCATGGCAAGGCAGGTCAACTGTCAGTGCTGTGGTGTGGAGAGTGGCCTGTCAGGGGATTCTTACTGGGAATTACTCATGGATGGTTGGTATTAGAAATGTGCCTTTTTAAATAGATGGCTTCCAGAGATTTGGCTTCCCCAGCTGCACTGGAGCCAGTGATGGTTTCCCTGCCAGAAGGAGCAACTGCATATGTCCGAGTGACGTTATGAATGTAATATAATATCTCATTGAAAGGTGACACAGGGCCAGAAAGAGTTAATTAACTCACAGACTGACCTGACCCATGGTCGAACTTTAAAGACTGGTTAGGAAGATATGTAAATGAATGGTTTCAGAGTAGCAGCCGTGTTAGTCTTTAGAGTAGCAGCCGTGTTAGTCTGTATCCGCAAAAAGAAGAACAGGAGTACTTGTGGCACCTTAGAGACTAACAAATTTATTAGAGCATAAGCTTTCGTGGACTACAGCCCACTTCTTCGGATGCATATAGAATGGAACATATATTGAGGAGAGATATATATACACACATACAGAGAGCATAAACAGGTGGGAGTTGTCTTACCAACTCTGAGAGGCCAATTAATTAAGAGAAAAAAAACTTTTGAAGTGATAATCAAGATAGCCCAGTACAGACAGTTTGATAAGAAGTGTGAGCATACTTACAAGGGGAGATAGAATCAATGTTTGTAATGGCTCAGCCATTCCCAGTCCTTATTCAAACCGGAGTTGATTGTGTCTAGTTTGCATATCAATTCTAGCTCAGCAGTCTCTCGTTGGAGTCTGTAAATGAATAGAGCTTTGAAATGCAAGTCTGCATTGTTAGAGATAGAAGGGTAGATGTTTGCTCAGGTCTTGTGATGTAAGCAAACAAGTCTTGACTATTGCTATAGCTTTGATTCAAAGATCAAAACAGGAATATTAATATTTAGGAAGATACTTGAGTGAAATAGTATTATTGTCTATTTGTCTCTTTGAAGGTGGTGGTAACCTGTATCTGAACTATTTAATGGATAAATTACCCTGTGCTAATTGCCATGATGTTTGGGAGAAGGAAAGTTAGGCCTATTTTTTTTCTCAGGCCAAAAGGCTGCTGAAAATGTATTAAAAACCCTGTGACACAATCCTTCATCTCAGATTTGCTTTGGGTTTCAAGAAGGGGAAACCCTAAGCCAAGAATTGAGATCCCCAGTCATTGACTGGAGTCACCCTGAATATGGACATTGGACCTATGTACTATTTCTAAAAGGACTTTTGGCAACTACAAACTCATCTCTGATATGTATCTGAACCTCAAGAATTGAATTCAAGTCTGTATGTATATTGATCTTTTAACCAACACTCTCTTTTCTTTTTAAATAAATTTTAGTTTAGTTAATAAGAATTGGCTATAAGTGTGTATTTTGGGTAAGATCTAAGATATAATTGGACCTGGGTGTGTGGCTGTTCCTTTGGGGTTGGAAGAACCTTTTCTTTTATATGATGCAAGATTTTCAGTAATCGTCAGATATGATGATGTGTGTCTGGATGGAAGCTTGAAGCTGGGTACTTTAAGGGAACTGTGGTGTTTGGACTTCTGAGTAACCAGTGAGGTAATATAGAAGCTGTTTTGTGCTGGCTTGGTAAATCTAAGTACACCTCTACCCCGATATAACACTGTCCTCCGGAGCCAAAAAATCTTACCGCGTTATAGGTGAAACCGCGTTGTATCGAACTTGCTTTGATCCGCCGGAGAACGCAGCCCTCTCTCCCCCCCCCACCCCGGAGCACTGCTTTACTGCGTTATATCTGAATTTGCGTTATATCAGGGTAGAGGTGTATTGGAGTATCCACCAGCTTTTGGGGTTTGTCTGCCCCATTCTGTTTGATACTACTCCCTGGTCAACCAGTGAGGCAGTTCAGGGACACCAATATGGGATATACTGGCAGGGTGCATGATGGCAGATGCTGAGGAGATCTGGCATTTCCCTCTCAGGAGAAACAGGGACTTTATTTCCTCCAAATGAGATGTTTATTGATAGACTATAGGTGCCCACTGTTTTGAGGGTCCCAATCTACCCTCTCCCGTTCTGACTCATGAAATCTTACCCTGATCTGATGGTCTGGCAAAAGAAGGTTCGATTACACACACTTATCACTTGCAGGATGGTGACAGATTGCACATGTGGCATTCTGAAGGCAAGATGGTGTCACCTAAAGAACCATTTGGATGCCCTCCATATGCTTATGTCCTGCTGTATCCTCCCCTGCCCCCCGGGTTGGTATCCATTGTGGTTCACACGTGGTTGTGGAGGGGCATAGCTCCTTTTTCCTATGGAAGTATCATGACTTCCACCTTCAACCACTGCTAAACACAGGCCTGCTCGCATGAAATATCTTCCCCATCACTAATTGTATTGTCATAACCAGGAAATGCTCACAACGTCTGTGTGCATCAAGGAAATGTTATAATCCCCTGTTTGGCGATGGAAAAATGAGTCATGGAAACACAAAGTGAGACGTTTGCACAAGAAGTCTCCAGTCAGTGTCCTAACCATAAGGTCATCCTTCCACCCCCACAACATCCTCCTCTACACTTACTGATAAACACTTGGTCTATACAAACTCTGTGTGGGGGTGTGTGGCTACCCAGCAACAACTGTGCAATTATTTTTTTCACTCCTATTTCAGAAGCATGAAGAGCCCCCAGATGAAATCTGCTTGGCACATGTGTTCTGAATGGGGAAGTGATCCTTGATGCTTTCTCAGAACACACAGGTGGGGCTGTCCCACAAGAAGAAATCAGAGGCACAGCAACCCCAGCCCACACCCGCTGTTCAGCTCCTGTTTTCAAAATCCACAAAGGAGGTTCTCTCCATCAGCTGAGAACATGCACATGCAAAGTTTGTCTATTTGTCTTGCTTGGGCAGCAGCATTCCCCCTCCTCTTTGGCTGTTGTGGCGAACGTTCTCCAGGCTGTTTCAATCAATCTACATTCAGCGCTGGCAGTGGTGGCCTTGTGTATGTGAGGAGTGGTGGCATGGGTAGCCTACATTGTTCACTTTAGTAACGTACAGAATCTAGCAAAGGCAAGTCACATTGACACAAATACGGTAGCTAAAGGAGTGACTCTTAAGTTCCTTTGTGTGTCAGTCACACCATGTACAGCACTGGAGTAACCCACGTGCTAGTGAGCAGGGCACCTTTTTATGAAATGTAAAAAACTCAGCTGGGAACCCTCTGAGCCATTAATCTGGGAATAGGTAGTACAAATAGGGGGTTACAGTGAGCTCAACCATATAGGCAGCCACAAAGAGTTGATTGGGACAAGGAACTGAATCCACAGATGATGTCTATTCTGTCCATCCTGAAAGCCCTGTGTGTATGACCATGCCTGTGTGTACGTGTTTGTCTGTGCATAGGCTTCTGTGACCCGCATATTCCCCAGCTCTATCACCTCCCATGCTTTATGTCCCCCTGCCCCTTTCCGTCTGCTGCATCCTCATGTCTTCTGATGGTCAGTCCTCCCTCTCGGCATATCCAGAACACCTCATCCAGTTCAGGAAGAACATTTCAGCTGGTTCTCCGGGATCCAAAAAACTCAGTTCGACTCCAGCTCATCACGCTGGTTATTTTATTAGGCATGTAACAGCTTTTTGCCTGTGCTGCCCAGGCTCAGATGCAAGGGGTGTAGGTACAGGGTGATACCCCAGTTCCAATTCATGTCACACAATACACAGTTTATATACATCTTTCCTAGCTACTAACTTCTACTGCTTGCATGTCAGGACCAATCACTGCAGATTGTGCAAAGACAATCGCTTTGCAGAGTGTCTTAGGACCAATCTTGCCAGTTTGGGGTGTTCCTGCCTACATTGTTCACTATAAACATACCCACAAGAGTTAGTTTAGTTAATTTTTGCCTCCCTTATTTACTATAAACATATTCACAGTATCAGAGGAGTAGCCGTGTTAGTCTGGATCTGTAAAAAGCAACAAAAAGTCCTGTGGCACCTTATAGACGTATTGAAGCATAAGCTTTCGTGGGTGAATACCCATTTCGTCAGACGCATACGAAAGCTTATGCTTCAATACGTCTGTTAGTCTATAAGGTGCCACAGGACTCTTTGTCGATATTCACAGTAGTTAGTTGTTTCAGTAATTTCTTGTTCAGGCTTGTTCAGCAGTTATTTGTTCAGGCTTGTCTTGTCTTAACTGAGGTCTGCTCATGGCAGCTAAGTTAGCCCTAAATAGGATTCTGTATCCCGGTACATGTCCCCTGGCATCCCCCATGAATTCTATATTCCCTGCTGTCCCTCAGTGTATGTGTCTCCCCTCCCTCAGTTTGGGTCCAGTCTCACTAATAGGGGAGCCTGTCTCCCTCCCAGGGGTACCTTCCTCTCTCATAGTTCTCTTTCTCTCCTCCCAAGAGAGCTAGGCTGTTGGCGAGGGGACTCTTCCTCCCTGTTCCTGTGAGCACAGCTGGCAGGTGGAACGAAAAACCCTCCCCCTGCTGTTGGGACTCTCTAGTTCAACCACTAGTGAGATGGTATCTGCCTAACCATATGTAACCCCCACACCTCCTGGGTGCGGTGTTCTGTCCCCTCTAGTGGCACCAAGACCACTTAGGTCTGGTCTATACTACCCGCCTGAATCGGCGGGTAGAAATCGACCTCTCGGGGATCGATTTATCGCGTCCCATCGGGACGCGACAATCGATCCCCGAATCGGCGCTCTAACTCCACCAGCGGAGGTGGTAGTAAGCGCCGCCGACAAAAAGCGGCAGAAGTCGATTTTGCCGCCGTCCTCACAACGGGGTAAGTCGGCTGCAATACGTCGAATTCAGCTACGCTATTCACGTAGCTGAATTTGCGTATCTTAAATCGACTCCCCGCTGTAGTGTAGATGTACCCTCAGTGAGAGTTAAAATGAGTCTGCTTAACAGCCAGTTGGCTTTTAGCTTATGCAGTAGAGGCTCATGCACTAAGCTCCAGAGGTCCCCGGTTCGATCCCGACGAGCAGGGTCTGTTGGTGTTACACATACACCTTTTCTTAGCTGCAGCTGATTTTCCCTTTCTGTCATATGGGTCATGAAATGATTCACAACTAGCCCATCTTCCCTGTGTCATAACAACAGAACACCCAAGAGGCTAGTTCCAGAGAGCATAGTCAAAGGCAGCCTCATCTCCTGATGAAGGAAACAGTTCCATCTTGGCTTAAGTCTGCTGTGAGGCACAGGGACTGTTGCACATCTTATGGTGCTGCAGATCATCAGAGGGCAGTGGGCTCCGGGCTTTTGGACACCACTCCATCAGAAGTCTTGGGCATGAGGGGTGGGGACACTCTTTTCCACTCAAATGAGGCAGATTGTGATGCTGATGCTAGGTTTCGGACTGCAAGGAGGGCCGACTCCTTCATGGGATTTACTAGGAGCTGTGTGACAGCATCATGTGGCTTCTACAGCTTGACAATGCGCTCCCCGTTTAAAGTATAGGTGAGTATTTCTGAGGGAAACTGATAATCGTGATGGGATCAAAGTTAAAGATCTGTATAAATATGAAGACACTATCTCTGTAGCCAGCTGTCCCTCAGACAGAGCTGGGGCAGGTGTAGTGATTTGCTGGCAATATTTTGACAATGGGATGTCATAAAATTTCCACCTCTTTGGCCTTGATAAACACTAGGGGTTGCATGTATTGCACTATGAGGGTGCTTTGGAATATGATTGTTCTTCCCTTTAACCAGAAATGCTTTCTTATACCATAAGTATTTGGCGAGCTTGTATGGGGGCACAGGAAGGGTGCGCAGCAGAGCAGGCATAAGGTGCATTGGCAGAGATATGAGGCAGGGGAGGCTGGTACTTATCTCAGAACTGAGATGCTTCAGCCAGAGATGACCCAGACCTGCCGATAGAGGGGAGGGGCAGATTGAGGGCAGCAGCTTCAGCAGATGTTACTGAGCATGCTCAGTCCATGTGGGCATGCTCAGTACAAGCCAAGCAGTAAAGCTGTGGGTAGCACGTGATGCGTCACCTCTGGTTTCAGCACATCAGTGGGATGGGGTGCCCACGACTGGACTAGCGGGGGTTGCTGCAGATCAGCTTAAAGTGCATTGGCAGAGCTGTGTGGGTGAAATTTGCACAGCGTTTGTCCAGGCCCTCAGTTGCTCCTTTTGATGAGCATTACAGTCACTGATACATTTTGAAATGATTATTAAAAGCCAGCTATGGTCAGTCTGTTGGTCTCACTTGCCTTTTCTAAGAGGCCCCATGTATCTCCAGTGAGAATAAATCCCCTGCTCTGAGGTCAGTGCTTGGCCAGGTGTGAGAATTTCCCAGCAGCTTCAAGGTGGCATTTTCTGTAAATAGGGGTGTGTGAATTCAGTCAAGCTTCACAAACAAGGATAAGACGGAAACAAACAAGTCATAATCGCTTGCTCAAATATAGAAGTTCAAGGTCCCCCGCGTAACAGAGACACAAGAACAGGTGTCTTGGCCCCTGCGGCTTTCACTTCCCCTCTCCTCAGTTTCTATTCTTTGTCAAAGCCTTTTCAGTAATGAACTCAGCCTCGACCCGTGTGCCCAGGACTGCCAGCTCAGACAGCACGCTCTACAGCTCCAAGCCTAAGGCAGGTCCAGTGCAATTCAGCATGAGATTCTTTCTTCTAGCCCACCCCTTTGCACTGCTCTGAAAATGGCCAGGGCTCATGTGGGTCCCTTATCAGGGGTGGATCTTGAAGCAGTGTAACCCTCTCATAGGCCACCCCCGTCTCTGCCCCAGTGTTGCATGGGGCGTGGTTGGAGTGCTGCTGCACGCTAGCTCTTTTCAGCTGGTGGATGGCTTCTTGTGAGCTGTTACCAGCCTGCAGTTTGAGCAGCCATGAGGTTGGGGTTGACAGTCAAGGAACTGTAACCCACTCCAGCAACCCCTCCCCTGCTTGGTGGTGCCCAGCAGAACATAAGAATGGCCGTACTGGGTCAGACCAAAGGTCCATCTAGCCCAATATTCTGTCTTCTGACTGTGGCTAAGGCCAAGTGCTTCACAGGGAATGAAAAGAACAGGTAATCATCAAGGGATCCATCCCCTGTTGCTCATTCCCAGCTTTTGGCAAACAGAGGCTAGGCACACCATCCCTGCCCATCTTGGCTAATAGCCATCGATGGACCTATCCTCCATAAATGTATCTAGTTCTTTTTTGAACCCTGTTATTGTCTTGGCCAGTTATATCAGAAATGGTCCTCAGCAGAGAATCTAGTCCTCAGTGTGATGAAAGATTGCAGTGCTGGTGAAAGGCGATAGATGACAGCGCTCTGGAGAGTGGAGTTCTGTATTTATCCCTGGAACCAGAACAGGCTGGGCAGCAGCAAGGCAAGATTCTCACAAATTGTGCAGCCAGATAATGTGGGGTGAGAGGAGAGTTTGGTCTCCGTGGCCCATCAGTCCTTAACCAGTATGCTAAGGCTGCCAAATAGGAGGTCAGTTAGTGCTACTTGTCATGTGAACACATCTATTGGACCAAATTCACACCAGGGTCCACCCTGGCAGAGATTCCAGGCAGAGAAAAGTTTGCTTGATTGAGACTGCAGTGGTGAAAAGTGGTCCCAACAACCCCGCTGCTGCCCATAGGACACCAGTACTATCCAAAACATGGCAACTTTGGGTGGGAAAGTGGTGTGGCTGGAGCTGATGTAGGGAATCCCCCAGCAGCCTCCTATGGAGAAAGTTAAAGCTCCCTCCTCCCCTCCCCGATCATGTCATGAACCCTAAGAGGGTCATGATGACAACAGTGTCTTTGTCCTCCCTTGGGGTGTAGACCCCTGGAGTGGTGCAAGGAGCTGTAACTTATTCCTCCTGACACCTGTGTAGGTGATTTGGCTCATTACATGCATCCCACCCCCAATGTTAATGCAATATTAGGATTGTCCGGTTATGCCAAATCACCTCTCCCACAGTGAGCTACAGTAAATAACAATGGGATACTTCACAGCTCTCACTTCAAGGCTCCGCTTAGCAGCCAGCCTCGCAGCAAGAGCTTGCATGAAGTGCTGGAGAAAAGAAAAGAGCCAGCTGAGAAGCAGGCAGGGCCTGCCAAGGACAGGAGAAGCTCTCCTGAGTCCAGGGTAGAGCTTAGGGAGCTCCTCTGGGTATGTTTACACAGCCCAGCTTGGAGGCTCACTGTTGTGGACTGGGCAGACATACCTTATAGAATAATAGAATATCAGGGTTGGAAGAGACCTCAGGAGGTCATCTAGTCCAATCCCCTGCTCAAAGCAGGACCAATCCCCAACTAAATCATCACAGCCAGGGTTTTGTCAAGCCTGACCTTAAAAACCTCTAAGAATGGGGATTCTACCACCTCCCTAGGTAACCCATTCCAGTGCTTCACCACCCTCCTAGTGAAAAAGTTTTTCCTAATATCCAACCTAAACTTCCCCCACTGCAACTTTAAACCATTACTCCTTGTTCTGTCATCTGATACCACTGAGAACAGTCTAGATCCATCCTCTTTGGAACCCCCTTTCAGGTAGTTGAAAGGAGCTATCAAATCCCCCCTCATTCTTCTCTTCTGCAAACTAAATAATCCCAGTTCCCTCAGCCTCTCCTTGTAAATCATGTGCCCCAGCCCCCTGATCATTTTCGTTGCCCTCCGCTGGAGACTCTCCAATTTGTCCACATCCCTTCTGTAGTGGGTGGACCAAAACTGGACGCAATACTCCAGGTGTGGCCTCACCAGTGCCAAATAAAGGGGAATTCCCTCGATCTGCTGGCAATGCTCCTACTAATACAGCCCAATATGCCGTTGGCCTTCTTGGCAACAAGGGCGCACTGCTGACTCATATCCAACTTCTCGTCCACTATAATCCCCAGGTCCTTTTCTGCAGAACTGCTGCTTAGCCAGTCGGTCCCCAGCCTGTAGCCATGTATGGGATTCTTCCATCCTAAGTGCAGGACTCTGCACTTTTCCTTGTTGAACCTCATCAGATTTCTTTTGGCCCAATTCTCCAATCTGTCTAGGTCACTCTGGACCCTATCCCTAACCTCCAGCGTATCTACCTCTCCCCTCAGCTTAGTGTCATCTGCGAACTTGCTGAGGGTGCAATTCATCCCATCATTCAGATCATTAATAAATATGTTGAACAAAACTGGCCCCAGGACCAACCCCTGGGGCACTCCGCTTGATACCTGCTGCCAACTAGACATTGAGCCATTGAGCACTACCCATTGAGCCCGACAATCTAGCCAGCTTTCTATCCACCTTATAGTCCATTCGTCCAATCCATACTTCTTTAACTTGCTGGCAAGAATACTGTGGGAGACCGTATCAAAAGCTTTGCTAAAGTCAAGATATATCACATCCACTGCTTTCCTCATACCCACAGAGCCAGTTATCTCATCATAGAAGGCAATCAGGTTGGTCAGGCATGACTTGCCCTTGATGAATCCATGTTGACTGTTCCTGATCACCTTCCTCTCCTCCAAGTGCTTCAAAATGGATTCCTTGAGGACCTGCTCCATGATTTTGCCGGGGACTGAAGTGAGGCTGAACAGTCTTTAGTTCCCCAGGTTCTCTTTCTTCCCTTTTTTTAAATATGGGCACTATATTTGCCTTTTTCCAATCGTCCAGGACCTCCCCCGATCATCGTGAATTTTCAAAGATAATGGCCAATGGCTCTGCAATCACATCAGCCAACTCCCTCAGCACCTCAGATGCATTAGATCTGGACCCATGGACTTGAACATGTCGAGCTTTTCTAAATAGTCCTTAACCTGTTCTTTCATCACTGAGGGCTGCTCACCTCCTCCCCATACTGTGTTGCCCAGTGCAGCAGTCTGGGAGCTGACCTTGTCTGTGATAATAGGATACATCCGAATAAGTGAGGTTTTTACTCACGAAAGCTTATGCCCAAATAAATCTGTTAGTCTTTAAGGTGCCACTAGATTCCTTGTTGTTACAGTATGCTACAGCTGACTGCCTCTGCCCAAATTGACTGTATGTAACATAGAGTAACCGAGCGTGTACCCCACTTTGTCCTCCCAGGTTCCTCCCAAATTTAGTATCACCTATAACTTTTACTAATATACAATTTACAACCTTCTCCAGATCCCTAATGAAGATATTAAATAAAAAAGTATCCAATCTATACACACCCATCCATCATGCCAAGCTGAGGAAATGCAAGTGGCAAAACTGTTTTCCTCCTCTGGCCCCTTGGGTAGTTGTTGGGAGAGAGAGAGAGGTGATAGGATCAGAGATCATGTTTGTCCATTACAGAGGAGAGCTCCATAGCTGTGATCAAGTAGCTGAGAAGGGACTGAGAGCATCTCCACTTGTGAGTTTCACCCAGCACTTAGATACTATGGTGAAAGTGGCTGTAGGAAAACCCAAGCTAGCTACCTAGAGGCAGCTCTGATATCCTTGGGGAGCACAGCTGCCATAGTAGGTCAGTCACAGGGACAGACTGTTTCTGAGATATTCATAGTCCAATCCCATTAACAGCTGTGAAGATCAAACTCTGGACTAGCGTTTCTGCTCCCACAAGGCATTTGCTTCCTGTCTCAGCAAGGGTTTGGGAGGGTTCGTTCAGAAATACCTGGGCAGTTGTCTTGAAGAATTAAAGGGCCATGGAAGAAACAAGTAATATTACTTAGTTGTTTTTCTGCTGAGCTATATTTCCAAGGGAAGAAGATCCTTGCTATAATAAGGCAGGATTTTTAACACTGATTGGCTACTGTGAAGGGTAACCATGCCGCATCCTGTAACCACATGGCCTTTTATAAGCTCTGAGCCGTATCATGCAGCAGGACAGATCTCCAATGTGTGGCATGGTGTCTGTGTGCAAGAATCCAGAAGCTGCCGCTCTGGGGCAATGCTGTCAGCTTCATAGAAAGATGTGGCTTGTGTTAATGACATGCTGCCATGCTTTAGCTGAGTCACTGTCTAAGAGCTCATAATACAGAATGCCTGAGACTCAGTGACCAAGGCAACACACCACTGAGTTGGAGACATAACTGTGAGACTAGACTAAATGTTAGCTGTTTTCAAGGTTGTTGATATTAAGTCCTGGAGGAAAAGATCCCAAAGTGACCTTGAGGGGAAGGCACGCTCTGTTCTCATCCAGGAGAGCTCCCTTTCCTTAGCATTGACAGTACTAGGTGAACCATCAGAGCCAGTATCATTTCTCTGGCAACAGTCACTAGGAAAAGCTTCCTCCTGTGTAAGACTTGCTGTTTTCATAGCCTGCTAGTTTCCTCCTGAAAGATGGGGGAACGCAAGCAGGGAGAATTCCCACGTTCTCTCGGGTGATTCCATACACAGTAACAAAGGCAGGAGTAAGAAAAAACACAATGAATCCCTAGGGTTGGTGCTGGTAGTTGAAATTCATTAATTTTTTTTTTAAATTCAGCTAATTTTTGGGTCCCTTTCCTGGGTGAGGTTGTAGAACTCAGCTGTCTGAATACACGCTGCTTCCAGGACATTGTGCCTAACATCAAAACAAGTGCCCAGGCACTTGGAAAAGTCTGTTCCCTCTCCATCAGCCCACACTGCAAGCCTTGCTTAGAGCTGAAGAATGTCACTCTTCAGGCCTGAACTTGGAGAAACATTGTTTGAGAAGTGTGGGAGTCACTAATATTTTCTCTGCAAATGGCCATCTTATGCTGCATTGCAAGTCACTTCCAAGAGCATAAACAAAGCTGACAAGACAGAAGAGGGAAACATTAAGAACAACAATTTGGGGCAAGAAGTTGAGATGAAACTAAGAAACGTGTCATTAGACTGGTCTGGGACTCTAGTCTTTAATGTTGGAAGAGCTCAACAACAGCAACACACAGCAGAGAGAAATGAGGAAGCAATTTTGAGGTGCTGGGCAGAAATTGTGTACTATGAAGTAAGGGTGTGTTTTAATAAAAGGTCAGTAGATGGCTCTGGAGATATTTCATCCTTCCTGCGTTGCAGGAATATGAAAAATTTCATGTCAGGATAAATCAGAAATTAAAGAAATAGGAGACTACAATGGCGTGGGAGCACCTACAAGACAGAGTGGTCAGAGATAAAGTGATCTTGCGCTTACTCTGTTTTGTAAAGTGCTTTGAGAGCTACAGATGAACATTGCTATATGAGAGCTGAGTATGAATTTTATCACTATTAATTGTGTCAGCTGGAAGGCAAGTTTCAGTCATACCCCAAGACAGGTAAAGCTGTGTCTTTTCTGCAACCAAATTTGTATGGCAACTGATCAGATCTTTCAAGGACCATGAGTAATATAAATAAGGCAAACATACATGTTTAATTCTCTCCCTGCTGTACCTTACAATAAATACGTTTATTTAAAAAAAACCCTCTAGATAGAATTATGTTGGGGTAAGACCAGATCACTGAAGAGACTATTTCTGAAGTGAGCATTACTTAGTGTGCTTTCTGAAACGCAGTGACCAGAATGGAACACTGTATTTCAGGTGAAGGCAAACCACTGGTTTATATAATGGTATTATAATATTTTCTGTATTATTCTCCGTCCCATTCTCCTCAACCATTAACATTGGTTAACTTTTGTGATCACTGCTGCACCTGCAAGAGAGGACTTCATTGAGCTATCTCTGGTGATGCCCAGCTCTTTTTCCTTCATTGGTACACTTACATTAGAACTCACTATAGTGTGTGAGTAGTTCAAATTATTCCCTCAATGTGCCTTATTTTGCATTTGTTAAAAGTGAATTTTATCTGCCCAATTGCCTAGCTGAAATTCCTTAAAGTCTTCTCTGCTCTTGACTATGCTAAATAATTTTGCCATCTGCAAATTTTGACACTTCATTGCTCACCCCCTTTTTGAGATAATTCATAAACATATTAAATTAAATAACACAGTTTTGTACTGCTGTAAATATATGGGGTTTCTAAAGAGATACAGTTACCCCCTAGTTTTTAGGCAGTTATACTGGTATGAAGATGCTTATATTAATTCAGCTTATAACTGATAAGTTTTAAGCCAATATAGCTAAAGTGGTACAAAAACTATGTGTTGACCAGACATAAGTTTCTTTATTATCCTCTTGCCAGGGACATTATCAAAGGCCCTTTGAATGTACAAATAAATGCCAACTAGTTCGTCTTTATCCACTAGTTTATTGACTCATTCAAAAAATTCTAATAGATTAGCGATGAATGATTTTACTTTGCAGAAGGCATATACTGGTTAGACCCTACCATATCATGACCTTCTAGGTGTGATATTTTAATTATTATCTCCATTGATTTGCAGGTACTGTAATTTACCAGATCTTCCCTAGGCCCTTTTTAAAATATAGGTATAACATTTATTAACAATATTGGTGGCAAATCATTGGGAAAACAGGAACTACTATCTGCCTGTTTTCATTTGTAAAAGCCTTCCTCATTCCCCTGCATAGGAAAAAAATGTGATAACTAAAAAAGACCTACAAAGATTTTTTTCCCCCTCTTTCTTTTTCACTTTAGAAATCTAGGCTGTGTCTACTCTGTTTTTCCTGGAAGACTCTGTGGATAACTGGAGAACTAAGAGGATTACGATATAAACCAAACCAAGAGAGAAAAACCTGAGCAACTGAGAGGAGAAAAGATTTTTAATCAGATTGTTTGAAACAGTTTGTTTTCAGTTGGTTTTCTTAAAAAGGAGCATAGGCGCCGACTCCGTGGATGCTCCGGGTGCTTAGCGCCCACCAGCAACTATCCCCCCCTCATCCCTCTGGCCTGCTAGCAGCCCTGCTGATCAACTCCTCCCCCCCCCCCGCTCCCAGTGCCTCCTGCCCACCACGATCAGCTGTTCTGTTGCACGCAGGAGGAGCTGGGAGGAGGTGGAAGAGTGGGAGGGGACGGAACAGGGTGGGGAGAGGCGGGGCAGGGGAAGAGCAGGGGTGGGAAGAGATGTGGTGGGGTGGGGCCTTGGGGAAAAGGGTGGAGTGGGGGCGGGGCCTGCGGCTGAGCAGGGGTTGAGCATCCCTGGGGACAAGAGGAAGCCGGTGCCTGTCACAAGGAGTAGGGAGAATAATTATGGAAGTATTAGTACATAAGATAAATTATGATGTCACAGAGACCTGGTCGGATAAATCTCATGACTGGAATACTGGTACAGAGGGGCATAGCTTGTTCAGGAAGGACAGGCAAGGGAAAGGGGGAGTAGGTGTTGCATTATATGTCAAGAATATATACACAAAAAAGCAGACTTTATCAAACTCAGAGAACTGGTAGGTAAGGTACGATAGGTAGAAAAAACTAAGGGAAATTCAGAAGAGCTGGCAGTTTCTTAAGGAGACAATATTAAGTGCACAACTGCAGACTCTCCCAATGCAAAGGAAAGATAGGAAGAATAGTAAGAGGCCAAAATGGCTCAATCAGGAGCTCTTTAATGACCTGAAAACCAAAAAGGAATCCTACAAAAAGTGGAAATATGGACAAATTGTTAAGGAGGCATACAAAGGAATAAGCATGTAAGAACAAAATTGGCAAGGCTAAGGCACAAAATGAGTTATATCTATCAAGGGACATAAAAGGCAATAAGAAGAGGGTCTTTAAACACATTAGGAACAAGAGAAATATGAAGGAAAGTGTAGGTCCTGAAGACATCAAGAAGACTGAGCTGTTTAATGACTGTTTTGCTTCAGTCTTCACTAGATACTCCAGATACTCAACACAATTAATATTAACAACAAGGGAGAGGGAACACAAGCCAAAATAGGCAAAGAACGGGTTAAATAATAGTCAGATAGGGTTTGATTAAATTCATCCTAGGGTACTTAAGAAATTAGCTGAAGCGACCTTGGAACCATTAGCAATGATCTTTGAGAACTCATGGAGGATGGGTGAGATCCCAGAGGACTGCAGAAGGGCAAATGTAGCATGACCCAAGGACCCTTGGATGCCAACTGGCAGAGGGCACAGGGGTTAACAGGTATCCCTGGGTCAGATATCTGCATAAGGGGTTGTGCATAAATTACGTAACACTTCAGGGGGTTGGTGGATCCTTAATTTTGCTTGACAGAGAGTTTTCTTCAATGTTACAAGGGGGTGGGGTGGATTCTGAAAATCATCAAATAATGCATTAAGTAATTTATGGACAGCCCATAACAGTTCACCAAAGGGTGGCATGTGAGGTCTCTACCGAGAGCCAGTAAACCACTGGTTTTCATAATCATTGTGAAATGTATATACAGATAACATTTAAGGAGTTGTGTACCTACACTAAAAATTATATTCTTAAGGTCTTGGAGTTAAGGCAGGTCACCAGGAAGTGACATACCTCAAAATAGTCCTTTTAGGCAGGGGTAACAGATACCTAGCTCCCTGTCTGGCCATTTGTGTACTGTATGCCTCATGCTGTATGTCTATTTGCATACTGAGCCTGCTGTGAAATGAACATTTGAAAAATCTACAAACGAGAAAACCTACAAGATGAAAAAACAACAGGGCTGGGTCCTGTTATGAATAAAGACAAAGGATTGTTTTGGTATATCTTGGAGTGCAAAGAGACAAACTGAATCCTTCACCTGGGAGGCAAACTGACAGTGTGCTTGTCTCATGAAAGGAAGGCCACAGCCAGCGTGACTGTAAAGCCCTGCAGGGATTTTGGGTGAGCAATACTTTATTAGACAGGAAAGGCTCTTATTAATTAAGCCTGGACTGTAGAATGCATGTCATGATTTTATTTTGTATGCAATCATTTGTATGCAATACTTCTGCTTGCTGCTACTTGAATCTTTGTGGTTTATTAAATAAATGTATACTTGATTTCACTATAAACATATCTGAGTGCTGTGAGATAAGCAGAGCATTGATCTGAGGTGGGACTGGTAAGCTGGGGTGTGCTGCTTCTATGGAAGAGAGAAGCCCTGAATTCTGTGGGTGGGTAAGGGCTGGACATTTCAGGGAGATGCTCTGAGGGCTCGAGGACTGGAGCATGCCTACTGCTAGCCTGCAGAGTGACAGCAGGGCCTGTGAGGCCTGAAGGGGAGTGCCTGTGTTGCCCATGATGGGAGGAGCTGGGAAGCTGATCCACCGTAGCACAGACAAGCCTGTTTCACACTAAGGGCAGGTGGTAGTGAGGTGCCTTATAGCCATGGGTACCCCTGGGAACCATCACAGATTGTACCTATCTTTTTAAAGGGGAACAAAGAGGACTCAGGTAATTGTAGACCAGTCAGCCTAACTTCAGTACCTGGAAAGATACGGAACAAATTATTAAATAATCCATTTGTAAACACCTACATGATAATAGGGTAAATAAGGGCTAGCCAACATGGATTTGCCATGAACAAATTATGCCAAACCAAGCTAATTTCCTGCTTTGACGGGGTTACTGGCCTAGTGGATGGGGGAAAGCTGTAGACATGACATATCTTGATTTTAGTAAGGCTTTTGATACCATCCCACATGACAGTCTCATAAGCAGACTAGTGACATGTGGTCTAGATGAAATTAGCATAACCCTTCTGCCCGTCTGAGTTGGCAACAACAAGGGCCAGGTTCAGTATCTAGGGGTTCCATTTCAATAACACAATGCAAAACTGGCTCGAGCCCCCACCCAGTGACCTGGCACAATTACATACCACCCACTGGGCATCTCTAAGAGGCAATACTTCCCCTCTCGCAAGCACGGAGTCTGAGTGTAGCAAAATCCTTTTAATAAAGGAGGGAAACAATGCGGCATTATGTTGGGGAAACACCACAAACAGGATTCATAACACAAACCATGAGCAAAAGACCCACCCCCAAGTAAGTTTGGCAGTATCCTTTTCCCCTCAGGGTCTTGAGTCCAGCAACCCAAAAATCACCCCAAAGTCCAACAACCCAAAAGTCTCTGTCCCTGGTCAGTGCAGCCCCAGAGTTCAAAGGTTTATCTGCAGAGTTTTACCTCCCAGCGGGGAGGGGGGACGCACAGCGGTGTTAAGGGGCACCTTACGTGGTGCAAGGCTGACTGCCCCACCTCTCCATGGGGTTCTGCTGCAGCCTTCGCCGCGAGCCATTCCACCTGCCGCTCCACCAGCCATCCCGTGAGCCACTCCATGAACTGCTCTGCTCCGCCAGCCGCTCCGCTCCACCAGCTGTCCCATGACTCCAGTCGTCTCGCAAACTGCTCTGCCAGCCACTCAGCAACATAGCTTCAGGCACCCCCACAGCACTCAATAATTTCAGCTTGCAGTAGGTGAGCCTCAGTGCTGGTGCACCATTGGCTCAAAGTGAATTCAGCTCAGCAGCCTGTAACTAGACTCCTAATAGAATTAAAATTAGCTCTGATATTCCACTGTAGCAAGAGGAGATGGGGATAGTAGTGCAATTGGCATTTCAGGTCCTCAAAAGCAGCTCATTCCATCAGGTACAAATACCTGTCCCCAACCTCTCTCAATTCACTAGGTTTTGGAACCCATCTCCCTTTGTCTAGTGAGTACTACTTGGTTGATGGCGAGTCCCTCTGTCATAAAACAGTTTCATTGTCCTTGATTCACATAATCAGGGTAACAACACTTTATTCTTCCTGCCCCAATAACAGAGAAACTGGGGATCCCACACCAGCCAAAGTGATCATTTGGGCTGCTGTGGGTTCATGCTAGGTGGGGTGGGTGTGCCTATGCAAACAAGATCATCCCCTGAAGTTCTTTTCCACAACTTGCCACAATTCACCACCAGATGTCAGGGTAGTGCTCATCCTGACTCTGCTTGCATCAGTATAAGGTGGGTGCACAGTTGGTTGAAAGCCCATACTCAAAGAGTAGTTATCAATGGTTGGCTGTCAAACTGGGGGGGCGTATCTAGTGGATTCCTGCAAAGGCCAGTCCTGGGTCTGGCACTAGTCAATATGTTCTTTAATTACTTGGATAATGGAGTAGAAAGTATGCTTATAAAATTTGCAGATGACACCAAGCTGGATGGGGTTGCAAGCACGATGGAGGACAGGATTAGAATTCAAAACAACTTCTACAAATTAGAGAATTGGTCTGAAATTTTAACAATGAAATTCAATAAAAATGGGGAATGACTGGGTAGGTAGTAGTATTGCTGACAGGATCTGAGGGTTATAGTGCATCAAAAATTGAATATGAGCCAACAATGTGATGCAGTTGTGAAAAAAGGCTAATATTCTGAGCTGTATTACCAGAAGTGTCATATGTCAGACATGGGAGGTAATTATCCCACTCGACTCAACACTGGTGAGGCCTCAGTTGGAGTAGTGCATCCAGTTCTGGGCACCATGCTTTACGAAAGATGTAGACAAACTGGAGAGAGTCCAGAGAAAAGCAACAAACCTGACCTATGAGGAAAGTTAAAAAAGTTGGGCATTGAGAAGGAACTGCTGAGGCTAGTTACATCATCATCAGTGACATCACCAGAAGGGGTGGAGCCTTTGGGGAGGTTAGTCAAGGTGACAGTCGTAGCGTGGATCTTGAGAGAGGGGGATCTGGGAATGGTGGCAGGGCCATTACTGGGATTGGGGAGGGTCAGATGGAAGGCCTGGCTAGACTGGCCTGGAGAGCTGGGCTACCTGAAGAAGGGTTTGTAGAGCCCTGAGGAGGGAACTGGAAGAGGCTGAAGGGAGCTTAGCTTGGTATCTTGTGCCCCAGAAGCTTCTCACGTAGGTAGATCCTGGCAGTTTTTGGAGGGGAGAAATTTCTCAGAGAAAGTGAGGGACTCCCAAAGCCAGCCCAGTAATCCAGTCACAAGAGGTGGCGTGGAGAGGTGACACCAGACATGGACAGCTCGCAGCACAATACAGATGTATATTTGTAAATAATTACGAAGCTCACAATAAAACTGGTAAGATGAGTGGTTTCTGCATATAAAGCTATTTATTTAATACTTCCAGTTCCATGTTAGATTATATTTGTTCTTAGTGTAGTAAATAAGACACTTTATTTTCACTAACTCTAAGGCTAAGCCTGATATGTGCTCCTAAGTTATTAGACTCCTGACTGCCGCTTCTCAAAGTGATGCTACATAATAATTACCACATGCTAGAGAGTATCTCTTGGTTTCCAGTTCCTGGGGAGAAGAGACTAAAACCTTTTAACTCTAAGTCTAAAAGAGATAAGGAGTGAATACTGGAGGGTGGCAGCAGAGGCACGAGATAAAGAATCACCAAGTATATTGGTGTATATGAGGAAGCTGCTTACGGGGGCGAGCAGGTCATCACAGGCATATTGAGTTGTGAGAAAAGATGACTGAGGGGGGGACCTGATAACAGTCTTCAAATATGTTAAGGGCTGTTATAAAGAGGATTATGATCAAATGTTCTCCAGGTCCACTGAAGGTAGAAACAAGAAGTAAGTGGCTTAATATACAGGAGAACATTTGGAGATTTAGGTTAAATATTAGGAAAAATGTTCTAATTATAAGGGGACTTCAGCTCTGAAATAGGCTTCCAAAAGAGGTTGTTAAACACCTGTCAGGGATGATCTAGGTTTACTTGGCCCTGCCTCAGCACAGGCAACTGAACTTGATGACTTCTCAAGGTCTTTTTCAATCCTATATTCCTATGGACACCTGTTTAACTCAAATGTTTGACAAACAGTTGGAAGAAAAGCTCTCTGTGGCAAATTCAGCTGTAAGTTCCCTTCACTCAAGAAATGAGACAGCTTCCATTTGGCTTCTCTGCTCTTTCAAGGAATGCTCCGGCAATAACAGGGAAGATGCTAGAATATTAGGAATATTGGGCAAGATTAAAAAAAAAAAAACAGGACATTTTAAAACCCTTCTAGGCCTTCTTTGTACAACATAAAGAAAAAAAAGACACCCCCCCCCAATCCATTTCCCTCCCTTTTTGCAAGCTGTCTTTATCCCTTTGCCACCATTATCGACTTCTGCTTTTTGTTGCCTCTATAATCTCTCATGGGCCTTATGTGACTGTCACCACAACTTCACTGCTCTACCTCAGCAGCTGTCACTCCACAGCAGTGGGTATTTCTCTACCTTTGGGAGGCCATTTCTTTTTTAAGTGTGGTGTTTTATAGCTTGGGGAAGATTGAAAATCTCTTAAAGACGCTCCTGCCTGTGTAGCCTTTGACTACACAGAGATCAGCAACACCCTCTCAGGACAACGCGCTGGCAGAACTCAGCAATACCCTGTCACTCACAAAGCAGAGCTGAGATCTTACTGAAGGAGCTGAGTTTGGGTGAGCTCTGAGAAACAATCCATCAAAAGCTTGGCTGCAGGAATAAAGTGTTCCTGCTGCTCCCCACAATTCATCCCCCAGCAAAAGCTAAAACGAAAAAAGCCCAAAAAAGAGACTGACAACAACTCACTGTGCAAGGTTATGGAAGCCATTCAGGTCATTTATATCAGAACCACCTCTTAAAAAGTTTGGCCTCAAGCAGCTGTTTGACTTCTTGTCAGTCTTGGAGCTGGGATTGTTTTGTTTAGAATAAATAGGGTTTATTTGAACGTTTTGGTAAGCAGACCATCTGGTGTTACGGACCAGCTGGTGCGGTCGGTGTGTACCTTTCCATTCTGAGACCACATCACAGCTTCCTTTTAGAGACAGTCTCAAGAAGTTGTCATGCCTGGCTCTAACTGTGGGTACGAACTGAAAGGGAGCCAGAGCAGAAAACAAAAGAAGCAAAGCAAATGTTGAGGGCTCAGAGTATGTTTGGCCACTGAGGGTCTGGCTACACTTTGAGCCTGGCATGCTAAAAATAGAAGTGTAGCCACTGCAGTGTAAGTGGCAGGAGAGGATGAGACGCCCGAGTATGTACATAGCATCTTGGACCCTCCTGCTGCTTGTGCCAACACAGTTACACTCGCTTCTTAGTGCACTAGCTCGATTAGATAGCACAGGTACATCTCCTTGGGCCGTAACTGACACCTCCAGCTTGAAGTGGAGACATACACTAAGGCTACGTCTACCCTGATGGCGGCGTGTAGAGCACGGGCACTACACTTGTCACTGTAGCTACACGTGGCAGTAAAAGGCTCCGGCAGCGGGGAAAGGCTCTGGCAGCAGGAAGGCAGCAGGGCATTATACTGCTAAAATAGCAGTGTACACATGGGAGGCCGTGCCTGGGCATGTAGAAAGCCATGCAGGATATATACCCTGGGGGCTCAGGCATGTCGTTGCTCTACTCTACTCGCCTAAGCAGTGCCTCACTTTCTACATTGCTGTTTATACTGTGCTAGCTGGGTGTGCAGTGTCTGTACTCTACATGGCGCTGTTGCGTGTAGCAGTCCCTTAAATGACAATGTTACATGCTATTGGGCAGGTGAACTGATTTGGCTAAAACAAGAGAAGATTTAAACTTCCCCCTGCTATGTTTTTCATACACAAAAAGAATCTTGATACTGTCAGTGGCCAAGAGAGCACAGTGCCTATCCCGTCTGCTACATGATACATCAACTCTGCCTAGTAAATGGAAGCTGCTCCTGCAGGCAGGCAGATCCTGTCAACATTAAAGGTGCAGTATCAAGAAAATAAAATCAAGAACAGTATCAAAGCTCATAACGACTTTTCAGCTGAGTGCAGCTGGAGTTGGTTAGAGCCTGAACTTGAGAACAAAATGGAGCTGGATGTAGCTTATAAGAAAGAAACACTCTCACTGTTAGCTCAATTCACGTGGTTCTTATTCTATTTTCTGGTTACAATTTGTGTCCAGTTAAAGTCGCCATAGTTAATTTTTTTTTACAATGGCACTTAGGGTCACCAGGCCACAGTTCTATCTGGGGGTCAATTAAACAGCAAGATTGGCTTATGGATCTGGAGACATAAAGAAAATCACTGGCGATTTGAAACAGTGAAGTGATCAGTGAAGCAACAGGAAGGAGGAGGTTAAAGGAAAAGAAGAGCAAGTAAGCATAAAGAGAGGTGAAAAAGGCCATTGATGGAGGAAAAACAAGAAGATGGTTTCTACTTCGATGATGTGGGAGAGGCGTTTGAACTTTCTGTACAAAAGCCATAGTAGTATGTGTATGCCTATGAGACCAAAGACAATGTAAAAGAAAAAAGCTAAATTTTCCTACCCCGGTTAGAAATTAGTTGTTTGCAGTCCTACAAAGACATGGTTTCCTGAAGGTCCAGGTGAGATGGACTCTGAAGGCTTGACTGAAATGCTTAAAAAGCACCTTGGACCCCAAACAAACTTCCTGACTAAGAAAGATAATTTTTCATTAAGAAAACAAAGAGAAGGAGATAATCTTCCAGAAAATACTTTCTGAGCAATCTTAAAAAGCGGCCCGTGACTCGTCACTTTGGTAACAATCTGTGAGAAGCCAGGGTTAAGGAAGGACTGGTTTGAGGGAGCCGCTCACTGGGAAGCCTCCAGGAGGCCATAATGGGAACATTATTGTATCCTAGACCTGGGGGTATTCTGTGCAGAATATATGTGCTTGCTCTCCGTTGCATCTGCTCAACTGGATAGTGGGTCTCTCAAGTAGATAGTCAGCTGGATTTACAAAATCAGGACAAAACAGGAAGGAACTGACAGGAGGGACATATGGTTACCCAACATAGTCTAGGAAAATAACTTGCATGTCCCAGTTTACTATTTCCCATCAGTGGATGGGATGGCTGGAGGCTGATCAAAATGTTGGAGTCACCTTATGAATGCATTGCTCAGAAGCTTGGGGAGGGCTGCTTCTTATGAGAGCTAGTTACTCTGCCAAAAGAAGAGAACATTTCTCTCTGTAATATTCATTCTGATGGCTCTATCACATAGAGGTCTGGATTCTTGAATGACCATCCCCTCTTTGCTCCAGATTTGCCAGCATCAGCAATCCAGTACTGTTTAGTGTGTATGGAGTACACATAGCTGGAAATGGAAGTCTCAGGGCAGCATAGCCTCTCAAATCTGCAGTGGTCCAATAGGTATGGTACACAGGGAATTAACAGTGAAGTGGCAAAGTTTGCAGATGATACAAAAATTACTCAAGATACGTAAGTCCAAAGCTGACTGTGAAGAGTTACAGAGCGATCTCACAAAAGTGGGTGACTGGGCAACAAAATGGCAGATGAAATTCAACACTGATAAATGCAAAGTAATGTATATTGGAAAAAGTAATCCCAACTACACATACATAATGATGGTTTCTAAATTAGCTGTTACCACTCAAGAAAGAGATCTTGGAGTCATCATTCATCGTTCTATGGAAATTTCAGCTCAATGTGCTGCTGTGGTCAAAAAGGCTAACAGAATGTTAGGAACTATTAGGAAAGGGATAGAAAACAAGACAGAAAATATCATAATGGCACTATATAAAGCCATGGTAAACCCACACCTTGAATACAGTGTCCAGTTCTGGTTGCCCCATCTCAAAAAGGATATAGTGGAACTGGAAAAGGTTCAGAGAAGGGCAAAAAAGACGATCAAGGGTATGGAACAGTTTCCATACAAGGAGAGACTAAAAAGATTAGGGCTGTTCAGTTTGGAAAAGAGATGACTGGGGGATATGATAGAGGTCTATAAAATCATGAGTGGTGGGGAAAAAGTGAATAGAGAAGTGTTTACCTTTTCCCACAATATAAAAACCAGGGTTCACCTGATGAAATCAACAGGCAGCAGGTTTAATACACACAAGAAGTAGTACTTTTTCACACAATGTACAATTATACTTGAAACTCATTGCCATTGGATGTTGTGATGGCCAAAAGTAAAACTGGGTTCAAAAAGAACTACATAAATTCATGGAGGATAGGTCTATCAATCACTATTAGCAAGATGGTCAGGGATTCAACCAGGGTGAAAGTAACTTAAAGGACTTACCGGTACGCCGGAGTCCTGAGCAGGGTGTGGCCTCAACAGGAAGAGGCGGGCTCTGGCTGTGGCTGGGAGCCCCAGGGCCTTTAAATCACCCCAAAGCTACCCGCTGCAGAGCCCCAGGCCCTTTAAATTGCCTCTGGAGCCCTGCCGCCGCTGGGGTAGCAGCAGCAGGATTCCGGCGGTGATTTAAAGGGCCCAGGTTTCCGGCCGCTGCAGGTAGCCCCAGGCCCTTTAAATCACTGCTGGAGCCTGGCTCCCGGGGCTCCGGCAGCCGGGCTCAGGTGGGGATTTAAAAGGCCCGGTGCTCCTGCCACTGCGGGGAGCCCTGGGCCCTTTAAAGCACCGCTGGATCTCCGGCAGCGGGGCTCAGGCGGCGCTTTAAAGGGCCCAGGGCTCCCCGCAGGGGCCAGAGCTCCAGGATCTTTAAATCCCTGCCGGAGCCCGGCTGCCGGAGCTCCGCCGGTGATTTAAAGGGCCCGGGGCTCTCCGCAGCAGCTGGAGCCCTGGGCCCTTTAAATCACTGCCGGAGAAGCCGGTCCAGTGTGGCTTACTTTCACCTCTGGATTCAATCCGATGTTCAGGATGACCTTCAACCTCTGAATGCCAAAAACTGGAAGAGGAAGATGGGTGGATCTCCCCAAAATTGGCCTGTTCTGTATGATCCCCCTGAAGCTCTGGTACTGGCCAGTGTCAGAGACAGAACCTGGGCTAGATGGACCATTGGTCTGACTCAGTATGGCTGTTCTTAAGTAAATACATCTTCCATGTTGCCAGTGCTTAGAAACTCACTGCAGTCATTTTCTGGGCATTGTGGAACTTCACACCGTTCACAACAAAAACAAAGCCCTGTATTTCCTTTCCAATATGAGCACAGCTCTATAGTATTCTAGTCAGTGTTTTGGAAGCATATGCCATTGGGTGTTCATCTTGCAGAAGAACACCCCCAAACCAATATGAATTTGTATTGACTCAGATCTAAGGCTCTTTGTTAGCCTCAAAATATTCAGTACCAGTGCTTCTGGGACAACCATTTAATTCCAAAAAGCTTTTCTCTTGCTAATAATCCCCCTGTTATTCTTTATTAAGCAGCATGCTGAGTGAAATCAACTTGTGACAAATCAGGGATTAATTTGTTTAAGCAAAATTAAATGATTACTAGATCTCTGAACTTCTTTGGGGGTCATTCCATTTGTACAATTCTCTCCATCTTTCTTGGGTCTCATCAAACTCCTTTGTCACTGAGCCCACATCTCATGTAACTACATTCATTCAACCCAATCTGGCATTAGTTCCTGTTCAATTTAAAGCTCTTTTTTTTTTTTTTTACCAAGTTGTGAATGTTACTGAGGGCTTGTTTACACGGGGACACTCAGGAGAGTGAAGATGAACCAGCCAGAGGTGTGAAGTTTATGGGCACAAGTTAACGTACATTAAACCACTGTGTGGACATTCTATTCAGAAGTCAAGCTTTGGTTTGCTGTAATCCTCCAACTACAGCAGACTAAGGACACTTTACTGATGAATGAGAACACCCACACAGGGGTTTAATGCTTTAAGTTTTCACCTCTAGGCGAACATTACATTACATTACAACAGTACAGCTGTACCACTGCAGCTGTGCCGCTAGAAGGTCTCCGGTGTAGCTGCTCTATGCCAATGGGAAATGCAACTATTTATTTAGAAACCATCCCCAAGCAGTGGTGGTAGCTATGTCGGTGGGAGAGCATCTCCCATGACAGTGTTGTCCACATTGGCGCTTCTGTCTGTAAAACTTATGTTGGTCGGGGTGTATTTTTTAACACCCATGACCTACTGGGGTGGGGTGGCGACTCACCAGCACAGCACCTCCTGCTGGTCATCCAGGGAATTAGCTCTTCCAGCACAGAGCACCCTCTGCAGGCCGGTGTCTCACCTGCCACTGGGCCCCGGGTCCCTCCCGGACCCCGGTGCCCCTCTATGTCAAGGTTCTGTCCCCAGCAGTAACCCCCAATCTGGGTCTCCCCAACCAGGGGAACCCTCAACCCCCACCTTGCCTCAGTGGCTACTGCCAGTCACCATCTAGCCCCCGCTATCTGGGGCAGATGACAGTCTATAAACCACTCATCATCAGCAAGGGGGGTTGGACCAGCTGCCTCTGCCTATCTATGGGCTGCCCCTTAGTAGCCCCAGTACCTTTTGTAGGCCTTTGACAAGGCCTGAAGCCTGGAGTTTTGCTAGGCTGGAGCTCCCCAGCTCCCTCTGCCCTTCCCCAGCACTGCTTCACCCTAGGTACCCTTCACAACTCCCAGGCAGCCAAGTTCTTCTCTCTCAAAAGCTAGAGAGAGAGTCTCTATGCTAGCTTTTGGCCCACGGCCCTCTTATAAGGGCCAGCTGGGCCCTGATTAAGCTGGCCACAGCTGTGGCTGCTTTCCCCATCAGCCTACCTTTCCCAGCTGCAGAACTCTTCAGGGCGACTTTAACCCCCTTCAGGGCTGGAGCAGGATGACCACCCCGCTACACCGACAAAAGTTTTACTGATAAAAGTGCTAGTGTAGACATAGCCTTAGTTGATCTGCCTTAACTTTCCTGACAGTCCCTTGTAGATAAACCCTTAGTTTCTCATTGTGGCATTGACTAAGGGGGGATATGATAGAGGTATATAAAATCATGAGTGATGTGGAGAAAGTAAATAAGGAAAAGTTATTTACTTGTTCCCATAATACAAGAACTAGGGACCACCAAATGAAATTAATGGGCAGCAGGTTTAAAACAAATAAAAGGAAGTTCTTCTTCACACAGCGCACAGTCAACTTGTGGAACTCCTTGCTTGAGGAGGTTGTGAAGGCTAGGACTATAACAGGGTTTAAAAGAGAACTGGATAAATTCATGGAGGTTAAGTCCATTAATGGCTATTAGCCAGGATGGATAAGGAATGGTGTCCCTAGCCTCTGTTTGTCAGAGGGTGGAGATGGATGGTAGGAGAGAGATCACTTGATCATTACCTGTTAGGTTCACTCCCTCTGGGGCACCTGGCATTGGACACTGTCGGTAGACAGGATACTGGGCTAGATGGACCTTTGGTCTGATCCAGTACGGCCGTTCTTATGACTATTTTTGCCCCAAATCAACCTAGTTATTTCCATGCCATCCAGCTCCTCAAAGATCTGGGACATGATGCTTTGGTATACTTCAGGAGCAGAGGCAATTCTGACAGGATATCACTTTACTCTTGTGGGGATTCTGTGCCTCTGCAGGAGCTCTGAATTCATATGGCCTGCATTTTTCTGTGCACCCCATGCAGAAAAATGCAAAAAATTCTGCTGGGGGACAAGCGCCTCTTCCCCTGCAGTCCAAGCAGCACGTCTGTTCCAGCGTGCCTGAGCAGCCTCAGAAATGGGGGAGGGGGCTGGGCATGCGTGCCTGCATGATCACCGTTGCGGGGGGGACTGAGCATATGTGGTGCGTGCCAACAAGTTAGAGACTCTGTCCCTCTCCCTTGCTACTGCAGCTCACTGGCGTGGAAGAGTAGGGCTTTTGATTATGCACAAGGCAATTTAGAGGCACAAATGTAGCAGCCCTGCCTGAGTTAATTGAACTCATTCTCTGAGGCAGAAATGTAGCAGCCTGCTAACATTGTTAATGTTCCTATTGTTAGCTAACTGTTCCCATTCTCAGTCAATTCCCACCAGGAGCATAAAAACCCGTGAAAGTTTTAAGGCCCCTACATTGCCAGAGTGATGTAAAGGAGCCTTATTATAAATGACAGTAAGGGAATCCTCAGCTAGGAAGATCTATGTGCTTTCTCACTTTTTTCCTGTGCTGAAGTGGCACAATGGGGTTAGATTACTGCTCAGGATTTATTTTAATTACCCATTAAAAAAAAAAAAAGACTTGGAGGGCAAATAAAACATTTACCAAACAGTGAATAAAATGTCAGGACAATCAGAACCAAGCACTTCCCAAAGTCCTCAGCCAGGTCCAGGACAATGATTAGCAAAACTGTATGACTTTCATGTGTGAAAGTTTGAGCAATTTAAAATGACATTCTACTTTTTTTTGTTTTGTTGCTGTTTGGTGCTCTGTAATGTAATTTAAACAAAAATCCAGGATTATAACTGGAATGCAGGGTCTTAGTTACCAAGTGTTTGTAATTTAACTTTCATGTGTTTAGGAAATGCTGAATAGTTATTGTGACTTTTTTCTGTATTGTAGTTTAAATAAATTACCAAAACAATTGAAACTGGTGTGATTATATTGCATTATTTTGACAAATAAAGTATGCAAAATTTTGCAGAATTTTTTTTTTTTTTTGCGCAGAATCCTCCCAGGAGTAGTCATCTAAACATAGCTACCAAAAGGGGAGTAAACAATCCAGTATTTTGCACTTTTTTTATTGAGTTGGACCTGCCAAAACACTTGGCTTACGTCAAAAACTGAAAATAGTCTTGCATTTTGAAGTCTAGACACGACCTTCTTCGCTGTTCTCATAGGATAAAATAGCACTTTTGTTTGATGATCTTATTCAAATCTTTTGGATCCATAAAATTCCATAACTTGCTTGGTTTAATTACAGTGGCCAGTGTTAACTCAGTCTGCTGGGCTCTTTGTTCAATAACATTTAATTTTATCATCTGGTCAATTTCAGTTTTCACTTTATTGTTCAGTGCTAATGGCTTGTGCATGCATTTTTGGCAGCCTATTAGGGTTTATAAAACATGATTATTATAGCCTTCATGCAAACCTGTCCATTAAACACATCATCAAATTCTTTAGTAATGTATTTTCCATCCTGTTCTGTATACAAGTTACGCACCCATTTGATCATCTGCAAGCACACACAGTTCCATTCTTCCTGTTCCACTCTTTCAAACTTGGAGTGGTATCTGTCCCTCATACAGGAAATGGCAGTGTGGCTTGGTCACAGAGACTCATTTTGTCCCCATAACATGTCTGGTATTCAATCTCAAATCTTGGTGGTCACCAGTAATTTTGTTTATAGTTGTAATTACATTGCACTCAGGCCAACTATTTATTTTGAAATTAATTTTTGGTCACTTATTTTCAGTGTCAGAAGCTAACCTTTTAAAGAAACTTGGAGCTAGCTCCAGAAAGGGATTTAGGCACCTAACTGCCTATGTGACTCAATCCAAAATGTGGATCCTCAAAACCTTGCTTCAGTTGTTCAGCTAACTCTGTAGGCTCCTACATTCCCTAGGCACTTAACATGTCTGCCAGTGAGCATGTGCAAAGCTGACTCAGTCTAGGTACACGTGCACCTATCTCATGCCTAAGCCGCAGCAGAATCCTCAAACTAGGCCTTTCCTTCACTATCTTGCCTGCAGGGCCTGCTCTGGTAGTCATGCTCAGAAGCTGCCTACCAGATCAGGTTCTACACAAAACAATGCCCAGTGGTTAGAGGATATAGGAGACCCAGGCTCAATTTCCCCCTCTACCTGATGTGGAGAAGGCATTTGACCCTAGATCTCCCCCTTTTCAGGAGAGTGTGCTAACCACTGGGCTAAGGGATAAGTCTGGCTCAGTCTCTCCTGTTGAAGCTGTTCCACTGCGTGTACGTAATTAAATATGCACTGGAGCAGGGGACTGAAACCCATTTCTTCCACATCCCAGCTGAATCCCCTAATCATTGGGATATAGAATCAATCTCTCTCGCTCTCACTGGCCCAATGCATATTTAAGTATGTAGGTATTTCATAAAAAGTGGAACAGCTTTATTATGTATAATCAATTGTCTCACCTAGCCACTGGTTTCTGGTAAAGAAAATGTGCTTTTCCCAAGTGACATCCAAATGTAGATCACACTAATCTTGACATTTCAGACTGACCATGTCTCGCAGTTTGCAGTCCCCTTAATGCTCTGACTGGAATACAGCTTCAAGGACTTTGGCCTGGCACCTGTGGCAGCTCTCTAGTCTCCACAATGCCATTGAGTTCCAGGAAAATTTGCAAGTGCTAGAACTGCCTCCTGCAGTTCTCTGCCAGCTTCCCTCCCAGGCTCAGGGAATCAAGAGGCTTCATTTGGTCCATTTTTTGCCAAGATTTTGCTTACTTCTGACACCATGTAATAAGGGTCTGACACAACGGAGTGCTGGTAAGAGCTGATCATTACTTGTTGAGGTAGTCATCTGCCTCATTGCATGGCTCAGTAATCACAGACTCCAGGGGTACAGGAATCATGTCAGAAACCATGGTACTCCTAGTATTAAGGTATTTTACTTTAGGCCTGTACAAGCTGTTGTGGTGTTAAAGGCACAGAGTTTTTAATCAGATTCAAAGTGCATCCGTTATGGGAGCTATTCAGAATAAAAGTGGTTCTTAGTTAAAGTGTCTTGAATTATATTAAAATCGGACATTGATTAGATGTGGAAGATGGAAGACGGTGGAACATGGCACTATTTGCACATCTATGAATTAAGTAACATGGCAAAGACTAAAATCCACCCTTTCTGCTGCCAAAGAATACGCCCCTGAAGTCTCCTTATTTTCCCCAAGTCAATGAAAGCAGACAGAGATTAACAATAATAGTCCACATTTCAAGAGTCATAGCTTCCAAGGGTAGTGAACAAAAGGTCCCAGGTACTGTTGGGCCCATCTAACCACCAATCCTGCCCCTACAGATAAGCTGCCTTGAGTCTCAGACCCTTGGGCCTGGCAGGGTGTCAGGGGAGAGAAGGCAGACTTATGAAACCACAGTAGAAAGTTACAGAACCCTCTTACAATCAGAAGCTGCAGCAGCTACAGGGAGAATATGCAAGTGACTGCCAATAACTGTAGCATATAGGAATACGGTAGTGTTCCTTTAAATAGTTTGTAAGCCCTCTACTGGCACGCACCGTGTTCTGTGTTTTAGAAACCACCGAAATCCAGCCAGAGTAGCAGTGTGTATAGCAGCAAAGCCCTGCATGTTGGCTATTAGCCAGGATGGGCAGGGATGGTGTCCCTAGCCTCTGTTTGCCAGAAGCTGGAAATGGGCAACAGGGGATGGATCACTTGATGATTACCTGTTCTATTCATTCCCTCTGGGGCACCTGCCATTGGCCACTGTTAGAAGACAGGAAACTGGGCTGAATGGGCCTTCGGTCTGACCCAGTATGGCCATTCTTATGTTCATGTTGTGTATATACATTAAACACAGTTATTTGAATCCCACTGTGCCCAGGTGTTTCTTTAATATGTTTGTTGTGTGAAGAGCAAAAGAGAAGGGCCTGGATAGTTAACCATGATGCATTCCTTCAGCCTCTTGTCCTAATTAGACAGTAACCAATTAAGGGCAACTATGGATACTCAATGGGACGAGACAGCTAATTCTTCTGTCCTATGGCAGAACTCAGGAGTACAGGATTTGCATTCGAGAAGCGTTACAAGATTATTTAAGGTAGCAGCTTGGAAGCATTTGGATCTCTGCCTTGGCCCAGTTTTCAGTTCTCAAGAACTGACGTTTACTGCCTTATTGCAGAACCAGCTGGAATTGTTTTTTCACAACTTTTTGTGGTTATGATAAAATTAAACTGCTGGTGCCGGAGCTGCAATTCTTATCTGTTCCAAAGACACAGCAACAACGCCATTATTCTCAGAATGCAGCCAATGCACATCTATTTTTGCATCAGGACACACTGCAGGAGAGATGCATTTCAGTAGGAAAGTATACCATTGTAATGGCTCTCTTATTTCCCCCACAATATCTCAAGATAGCAGAGAGAGGCGTAGGTAGGGCTTGGGTTTTCTGCCTTAACCAAATTCTGATAAATATAAAAATAGGAAGTTACAGAGCAACAGCAGTAGTTGAATCCAAGTTACAATACGTCTTTTTTGTTAACTAGATAAACTAGATTGAACTTCTTTGGTCTTTCCCTAGAAGGCAGGTTTTCCAGCTCTCAAATAATTCTTGTAGCTCTGTTCTGAGTTCTCTCCAGTATTTCCAATGTCTTTTTAAAAGCACGCATGCCTGGCCGGGACACAGTATTCCAGTATAGTCTCACCAATACCGCCTACAGAGGCAACAGGGCCTTCTTCCTCCTGCTCCATGTTCCTCTGTTAATAGATCCAAGGATCACGTTAGTTCTTTTTGGCACATCACCATAATGAGAGGAAATGTTCAGTTGGGTATCAACAATGACCTCAAGTCCTTATCAGAGTCATTTCTTGCCCGCAAGTATATATTTTTAGTTTTATGACCTTGCATTTGACTGTATTAAAACACGTTTGATTATTCCCCAGTTTACCAAGCGATCCAGATTACTCTGTACCAGAGAACTGTCCTTGTCATTATTTACCACCCAGCAGTCTATGCCATCTGCAAACTTTATTAGCATGGATTTTATATTTTCTTCTTAGATCATTGATACAATTATTGAACAAAGCTGGAAAGGGGCTACAGAAACTCCCTAAAAGTGAGGGGCCACCGGCACCTGAAACGTGACCACGCCCCCTGTGCCACCCCTTCCCCCAAGGCCTCGCTCTCCACTGGCTCCTCTCTGCCCCTTCCTCCCTGTTGCTCACCCTTACGACCGGTAAAAAGGGCTATGCTCTCCCACTTTTAAAAGCGGTGGGGCCATAGCCAGCTGGCCCTCCTCGTTCCAGCTCACTTGGAGCTGGGCTAAGAACCAGTCCCTAGAGGATCTCACTAGAAATAGCCTCCCAGTTACAGACTCACCTTTTACAAGAATAATTTGAGATCTATCAGTTACGTAGTTTTAATCAAGTCAAGATGTACTATATCGATTTCATATAGTGCTGGTGTTTTAATGACAATGCTACTGGTATTGCTGTTACCATTATATGAGAATGGTACTAAATCAAACTTATATTTTGCAACACAGCAAATTTTCTCAGACTGCTGTTCTATCTGAACAGTATGAAATTAAATGAGACCTATTTTCCATTAAACCCTATTAACTGGAATTAATTATATTTCCATCCTTTAACTCTTTATGGATGAAGTCCTGTGGATCAGCTGTCCCATGGCTTTTGCCAGGATGGACGTCTAACTAACCAGCCTAGTTACCTGAGCGATCCTGTTTGTTCTTTTTAAAATACTGATACATTTGCTTTTTTTCCGATCCCCTGGAACTTTACCCATATTCCAACATTTATTAAAAATAAAATCAATAGTTTAGCCAATTTCTTAAAAAGTCAGATTATGCAGACCTGCTCATTTAAAAAGTTTCATCTTTAGTAGATGCTGTGTAACATCTTCCTTAGTTACTTTTGGAAAAGAAAGTGTCTGAATTATGATATAGATGCCCCATCCAGCTTGGTTCCAAATATGGAACAGGAATGTTTATTGAACACTTTTGCCTTGTTTGCATCATATTGACAATTTTGCCATCTGCATCTAGTAACAGTTCGATACCATTGCTAGGCCTCCTTTTTCCCCCCATTTATTCAAAAACTTTCATCTTGTTGACTTTAACTCTATTCATTGATTCTATTTGCTTCTGATTTACCTCCCATTGTTTGTATTTGTTGCATTTTTTTGTGTTGCTTTCATGGCCTTTCTTAAGCAAGATTTTTTTTTTTTTTTTAACTGAGTGGCCTTTTTGTGTCTAATAAGTGTAGGAATTTGGACACCAAGTAAAAAATTTTTAAATGCCTTCCACTTTTTCTTCCCTCTTCTGTGTTCAATTTCTCCTCCCAATCACTTTTGCTCTTAATTATTTTTCATCTTTGAGAAATTGCCCCTGCTAGAGCCCCAAGTACATACATTACTGGTTAGAACTGTGTTCTGTAGATTCTTGCATTCCTCTGCCAAAAGAACTTGCGTTACACCACTAAATGGGAAACAGAAGCAGATTTTGATGGTGACGCGGGCAAGAGGCTCTTAAGATCAGGCCAAGTAAAGTGTTTATAAAAGTTGCCTTTTGTTTGAAAGCTTGAGGTAATTCTCTGCCAATTAAAAATGAAGAAAACGCACACGGACTGTAGAGTTCTGCTTTTGTAATAGAGGCTTTATCCCTGCTTTACCAGCCTGTACTGGAAGCAGCAGACACTGTGCATGCACACTTATTCTTGAGCTCGCTAGAGGGAGAAATTGTCATTGCTGGCCTCCAAAGCAGCACAGCTCCCTTTCAAAGGTGAAGAGGCACATCAAGATCTGGAAGAATAATTCCTCCTTCCTGTATTCCCACCCCCAACAGTCCCTTGCCTAAGTGAAGCATACACACGTTTTAGGTTTGGACCACCTGTTCCAATGAAGAGCCTTGATAGAACTCTGCATTTCAACATCATTCAGTGAGCAACCCCATTCCTCATCCCAAAGATGAAGGAGACATGCCATTAACTAACTGCATAATAGGATAACAGAATCAAAGCGGAAATCTCATGCCAAAGGTCACAGAGGATGCTTATGGCAGTGCAGAGTACAGAAGCCAGATCTCAGGGACCACACCTACCCTAAAGAAGCTAGGCAGCTTACTATGTTTTGTTTCAGAGTAGCAGCCGTGTTAGTCTGTATCCGCAAAAAGAAGAACAGGAGGACTTGTGGCACCTTAGAGACTAACAAATTTATTAGAGCATAAGCTTTCGTGGACTATAGCCCACTTCTTCGGATGCATATAGAATGGAACATATATTGAGGAGATATATATACACACATACAGAGAGCATAAACAGGTGGGAGTTGTCTTACCACCTCTGAGAGGCCAATTAATTAAGAGAAAAAAACTTTTGAAGTGATAATCAAGCTAGCCCAGTTCCCCACGTCTTTTAACACACCAGGTCTACACATAAGAATGTGCCCTGCTGCCAACCAATCATCAAATGCCTGAAATGAAATCTAGCAGCGATACCAATTCACTGTAGCCGAGTTCAGGAGTTATGTCTACAATGCTTAAACAGAGTCAGTGCTGCAGTCTGGCCATCCCACTCTGGGGCAATACATATTTCCCTGCCCCCACCTAGAAGCTCACTTGGAGCTGGTCCTCAGAGATCACTGAGGCAGCTTGGACTTGCTCTTACCAGTTTGTGGTCAAAACTTGGACTCAAAAGCAATGCTTCATCTAGCAAACATCCTGAAGGACTATCTCCTCCTATCCCCTCCTTCGCTCCACTCCCCAGGCAGAACAGCCCCACACCTCCCATAGCAAGTGCAGCAGTAAACCCATTGATTGCTGGTTTCACTTGATCTCTGATTGTGCTATGTTACTATTGGAACAGTTTTCATCACCTCACCAAAGCTACCTTGAAACTACTTTTCCTTGCTTGCTGAGCAAACAGCAAGAGTGAAGTGGTTAGCCTGAGCTCTGCTTTGAGGAAAGGCTTAGGAAATAGTGCCAGTGCCCGGGAATCACACAAAGTTGTCATAGGCTTATGAGAGTTTGAGCTCTTCTCCCAAACTTTCCTTTGGCTGTCAAATAATAATGCACTGCTTCAGGTTGTTGTGCTGGAAACTGCAGAAGTACCCAGTGGGCAGTGTAACTGCAGTTGTGTAATACAGTGCCAGTGTGGATGCACAGCAAAACTGCACCAGGACCAGCCTGGCTAATGTGGACATACTGCACTTTTAGCACTTATACAGGTTCATTTCTAGGGCACAGATCCAGCCTGAAGTGGTAGAGTTGCGTTACATCCACTAGTCCATTGTGGCTCTCTTGCACATGTCTCAAATCTCAGAATGTAGACAGATCACCTGTAAGATCAGGCTAATACTTACTCTCTCGATGGCTGGCTGACCACACAGCCACTTGTTCTTAAAACAGTTCCAGCTGCATCAGCCTTCTCAACTACTGGGATGGATTTGACACCAGGAGCCTGTATTTGCTGTTCTTGGTAATCTTCATTGTCAATGATGGGGTGGGCATTTGAGCTTTCTCCACATAGGAGGAGGTGAGTACATAGCACCCCAAATAGCATGCAGGGAAGTGCAAGCACCACACCAGGAGAGAGAGACCACGCACACCTCATGGCAGAGGGAGTGAGCACCCATGCAAAGCAGGTGGTGAGATCTTGCAGCAGCTTGTGTCACAGCAGAGCCATCCAAATTAATTTCCAGTAGAGTGCCTGGCCTCACCAGTTGGGTGCTAATCCCTTGTGTGACATTTGCAACATTGCAGACACTTTGGTGCTCAGTCACACACCAGCGCTAAGCCCTAATTTATGATGAAGATAAGGCAAGGGAGACAGACTACAACCAAAGTCTTAGGCTGATGATAAAGGGGAGCAGATGCCAGAAAGGTCAGGTGCTTCCAGTGCTTGGAAGCCACCACTGACCTCTCTATGGAAAGGAGACTCTTACTCTTTTCCCCCCAGTGTTTTGGTGAAGTGTCTGAAGTTTGACAGCAGCAAAACCAATAACCCTCCTGTTCTAACTGCAGTCTAATTGCAACCAGTCCTGTCCCCTTGGAATGAGGAATCTGGTTTTCAAAGGATGCTCAGCTGAGAAAGGCTTCAAATGGGATCTGATTAGCACATTAAAAACATATGTTCATATGGCAGTCAATTGTGTATCATCTGATACAATCCCCTTCCTCTCCTTTTTGTACACTGTTCTTCCAGCCGAGGCCCCCGCCATAGCTCTGTCTTCACGGTATTAGGAATCTTGGCATTTTCAGCAGTTTCACACGTTGTGGATGGTTTATCATTTAAGGATTTTCATACACATTTTACAGTTTGAGTAGCTGAGTTTCTTTTATCAGGAATCCACCTGGTGCTCACAGTAACTGGACTTTGGGTAGTGGAGGACCTGGGTTCACAGTGAGTTGTAGTGCACTGAATTAACCCTTCCCCCCTCTAACAGAAGGAAGAGGAGCCCTATCGCCTGAAGACTGATGCAAGATTATTCTCCACAGAGACCCCCCATTTTAAGTTTCCCAGGTGACAGAGCTCCCCACTTGGAGACAATTCCACATCCTGATACTTATCAGCATTAGACATCTTTTCTTGATAGTCCACTTAGGTTTAAAGTGGCCTTACCTTCCTGCCCCTCCCCCCCCACTCTTAATCCTGTTGCCACTTCCGCCCTGACTCAACAACACAGCTCCACACACCCCACAACCACCCCCTTTCCAAAGGCCTCATCTGACATGGTTGCTGCTGCCCTCCAAGCCTCCTGCATGCTTTCAGTTACTTATCACACCAGAGCCACACTGACTCCCTCCACATTATCGATTCCCCAGAGACGCTTTCATGGCAGACCCAAAAGAAAGACTGAGTGTCAGTCACTCTGGAAGTATAGGCCAGAGACTAGTAAGGGTAGCTAGTAGCAGCAGGATTCACACAGCATCCTATCTCATTTCATCACTGCTGGAAACCCTTCTTCCTCCAGCATCTCCCCACCTTCCTTTCTCACCTAGGGAAACTAGTCAGTTCCCTCATGTTCTTTTTCCTAGGAACAAGCCAGTTTCTTAAGGGTTAATGCTATACTACTATATGTTAACAAGTCACTGGGCCTGATTCTGATACCACTGACACCCCTGGGAATCAGGAGTAGGTGCATGGTACTTAATGGAGTTAAAATGATGCAAGTGAACTCCGAATCAAGACTGGTCTCTCTCCAGTGACATTCATGACCAAATGCCAGGGAGAACAGGGAAAGGTAATAACTCGCCCTTCTCTCATTTTCTAGATCAGCAAAGTGGACCAGCTGACCTCAGCTTGTGTCACAGCAGAGCCATCCAAATTAATTTCCAGTAGAGTGCCTGGCCTCACCAGTTGGGTGCTAATCCCTTGTGTGACATTTGCAACATTGCTGACACTTTGGTGCTCAGTCACACACCAGCGCTAAGCCCTAATTTATGATGAAGATAAGGCAAGGGAGACAGACTACAACCAAAGTCTTAGGCTGATGATAAAGGGGAGCAGATGCCAGAAAGGTCAGGTGCTCTATACTAGATATTTAATGGAGACGAATGTGGAGAACACCAAAAGTCTGAGAATTTAGTTTAAATGACAAATCCGTATTAAAATGCCAAAATTCTACTGTATAGAAGAACATTTTGTTTCTGTCCAGCACCTTCTGGTGTCTGCTGCATCTGAAAGTATCCAGTTAGATCCTGGCAATAAAGGGACTGCAGAGAGAAGTGAAATAGCAGTTCTATATTCAGCAATTGCCATGCAGCAAAAGGCATTCAAATTGCTTTGAATAAGAAACACCATATAGTCCAGGAACCTAATCTTTCTGAACAGTGACAGGAGAACTTGATCAAGACACAGGTAGAGAAGAGCCCTGCTCCCCTAACAACCTTCCTAATCAAGGTGTCATGACTGGAATACAGGCCACATCTGGGAATGGAAATTAAAAACAATCTTCTGATCCAGGCATGAGAAGTGTCATACAGTGCGCCATACAGATCTATTAGAATGGCCCTCTTACCTAGATATGGCCCTCCAGTGAAATAACAGTGATCGCCAGAGGCTTCTAAGTGAAGTAAACAGTCATGGGATAAGAGGGAAGCTTCCTCTCATGGATCAGTAAGTGGTTAAAAGATAGTGGGAAAAAAGGGTGGGAATAAAGGTCAGTTTCCACAATGGAAAGTAATTAATAGTGGGGTCCCCAAGGATCTGTATTGGGACCAGTGCTATTCAACATAAACAAATGATCTGGAAAAAGTAAACAGTGAGGTGGCAAAGTTTGCAGATAATAAAAAATTATTCAAGATTGCAGTCAGCTTTGGACTTATCTAAGCCCTGGTCTACACTGGGGGTGGGAAGGGAAATCTAAGTTATAGCTGAAGTGGACGTACTTAGATTGACTTACTGTGGTGTCTTCACCGTGGTGAGTTGACTGCTGCCACTCCAGTGCCGCAAGCAGAGTCGACGGGGGAGTACAGGAATTGATGGGAGAGTACTCGGGGGTCGATTTATCGTGTCTAGACTAGACACGATAAATCGATCCCCGCTGGATCAGTTGCTACCCACCGATCCAGCGGGTAGTGAAGACATATCCTAAGAGTTGCAAAGGGCTCTCACAAAACTGGGTGACTGGGCAACAAAATGGCAGATGAAATTCAATCTTGGTAAGTGCAAAGTAATGTACATTGAAAAACATGCCAACCATCTTACAAAATCATGGATTCTAAATTAGCTATTACCACTCAAAGAGGAGATCTTGGATAGTTCACTGTGGACAGTTCTCTGAAAACATCTGCTCAGAGTGCAGCAGCAGTCAAAAAAGTTAACAGAATGTTAGGAACCATTAAGAAAGGGATAGATCCAAGAAAATCTCATAATGCCACTATATAAATCCATGGTATGTCCACATCTTGAATACTGTGTGCAGTTCTAGATATATTAGAACTGGAAAAGGTACAGAGAAGTGCAACAAAAAATGATTAGTGGTAGAAAACAGTTTCCATATGAGGAGAGATTAAAAAGATTGGGACTCTTCAGCTTAGAAAACAGATGACTATGGAGGGATAGGAGAGAGGTCTATAAAATCATTTTTCCACACCATTTGTGAATAGGGGAAGTGCTGTCTGCCCCTTCACATAACACAAGGACCAGGGGTCATCCAATGAAATTAATAGGTGGCAGCTTTAAAACAAACATAAGGATTCACACAACACAGTCAACCTCATTGACAGGTGATGTTGTGAAGGCCAAAAGTATAATTGGGTTAAAAAAGAACTAGATAAGTTCATGGTGGATAGGTCCATCAATGGCTATTAGTCAAGATGATCAGGGACTCAACCCCATGCTTAGTGTCCCTAAACTAGACTGCCAGAAGCTGGGACTAGACAACAGGGTATGGATCACTCAATAATTGCCCTGTTCTGTTCATTCCGCCTGAAGCATCTGATACTGGCCACTGTCAGAGACAGGATATTGAGCTAGATGGACCATTGGTCTGACCTATTATGACCATTCTTATGCTCTTATATATTAGGAGTTTCCTTCTGAGAACAGAGCACTGAGGTCTTAAGATACAATAATCAAGGAAATCATATCTACCCAGTTAGGATGGGAAATCTAAATGGGAAAATAAATGTGTAGACAATGGATGATAAACATTTATGAGCAGATCACCATGTACTCTGCGATTTTGTGACTGCAGAATCCACTTTTTGCTACAGAATTGTGCTCCAAAATCTGAGGTTTCATTTAAAATAATTCAGTTTGCAGCACTTGTTTGTGATAACCTTACAGATATGCTTCAGGTGTAGCTGCCACAATGCTGTCTCCTAAGGGCTTGTCTACACAGGGAAATTATACTGCTAGAGTTATATAGGGAGCTATACCAGTATAACTATAAGGGTATAATTATGCCAGTAAATTTTCCCATGTAGCCATGCCATGCATCTGCAGAAGGCATGAAACAAGCAGTCAATGAAGTATGAATTGTCTCATTGACTTCAATAGGGCACTGATGCCAAAACTACTTCATTGCTGATAATTTGAAGCAGAAACATCCAACTAATATGCTTATCCCATAATCCTCAACCGCCTCCCCCACCTTCCTCGGTGTCAAAAATTATCTGCCACCTGCCCAGTTTACCCTACCTCCTGCTCCAGTCCCAGACAGCATCTACAATTAATATTTTTTTTAGTACAAAAGTGTGTGTGCGTGGAAAATTTAAAACTTGAGGGAAGTGTAAATTTAATATCAAACAACACTGACTACTTTACTGATTGGATTATTCATTAGCATGTTTAATTCAATAAAATAAATCTCCATTTTAAAAGAAGTATCTGAAAATGCCACAATATTTAACCTGCCATGGTAGAGTGCAGTGTTCGTGCTGTGCAATTTAGATCCCGCTTGACCTGGAGTACACAAGGTTGTAGGACTCAAGTAATTTTTTTTTTAATGAAGTATTTCAAGGGACAAATGCACATAGAGGTGAATATTACCAAGATCTCCTTTCTGGTTAGCAAATGCTGTGGGGGCAGATTTGAGTTTGGTGGAGCCAGGTCATTTTTTAGATTACTGAACTAGAATTGTAGAGAAACATGCAGATACAGCCTTCAGAACAGTACTCAGGACTACATGACTCCAAGCAGAAGTTGGTCCAATAAAACATATTACCTCACCCACCTTGCCTCTCCAAGCCATCTGTGAGCCAAGAGGATAGGAAAAGTTTTTAAGTTGCTGAAGCAGAAAAAAGTTCTGTTTTCACAACACTTTATGTGAGTGAATTACCTTAAATCTGCCTATTAAGCAGAGATGAGTTACAGCCTTCCTGAAAGAGATATGGATGTGAAAAACAGCAGATGGTTAACTGGGGTGGAAAAATACACAAATTGTTAGAGACACTGAAAATTCATTGTTGGTTATAAACAGCTGCTGCGTGAGAGCAGCTGTAAAACAGCTGGGGCTAAGAATGGGGTGCATACAGGCAAGAGTAGCTGTGGTGTATCAGAGTACTGGGGGCTAGGTTAGCTGTGGCACTTAGGGTTATGCCATGTTGACCTACATTTAAGTATAGACCAGGCTTAAGTTTCTGCCTTTGGGCGTGTGCATTGCTGCCTCACTAGGTGTCTCAGATTCATAGATTCTAATGCCAGAAGGGACCATCATGATCATCTACTCTGACTGCCACATTGAGGCCACAGAACCTCACCCACCATTCCTGCAATAGACCCATAACCTCTGGCTGAGTTACTGAAGCCAAATTATGATTTAAAGACGTCAAGTTACACAGAGTTCACCATTTACACTAGTTTAAACCTGCAAGTGACCCATGCTGCAGAGGAGGGCAAAAAAGACACGTGTCTGGTCACCTATCTCCTGCCTAAGCCCCAGAACAATTCACAAGCCAGGGGAAGAGAGGAGTTCAGCCATCTGAGTCGCAGGTGGGACCTGATCTGGTAGGTGTACCCAAAGGCTGCCCACTGGATTGGGTCCCATTCAAAATCTGGTGATGGCATTAGCAGAAGCCCATCTTGTAACTTTTAGCTCAGTGGTTAGAAGCTTCACATGGGATATGGGAAACCCAGGTTCAATTCCCCCCTCTGCTAGAGGAGGAGAAGGGAGACCCCTGTTCAAATCCTCCCTCTCAGGTTCACGCTCTAACCACTGAGCTATGGGATATTCCGATGTAGGGCTCCCTCAGTCTCTCCTATTGACTCTGCTCCACTGTGGATAAATAATTCAATAACCACCATTGGACCAGAAGTTATAAAGGGGGGCACCACCACTCCTATCTCCTCCTCTGGCTGATTTGCGTGACGCGAGGCAGGCACCTAACTCATTCCCACAAGAAATGAATTAGGTGCCTAAGCTGCCTGACTGCAGGCAGCAGGGTCCATTCATGGATTGCTAAGTAGCGACAGGTGCCTCTCTGGAGCCTGGACTTAGGTGCCGGTTTCCAAGAGGGGATGGAACTTAGCACACAGCCCTGTTGTCAGCATCTCCCATTGGCTAGTTTATGTAGCACCCTGCCTAGCATGCTGGCTTCTGTAGATCACATTGTAATATGCCTATCTCTTCCCATTCATTGTACTGGAGCATAGGCACCTAACTCAGACTTTATGGATTGTAGGGTTGTTCCTGTCATTTTCTAGGAACCTAAAAGCTAGGTTCCACAATGCTCAGCAGTGCGATGCTTAAGTCCCTTTGCGGAACCAGGCCTTAATGTTTGTAAAGCACCATCTAAGTGCTATATATTATTACAGAGCTCATTCTGATTCCAAGCAAGGCATGAATGTTCCCAAGTAGGTACCGCTATAAAAATCCCATTTTTCACATATTGCTACATATGCAAAATATCCATCTCACAGACTAAAATTTTCCATGTCTAGTGGTGAATTTTGGGGGGAGGGAGAGAAGAAAGAGCAGCCTAAGATTCCCCCCCCACACACACACTCTGGAAGTCCATCTCTGACGCCAAGTAGAAGGTACCACTGGAGGAACTTGAAGGCTGTGATCCTAGTTTGCAGAAGTGACAAACTGAAGATTGTAAAGTAAATCGTGATGTGCAGCCACAGAGACTAAAGGGTCCAAAAGAGATGTGTCAAAATTGATCATAACTACCACAGCCCTATCTACTTCAACTACCATCTCTAACAAGGAAGGTGACTGTAGTCTACCTCTTGCATTAGCTCAACAGTGACAGTTTCATATTTACTCAATGTGCAGAGGAATGTTAGAATGCAGTATAAATAGCTAACCTTCTCATACATTTCACCAGATGATCAAAGTCCCCCACAATTCCTGTGTTTTCTTGACAGGACAGAGGGTCCAAAAAGACAGGAAGAGGAATCTGTTTTTAATATACAAAATGGTTTTTGCCTGGGAAGAGTTACAATTAGGTTTCTTTCCTCTATTCGCTGGTGCAAGGAAGGTACTTAAAAGGGAATAGAGAACCACACAGTCTCCCAAAACAAATTTTTGTGCACAAACTACATCCAGCAGGGACTCTGTCACGGTGTGCAGTGATTTGGAAGGTGCCACTGCAGCTGTATTTAATAAGACAGCATCTCCCCCCACTTCTGTAACTGTTTCATGGATTGTGCGCGCTATGCTGGACTCCAATCTTATGCCCCTGGGAAGTCAACGTTTAAAGCTTTACTTGCCAGAGCTCTCAGAGCTAGTTGATAGTGTCCCTGTTACACTGTGAGAGGGAGTGTAGAGTCTTTTCCCAGAGCCTGATTATTTTCAAGAAAATAGAAGCTGCATCACTGAATCTTTTAATACATACAAGAGTAATTAGGGTGCTGGCTGCAATGTCAAGCAGATGGCATTTATTTACAACATTTATGCATGTGTCTGTTTGAAAGATGAGAGACCACAACTACCTAGAATTACAGGAGAGATGCAGACATATTTTTCAATTTTATTCTTAATGGGAGAGCAATGGCATCCCAACTTATCACATCTTCCAGGGAAAACAAACAGGGACTAGACCATTTCTGGTACTAAACACCGCCACAGAGTTCGCTTGGCATAGTGCTTTGCTCACTCCATGACTGTGATATTCCTGATTCCAGCTCCTTTTGCAAGGTCATCACTAGAACAATCAGCACTAAGAGAAGGGAAAAATAATTGGAACTGAAGCATAGACCATAAGATGAGCAACAGTATCAGGCTGTTGCTGTAGATCATTTGTAAAACAGGGTATTCTAAATGGAGCTGGAACCAGACAATGTTAAGTAAAAACATGATTGAAGTATCTCTAATGGTTTTCCGGGAGAGCAAAAAAGTCGATTCAGGCATAAAACTCAATACCTTCCAAAAGAAGAAGAAAATAAAATCCACCAAGTGATCCTGAAATCAACTTTTCCTTTGGGTAAATAGATCTGAAATAGTAGTACAGTTCACAGTGGCATAAAGTTCTCCGATTGCTTGTGTGCTTGAAAATATCTCATCAGTAAAAAAATATCAGAGCTGGGGGCAAAACCCTTTCTCTGAATTCTGTACATGGACAAATGCACATGGGATCAGCAGGCATCAGGTCATCGGCTCCATGGGAAACCAGCAGTATTGCAGGGCTGCAGATCACAGGTCAGGAGATGAGGGGTAAGAAGAATAGTAAGGCCCATTTTCCTGTGATAAAGGAATGAGAAGTTAACTAAATGTGTTTCCAACTCTCAAGTGCATGCAACTGAGGGATGAAAAGGAGGCATAATTAAACAAACATTCTTGACCACCCCTCTTGTATCCTAGTACAGTAGCATCCAAACTTCACCCTGCTGAGAATGGCATTGGCAACTTGCTGGGAGCCTGAAAGTTGCTTGCTCCTGATTTGAACACAGCAGATCACAGCTGCTTTAGCCTAAAACCAAAGCCGTGGCCTGTCGAGACTGCAAATGTCAGCATCAAATGTGACCAGTAGGTCAGCTCAAGATGGCACACTGCCTGCAGAGACATGCAGTGTCTGTTCCTCTGTATTTAAAGAGAGGGCAAATTTGGGTCAGAATGACACTGAGTCACATTTGTCTGGCACTTTGGGGGAGAAGTCCAGGAGGACGAAAGGACTAAGACAGCCAAGAGCTGTTCCTCCTCTTCACTCCCTTTCCCTAATGAGTGTATGTTGGGGTGGGCAAAATTTTTGGCCCGAGGGCCACATCGGGGAATAGAAATTGTATGGCGGGCCATGAATGCTCACAAAATTGGTGTTGGGGTGCGGGAGGGGGTGTGGGCTCTGCGGTGGGGCTGGAGATGAGGAGTTTGGGGTGTAGAAGGGTGCTCTGGGCTGGGATCGAGGGGTTTGAAGAGCAGGAGAGGGATCAGGGCTGGGGCATGGGGAGAGGCTTAGGGGGTGCAAGCTCCGAGCAGCGCTTACCTCAAGCGGCTCCCAGAAGCAGTGGCATGTCCCTGTTCCGGCACCTACGCGGAGGCACGGACAGGCGGCTCTGCACACTGCCCCATCTGCAGGCACCACCCCTGCAGCTCCCATTGGAGCATGTAGGAGCCGGAGAGGGGCCAAGCTGCGTGGTCTGGCCCCCGCCCCAGCTGGAGCGGGGCCGAGCTGTGTGGTGTGGCTCATGGACCGGCTTAAAACGGCTCACGGGCCGGATCCAGCCCACAGGCTGTAGTTTGCCCACCCCTGGTATATGTGCTAATTTGGGGCTGGGAAGAGGAAACAAAGTTTGAAGGCCATAAAACAGTACAAGACAACACAAAGCAGCTCCAACAGCAGTGGGATGGCAGACAGCAACAGTCCTCTGTGCGTCAGGTTTTAGGTTAGTGAACTTCTCAGAATGTTACTGAAAACTGTTAATAGCCCCATATAGCTACTCGATAAGCCATGGAAAACAAAGCTTAGTGAGGCTGTCAGGAGATAAGCAAGGTGAGGGAGAGAAGCAAGCAGAGAGAATAAGAGAGGTGAATACTTCTAAAATCGGATTCTGTAGGGCACCTAGGATTCAAGAAGAGACAGACCAGCCATACCTCTGCTTTCAAATTAATGGACACAATCTGCTTCATCAAAGAGACTGCTCTTCCCCAAGAAAAGCAAACCATAACGACCCTAATCTTCATTATGGAGGTGTGGGCCCATGAGGACTACAGGTCTGCAATCCAGGCTGCTCAGATCAATGTGGAGTGCTGAATGCTGCATCTCCATCTAGCTTACTGATTAGGTTGGCTACAATCGTCTTCATTTAATACAAACTTGGTGTGGCCGTTGGCTAGGCAAAGAGTGGTGTCCCTAATTTATACACAAAAATATAAGAGAAGCCTCTACTAGAATAAAGGGCCGTTTCTGGGCCAAACCTTCTCCTCAGAGATTGACGTAGAAAAGACTAACATGGGACAACTGACTGTTTCTATGAAGTTCAAAAAGAGCTATTAGTTTCCCCAGCAATCCATCTAGACTTCCTTTTAAGAGGGTGAAGATGACTTTTTCCAGTCTGCTTCACAAAGCAGTAAGATACTCAACAACTGCACTTGGGAGCACAAACAGATGCTTATCACCTGAAGCCACTTACCCTGGCATCATATTCAAGGACAAAAGGGGGGAAGTCAATCTGTTCTGGGGGTATGGCTGTGAACAATTGCTGAAGGTTTTCCACATAGTGGATTTTGTCCTTTAGCCCTGAGACGGTAAAGGTTGTGAAAAACCACGTTGAGACCTAAACAGAAAAAAAAAAAATTAAACCGATACCATTTCTGAGTCTTCAGGTTCAACATATTATTCCGTACTCGTATAAACCAATCAAGCTTCAGCATTGTAACTGTGAGCACACAACAATAAAGAATACTCCATCTCAATTGCTAGTCTAGCAAGCTGTTACTTGCACTACAGAATAGTGCTTCAAACTCCAGACTGACATTTTTCTTAATTCTACACCCCCGTATTGCTGCACGGAATTGGTGTCTATTTACTCCTTCCCATTCTGCTATTTCCAAAACTCTGCACTTCCAGATTAGTCAGATCAATCTCTTTCCTTGCCTTAGTTTTACTGCCTGTTAGCACCAGTTTTCCTAGGGCAATTTAGAAAAAAAAGTGACCTTCAGTTGTCCCAAGACCCCACTGATAGATACATCCTCTCTGTTCTGGGTATTTGTTTCCCTCTTTCCTATACACTACATCTGCTCAAATGGCATCAGACCCAACTCACATCTGCTGCCCAAAACCCGTAAGTCTTAATTTTAGGTCCTAACCTTGACTCTCCTTCAGATCTTTTTGTAACAGGACACAATGTAGAGCAGCTAACTCAGCTTTGTCCTCCCCATGTAAATCAGATAGGGAATTACCAGTCAGGTGTGGTTTTGTTATTGCCTATTAGTGTGGGCAACTGGTCTACATATATTGAAATGACTTCTGGGAGGAGAAGAGGATGATTTCAAACCGAATTTTTAGAGCACAATGTAAAACTGGCTTAAACCAGTCTTCCCACTCGGACACCACAGCACATCCCATTCTTCCAACACATACAGTAAGTCCAGTCCCTGTTGACTGGAGGAGACAGATCTGTGTGTATGTACACTACTGAATATGGCAATTTGTTAGTGGTAAAAAAAATTCCCCGTGTCTCAAACTTTTAGTCCAGGGGCTATTTTGTCCCTCACTTTGCAATATCTCAGCCATTCCACTTGCTCAGCTATGCATTGAATATAAAGCATAATTCCCTCTGGACTACAAAACCCATGTAGTAACTATTAGAATATATAAGTCAGGGTTACCAATGTGGCAAATGCAGTTTGTTATATGCAGTTAGCAGGGGAAATGATGTGAAGGCACACTGAACAGAACAAATTTGGGTACAATTGAAAGCTTTGCATTTAGAGAAGAGAGCAACTTCTAAGGAGAGTTGGAAGGTGCTAACGCAAACAAACTTATTGCAGGCCCTGGATTGTTTTCAGATGTGTTGGGGGTGTGTGGGGGTGGGGAGGAGGAGATGACGGGGAGGAGAGAGAGAAGCCTGAAAATGGTTTTCCTTTCAAATTTTGTTTGTTGAACTATAGCACAGTTTTCGTTTACTGCACTGGCATCCAGCATGTCAACAGAAACATATAGGTGCTGGCACGAGAGAGTTTGTATATTGCTGCTGCAATTTATGAAATGGAAAAATTCTGATAGAATGGTGGATTAAAAATAAAGAGATATTTTGTATGTAAAGGTCAGTCCCAAACAGATCATCTTTAGTTTAAGCTCAACATTTGAGCTGAAGGAAGCAAATAGCGTCCTTGAAAAGTACAGTGTCCCCATCCTTAAACAGTACAACCAGATTGGGAGGTTGAGTGTGTGTGCATGTGCGATGTAGTGGAAGGGAGAAGCAATTGGAATGAGCAGTGTTTTTAGATTGATATTTTATGATGTACCAAGGCTAGAATCAGAGGGTATACACTACTAGAAAGTGGAGATGACCAGGTTTCCCACTGACATTCAGATTTGCTATTAGTTCTGATGGTGAGACCTCTGACCCTAAAACTGTCACTTGATTCCTCATTCTAGCCAAGTGTTTTTGTCACTGGTCTGAATATAGCAGATTTCAAATCTTGCACCACGGTAATTTTCATTCCCTGACAACAGGAGAGGCTGGAGCATTGAAACAATGAAGTTAAGTTCACCACAGACATTCAATATGCAGAAGCATAATTGATTACACGTAATGCAATAAAATATTATCCAGAATACAGTATTTTTGGGGGGATAAATAGAGGACTTTTCTCTCCAGTGCGGTCACCTTCCAGCAGCACCTGACTCCTGCGCAGACCATGGAACACTCACATCAGAGCAGGAATAAAGAAAAGACAGCATTAGCTGCCTTTTTGTGTACAATGGATTACTCAGCATTAGCCATTCACACCTTGCTTCAGTTACCCTCTGTTTTGGGGATCACTGCTGTGCTCTCACCTCTGCAGACTTAGTTTAGAGCAACATGCTCTATAAAAAGCCACTAGCCTTAGAATGCACATAATTTAAAACAGTTTCTCTTCTCAAATAAAACAAAGAATGTTGGCTGGCAGCATAAACCATGTTCATGGCCCCTACAAAACAAGCACAGCTCTGGTCTGCCAAGAGCATGATAAAAATCTCTAGAGCCCAGCAGGCCTACAAATAGTGTACAGAAATACAACAGATGGAAGCCATCAAGTATGCCAGGATTCAGTACAGCAATAACATGGATTATTTACGTTACAGATTTAAGAACTGAAATACAATGCTGAGAGATCTAAGAGGAGGGCACTGGGGGATGGTGGAAAGCTTACAAGCAAAGAGCTCCTGCTCTTGCGCTTGAGAAATACAGGGTCTTGCCCTAGGAACACTGAAAAGCAAAGCAGACAGAAACATGAACTTCTGAAGACATCTAAGCAATTTAGATCTTATGGGACTCTCCTGGCTCAGAGACTGCAAAGACATGGCAGCCCTGAAGTGTTCATGTGAGTCAAGCAATCTCCTACTGGCCACTTCCTACTGTGCGTCTCATCTCACACTCCATAAGGAGATACATTCTCCTTCAATAGCCAGCAGCAGGCCCCATGAGCTCTCTCTTGTAAACAAATGCTCTCCTTACAGGAGTAAAGTTGGGGAGGGATAAGGAGATTGGGTAGAAGACAGTGGAGAGAAATAAAAACAGATTACACTTTGAAGCAACCACCCCAAGAGAAACATTTAAGTCATAGACAAGAAGCCCAGAAGATAAGATTAAGGCCAGTGAAAGAGCAGTGTCATTCTAATGACACCTTCTGCTCGCAGGAATGGCATTTACAGGCTCCAGAGGGAACTTTATCCAGTTATCTTCAGGTGCATGGCAGGTTGCCTGGATGAAGGGCCTGAAGGCTGGGGTTTCTTGGAGGTCCAGCATAAGAAAAAGTAAAGGGAAAATTGGTAAAGCTATTGGCAATAAAATGATTAGCATTTCTTTAACATATATCCATGAGAACAGAATCTCCAGAATTCTTGGGACACCAGATTTGAAGCCTCCAGAAAATTCAGCCCTGGCTTGTCTCCATTGTTTTCTCCCTGTTCTCCTTACCTCAGCCCAACTTTACTCCTGTAAGAAGTGGTGTCGGGCTGGTAATTCAATAGGGGGCATTTTCCCTCCAAGTCAGTACAGATTGAAAACCTCTGCACGACGTGGAGGTATTGTCTTTTGCATGACCTGCAAAACTGAGGCTCTGATTATCATTAAAGATCCCACAACATTTTTTCCTTACAGCAATGTTTCTCAACCTTTTCTGGCTGGTGGTCCCTTATTCAAAGCAAAAATTGTCACTACTGTCTCACATTTGCTAGAGAGTACCAATGATAACAATAAGTATATATAATAATAGCAACTAACTCTTTATATGGCACTTTTCATCTGTAGATCTCAAAGCACTTCACAATTAGTATTTATTATTACTGTGTGTGAGATTTGAGAGGCTGACTGAGAATAATCTGACCTTTATAGGTAAGGGAGCAAGGGAATGAGATTTTCTCTTTTAGATTGTAACAAAAAACTTTCACTGCCTTGGGGCCCTGGATTGTCTTTTGTGCCCCCTCCCTTTGGGGTTTGTGATCCAATTGTTGAGAAACTCTGCCTTAGAATACTAGCTTGCTCAAATTCTATCTTTGTTTAATTCCATTTTACCGCCCTATATTTCCTCTGCAGTTTCACTTTTATACAGCATTTCCCACTTTTTGTCCTCAATTGTGTTGCTATATTCCATCCCAGGGGTAGCTAAGTGATTTCTGTTTGTACTTTAGTTTGGTGAGTCTGCAAAGCTCTATCAGATGGAAGGCATTTGAGAAATACAAGTTACTGGGTCTCAGTTTACGAGAGTACACGTTTCACCCTAAGAGTTAAGTGAGTTTATGAGGCTGACCTGGTCAATCTTACTCTGGCTGAAAGGCCCCTAAAGTAGCACAACTGCATTCTGGAATTTGAAGCAAAGGAGGACACTTGGCTTTTTTCTCTGCATGCTAATCCCCAGTATGTTCTTCCTGCTTGTAGCTATTTCAGAATTCTGCTGCAGTCTTTGACAAGAAACCTAAAGACTTGGGCAGGCTTTTATTTACTTCACAAGCAAGATCTGTGCAGGGCTATCTCCACTTGGAACCTCTAGATTTTTTTTTTTTGTTCTACAAGTAAATTCTGATAGCTCTGAAAGGGAAAGAGGATTGCAGGCCACCACAACATTCACTTCCTTGACAACAGTCTACCACACTGTGCTACAAAGTCACAAGACCGCCTTGGCAACCTTCTCCTGGTGCTGGCCAAGATGGCCAGCCATCTATCCAGGAGGAGGAAGCTGAACGGGAGGGGGCGCTCTGCGACAGTGGGGTCTATTTCTGTTCCTTTATCCAATCATGCCTCCAAGCAGTTTTCCTCTGGATGGTGTCCACTGACTCCTTAGATGCCTTTGAGGAACAGTGGATGCTGTCTAGGACACACTGTTTGGTGCCCCTCCTGGATTTTTGACCCCTTTCCCGATCCTGTTTTTCCTTTTTCATTGTCCTCATAAATCACTAGTAGCCTGGACTCAGTGGTTCCACTCCCTTAGCTTGGGGGGTGGGGGAAGGTCTACACCCACACTTCCTGGTACTACTAATAGTACGTATCTTCCAATTTCTGCCTCATGGCAGAAGTCCTACAGACAACAGCCTCCTTTACTACACAACTCTGATTCATCCCTAGAGCAGGTCCATCCTGTGTAGTGATTGAGGCAGGGGTCCTATGGGAAAAATAATGTGATCATGTAATTAAACACGGCATAATGCATATGCACAGGAGGATTTCCTAACTTTTAAATACTTGACTTAGCGGCCTTAATAATGGTCTTTTAATAGTTTTTTGTGTGCGTGTAATTTTCTAGTTTTTTTAAAAAAGCAATCTGAAAAAATTGAATTCCATCATGTGGAACCATACTGACACTGACATGGTTCATCAGCAGGTTGCACCCTTTACATGCACTGCTCAGAGTTCTGCCACTTGACCTAATAGAGCAACTTATAGCAATAGTAGGACCAGCACTAGAAGGGGAATGAGACACTTTGCCTGGAGAGTTCATACATGACAGAGTAATTTTGAGACTCAGAGATCTTGTGTTCCATTACAGGCTTGGGCAGGAAGTGTGAGAACCACTATATTACAGCAACCAGGGATCTGGGGCCCCCTGGGAGGCTGCGAGCAGGTTTCAGGGGGTCTGCCAAGCATGGCCAGTGTTAGAGTCGCTAGTGCCCAGGGCAGAAAGGCAAAGCCCCGCTGTGCGAGACTGCAGTTCAGAGCCCTGAGCCCCACCACCCAGGGCTAAAGCCAAAGCCTGAGCAACTTAGCTTTGCAGTACCCCTTGTGGCATGGGGTCCCAGGCAATTGCCCTGCTTGCTACCCAACGCCGGCCAGTTGTTGTGGCACAGTTGGGCCAGGCAATTTTTATACCATGTTGGCTGGAGCCTCAGAAAGAAAAAGGTGAGAACCCCTGCAAGGTCACAGACCCCTCTGCCTGTTGACCTGAAGCATGACCCCTTTTGCCCTATTCCCTCCAATTTATCTCAGTCCTGCCTCTTTGCCACCCCTGGTTCTTCATCCCAGTCCTGTTTTCTTCACCTCAGGCTACTCAGATCAGTTCCAGTCTCCTTGCCCCAACAAATCTTAGTCTCACCCTCTGGACTCTACATTTCAGTCCCAGTATCACCAACCCCTTAACTCCTTGTCCTCAGTTTCCTTTGCCCCACCATTCCCAACTGCCCCACCCAAAAAGCACTTCATCTGTTTTATCCCCACAAACCTGGCCTCCACTCAACCCACCACCCACTGTGGCTCCCAGCCCCAATCCGCTGTCCCCAAACTCCTCATCCAATCTCAGCATCCCTCTCCTTCACCACTGATTCTTTGGCCTAGTCTCTTTGCCCAGCCAATCCCAGTTTTCCCTCTGAACCACACATCGTCATCAGATCTATCTCCCCTTTGCACTCACCTCCTTCCTCTGCCTCACTAGTTCTTAGTCCCAGTCTGTCTCCTTACCCAGTCAGTCACTGCTTTGCCTCTCCTGCTTCTCTTCCAGGCTGCCAGTCCCAGTCTCCACCTCCCTGCACTTAGGCTTCTTGTCCCTATCTACTCGCACCAGTTCAGCTCTGGTTCCCCCTGCATTTGATTCCTCCTCTTCCTCCATGTGGCTTAGGCCCAGCAAGGCTCATTGAAAGCACAGGAAACAGAATTATGGCTCTCTGTTCAGATGCCTGGAACCAGAATGGCCTGCTGTAGCCCAGAGCTGCAACTGCAGGGAGCATGCCCAGTGTGGACAGACACTTTATGGAATTTAGCTGCTAAAAATCTAAACAAGTCTCTACTGAGCATGTGGAACTTCACTTTTTCAAAGGCCTATGTGGCCAAATTTTCACAGGGACAGCAAAGGTACATCCCTGACACAAAGGCCACCTCCCTGCTCAATTTCAATCCCTGTTCCAAAGCATAAAGTTGCCAGAACTTTTAAAAGAAAAGGTAACCAGAAATTTTAAATATGGGCCAAACAATGGATTTTTCAAACCTCATTCTCAAACAGTTGAACCATTTTGGGTGAAATTAAAAAAACAAAAACAAACCAACCCCCAAACCAACAAACCAACCAAAACACCGAACAAGTCATGAGGCAGACACTGGGCATGGAAAATTTCATTCCAAATGATTTAAGTTTGGCAAAGTTATAAACAACTGGAAACAGGGGTTTTTAAAAGGGAAGTATCAGGCAACCTTAATAGGAGGCAGCACTATCAGCCCCACCTATCATAAAATGAGCAGATTAGTCAGCCAGTTTTATTTTTAACATAGATGTCAGGGACGCAGGAACTACAGGTCCAAACATGCAATGCTGCAACTTAATCTGACTGGAATGCTGATGGGCTCAAGATGGGACAATGCATACTGGGACATAGTCTGCTCTGAGCACATCTTCATATTAAAAGACAGGGCACTCGTAGGCCACAGACTGACCATGTCTGCTATAAACCCTAAATCTAACTGTTCATACTGTTCTTATCAGCTGAATATCTGAGTGCTGTCTTGACTGTTGTAGGAAATGGCAGCCTATTCAGGATTCACAAACTAAACCATTAATTAGCACAAGCTATGGATTTAACCACCTACCACAATCTTCTGGTCAGCAGGCATCGCCATTGGCCCAATACACTTTGTGTTACCCAAGTAAGGAAAAAACACAACACTACAAAACCTCAGAGGTTTCAGAATGTTCACTAAGTGATGATCAGAAGGCTGACTATACATGCAATTTGTGGTACAGAAGGGAGGCTATTTCAAAACGTCGTTCTTTGGGATGGACAACTACCCAAATGGATGAGGGAAGAGAAGGGCTGATGGCTACACTGGTATGGAATTAATAAGTGAATTCTAGTACAGTACTTGACAAGTGTAAAGAACTATATAAATGGTGGTGGTATTAATAAAATGAAATCAAGGAACCACCACAGTTGTTTGCCCAACTCATAACCTCAGAACAATCACCTACATTCCTCTACCATGTTTCAACTTATTGAAATTGCAGGGAGGCACCCAAACAGAATAAAAAACATTTGCGATGGAATCTGGCCTGGACCCTGGGGACCATACTACTATCTTACATAAAGTGACAAAGGCTCTCTAATGAAGATGGCAGGTCAGGCCCTTAGTCTGACATCTAATTCGAAAGTGCCAGCATGTAAGAGGTTAGTTAGGGCCACTGCTGACACTTTGGGGGTCTTCCAAGCATAATGCCCTGATTACTGTTTTGATCCACAGTTGAGACAAAGGTTTCAGAGTAGCAGCCGTGTTAGTCTGTATCCGCAAAAAGAAGAACAGGAGGACTTGTGGCACCTTAGAGACTAACAAATTTATTAGAGCATAAGCTTTCGTGGACTACAGCCCACTTCTTCGGATGCATATAGAATGGAACATATATTGAGGAGATATATATACACACATACAGAGAGCATAAACAGGTGGGAGTTGTCTTACCACCTCTGAGAGGCCAATTAATTAAGAGAAAAAAAACTTTTGAAGTGATAATCAAGCTAGCCGAGTACAGACAGACAGTTAGATAACAAGTGTGAGAATACTTACAAGGGGAGATAGATTTAATGTTTGTAATGGCTCAACCATTCCCAGTCCTTATTTAAACCGGAGTTGATTGTGTCTAGTTTGCATATCAATTCTAGCTCAGCAGTTTCTCGTTGGAGTCTGTTTTTGAAGTTTTTCTGTTGTAATATAGCCACCCGCAGGTCTGTCACTGAATGACCAGACAGGTTAAAGTGTTCTCCCACTGGTTTTTGAGTATTTTGATTCCTGATGTCAGATTTGTGTCCATTAATTCTTTTGCGTAGAGACTGTCCGGTTTGGCCAATGTACATGGCAGAGGGGCATTGCTGGCACATGATGGCATATATCACATTGGTAGATGTGCAGGTGAACGAGCCCCTGATGGTATGGCTGATGTGATTAGGTCCTATGATGATGTCACAGTGACATCATCATAGGACCTAATCACATCAGCCATACCATCAGGGGCTCGTTCACCTGCACATCTACCAATGTGATATATGCCATCATGTGCCAGCAATGCCCCTCTGCCATGTACATTGGCCAAACCGGACAGTCTCTACGCAAAAGAATTAATGGACACAAATCTGACATCAGGAATCAAAATACTCAAAAACCAGTGGGAGAACACTTTAACCTGTCTGGTCATTCAGTGACAGACCTGCGGGTGGCTATATTACAACAGAAAAACTTCAAAAACAGACTCCAACGAGAAACTGCTGAGCTAGAATTGATATGCAAACTAGACACAATCAACTCCGGTTTAAATAAGGACTGGGAATGGTTGAGCCATTACAAACATTAAATCTATCTCCCCTTGTAAGTATTCTCACACTTGTTATCTAACTGTCTGTCTGTACTCGGCTAGCTTGATTATCACTTCAAAAGTTTTTTTTTCTCTTAATTAATTGGCCTCTCAGAGGTGGTAAGACAACTCCCACCTGTTTATGCTCTCTGTATGTGTGTATATATATCTCCTCAATATATGTTCCATTCTATATGCATCCGAAGAAGTGGGCTGTAGTCCACGAAAGCTTATGCTCTAATAAATTTGTTAGTCTCTAAGGTGCCACAAGTCCTCCTGTTCTTCTAGTTGAGACAAAGGAAGAGAAGCAGCACCACCTTCTGGTCGCCTCTATAGACCATAGAGCAAAGCAGTAACACGTCCTTTTGAAGAGGTTAGAAAAATCCACAGGAAATAAAATGTTGAAGCCTTGCTTAGGCCTCCCCAAAAGGAATTCTTCTTCCCTTTTCCACCTTATTATTTTATATTACAATCTAGGATCCTGACTGAGCCCATTGCTAGCTCATCACTGCTACTCAGTTTCTTGGAAAAGATCAGGACACAGACAGTGGGAGACTCATCTACAGGTTAATGGGTTTGAATCTGACCCAGGCAAGCAAATATGAAGGCTATTTGGTGGCCTATGTGAAATTAATTGTTAGGTCTCTATCAGCTGTGCTGTATGCTCCTGGGCTGACCTAAGGCCAACAAGAGGGGAGGCAGGCAGTCTCAGCGGAGGTCAAATAATGGCATGGAAATCAAGTTTTCTCCCTCTGCCTCTTGAATACCCACATCAGATCAGGTTTGAGGCACACTGGCAATGAGGTGCGTGTGTGTGAAGCCTACACTGACGCTGCTTTTGTACCATAACTGTCCTTGGGAGTAAAAAATGCCCACGTGGTAAACCACAAAGAGATAAAGATTCAGGTTTCTGGGTTCACATAGCTGAATGTCACATTTTAAGCCAGAGAGCAGGAGAAAGAACTAATGCCTCTTTTCTTAGAATTAAATGTGGTCTCAAAGCTTTAATTTTGTTAGAGGACACCCCACAGACATGTACCCCAACCACCTGTAACACTGATCAGCTTCATTCTCAGCCTTTCAAGACAACTATTCCAGTTTATCAAAGTAGGATCTCTGCTATAACAGCTAACGTCTGCCTCCATTCAGTACCTTAATAATGAGGCTCTGTGCCATTGCTCATTCGGGTGCAATGACCAGCAATGCAACGTGGGTTAATAGCAACCTGAGAGATGAAGCGTCACTGCAAGTCAGAGCACACAAAGTAAAATGGGAAGTGAGCAGTAATGGTGTACAGGGGCCAAGCACAGAGGCTCATCATTAAGGTAGGAAGGGAAAGGCTAGTGTACCAGCCACATAAGCCAGAAATAACAGTACCCAAATGCGAACTAGCTCTTGGAAAACACTTATCTAGCAGCCGTGGCCTAGTGTTTTAAAATCTCTCTCTCTCTCATGTCTTCTCCCCTTATACTACAATTTTATGCCCTATTTTATTTCAGAAGTCTGCATTCTTGGCCTTTGGTACAGTATACTTCACCTTTGAGCGAAATGTTGGGTGGACGAAGTACACTGCCTTCAAGTTTCTCTTGTACCTGGTTTAAAGAAGAAAATGACACTTGTTAAAAAAAAAACAAAAATAATAAAGTAATGAGCTCATCCTATTAAATTCAGCCAAAAACACAGCTTAAAGTGTTTGCAGACATTTGTCCACTTGTGCACAAGTGCTTGTGGTGCTAACCCTGACCCACAACATTCCAGGTCAAAGGACAGCTGCCCTAAGAATAAGCGAGGCAAAGGAAGCAAAAAGTTTCCCTGCATCTCTAGATAAATCCTATCAGATCCTCCAGTCCAAAGAGGGTTACACATTAGTTACACCTGTTAGTGCTGTCTATATGTCTCCTCCAGCAAAATGGATGGAGCACCCCAGTATATAATACTGTCTTTTGGAAACACAACCTTTACAGGCAGATGGAATGAGCTCATATAACACGCCTGCCTTCATTATTGATCGATGTGCCACAGGCAGGGATTGCAGAGACCACTATATGACACAAGCATGCAAGAACTAGAATTAATCTCCTGTTGAACTGAGGCACTCACAAGTTACAAAAAGCATTACAGAAATGCCTAGAAAGTTGTTTAAATGGTTTGATTCAGAGCAGGAAAGGAAACAGGCCTAATCTCTACTGGTTTTGTTAGACACCTGGGTCTATTGGCCCCTGTGAAATTCTTCCCAGCAATCCCTTAGCTATGGACGCAAGCTGGATAAAAGGCCTGTCTTAAAGGCCTGTATGGGGAGAGGAGTAGAGGAGAAGGGTTTCTCTTCCTACTCATGACACTCACTTGATGTCGACGATGTCATACAATTTCTTCAGGAAGTCGGAGTCCAGGTGATTGTAATCGCTAGTGAGCGTGTGGAAGTATACTATGACATACTCCTTCACTGCAATGTGGTCCATGACATGGATAAAGTACAAGAGTGCCTGAGGTGGGGAGACATTTATATTTTCAGCAGAAAAATCTGTCACAGTCCCATTCTATGCTAACAGATTTCCTTCCAGCACTAATATTATTCAGACCAAAAGCCTTAAGATAAGCTGATATTATATTTCAATTACAAAAACATGATGCAACACTGAAGTCTTAAACACTGGCTCAAAAATATTATCTGGAGATATCTACAGCCAACCTTTACTCTGCTCCATGTCCCTAACCTCCACATATTTTGTCAGGATCCCAGGCATTTTGCATGTGCAAGAAACAAGTTTGCTCATTGCACCTTCTTTAGAGTCTCCAGTTACAGAAGCACCTTTACATCTCTTTGGAAGGAAAGAGGGGTCCCTACACTACCCTGCTAAAGAACGGCCATACTGGGTCAGACCAATGGAACATCTAGCCCAGTATCCTGTCTTCCGACAGTGGCCAACGCCAGGCACCAATGCTTCCCTGAAGAGAATCTAGTCACTTCCCTAGAAAAATTTCTACCAGAAAATCTTCATATACAAAGTTTTAGATAGGCTATATTTTCATGTTAAAGTATCTATGCAAGCAGTTTGTACATAATCTGCTGTGTAGGAAGATTTCTGCATAGACACACCCCTCTAGAGATATCCTGCTAAAGTTAGTGCTGAGGGTACAGGACGAGATAGTTGCACTTAATAGAAAATGCCTTTCAACCTTAACTAAAGAATCACTGCCACAGCTCTATAATTTTATATGAAGATTTTACCTTTTCCATGTCTATCAGAGTTACAGGAATATTCCTTCCAACTACCACCATCACTGTGCGACCACAATTATCCACACCTACAGAATAAAATGAGAACCACAAGCTTTTATCTTTGAATAACATTCATAAAGTAGTCTGAGTTTTTGAAAGTCTCCCTGTAAATCAGGGGCAGCTAACTACAAGCATTCTACAATGTCATTAACTAGCATTCTTAACAGGAGATGAAGAGTGCAGAGACTACTGCTCCCATTACATAGTACTCATTTTGATCTAAACAGAAGGATGCCTAGCACCTGGAAATGGTAGTTTTTAATACAGAGTTGTACTCCTTGAAGATGGAGGCTGCAATCAATAACCCTGGAGGTTCCAGCAATTTACTGACATAGCACCTACCTATATACTGTTTATAAGGCTAAACTTTCAGCTTTATCACTACCAAGAGGGTGTGTTGTTATGGACATGTAATCTATAACAGGTACCACACCCTCAAACAACTGCAATCACATTAGCATAAAGGGGCTTCTTATATTTAAGTTCTTATTGACGCAGACATGAGCGACTTTGCTACAGTTGCTTAATTTAGATAGTATGTGTACAATGTGAAATATGGTATTGTTAATTCCTTGAAAGGTGTAATATACACTCCCGCCCCGCACAGGTAGCTGAATACATTGTAGATTTCCTTGATGGGATTTCCATGATGTTTATATATAAATGGGGAAGAAGAGTTATACAACCAGAGTGTAGGGTGGGGGAAATCAAATGCCATCTTGCCTGTGTGTAAATACAAGCACATTGTAAAATAATTTAGAAAGTTATTTTACAGTAGCTACTAGGATTGGTTTTTTTTTTTTTTTTGGTAATAAGAGTACACTTTGTACCTATAGATGGAGAGAACCTTTTAAAGGAGTTTTACAGGTTAAATATCTGGTATGTGAGACATAATTGACTTAAGCCAATGACTGTACAGATTCAAAACCTCTAATAATGCTGCTAGCAAGAATGTTCCTGTACTTTGAAAAGTGTAATAATTATATTTCATCTGCCACATCCCTGCCAAATACTAACAGGAAATTATTGCTTCCTGTCCCCTAACAATAACATTCAGTCACTGAACCTGTCATCTCAACTCCCTCCTATAGCAGAAATTCTTATTGGTCCCTCAGTGCATGACCTTGCACTTCGTAGTATTAAATTTCATCCCATTTCTATTGCTCTGGTCCTCAAGATCATCCAATTCTTCCTGTATAATACTCCAACCCTCCTCTGCATTGATGAGACCTTCCAACATTGTCATCAGCAACTTCATTAACACATTCCTACCTTTTGTGGCAAGGTCACTAATGAAAATAGTAATGAAGATTGGCCCCAAGACAAACCTTGAGGCTCTTCACTAGTAACTTCCCTCCAGACTGATCGTTCTCATTTCAGCATAACCTGTTGCCTTCTCCACTTCAGCTAGCTTTTTGCCCACCTTATATTTTTTATATTAAGCCCTCATATTTTCCCTCTCAATTAATAATACCCCAAGAAACACAGCAGATGCCAGCCCTTGAGCTCGGCTTTAGAGATCTTTGCATTTAGGAAGCCACTTGAATTTGTAGATGCAGATTTTCTATGACTGATGTCAAATTACTTATGGTTAGAGCCCTGTGTGGATACAAAATTTGTATCTGCATCCAATCCGCAAACATGGCCCCCAGATATCCGCAGATTTTTAGAGCTCTATTTATGGTCCCAGTACATCACATCTCATTCTAGCTTTCATATGCCAGAAGTCTTGCTTGGCTGTGGCCTGCCTGGCACTGAAGTAGGACAGACGTTTTAATCTGTCATTAGATTAAAACACTTGCTCAGGCTTCATCTCATGAGCCTTCCTTCACACAAAGGTGGAAATGGCCATTCCATTTCCTACTGGTAAGTCTGTAAGAAACAGCCTTTGGGATCTTGAACTCACCTGTCTGATACAAGGCTTTGAGAGAAGCAACATCGGACAGGTCTTCAGCTCTTGCCTGACACAGCCAGCGATTGTAACTAGAAAAGTCAAACACACACATGGGTTCAGAGCTGTCTCTCTCTTTCATCTGTGTTAGAAAGCATGAAGATCAGCCTGGAAAAATCGGAGGAGCTGGATCTGCTACGCTTAGTGTTATAGAGCAGTCAACGTCGCAATCTTTTGAGTAAGGAAGCTGCTTCTGAAGTGCTTCAATGGGGAGTGTTTGGAAAAAAAGGAATATTGACTGTTGTCTAGTTATACTGTTGGTTACTTTGCTTGGGACAATAAATATACACTTAATTGGTTCTCTTTTCTAGCCCTCACACACAAGTGCAATGGTATTGCATTTCAGTTGCAACAAGTCAGTGCTTCAACAAACACAAAGTCATGCCTCATGCCCAAAATATGAGAATCATATCACAGGACTGGCTCCCTAGGAGGAAGTTAAACCTGCCTCTGATATGCAAAGAGCAGGGAAAAAATACAATTCAGCTGAAAAAATAAGCAGCAACTCAAAATTCTCTCTTCCCTCCAACTTCAAAAGCATAGGAGGAAAAAGGGTTTATTAGGTGCTCAGGATTCAAAAGGGCATGAGTTCTGAAACAGGTGTGCCTGTCTTAGAAAGACAAGACTAGGCTCAGTTACTGAAAGCTATGATGGAACTGTGCCATCTAGTGGAAAACAGGCAGTACAACTGCTCCAATGTGTCTAAATCAGAGGTCCCCAAAGTGTGGGGCGCCCCCACCACAGCTCAGCTGTGGCTCTGCTTCTGCCCCTGGCCTCGGCCCCGCTCCCAGCAACCTTTACCACCCCCCCAGAGATGCAGCCCCAGCTCCAGGGGACGTGGACATGGGGAAGGGGGCAGGGTGTAACCCTCAAAAGTTTGGGACCCCTGGTCTAGGTCCTGCAGATATGAAAACAATGGGACAAAAACTCCACAAAAAATGAAAACCAACCCTTCCCCTAGTCCCATAATTTTAGCACCAAGAGGCTACTCCAGGGATCTAGAATGAAACTAGGCCTTGTCCATGCTTTCCTGCTAACAGATTGCAAGTTTGTGTGACACTGAAAGAGGGCATTAAGGATCTTTCCCAGAGTCACAGGCCTAGCTGAGACATGCATATAGAGAAACAGGCAACATGTTCTCACTTTCTCTGATGCTGTTTCTGCAGTGCTGCCTCCGACAACTGTCCCTGAAGGATGAGGCGCCTCTGCTTATCAACATCTCCCTCCATGCGGGCAAATGCATGGGAACCAATGAATGATATATCTGCTTCCAGCCCCTCCTCATCCGAGTTATCTGCAATGGAAGCATGGGTGAAGAAGCTGTAAGGAAGCCAGAGCTCAAACTACATACAAGAGAACCACAATAATGAACATGGGAATATTGCCTCATGACAATACATCAATAAGACACAACCAAGTCAAAAGGTGACTGCACCCACAACACAAAAAAAAGACACCATGTTATTATGCACAAATTTTCTGTGGTTCCATTTGATAGAGCAATGACCTCTATTGAACTTAGCATGGAGTTAAGAACAAGGAACTCCTGAAACCTAATATTAGCTCTGTTAGCGATGTAGGGTATGTCTTCACTACCCGCCGGATCGGTGGGCAGCGATCGATCCAGCGGGGGTCGATTTATCACGTCTAGTCTAGACGCGATAAATCAATCCGAGTGCTCTCCTGTCAACTCCTGTACTCCAGCTCGGCAAGAGGTGCAAGCAGAGTCGATGGCGGAGCGGCAGCAGTCGACTCACCGCAGTGAAGACACCACTGTAAGTCGATCCAAGTACGTCGACTTCAGCTACGTTATTCACATAGCTGAAGTTGCGTAACTTAGATCGATCCCCCCACAATGTAGACCAGGCCTAACTCTGTGACCTTGGGCAAATCAATCTCACTTGCCCCTAGCCACAACCAGTAGAGTGATAACAATGAACTATTTCCAGTGTTACTCCAATGTTTATAAAGTGCCTTGAAAATACAAATTTGCCTTTTAAATGCTAAAAGTATTCTCTCCAGCTCTTAAACTAGAGGTCAGATTAGATAATGGCCTCCTTCTGGGCTTAGCATCTATAAACTGAGTGCCATGGTGACTGCAGACATGCATCCTTGGAACAGATGGATTGGCCTTGTCTACTCTAGGGGAGAACAAAAAAAAAAAAAAAAAAAAAACACATCTGTAATTCACCACTAGGTGCAGCTCCACCTAAGACAATGCTGGAAGCTGTATCATAGATAGGGTTTGGATGTTACCACCACATCACCTAACCCCGATCAGAACAGACTTTCATGAGATGGTGGTAAAAATGCTTGAATTTAGGGGATTTCAAGAGAGAGACTGTTGGTTTCCAGCCCCTCCTCAACCTCCACCCTATCCATTAATTACTAGAAGAGCCGATTTCCCAGGCATCTCAGACTAGTGCAATGCATCAGAATGAGTGGCGTTGGGGAAAATCCGAGCATAGGCCTCCAGTCACCTCCCACATACAAAGGGAGAAAGCAGAAGTTACTGCTGTAGAATCCAGGCAGCTGCCTGAGCAGGACATGGGTGAAAATCTCATTCTGAAGATTCTCCCTGTTGGGTACACTCCATCTAAAATATGGGATTCATAATTCTCTGCGCATGCTCTCTGGTTTTCCTTGACTTTTGTGCCAACATTTCAAGGTTGAATTATAACTCACCATCTGGAGCACCTGGTTTTTCACTGATCCTGATCTGTCGCTCTGGTACCACTGGCTCCCCTTCTGAATTGCCAATATCTGCAGGAAGGCATGGTAAGGAATGACATTCTTCTTCCAATGACCTTGGAAAATACAGAGGCAGCAGCTTCTGGTAAGTGGCCTACAAATGACAGAAAGTTTGAAAAGGCCTTGCAGGCATCCCCATTCTTCAGAGACCGCTAGAAACGACTTTTCTATATAGCCACAGAAGAACCTGTAACTCTGTAAAGGGGGTAGGGGGATAATGGATCGCTCTCCTAGGTACTTTTCAGTGAGTTGCATTACTCTTCCTTTCTTCCACTGAGCTTTTGCCAAAAACAAGAGGATAAAAGGAGCCAGCCTCAGTTTTACAGGGGTTTTAAATAGGGCTGTCAATTAATTGCAGTTAACTCACCCGATTAACTCAAAGAAATTAATCGCGATTAATTGCACTGTTAAATAATAGAATATCAATTGAAATGTATTAAATATTTTGGATATTTTTCTACATTTTCATATATATTGTATTGTGTTGTAATTGAAATCAAAGTATACATTATCTTCATTACAAATATTTGCACTGCAAAAATGATAAACAAAAGAAACAGTATTTTTCAATTCACCTCATACAAGTACTGTAATGCAATCTTTGTCTTGAAATTGCAACTTACAAATGTAGATTGTTTTTGAGTGCAGTCATGTAACAAAACAATGTAAAACTTCAGAGCCTACAAGTCCACTCAGTCCTTCTTGTTCAGCCAATCGCTAAGACAAACAAGTTTGTTTACATTTACAGGAGCTAATGCTGCCCGCTTCTTATTTACAATGTCACCTGAAAGTGAGAAGAGACGTTCGCATGGCACTTTTGTAGCCAGCATTGTGAAGTCTTTACATGCCAGATATGCTAAACATTCATGTGCCCCTTCATGCTTCGGCCACCATTCCAGAGGACATGCTTCCATGCTGATGATGCTTGTTAAAAAAAAAAATGCATTAATTAAATTTGAGACTGAACTCCTTGGGGGAGAACTGTATGTCCCCTGCTGTTTTACCCGCATTCTGCCATATTTTCCTTGTAATAGCAGTCTTGGATGATGACCCAGCACATGTTGTTCATTTTAAGAACACTTTCACTGCAGATTTGACAAAATGCAGAGAAGGTACCGATGTGAGATTACCAAAGATAGCTACAGCACTCGACCCAAGGTTTAAGAATCTGAAGTGCCTTCCAAAATCTGAGAGAGATGAGGTGTGGTGCATACTTTCAGAAGTCTTAGAAGAGCAACATTCTGATGCGGAAACTACAGAACCCGAACCACCAAAAAAGAAAATCAACCTTCTGCTGGTGGCATCTGACTCAGATAATGAAAATGAACATGCGTCGGTCCGCACTGCTTTGGATTGTTATCGAGCAGAACCCATAATCAGCATGGACGCGTGTCCTCTGGAATGGTGGTTGAAACATGAAGGGACATATGAATCTTTAGTGCATCTGGCAAGTAAATATCTTGTGACGCTGGCTACAACAGTGCCATGAGAACGCCTGTTCTCACTTTCAGGTGACATTGTAACATTAAGCGGGCAGCATTATCTCCTGCAAATGTAAACAAACTTGTTTGTCTGAGCGATTGGCTGAACAAGAAGTAGGACTGAGTGGACTTGTAGGCTCTAAAGTTTGACATGGTTTTGTTTTTGAGTGCAGGTTTTTTTGTACATAATTCTACATTTGTAAGTTCAACTTTCATGATAAAGAGATTGCACTACAGTACTTGTATTAGGTGAATTGAAAAATACTATTTCTTTTTTTACAGTGAAAATACTTGTAATCAAAAATAAATACAAAGTGAGCACTGTACACTTTGTATTCTGTGTTGTAATTGAAATGAATATATTTGAAAATGTAGAACACATAGAATACCATGTATTTAAAAAAATTTCAATTATTGTTTACAAGTGCAATTAATCACAATTAATTTTTTAATCACTTGGCAGCCCTAGTTTTAAAGAGTCACAGAAGTATTAAGTCACATCAATTCCACCCTCTTTCCCCACTCCTTCCTTCCCCCCCGAGCCATGTTAAAAAACATAGTAAGAAAACTAAAAAAGAGCCAACATGTCTAAACAACAAAGTAAAAGAAGCAGAGAGAGGCAAACAGGCATCCTTTAAAAAATGGAAGTTAAATCCTAATGAGGAAAATAGAAAGGAGCATAAACTTTGGCAAATGAAGTGTAAAAATATAATTAGGAAGGCCAAAAAAGAATTTGAAGAACAGCTAGCCAAAGACTCAAAAAGTAATAGCAAAAAATGTTTTAAGTACATCAGAAACAGGAAGTCTGCTAAACAACCACTGAGGCCACTGGATGATCGAGATGCTAAAGGAGCACTCAAAGACGATAAGGCCATTGTGGAGAAACTAAATTAATTCTTTGCATTGGTCTTCATGGTTGAGGATGTGAGGGAGACTCCCAAACCTGAGACATTCTTTTTGGGTGACAAATCTGAGGAACTGTCCCAGATTGAGGTGTCATTAGAGGAGGTTTTGGAACAAAATGATAAACTGAACAGTAATAAGTCACCAAGACCAGATGGTATTCATCCAAGAGTTCTGAAGGAACTCAAATGTGAAATTGCAGGTCTACTAACTGTCATCTGTAACCTATCATTTAAATCAGCTTCTATACCAAATGACTGGAGGATAGCTAATGTGATGCCGATTTTTTAAAAGGGCTTCAGAGGTGACCCTGGCAATTACAGGCTGATAAGCCTGACTTCAGTATTGGGCAAACTGGTTAAAACTATAGTAAAGAACAAAATTATCAGACACATAGATGAACATAATTTGTTGGGGAATAGTCTACATGGTTTTTGTAAAGGGAAATTATGCCTCACCAATCTACTAGAATCCTTTGAGGGGGCCAACAAGCATGTGGACAAGGAGGATCCAGTGGATACAGCGTATTTAGATTTTCAGAAAGTCTTTGACAAGGTCGCTTAAACAAAGTACACAGTCATGGGATAAGAGGGAAGGTTCTCTCATGGATTGGTAACTGGTTAAAAGATAGGAAACAAAGGGTAGGAATAAATGGTCAGTTTTCAGAGAGGTAAATAGTGGTGTCCCACAGGGGTCTGTACTGGGCCCAGTCCTAGTCACCATATTCATAAATGATCTGGAAAAAGGGGTAAACAGTGAGGTAGCAAAATCTGCAGATGATACAAAACTACTCAAAATAGTTAAATCCTAGGCAGACTGCAAAGAGCTACAAAAGGATCTCTCAAAATTGGGTAACTGGGCAACAAAATGGCAGACGAAATTCAATGTTGATAAATGCAAAGTAATGCACATTGGAAAAACATAATCCCAACGATACATATAAAATGATGGGGTCTAAATTATCTGTTACCACTCAAGAAAGAGATCTTGGAGTCACTGTGGATAGTTCTCTGAAAACATCCACTCAATGTGCAGCGGCAGTCAAAAAAAGAAACAGAATGTTGGGAATCATTAAGAAAGGGATGGATAATAAGACAGAAAATATCATATCGCCTCTATATAAATCCATGGTATGCCCACATCATGAATACTGTGTGCAGATGTGGTCGCCCCATCTCAAAAAAGATGTACTGGACTTGGAAAAAGTTCAGAAAAGGGTAACAAAAATGATTGGGGGTATGGAAAGACTTCCGTATGAGGAGTGATTAATAAGACCGGGATTTTTCACCTTGAAAAAGATGGCTAAGGGGGGATGTGATAGAGGTCTATAAAATCACGACTGGTGTGGAGAAAGTAAATAAGGAAGTGTTATTTACTCCTTCTCATAACACAAGAACTAGGGGTCACCAAATGAAATTAATAGGCAGCAGATTTAAAACAAACAAAAGGAAGTATTTTTTCACACAAAGCAGAGTCAACCTGGAACTCCTTGTCAGAGGATGTTGTGAAGGCCAAGACTATAACAGGGTTCAAAAAGGAACTAGATAAATTCATGGAGGATAGGTCTATCAATGGCTATTAGCCAGGATGGGCAGGGATGGTGTCCCTAGCCTCTGTTTGCCAGAAGCTGGGAATGTGCAACAGGGGATGGATCACTTGATGATTACCTGTTCTGTTCATTCCCTCTGGGGCACCTGGCATTGGCCACTGTTGGAAGACAGGATACTGGGCTAGACGGACCTTTGGTCTGACCCAGTATGGCCATTCTTATGTCAGGGCAGTCTTGTGCCCTGGAGCGTATTTCATTAAAGTTGTGTCTAGACTAGCATCTAGAGAAATGGACTTCCCTCCTGTGAGACAATACCATCACAGCCGGTCACCCCTTCAGTATATCTGTGTCTGATATTATCAGCCTACACTTTCCCTCTCAATTTCAATCCATTATTGCTAGTGATATCTTCCTAAAGAAATCTTCCTCCTTCTCTGTTTAACTCCCTTCACATACTTCAAGATTGCTATACCTTTTTAATCCTCTAATGCTTAGCCAAAGCTTCATGTTTAGTTCGATTCTTTCCTTTAAGTTATTATTGTTATCTATGTCTGTATTTCCACAGGTGAAAGCAAAACAGAGGAAACAGAAATATAGTGGGGCCTAAGGAGATAAGAAGCTTGCTAAGGAGATAAAATAAGATTCACCTCGGGCAAATCTAAGCCAGCAAACATTAATTTGATTGGAAGGTAGGAACCCTGAAACCCTAAGTGTTGAGACTTGTTCGCAGGGGCAATCAAATATTGCCCAATCCCATGCCACATTGGCAACTGGCCTAGAGAGGGGGCTGCCTTTAATTTACATCAACTGGGGTAGACTGCAGCCACCCCTTTTCTTGAAATAAAAAAATAGTCTGCAAGGATGACAGATCCTAACAAAGGCTGCTTGGATCAAGCTGGAGGCACTGCACATTATGATCTGTCATTTCTGTAGACTGGACCTCTTTTAAAGAAGAGGGCACTTGCAAGCTATGTTTTGGCCACCCCAGGGCCACGCAAGGGTAGAGAATGATCTCTGATAGAGAAATATGAGGGAAGGGACACATTATTTTTTCCTTACCGATTAGCAGCTGAACTTGGAGAAAGCCTTTCCATTTAAAAGCCCAGATTGTTCTTAAGATAATACAAGATATATTCCAGATCCCAGTGCCAAGAACACTGACTGGCTTCGCTATGTTATACACATATTAGTAGGAGGCGCTCTACACAGATACAGTGAGAAGACATGGAAGAATGTCAATACTCAAACTGCCAAAGGCTTTTTGTCTTGGAAAGAAAACAGTGGCTAGCTAATTTCCCCAAGTAATGTCTGAATCAGTCAGTTTCTAGGTGTTTGTGAGAGGATCTGTGGGGATGCTAATCTTGGGAGCAGGGAGGATTTTTAGCAGGAGGGATGTAAGGTGGGAATTTTGAATGTAGTGACTTGCTCTGCCTTCTTACAGCCGAAAACCATCTTGCACAAGTATCCCATCTAACCCAAGTCCCTCATGCTGGTGCCCAAGTGATGAGTCAGGAACCTGTAAGTGACAAGTGGGGTGGCTTGGAGTGCATCTGCAGCTATCAGTGAGAATGTGAGCAGGAAGAAACTCGGAGAGGTGCTTTTGGTGAAACATCTGGGAGGAGGCTGAAAGGGATGAAGAGGAACCAACAGTCATGATGAGAGACAGATATAACAACTTGAGGATGGGGAAACTGGTCTTCAGCTTCACAGTACAACATACGGAACAAGAGTCTCCAATGCTCCAGTGCCCTAAGAATTAGAACATACCTAAGAACTTTGACAGGATGAACAATGACGAGAAATACCTGTTCGATCTCAGAGACTGCAAACACCACCTTCTCCAGGGTTTCCCCATGAATCTCCAGGAACCTTCTGACTGTGCCTGTGAGCAAGAGAATTAAATACATTGAGCAAACAGGGAGACAGATTTACAATCTCAGCTACAATCAGGGACACTCACTAGCTATAGGCAAATATGAAAGATGCTTCCCTCCATCTGCAAGTAGGGAAAGGCCCTCACCCCACAGGCAGGACCCTAATGGGTAGCTAGGAGCACCATACACAGTGGAGGTTTCAGAGTAACAGCCGTGTTAGTCTGTATCCGCAAAAAGAAGAACAGGAGTACTTGTGGCACCTTAGAGACTAACAAATTTATTAGAGCATAAGCTTTCGTGGACTACAGCCCACTTCTTCGATATGCATCCGAAGAAGTGGGCTGTAGTCCACGAAAGCTTATGCTCTAATAAATTTGTTAGTCTCTAAGGTGCCACAAGTACTCCTGTTCTTCTTTATACACAGTGGAGTGGGCACACACAAAAAGACAGCTTGCTAGATATTAAGAATATCCATAGTTATAGAATCATAGAAATGCAGGGCGGGGAGGGGCCTCGCAAAGTCATCAAGTCCAGCCCCCCACGCTAAGGCAGGACCAACTAAACCTAGACCATTCCTGACAGTTTTGTCCAAACTGTTTTTAAAAACCTCCAGCGATGGACATTCAATCACCTCCCCTGGAAGTCTATTCCAGAGCTGAACTACCCTTATAGTTAGAAAGATTTTCCTAATACCTAACATAAATCTCTCTTGCTGCAGATTAAGACTACCAAAAGACAAAAGTTTTGCCCCTGACAAGCGCCGGTGTGAACAGCACTTTGTCGCCAGGAGCACTCTACTGCTGACAAAGCTAATGCCGCTCGTTGGGGGTGGAAGTCTTTTGTTGGCAGGAGAGCTGACAAACAGCAGCTACACTGCATGCCTTTTAGCGGCACGGCTGTAGCGACAGAGCCATGTCGCTAAAAGCTGCATAGTGTAGACCTAGCCTAAGGCTAGGTCTACACTGAGAGGGGGGGCGACCTAAGATAAGCAACTTCAGCTACACTAAGTCAGCGTATCTTAGGTTGATTTACCTGGCCGTCAGTGAGTTGACAGCTGCCGCTCCCCCGTCGACTCCGCTTCCGCCTCTCGCTGCGGTGGAGTTCCGGAGTTGACGGCAGAGCGATCGGGGATCGATTTTATCGCATCTACACTAGACATGATAAATCAATCCCCAATAGATCGATCACTACCCGCCAATCTGGCGGGTAGCGTAGACGTACCCTAAGACTATTCCTTTTTGTCCTACCGTCCGTGGACATGGAGAACAACAGATCACAGTTTCTTTATAACAGCCTGAACATATCCGAAGACTTATGCTCTCCCTCAGTCTTTTCTTCCCAAAACTAAACATGCCCAGTTTTTTAACCTTTCCTCATAGGTTAGGTTTTCTAATCCTTTTATAATTTTTGTAGTTCTCTTTGGGACTGTCTCCAATTTGCCCACATCTTCCCTAAATTGTGGCGTCCAGAGGTGAATACAGCACTTCAGCTGAGGTCTCACCAGGGCTGAGTATAGTGGGACAATAACCTCCTGTGTCTTACATACAACACTCCTGTTAATATACACCAGAATGATATTCGCTACACACTGTTGATTATGTCATTTCTTCCTTCATGGGATCTCTCAAAAGCTGTCCTTTTCTCTTAGACCATTTGTCCATGCAGTGACTGCAGTAGCTCAGACAAGAACGGCTGGCTTCTCACCTCCTTCCTTCAAACAATCCACTGAGAGCCTTCTACTGCAACCCTCTGACCATGTCACACTCAGATTCAAATCCCTTCACAGGTACAGTCTTCATCCAAGTTCATGCTTCTGGAATTTACCTTCAAGGTTCTGCACAAATTTTGCTCCTGCTTAAAATTCTGCTCCCAGTTCTCTCTACTCCCTTTCCCACATCCTTTGTTCTGGTTAAGCCTTCCTCCTCTCCACATCTTTTGGACAGTATACTTGTCCCATTTATCTTTGTATCTTCCCTGCTGCCACTCTTGCTGGGAACAGTCTCCTCCCTAAACGCCGAATGGCCACCCTCTCTCCAACCAAATCCTTTTCTACACACATCTGCAAGACCCATCAACATTAATCAAGGTGCAAAAAAGCCAACATATTATTTTGAGAACAGACCCCTCACCTGATGACTCTGAACTGTATTTTCTCTCATTTAGAATACAAGTCTCTTGGGGCTGGGAGCTTGTTACTTTCTAGATATTGGACACTGCACAATGGGGCACTCAACACAGGGCGAAAGATCTTCTCTCCATGCAAGTTTCCCTTTATAGTAAACTGGAAATGGGTATGAGAAACAAACACATTGGCTCTAAAAGCAGGACAACAATCACAAGGTGTTAGGAACTGAATCTGTGAGCACACTGCTTGTGAACTGTAGAGGAGCCTGGCAAATTTCCAGAGAGAAGCAGTGGCAGAGATGTGAAATGTGTTCCCAGAGACCCACAAGGCCAACTCAATCCATTCCCTCATGAGCCAAGCTCCATTCTCTGAACTACTTCCAGAAAAATGTTACTAACGTATGTTGAGCGAAAGTCCCAGAACAAGCCAACATGCACTGCAAGTTTCCAGGAAAGCCAGGCGCCTCAAGCAACCCCACACTGCACACAAGCTAATCTTCAATAGTAGAGGCTGCTCCAAAGCCGGTTCATCAGCACAAAGCCTCACAAATAAACCAAGACACCACCACGAAGGACAATGAATTTAGAAATAACCGCAATGATTTTCTGATGCACCGGAGAAGAGAGACTTATGGTGACATTTGTCACTCACTCTGAGGGGCCTTTCATTGTAGCATCCAATTGTGCACCCCTGCTGGCCTGCTGCAGATGTAAAGTACTGCCGATGCCTTGGAGAAAACTTCAAAAAGCATTTTAAATTAGAAGCGATTCTCTTGTGATTTGCAGATTTTATACTATTTCCTCTCTCCTGCTTTCTTGGACTATCCAAAGGTTTAGCATAATGTGAGGATGCGGTCAAGTTCCCATCAACACTAACAGTCAGGAGAAAACTGTTTTGTAACCAGGTCCCCAGACTGGGATGTCCTGGTGGTATAGATGGGGCCCTTAAGCTTTGATCTTGTCAGCTCTCATTAGTTAGTCATTTGGACAGGAAGAAACAAAAGGTCAGCACTTCACAGAACATTATTGGATGGTATGGATGTGCAGAGACTGACAGCAGCAAGGAAGGGGTGTTACTAGTTTAGAGAACAAAATCCAAACAAATTAAATCAATGAAGGACTTTTCAAGCAATAGCAGCAGTTTGGAGAAAAAGAGGATGCATTTCCATACATTTCCTGCAGTGAAATTCTCATGTAAATGGGTTAAACCACAGCAAAAATCCTCACAGAAGCCACTGCTGCTGTCAGTCTCTGCACATCCATACAATCCAGCACTGTCAGTCATAACGCCACCTTCCTTTCATAAGTCTCTCCCAGCTCCCCTTTTCACCTTGAAGGTTCTTCTGCATTCACATGCCATTGAGTGTGTACATACAGCTAAAACAGGAAGATTTTCAGACACTGGGCCAGTTTCTACCTCTGGTAGAAATGCAGGCTCCTGGCAAAACAATGCTGACTGAAACACTTAGGCATTTGCCAGGTCTACACCTGAATATACAGCTCTACTGACTTTGACCCAATGGAAGGCACCACTGTTGCCCCAACATTCTGCTGCTTAACACCCCCATCCCCAAATGCTCCAACACCATGCTGTTATTTAAGTCTAATGTGCACAACACTGGGCTCCAGCTGGTGTAGTGTTAGGATGCAGTGACCTTCCAAGACCTACTTACGCAGTGCTATGTGGGTTGCATCCTCCAAAGGGTAGCCTCTTTTCACAGAGTTTATGACACAGAATCCCACTGAGGACATTGCCTGCTCCCTGAAGTCAAGAGGAGAAAAGAAACCCAGGCATGAAAACAAGAACCTTATACAGGAGTGAGCTATTAGCAGGTGGTATGGGGGAGACGAGAAGCAGCTCAGTGGGCAGGATATGGCACTAACACATCCCTCATCTCTACTTGAGGAATCTCTTCTGGTTTGCAGTAGAGGGATTCCCACCTTATGAGCCACAGGAGGTTCACTAGGTGGAGAAGGCAGAGAAACACTACTTGCCCCCAACTTTCTCCCCTGATTTGCTCCTGAATGTCCCTTCCCACTTGGACCACTTCCTCATATCTCAAACCAAGCTCCCCATAAGCCGCTCCCCCACCCAGTCCACTGGAAAACTGCTGTCTGCAGGTGGGCTCTGCCAGGAAAAGAAGGGGAGATGCAGGGAATGGGTTCTTAGGAGTGGTGGCAGGAGAGCAACACTAGCTTTTCCCTGTCTTATCCACTTGACTAGTCTCCTGTTTGCCAAAAAGGATTTCCACTGCTGCAAATCAGAGGACCAACAGAGGGTTGGTGAAAACAGAGGGAAGGAAACCACGAGAGTATTCCCTCTTTCCTGTGGGGCCTGTTAGGTCTGCTGGAGACTAGAATCCATGGCAAATCTTAGGAAGCTTCTTAGGTCCTCCACACTGCCCTCTGGGTGGAATAATAATAATTATTTTTGCACTGACAAGTGCTTGTAGTGATCAGTTACATTGTTAGCCCTTTCCCTGCAGCAAGAACAAGCTCAGAGACCTTTTTTAAGAAGTGAAAAGTGCATGTCTCCAGCAACTATTTAATATGCTATACCAAGATCAAAGCTGGTGACTGCCAACTTTACAAAGTCCAAACTTAGTTACTTTTGAAAGGTGACTGCCACCTAACACCATCTAGTAAACTAAGTTTTATTTTTTCCTGCTTTGCTACTTTGTACCAAAATCCATCACCCCCCCCCCAATAATAGAAAAATGAAGTCTCTTGAACTCTATTTTCAGGGTGTCATAATTCAGAAACTTCTTGTCCAAATCACTTTAAAGTTTGCAGGAAAATTCTCCTCAGGCCCAGACCTAGCTACCAGTTTTAAGGCACATAAAACTATAGATTTGAGAAGATTGGGGGATTCTGGAAAAAAGTGGCCTTATTATGGAAACTCAGGAGTAAACTTGACTACAAAGCAACTATCATTGCACCGTAACAAACAGATCTTCAAATATCTAGAAAAGTTGTTTCCCCCTCTCCCTAAGAAAGCACAAAGCTCCATTCCCAGATGTTGCTCCTTGTTCACTGTTTATCACAAGGTGTTGCTAAAATGACAGTAGCAGTCATAAGAAAATAACTTTGAAGAATTCAAAAGCCCAAAGGTATAAAACATACTTAAATATATTAAGATCAGAAAAACAATCAAAGATAAAAAAGGTAAAAGCCATAAACTAATCATTTATGGATTTAGAAACACCCTGATTCACAGTGTGAAGATTTTATAGGATTTTCTGCAAGGCATAAGTAACACCATAAAAAGGAAGTGCTTCACATTGTAGTCACTCATCACTACAGGAAGCTTAGAGGCACATATTGGACTGAATTATATAATCAGTAATGCCATCACATGTGGCATACTTGCTAAGACACGCATACTTGCACCTCAGACTTCAGGGGATCAGCTGTTTACCACAGGAGTCAGAATGGATCCTTCCCTCTCCAAATATACAGTACATTTCTGGCCTTCTGCACTGTTTGGAAGGTGGAGTGGGAAGAGAAGTATGCCGTTCCCCCTAGGCAATCAGTATTATCTTTTGGCCAGGCTGGGATACACGTCTTGATGATCTGATACAACGAAGTCAATTCTGTGTGCGTATTCTCCCTTCAAAATGGCAACTCATGCCTCCGGAGCACATAAGTGAGGGAGCAGAGTGGTCCCAGACTCTGCCCAGGTCTGAGAGGGTGTTGATGGGCATTCGTACCCACTTGGACTCTGCCCACACCAGGCAGCCCAGAAGCAGCATGTATTATGGATAACAGACCCTGGCCCAAATTGCCATGTGCTTACTTTGCAAGCTGCAGGACATTGCGGTAGCAGCTATACAGGGAGCTCTCGGCTGCTGTGCGATATCTGCTCTTGTATTTGGGTCCCACAGTGTGAATAATGAATCGTGCAGCCAGGTTAAATCCTTTTGTCAGTTTTGCCTCCCCCGTCCGGCATCCTAAAGAAACATACAAAGGATAAGACACTGAAGTCTTGGTAGGGCAAGAAGTAAAGCAACTCACTTCTCTTCATCCCCACACCAAACCCCACCTTGCAGCAAATCACTTCCATTTCATTAGTTTCCCATAGTTCCTGCACCACAAGATGGCAAGCTGCTACAGCAGCACTCAGCCAGCCTGAGGACATGCGGTGAGGTGTACTGGCTCCAGTCTGCTTCTCAGAAGCTAAGCACTCAACGAGTAGAACAGAAGCACCAAGTCACTGGAGAGGCTGTGTAACTTGACTGCAGTGCTCGCATGTAGGCCTTAAACCCATTCCCCCTCACAAAAAAAGCAGTATATTAACTTGGCGAGACAGTTGCAGTAGAAATGTGCTTTGCAGACAAACACAAACTCAACTCTTCTGAAAGTCTTTGTTTTTAGGAAAAAGAACAGGAGTACTTGTGGCACCTTAGAGACTAACAAATTTATTAGAGCATAAGCTTACGTGGACTACAGCCCACTTCTTCGCTTATGCTCTAATAAATTTGTTAGTCTCTAAGGTGCCACAAGTACTCCTGTTCTTTTTGCGGATACAGACTAACACGGCTGCTACTCTGAAACCTTTGTTTTTAGGAGACTGCTGTTTGATTAAATTTCTTGGTATAGGAGACTGACGTGGTCCTTTTAATCAGCCAACTTGTGGTTGTCAGAGCTATTAGAGATGGACAAAATGGCATGTTTCCTCCACATCACGTTGGAGCATAGTGCATAGTTGTGCCTTGTGGTTTGTTCTACAAGGTTTTCATCAGCCCAGTTTTGAATGTCTCAAGGGATGCCTAACAGATCTCACTGTCCAGAGAGGTTTCTGAGTGGGTATTCTGTCTACATTTTCTATTGTTCTAATTCATTCCTTTCCTCTTGGACAACTTCTCTCCCACAGACAGCGAAGTGTTTCCTTACATACACGTAGCTTTCTGGGAACCATTTTTCCCCTCACATACTGGTAGCGTTCTGGGGACCATTTATAAGCATCTATTTCACAACCAGTAGTACACTATGTACTTTGCAGAGAGTGATCTGGGCTCAAATCTATTCCAGTGGACCAAACTTCTTGCATCTTTAAAGCAAGACAGAAGAGCCAATGTACTAGCCAGGAGCTACAAGATGTTTTTTTCCTCAAGTCTTCCCTTAAGAGTGAAAAATACTCTCAGAATCCACCAGTACAAGACTGGCGTAAACTATTCCAGCCCCATTTAAGGAGAGGAATTTACTCACATTGGTGAAAAGAACGGGAGTACTTGTGGCACCTTAGTCTCTAAGGTGCCACAAGTACTCCTGTTCTTTTTGCGGATACAGACTAACACGGCTGCTACTCTGAAACCTCACATTGGTGAGTGAGAGTTATATTAGATATGTATCTTATGACTTTTTAAAATAAACTTAGTGCTTAGATTATCCACAATACAATACCCAGATGAACAGACATTCTTTTCTTAGCCTGTGTACTATATAATTTTTTTACATTAGGTTTAATAACATTTTTAAATCTGTTCCTTGCAACTCTAAGAAGAGTATTTTCAGTGTTCTGCACCACAGAATTGAGAAGGAGCGTTCACCCACTCTCAACAATAGTTCCAGCCCACTCCCAGCTGCTCTTTCCCCCACCCTTTGTTGAGTGCTGAAGACACTGAGTAGGGCGATTGCTCCTCCTCCCAATCCAACACACCTCCTTCTGCAGGTTTCTAAATGGAAACCAGTGGCAGAATAAGGAGGTAACAGGTTAGAGAATGGAACTTCAAGGGGAGAGATTAAGGGAGATCCACATCAGAATATCCATAACCCAGAGTTTAGAGCACTCTGCTGAGAGGCAGCAGATCCTGACTGAAATTCCCTTCTCATCAGGTAAAGGGGAGAATTGAACCAGGGTCTCTCACTCCCTGGGTGAGTACCCTAACCACTGGGCTGAAGGTTATAAGGGAGTTCCTTATCCTGCCCGTTTTGTGTGGAGCTATGAGGCCTCTGACCATGCCAACTTGATCGGGCCCCACACTTGTGTTAGGTGGAGGAGCACCTATCTTCGTGATCTGTGTATTGCACAGGGTCTTAGGTAGCAGAGAGGAACCCAAATGCCTAGAGTGAGGCAGCAGTGTGCATGCCCAGAGAAAGAAACAGGTGCCTAGAGAATTTTTAGCGCAATAATTTAGGCACTGAGGAAGTTTAGGCACCTACAGGGTTAGGTGGCAGCCAAGTGGGAGTTTTGTGGATCTCAATGTTGCCTAAAAACAAGACTTCGGCACTTAAGTACCTTTGTGAATCCCACCTAAAAGTCTCTATTTTCCCCTCATTGTTCTAGACCAGGGGTTCTCAAACATTTTAATGGGATCACTACAGCTGGTGCTAGACTTGCTGGAGCCTAGGCTGAAGCCTGAGTCCCATCAGCCAGGGCTGGCTTCAGCTTTTCCCCTTCCCACTGGGGCTGGGGTGGGCCTGGGCTTTGGTTCCCCCTCCTGTGGTCGTGTAGTAAGTTTTGTTGTCAGAAGGTGGGTTATGGTGCAATGAAGTTTGCGAATCACTGTTCTAGACCCATCCAGGATGTGAGCAGTTTGATGGGGTGAGCAGAAGCAGCCCAGGGAAGAGATATTCTTCCCCAAACATTTTTTCCTGTGCAAAACTAGAGAAAATCTGACAGGAGCACAGGCTGGGAAATTAAAGCAGGAGAGAAGTAAAAAAATAACCTGATGTAATAATATTCATCTGTAGCAGCAATCTCATCTTAGTGTACACTTCAGCAGTACATTCCACCCACAGATCTCAATGTGGTGTAGAAGAATGTGACAATTAAGCACATTGAGCAACATTATAGTTTTGGGATAATTGCACCTTTGACCCCCACCCCAGTGGTCTGTGCAAGGACTGCCCTCTCAGGTCTCAAGGTGACCCCCCCCAGGTCTCTGGCCAGGGACCCACATCTCTCTCCCTCCTGACTAGGGGTTTAGGGTTTCAGTACCCTTGCACTTCCCTGTGTTTATCCTAGCAGGTCTGACTAAATTCCAGAACCTGCACTTTGCTCTTTCCAAAGGCTATGACCAGTGTATACCAATGGTTGTAAGTAACCAAACAATTCTTTTGAAGCAAACATCTTTATTTAAGGACAAAAACATACAAAAATCATAGAACAATAAAAAGATCTAAACGTGTACTTAAGCTTATCAGAGGGACCCCATCAGCCCTCATGGGAGTCCCTGATGGGTTCCAAAGCCTTTCAAATTCTTCTCCAAGGCTTTGCTTCTTTTGGTTATCAGACCACAAGAAGTTCCCTTTCAGTCAGTTCAAACTCAGGCTTTCTACCAAAAAACCCTCTTTTTGTTCCCAGGCCTCCTGAAATAGTCCCCCTTTCCACCTTGGGTAAGGCTTCAAAGGCTGGGCATCTGCATAGCCAGTCTTGGGATTTTGTATATTAATCACCTCCTTGTGATTCTAGATTCTACAGGGAATCCACTTAGCAAGCCAGGAACACAAATACATATAATGCTTATTGATACAAAGGTCTGAACATTTTGTGGCCCATCACAAAATAATTGTCTGAAGATTTTCATTATTTCAAGGGCTGGCTCAAATAAAAATTTAAGAATACTAACGTTAAATATGGTAATCTCAAGACATGCCCGTGTTTGTCAGATCTGTCACAAGTATTACCCCACTTTACAAATCAGGAGCAAAGCACAGTGGCGAAGTGAGTTGCCCAAGGTAACGGTAACGAGGTGGCAAAATCAGTAACAGAGCCAAGATCTCATTTTATCCAGTCATTGGTCTAGACATTAGACCATCCTCTCCCAAACTTTAGATGGAAAACTCAGATTTTTTCCATCTAAAGAATGTTTTGGAGAGAAACAGAGCCATCTAATAGAGCCTTACAACATTTGGAAGACTGTTACTATACTGCTGTCTAAAATGCAGTAGACTCAGATGATAAACTGACAGCAATTCATCTAGAAATCTGATCCCCTCCCTGACGTATTTCTGGGTTAGAGGAAGCTGAACAGACTGTTCCCAGGGACATAGGAGTCAGCTGAGCCATAAAGAAAGCACTTGGTGCCTCTAGGCTTGAGTGGGAGCAGCGTATCACATGCTTTAAGCATGACTCTTTTTTGGAGCTTAGAGAAAGTGGATACAAATGGGTGGAAAGAGCATGTGACAGATAGTGAAACTTCCTGCAATATCTTTGGGAGATCATACTACATTTAAGTGAATGAATGGTTTATATATCATTGTGGGCCAGGGACTGCATGCACTGTATGGGGGAAAGTGTTACCACAGTTCCTCCAGGAAGTGAAACCAGTAGGGGATGATGAAGGCAAATCACTCAGGTTATAACACCTCCAGAAAGGTACCACCTTCCGAGGCTCATATATCCTGGTTCAGACCGGATTCTCCAGAGACCACCAGAAAAAGAAAGGACTTTTGGATAAATAGCCCTGAGCTTAAACTGACTCAGAGCCTTTGATCTGGCTCCTGATCTAAAGGCTGACATGAACTTGCAAGAACAGGGAAAACCTCGTTCTCAGGGTTGAAGGACTTACATCTACCAGCCCTATGTTGGAGTTGGGGTGATCTCTAGTAAGCTTTGTGGCATGTGTGTAGGTTTTTATTGGCTCTCTCTATAATGCTTTTACCTTAAGAATAAAAGTGCTTGCTTAGAAGGAGCTGTGTAGTAATTTATAACTGTTGGCCATATATTGGTCATAGCCTTCACAGAGAAAGCGAAGCATTAACTAAGCAGTCTGGCTCGCTGGGAATATCAGTGTAGATCAGGGAGCTGTGCAGCCTTAAAAACTCCAGTCAGAAGGGAGTGAGATGTATGTTTCTGCCCATGAGAGGTGACAGCTGTGAGGCAGAAACCTGTAAGTGGGTGCCCTCGAGGGACAATGGAGGGGGAAATACAGGTGCAGTTACCTTGAAAGGTATAAGGAAAGAACTGAAAGTCATCATTGCTACACTCTCATTCTAGGACATGGGACCACAGCACCACTATCACCTTCTCTCCAAGACCTTTTGCTACATAAAACAGCGCAAGACTGAAAAAGGAAGAAAGTCCAAAGTGAGTACATGTTAAACTTATTAAGTGAACTCAGTCGGTATCTCCTACTTCTCTTGTGTTCGAGTCACTAAAGTGGAAATGCCACTATTTGTGGCACAGCCTTCCTCTCCTCTCAATACCCCAGCAGGGTTTTCTTTAAAGTCTAACAGCTGTGTCAGTTTCTTTTCATCGACCCTGCAGTTCTCTCCTGGAAACCAGCAGCAATCTAGCACCACTGGTCTGAAGGATGTGTTACAGATATATTGGGAGACTATGGATTCCAATTAAATATTGATCCTTCAGGGGTTGAGGATGGCAGACAGCACACCAACCAGTATGGGAAGAGGAAATTGCAGAGAGGCCAGAGGCTAACCCCAATTCTTACAAAGAGTGTCCAGCAGAGCAGAGAGACCTCTCTCCATCCTACTCCAGAGGAAGAAGCAAGTATCTCACATTTACCTTCAAAGGACGAAGAGGTACAACCTGCTGGGATTCAAACTTGCGGTTCCAGGGATCTGGGTCACCCTCCAATATCACCAGACTTCAACTATGCCTGACTACAAAGGACATTCCTTATTGTGCACACTATCCTACCTCTTTCATTTGCAGATTTACTTTCCCTTCCCTTTGACTCTGAGTTACTCAGATGAAAAAAGTTAAATCAGGAAAATGAGGTGACTATATAAACAGAAGAAACTAATCCCACCTTAATTTAAATGGATGGCATAGTCTGGATTAGGAATATTATGCCTCTTCTTGTGTGTCTTGGAAAACTGACATAACCACCACTTTTCTACTACAGGGCAAAGACCTAGACTCACTGCCTACAGAAGGATCAAGACGATCTTGTGGTTAAGGCACTGTACTAGGTTCAGGAGATCTGTATTCAATTCTCAGCTCTGCCATAACTTCCTGCAGGACTATAGGGAAGTTGCTTAAACTCTGTCTCAACTGCAAAACAGGAGGGCTGTATGAGGATAACTTGGTTAGCATGTGCAAGGTGCTCAAATACTAGATAGGTGATACAGAAGTATCCAGATAAAGACAAGTCCATAATTCAAAGAGTATTTCTCTCTAGAAAAGCAAAATTGCCAGCCTTCCAATAGGGTTCTTCTTTCAGTATTATTAAACTGGCTTTCACAGATTCTAGGACTGGAAGGGACCTCGAGAGGTCATCGAGTCTAGTCCCCTGCCCTCATGGCAGGGCTAAATACTGTCTAGACCATCCCTGATAGACATTTATCTAACCTACTCTTAAATATCTCCAGAGATGGAGATTCCACAACCTCCCTAGGCTTGTGGAACTATTTTTGATTTAGTACAGGGAAAAATGAAAGAATTGATTAAGAGGTCACTCTGAGGCTCTATTTTATCATGCAGGGCAGCAACAATTTATCCGTTACTAGACATTGGTTCCTAAAAGATTAGGTTGCATGGCTGCAGGCTAGCAGCATGTACAGAACCTACTCAACATGAATTCTTGTTGAGTTTGGATTTTTGTTGGGGTGAACTACAAGACTCTCCAAGCATCTCCTTAAAAAGGGGCAGTACAGCAAAATTAGTATTCATACAAGTTCAGTCTCTGCAGCAAGAACTTTTATAACTGCTCTTTTAGATAACTTCAAACTTCAAGCAGCTTCAGATAACAAAGGGGACAACTGTGTCATAGTCTGAAAGTAAGAGCTCAGCAACTTGAACGGTTGCCAGAAGCTTCTAGGGCCAGTATTCTGAATTACAAATGGGGGAAATGGTCTACTATAGGGGGAAGTTTTGGCCAGACTACATTTCACATTAAAACCAGGTAAAGGAAATAAAGGTACGTGTCTTTTCTGCACCTTCCTTGCACTTCAAACCCAGATACTTCTGCTACGTGCTACATGGTGGCAGCTGCATCGCTATAGAGCAGGATTCTCCTTACCTTTGAGTTTCTGGAGTTCATCCCTCAGGTCGGGACCAGCATGCATGAAGATGCTCTCAGATACCGGATTCTTATCTGTGAGAGATTCATTGCTGGTGTTTACTATGGCTGTGCAGTTCAGTAATGCTACATTTCCTGTCCTGAGGAAACAAAGCCATTGAGTGCAGGTTAGATACATGAGTTTGGCACCACAGAAGTTCTTCTTGACTGCTAAGTCTGATGAGTTTTCATTGCTACTGTTAAAAAAACCTCTGGGCAACTGTGAAACTGACAAGAATCTGGTCACTTGCACTCTGATGCTTCAAGGGAAAGCTGTAAGTAGAATCAGAGACAGGAACTGAAGGAAGAAACTGAGGCTTAGAAGGAGAAGGATAGAGCAGCAGTGCCCCTACCCACCCCTGCTTGCAACAGCTAGGAGGATCTGGGGAGAACAGGCAGGGATAAAGCCAGAGAGAACGATCCTTCTTCTGTGCAGCAACCAGAAGGGGTTGGAGAAAGGGCTGATCTTCAAATTTACCAGACACCTGCAATCTGGAGGTTCACATGAACGAGAGACCCGAGCAAAGCCAAGAAATCCCAACCCCACTTCTTAGCAGCTGGGGAAAGGGGCTGGCTCTTCACTTTACTCCTGGTCCTGAGGGTTCCCCCACTTTTCATACTCGTCTTCTGCTGATAGGTGTAGTCCTCTGGAAATTATGTGTTGATAAGTGTGAGTGGGCTGGCGAGGGAGAGAAGACTACATAGATGGGGTAAGTTAGCACAGAGACACTGTTGAGATAGACAAATTTTGGAAGAAGAATACGGAGACAATACAACATAAAGAAAGCATGTGGAGGCAGAGAGATAGAGAAGAAAAAACAACAACAGACACTAAGGACAGTACAGGAAAAGATACCCCATTATTCTATGTTAGGAATGCAGAGAAGAAAGTGAGGCAAAAAGGAGAAAAAATCCACACCATGTGAAGAGCTTTATTTTGTGGTGATGACCATTTTGTTAGGCACTCTGTCATCACTGCATTCAGTACTGTGGCATCTAAAGAGTCAGAGCGATTTTGAACTTACCACAATATTATTTTTGCATTGATGTCTTTCCTGTATGGAAAAGGTGATCTAGCGTCAAGTTGGGGTTTTTCAACTTGAGTTTTGTGGGAGTCCAGTTGGTCTGCCTCACAGTAGTCATTCCAGGCTGGCAGAGAATCAATATCCACAAATTGGGAAGGAGCACCCAAGGGATCCATGGAATGGAAACAGCAAGTCCTCTTTCCACTATCTCTTCAGCACTCCAAATCTCACTGGAGTCTTTCTGGTGCTTCAGAGGAGAAAAAAATAGGGTCACAGACCTGGATTTTCACTGAGAATAATTCTGGAAGAGTTACACTTTTCATAATGGAAAGCTGAAGAACAATTAAAGCATTTGCAGGTAGCAACGTAGTTAAGATTCACAGGCTATTTCGTTCCCAACCTATCCTCTGTATGGTTTCATTTTTTTATCTCAAAATGTTTGTGCTTGGTCTCAGTACAAAGGTGAATTGTTTTGGAAAGTCTGAATTAAGATAATTAATCTGTTTTTGAATTATCCAATGGTGAAAAAACCCCCTCATTTTCCTCACTATAAAATGTTCCAATTGGTTTGTGAACTTCACTCTTATAAAATGCTGAATCTATAAACTCCACATTTTGCAGATTTGTAGTTCAGCCTAAGAAAGAAAATTCAAATTTGAAGAAAAATGATTCAGTGTTTTAAGTAAAAAAGGTACAAAATTACACACTTATGTATACATAACAGGTTAGACTTTCCTTTTCTGACTACCTTAATACTTAAAACATCCAATCCTGCATCCTCCACTGCAAATAAAGCTCCTCTTAGGATCAGGCCCTTAGTGCTTTAGTAACATTTAAACACTTTAAAAACAAAACAGTCAAATTTGCTTGCTCTCTATTTTGCAAAAATCAATAGTGCCTAGTGGACTGTCAGTCACTAATACAAATTGAGGTCTATTTCTCCCATGCCCCCTTCAAAGGCTTGGGAAGTTTAGAACTTAAGCTACTCTTCAGTTAATTTTTAACTTTGGGTTAATTTAACTGGCAACAACTTTGAAAATCTCTGATTTCCCATATAGTCAAAAAGATGATGCATTTTCCCAGTCCTGCTCTGAATCAGCCTGGACATTCTGTAAAGCCACAAAAATTGATAGAGTGACTTGCAGTTTAGCAGTGCTCCTGGATTCATCACTGACACTAATTTTGAATGATGCTTTCTATCATCTCTGACTGAGTAAGCGAATCTGCCTCATCCTGGCAAATGATGATCTTGCCTCCATTATGCACATCTTTTTCAACTCCTGTCTGGACTACAGTAATGCAATATACCTGGACACAAACCCCTCAGTTAACTCCAAATAGTACAGAAAACTACAGCACATCTCCTCAAGAACCTGCACTACTGCAAACACAAGCAGAATACGAAGATCAAGGTCTTGTTCCTTACCTTCAAGTAAATTAGTCGGGGAGGAATTCTGCACGACTGTGCATGCGCAAAATTTATGTTCCTCACAGATTTCTTTGCTTCCCTGCAGAAAAGTGACTTTCTGATGGGGAAGCAAAGGGAAGCCACAAGAGTGGTCATGTGACCCACCCCCAGCAGTATGTTTCAGGTGCCTAGGGCAGCCATCAGACAGATAAATCACTGTGGGGCGGGGAAGACCCGGCTGGTGGCTCCTACCCTGTACTGGACTCAGATGCTAGTCCCGGGTGGGCTGGGGAGAATGGGACTTCCTCTTCTCCTGCATGGCATCCAGGGCCATGTCAGACCCACTCCAACATTTCTCCCTCAGCTGCAGGAAGTTCTGCAAACTCCTCCTCACCCCGCTTCCTGCGCTCATCACTTCTCAGCTGCAGAGGGAGTTGCTCTCCCATCCGCCCAACCCCTGTGCATCCAGACCCGCTCATACCAAACCCTCCTGCTGAGCCTCACCCCCCCCGACGAGCCCCACTCCCACTACACCTGGACCACTCTGACAAGCCACCGGCACCTGGATCTCCCCCCACTGAGTCCCAACCAGCTGCACCTGGATCCCCACCCCACTGACCCCCACTCCTCCAGCATTTGGTCCCCCTCACTGAGCTTCCCACACCCAGAAACCCCTGCCAAGCTCTATTGCTCACACATCCCAGAACCCCCCCGCCGCTCCCCCCTGCTGAGCCCCAATCATCTTCACCTGGACTGCCCTGCAAAGTGCCACTACTGTTACACCCAGAACCCCTCAACAAGCCCCTGTGCATCAAGATCCCCCCTGCACCCAGATCCCCCACAGAGCTGCCCGTACCCCCAATGCCCCAAACAGAACCCTCTCAACCCATACCTGGATCCCCCCATACCAAGCCCCTCCACACTTGGATTCTGTCTTGCTGAGCCTGCCTGCCTGCCCACACCTGGTGCACCTGGCATGGACAGGCAGGGTCCTGGGGTATTTCTGGGGCAGGCCTGGTCCATGCACTGTGTCAGGGTTGGGTGCAGCTTCACCGCTGAATCCGCGTCCCGTGGGGAGGGGAGCTACACAGTGATCTCCCATCTCTGTGCAGCCAGTGGCCTGTGCTCCCCAATGCCATGCCGGAGCCTCCACATTTATTTGACAAATAAAATTTGCAGGATTTTAAAACATAGTAAGCAGAATTTTTAATTTTTGGTGCAGGATGCCCTCAGGAGTAAGTATTTAAAGACTTGAGCCCAGCATACTTAAAGCTATGGGATGAAGGCCACGTTTCATAACTCTGCTCCTCAGACACAATGGACCTCTACACAATAAGGGTAAAGCTGACTGTGTAGAAGACAGTTTCTAGCTCCAGACTGTGGAATGAACTAACACAGGAACTAAGGCTCACCCCAAAACATCACCACCTTTGGCTCCAAGTACACGGTGCACTTCTTTGACCTTGTCTTCTCTAACAGCATGTGCACTAAAATAAAAATTTTAAAGCAAAGCCAAACCAAAACACCAGAGCAACTAGCACCACAGCAGCTACTCGCATGTTGAAACTGAGAGACTGAAACAGGAACCAGTGAGAAAAAACTGTTCAAAACCCCATGAGAAAATAAAAATAGTACTATACTATGTAGCAGTCTGCCATTGAATTAAGACACACCTGGGATGAAACCTCAAACGCACTGAAGCCCTCAGATACTTGTATCGGTTTCTGACTGAGATCCAAAGTTTGTTCTTTTTGCACAAGTATACATACTTGTTGTGTTACTGAAGCATGTGGTACATTCCACATGAGCAGAAAGATTAGTAAAAACCAGAAGGGATGCAGAAAAAAGGCAACAGAAACACTTACTGGGAAGAGGGGCATATCTGAAAGGAAAGATTGAGAGTTGAAAATATATAGCTGGCAAAACAATAAACATTGGGGTGGCGGGTGTGATAACAGTGTGACCGATCCAAAGCAAGGTGACACGTGAGGTATAAATAGGAATACTATGGTCATTTCTCTCTTAGGAGAGGCTTGCAAGTGAAGTCAGTGATGTATAAGGTCTCCCGGCCTGAGAGCCCATAGCTGTGTTTCTGTCTGTGCAGCATCACACCTGTGCCCCTGGGGGCATAGAACACTTCAACACGCATCTTTCCCTTTCCCGCGATGCCTTACACAACGGAACAGCGACCCAGGACCGGAGAACACGGGCTGTGCCCCAGACAAGGGCCCCAGGCCCCCGGCCAGGATCCCGCCCCCCAGGGCCTCGCCAGGCGCAGAGCGCGGGAGCTGTGGCAGTTCCTAGACAAACGCCCGAAGTTTTTCTCAGCAGCCAAAAGCGACAGAGATAGAGACAGAGACACCCCCCCCCGCGCCGGCCGGGACACGCGCCCCGCAACCCAACCGACTCGGAGAGACAGTTACAGGCCGCGCGGCTGCAGCAGGGGGAGGGGGCGACCGGCCCCGCCCGGGCCCCTCAACACAGAACATACACAGCGACCCCACCCTGCCTAGCAACGCCCGCCCGGGGAGCTCCTCCTTAGCAACAGCCCCCAGCGCCACCCCGTGCCCAACCGCTCACTCGCGCCCGCCCTCCCCGCGGTCCACCCCTCACTCACGGGCCGGCCCCGCTCCCCCCATCTGGCGAGAGGGTCCCAGTGGTAGGAGTCGACTCAGCAACATCACCCCGGAAGTGGGCACTGAACCTGACCCACCCCTTCCGCTTCCGGATCAAAGCCGACCAATCCCGCACTGAACAGCCAGGATGAGCTCCTACGTCACTTCCGCCGGACTCTGTACAGCTTCCCCAGCCCGGCCACTTCTTCTTGTGTGGAACGAGAAGCGCTGTGCGCGCGCGAGTGACCCGCGGAGCCACGTGGGGGCGGTGAGCGCGGGGCCGGTGCGGGGCGGTGCGGGGATTGGGTGTTACAGCGAGCGCGGCACGGCAGCGCCTCCCGCCCCGTCCCCAGCGGGGTCGGTGGCCCCTGCCCGGCGCGCGCTGTCGGGCCTCGGTCCCAGCGGAGCTGGAACTAGGGCGCTGCGCACGCCGGGCTGGAAGTGGTTCCCGGCATGTGCCGGGTTTACAGTTTGTTTCAATAGCGCTCAGGTCCCCCCACTGTGCAAATTGTTCCGGCGCCCCTGCTCCTTACTGCCCCGGCGCCGGTCCCTGCCGCGACCCGGCATAGCAGCGGCTTAGGAGCGACCCCTCAGCCTAGGGGTGCGGCTTTAGCACCGTGGCGGGTCAGAGTGGTTGCTGTTGATTCCTCTGGGAGGAAAAAGTAATCCGAAGCCCACCACTACTTACTGGGAAGGAGAAATCAGGACAGTAGCGATGGTGGAGGGGGAAAGGGAACACAAAGTACATGTGACTGTGCAATGCAATAAGGCAGAGGGGAAAAGTGAAGGTAATGTGGGGCTGTGTGTATAGAGGCATCAGGGAGGAGAGAGCTCGGGTGAGGCCTCATCTAGAATATTGCGTTCGGTTCTAGGTTAGGTGTATATGGAAAGATTAAAAACAAAATATCTATAGCAATGGCGTGATGACAAAGAAGGAGCATGGTAATTCCCTATAAATATTTGTAGGGTGGAAGGTATAATTTAGGGTGGTTCAAAGTGGCAATAATTAAGAGTAATGGGAGTAATTGTGCAAAGAAAAATGTAGACTGAATAATGGAAAAACTTCGTGCAGTCTGGCACACTGGGGGGTAGTCTCCCAAGGGAAGTGTTGAGAACCCCCACGCTTTTAATGTTTGTCCGCTCCAGTTTAAATAATACTAGAAAAAGTTCTGCAGAGGAAAAGTGGACTTGATATCATCCAGCCCTAATTTCACTTTATACATGAAATTCTTCTCAGTAATTGCTGTCTTCTCTTTATGTCCAGGTCAGCTCCCACCTGGGTCTGGAAATTGCACCATGGGTCTCACCAAGCAATATCTGCGCTACACAGCTAGTGCATTGTTTGGAGTGATTGCTAGCCAGAAAGGCAACATCGTCTATGTGACCCTGCAGGGCGAAAAGGGCCGCTATGTGGCAGTGCCAGCTTGTGAGCATGTCTTCATCTGGGACACCCGGAAAGGCGAGAAGGTGATGAGCTGTTTTCCCCCACTGTGAACCAGAATGGGATGACACTGCTGTGTTGTACAGCAGTGAGACTAGAAAAGTGTAGCTGCATGAGTTATCTTTGCTGGGAGCTCCCCATGCAAAGAGATCAAATAAACTTAGAAATGGTGGTTTCTAATATGCCAGAAGTGCCCAAAGTGCGGCCAGTGGCCATCAGCTCCTTTAGAGTTCTGTAGTCTTGGCTGGGGGGCACACTCACTGGCATTGAGATGCTATGATGGTGGGGTCATAAGAAGTGCCAGACATAGACTACAGTGGAGAGGAAATTCCAGGTTTCCAGTGTGCAGTGTAGCCAGGCAACTCAGATCAAGACAGAGTCTGGAACTTATAGTGACCATGGGCTGCATTTCAAATAAGATGAGTGGATCTGCAGTCTCCTTGCTTTTATGCAAGCTACCTGCTGATATAACCTTTAGATTATTGCTATGTCTACACTATGCAGTCGATTTAGTGGGTCTAGTGAAGACCTACCAAATCAACAGCAGATCACTCTCCAGTCGACCCCTGTACTCTACCCCCAACAAGAAGAGTAAGGTAAATCGACAGGAGACTTTCTCCCGTCAACCGCCCCAGGGTGTAGACCCAGCAGTAACTCAACCTAAGGTACGCAGTTTAGCTTGGGCCGACTTACCGCAGTAGTGTAGACATAGCCTAAGTTTGATTGCTTCTGACACAAGTACATGATACACGTACCCTGTGTGGGGACCTTTCCTACGCAAAACTTAACTGATCCTGATTCTTTCCTTTGATCTTAAATGATTTATTCCGGTGGAAAGGAATATAAGTGTCAGTCTCACTGAGCCATTCTTTCTCGTTACTCCTAGAGTTGAGTATGAGATTTGAAGTTCCACTGTTGACAATGCAGAGCAGTACAAAAGGACATGAAGAGTACTGCTTCAAATGACATATTAGACCCAGAGCTACACTAACACAGTGCTTTAGGGGTCTTTTGGAATTCTGAACTCATGTACACCCCGTGGAAAAAAATACTTCTGTTGTATGCCTCAGAGGAGCTAGAATGGAAAGGAATTGTCCCGTGAAGAAATTTGGGGTGCCTCTTTTACTAGCAAGCAAGAGGAATCACTTTCTAGCTGTTAGACTTCTGGGTTCTAGTCCTCGTTGCACCCTGATTTGCTGTTTGGCCTGGTGACATCATGTTCCCCCTCCATGCCTCAGTTTCCTCCTTTTTAAAACTGGGATAATGGTACTCCTTCATTTCAGTAGCAGATTGCGAGGAATGAGTTTCTAAAGTACTAGGGGTCCTCAGGTGGAAGGCCTGATAGACAAACAAAGGATTCTCTTCCTTCTGTTCCCTATGGGTGCATCTAGCTCTAACACATCACAAACACCTTGTCTTCTGAAAATTACAGGTTCTCATCCTTCAGGGTCTCAAGCAGGAGGTCACTTCTCTCTGCCCATCCCCAGATGGGTTGCACTTGGCTGTTGGATATGAGGATGGATCGATCCGTGTCTTCAGCCTCCTAAGTGGTGAAGGGAATGTCACTTTCAATGGACATAAGGCTGCAGTTATGACTCTACAGTATGATCAGCTGGGAGGCAGACTGGTGTCTGGCTCAAAGGTGAGAGCTGGTAGGAGAAGCCAAGTCTGGAATTCAGTTCTTTCATAAGCAGGGAGGACTAGCTGCTCTGTGGAGATAACTGTGGCTATGTCTACAAGTCAAGTGGCTTGGCTGGGAAGGGGCGGATGGTGCACTGGAATAGCTGGAGGAGTGTTAGTGAGAGGATCTGGGTCAGATTCACAGCTGAGTTGCATCACAGATCTTTATGGAAGGGCCGAAGACTGCAATAGGAAGGGGTGCTGTAGATCAGGACTAAAGTGCATTAGCGGACCTGTGCATGGGGGAGTATAGGGCTGGAATGGTGGGGGTACTACAGGCCGGGCATGAAGTACATCAGCAGAACTGTTCATAGAGAGCCAAGGACTGGAATAGCAGGGGGGCTGCAGGGCAGGACTGAGGGGCACTGGCAGAGCTGTGTGTGGAGCCCAGGACTAGAATAGCGGGGGGCTGCAGACAGGGACTGAAGTACCCGGGCAGAACTATTGAAGATGGGGTTTGCTAGGTCTGAAACAGCAGGGGGTGCTTCAGGCCAATACTAAGGTGCACTTGTAGAGCTGCATATGTGTGTGCGGGGAGAACAACTCCTGGCTTTATGAGCCCTTCAGTGCGTACTAAAACTCAAATTTAGGGGAAAGCAGACTCTGCCTGTCTAATGTAGTGTATTGGGTCTCATGGTAGAAGATTCTGCTGATGTCCATCCTTTGTGATATCTCTTTCCTTTCAGGACACAGACGTCATTGTGTGGGATGTCATCAACGAGAGTGGGTTGTACCGGCTGAGGGGGCACAAGGATGCTGTCACGCAGGCGCTCTTCTTGAGAGAGAAGAACCTCCTGGTTACCAGGTACACTGCCTGCCGAGCTTGCTGAATTGAGGATTCAAGGCTTTACTCGTCTATCGCGTCATGTCAAAACCTATGGACTTCATACACAGAAATGAAGTTAGATTTCATAAATGGTGCTCTTTTCGCAGAATGAACATATTCTTTATAAGCTTCTTTAAAAAAGCCTTATCATAACATACTAACCTTAACTGTGAGCCAGAGACTTTTTAAAATACATTTGTTATCTTGATATCTAAATGTTTTTAAAGAATACCATTAAGTGGGGAATATCCGCTAATGAGACACTGTCAACTTAAAAATAATTATTCTCTGAATAGTTTTTAAATCTACTGTTAAATATGGTACCTGAGATTACTATAACAGAAGATACATTTATACTGCGTCCCATCATGGCTGGACAGATGTGCTAGCTCTGCTTGAGCTAGCATGCTAAAAAGAGCAATGTAGTGAGCTGGCGGCTTGGGCTAGTCACCTGAGTACATACCCAGGAGGTCTGGGTGGGTTTGTGCTCTAATGTGCTCCCAGCTGCAGTGTATGTGTACCATGAGATTAGCAGTATGTGTACAGAATGCATTTGACAGTACTTTGTGTAAAGTCACTTTTGCTTTTTCCCCTGTATAATCAATTGGATTCCCTTTTGCTTGTGAATCTTTCACACAGTAATAGGACAGAAAAATAATTTTTAAAAACAGGGAAGTGATTATAGAACCATTGAAATTGATAGGGAGACATGGGCACATGTAGTACCTGAACTGTCTTTTAACTCCTCTTAACATTTACTAGCTTTAAAGATGACTGTGTTGCTTGGCAGGAGAATTTTTTGATGAAATTGTTTTAAGAATCTTTTATTTACTAGATTTATGTATCAGTTCAATAGAAAAAGTGTATCACATCAATTTAGGGTAAAATTATGCTGGTATCTTTTATTTTTCAGATTATTGATGAAATAATAGTGTTTATTTGGGGAGTCCGGTGGCAGCTTAAAGACTTAGGCCTTGGCTACACTTACCCGCTAGTTCGGCGGCTGGCAATCGAACTTCTGGGTTCGACTTATCGCGTCTAGTCTGGACGCGATAAGTCGAACCCGGAAGTGCTCGCCGTCGACTGCGGTACTCCAGCTCGGCGAGAGGAGTACCGCGGAGTCGACGGGGGAGCCTGCCTGCCGAGTGTGGACCAAGGTAAGTTCGAACTAAGGTACTTCGAACTTCAGCTACGTTATTCACGTAGCTGAAGTTGCGTACCTTAGTTCGAATTAGGGGGGTAGTGTAGACCTGGCCTAACAGATTTACTTGGGCATAAGCTTTCATGGGTAAAAAACCCACTTCTTCAGATGTACGGCTACCCCTCTGATACTTGTTTATTTGGTGTTAGAGTTAAACCTGTGTTGTGAAGAAATATGCACTTGTTTGTTAGTTTATAAAATGGCTTTATTTTCACAATTTTCTTAATATTACCTTCTTTAGTGTTGGTAAATGAAGATAGTTCTTAATTTTAAAATAAATAGATGGGGGGTTGCTATATATTTCTATGGAGATGCTTGGGCCAGTTATGCCCTATTCCTCATAACAAAGAGGAATATCAGCCTTGAACATAGTTATGACTCCTTATTTAAGGCTGATTTTTGTTTTTCCACCGGAGATTTGACCTCTTTGTTATGAAAACTACAGCATATTCTTACCCGGTCATTCAGCATTTACTGAGTACAGCATTTTCTTAACCATTTACATGTACACTTAACTCATTTAATAGCTTGTGTTGAAACTAATTTCAAAACAAGTCCTTTAAGAAATTTAGTGCTTGGAGTCCGACATTTTTCCTCCTGTCGTTGCTCTGAAAGATTCTGTGATTGCATTTGGGCGTCAGGGCTTGAACGGCTCCCCATACGCTGCATCCGTGGCCCTACTGCATACTGAGGCAGGAACACGCGGGTGTCGTTAAAGTGCAGACACATTGGGACACAAGGGAGTGGGCTCCCTGCATCCTCTCTCTGCACAATGCTGGTCTCTAACAGCACTCTTCTTCTCCATCCAGCCCGTGCACATCCCCTCACGTATGGCCATTTCCCCAGTCTTCTTGGCTCCCTATATTGGTGTTTTCTGGTATTGGAGGAGCTCTGTGGGGGGAGAGGGAGAAGAAAGTGGAGATGTGGGGGCAGGGAGAAGCAAGGTCCCAATGTCTTTGCTTATGTATCAGCTCCCCTGCTAGTGCTGACTCAGTGTGCAGTGGAGCTTAAGGTATGTCTACATTGATGACTGTGTACCCAGGCTTCTTGTCAGGCTTGTACGTGTGTTGCTGCCTCTTCCTGGCACCCAAGTTACCAAGTCATCATTACAGCTGTTACTTACAGGTATACCTACCCATGCTACAATCACACTGCTTGCAGTGTAGAGGTGCCCTGAGGCTGCCGTGCCAAGGGAGAGCCTTTAATGTGCTGGTGTTTTGACAAAAAAAAACCCGTTGATATTAGTGGAAACAAAATTGGGCATGGAATTAGACAAAGTAATTGCTAATAACTTTTTACTTTATTACAACTAGGGCTTTTGAGTAATTGCAGTTAACTCATGCGATTAACTCAAAAAAATTAATCGCGATTAATCGCACTGTTAAGCAATAGAATACCAACTGAAATTACAACGCAGAATACAAAGTATACAGTGCTCACTTTATTTTTTATTACAAATATTTGCACTGTAAAAAGATAAAAAATAGTATTTTTCAATTCACCTCATACAAGTACTGTAGTGCAATATCTTTATCATGAAAGTGCAGCTTACAAATGTAGGTTTTTTTGTTACATAACTGCACTCAAAAATAAAACAATGTAAAACTTTAGAGCTTACAAGTTCACTCATCCTACTCCTTGTTCAGCCAATTGCTAAGAGAAATACATTTGTTTACATTTACGTGAGATATTGCTGCCCACTTCTTAATTACAATGTCACCTGAAAGTGAGAACAGGCATTCGCATGACACTGTTGTAGCTGGCATCGCAAGATATTTATGTGCCAGATGTGCTAAAGATTTCATATGCCTCTTCATGCTTCGGCCATTGTTCCAGAGGACATGCTTCCAGGCTGATAATGCTTGTTTAAAAAATAATGCGTTAATTAAATTTGTGACTGAACTCCTTGGGGGAGAATTGTATGTCTCCTGCTCTGTTTTACCAGCATTATGCCATATATTTCATGTGATAGCAGTCTCAGATGAGACCCAGCACATGTTCATTTTAAGAACACTTTTGCTGCAGATTTGACAAAATGCAAAGAAGATACCAATATGAAATTTCTAAAGAGAGCTACAGCACTTGACCCAAGATTTAAGAATCTGACGTGCCGTCCAAAATCAGAGGGATGAGGTGTGGAGCATGCTTTCAGAAGTCTTAAAAGAGCAACGCTCTCATGTGGAAACTACAGAACCCAAACCACCAAAAAATAAATTCAACCTTCTGCTGGTGGCATCTGACTCATGCTGATGAAAATGAACATGGGTCTGTTTACACTGCTTTGGATGGTTATCAAGCAGAACCCGTCGTCAGCATGGACGCATGTCCCCTGGAATAGTAGTTGAAGCATAGAAGGACATATGAATCTTTAGTGCATCTGGCATGTAAATATCTTGTGACATTAGCTACAACGGTGCCATGCAAATGTTTGTTCTCACTTTCAGGTGACGTAAACAAGAAGCAGGCAGCATTATCTTCTGCAAATGTAAACAGACTTGTTTGTCTGAGCAATTGGCTGAACAAGAAGTAGGACTTATTGGACTTGTAGGCTCTAAAATTTTACATTGTTTTATTTTTGAATGCAGGTTTTTTTGTACCTAATTCTACATTTGTAAGTTCAACTTTCATGATAAGAGATTGCACTACACTACTTGTATTAGGTGAATTGAAAAGTACTATTTTTTTGTTTTTTACAGTGCAAATATTTGTAATCAAAAATGAAGTGAGCACTGTACACTTTGTATTCTGTGTTGTAATTGAAATCAATATAATTGAAAATGTAGAAATGTCCGAAAATATTTAAATAAATGGTATTCTATTATTAACAGCGCGATTAATCGCATGATTAATTTTTTTAATCGCTTGACAGCCCTAATTACAACCTGTTATTGCACCCTGTTTCCTTCAAGTAAACCAGGAAACGTGACTCCTCAAGGAGATTTAATTATCTGGGGAATGTAAAGGGGAGTACAACCTGTATTTGATTCTTTGAGCACCTTGCAAATGGAAAAGTCCTAAAACCTCTGATAAGCTAAAATGCAGCTCTGTCTGGTGCATTGAATTTGACACAGATCATTACACGGTTCATTAGGACAGGCAATGAAGAATATTGTATCAACTGAAAATACAAGGGGAATTTAGGGAGACCCAGTGTTGGAAATTTGGCCAGCGCACCAGGCCTGACACCCTTGCCCTTAAAGAAAGCAGAATGGTTTCTCCATTACACTAGGCTGGGGTTTCAGTGCTGACTCTAGGAGGTGCCTCCTAATGAATCACCAGCTCATATTTCTGTATTGCCTGTGTTTTGCTTGATCTCTTATCCTGACTCAGCTTAGCTTGGGAGACCTGCTGAGATCCTAGCCTAAATAAGTCTGACCTCTGACATCTTGCAGCATGCTTTACCTTTTGTGTTTCTTACTCTCTTCAAAGCGCACAGTTTTGGCTGAACTCTGGGGACCTTGCCTCATGTCTGGGTGATGTCATTTGTTTTTTTCAGTGGTAAAGACACCTTTGTGAAGTGGTGGGACTTGGATACGCAGCACTGCTTCAAAACACTGGTTGGACACCGTACTGAGGTAAATAAAATTAAAGCTGGAGAGAGGGAGTTAGTTCAGTACAAGTATCACAGCACACGGGCTGCAAAGTAGCTTCCATTGTTACATCCACGCTGCTCAGGATTGGATTTTTTTTAGGTTGTAAACACAGCCCCTATGAAATATTTGTGGTTGGCTGTTGTGAAGAGGGGACAGGTGAGAAGCCTTGTCTGTTGAAGAGGCTTGTACCACTCTTGCTGGGAGTGATATTTCCAAACTAGATGTCCTTGTGCAGTATCCTACATAGCAGGGGCTTGGGCTCTCTGTTCTCATTTTCCCTTTTAAATTAAAAAAAAATAAAGAAATTCAGTGCAAGAATCCTGTTACATACAACATTAATGAGGAGATTGAAATCCACCGACATGATGAATTCCTTGGCCAAAGCCCTAGTGGCAGTGTTAACTTTGTCCTTTGTATATCGGCATCTTAGGGCAGGAACATTGCAGGCTATTGTTTGTTGTACTGTCTTCAGGAGCTACTGTCTTTCAGCTAAAAGGTTAACTGCAAAAAGGAAAAATCTGTTTTCTTTTTTTTTTTTTTTTTAAATAGGTATATAAAGAGACCGTATTTTCCCCCGTCAGTCCCCCCCCCCCAACACCCTCTCCAAGCAAACAAAACCCCAAGCAAACCAAAACACAAAACAAACAAAATCCCCCAGACCCCTTCAAGGGGATAACACTAAATCTCTATCCTGGAGGGATGTTGTATGGCTAAATTCATTAATGTTGTTGGGGCGTGCTGATACTGTGGTGGTGGGAGACCATATACCTAGACATAAAAGATGCTTCTTGGTGTTTTCTCCTTGGCAGGTGTGGGGACTAGCCTTTGTGTCACAAGAGAAGCGTCTCATCACTGGCGCTGCAGACAGTGAGCTCAGGGTGTGGAACATCACCTACATCCAGGAGGTAAGAACTGAATGCATCATCTCGGTCGCTTTGCTCTGGAGTGGATTGAACTGGAACACAGCAGGACTGAGTGGCTTTCTGAGATGTGGTCAGTATCCATCCAGGACACTCTCAATGTGAAGCAAATGTTGTTTGATGGCTTTAACTGTATGTTTCTACTGGCTCCCAGCTCTGTTGTAGTTCTGTGCAAACTGCCTTTGTACGTGTGTGGGAGCTGTCCTAAGAATGGGGCACTTCTTACTACAGGATCAGGCAGAGTGAGAAGCTGGAGGAAATTCTTATCTGGGGACATGCATGGTGGCTGCAGACCACTCCTTCTCTTTGTTTAAATTGGAGTTAGCCAAAAAAGCATGAAATGACTGGTGGCCACCCTCCTCTTCACTGTATGGGTGTGGCTTGTGGAGAGGACAGGTTTTGACATCCAGTGCTTCACTTTGGTCTCAGGAGAAGGCCACTTGGATTGGGGTGGTGCAATGTGTGCTGGAACTGATGGTCTGCAGCTGGCTTCATTTCCTGCCAAGTACATGCAGCCCTCGGTGTCCCAGTCAGCTGCTGATGGGGACCTCGGCTGGGCAATATTTGGGAACCCTGTTTTAGGCTGCATTGTGGAAGCTCTTCTGTAATGGGCTGGTTCCATTTGATTACCATCTTAGGGCTTCATTTCATAGAGCATCTTTCATCCTGATTGTTCTCCTGAGTAGTTCAGAATGAAAGCTGTGACAGTGTTAAATGGCTGGAGGGGATCGAGGTATAGGTGGGAGGGAAGCCAGGGTGTGCTAAGTGTATTTTTTTTCTTTGTCTGCCACAAGCAGGCAACAGACCCTAATGAGCCAGAATCCAAGAAAAGCAAAGGGTCTCTAGCTAAAGCAGAAAAGACTTCTGAAGTGGATGAGATCTCAGACCTGGATGAGACGCCGGAGGAGGTAACCTTTTTCCCCACTCTGGCTAAGTGGTGCAGGTTCACAGGGTGTTTGTTGTGCTGTCAGTGAGGGTAGATACACAGCTCAAATAACTAAATGGGGGTTTGGGGACAGACCTGGTTATCTTGCTGACACTTGCCTCGCTCTGTTGGCTTTGTGCCCTGGGGATGATCTCTAGCGCTTCTAGAGAAGACACTCCAACCCATAAGCAAGGAATCACACCAGTGTGTTCTACCTTCCTCAGGAACAATCTCTCACACTTCCCCAAATACCCCCAAAATAGCAGCAGCAGCCTGTGCCTGTATTTGCTGGTAACCTGTGCCAAAGAAATCCCCAATGTAAGCATATTGGCAGGTCTCTAGAAAGACTTGGCGGTGCTAGCAGAGCTCTTTCCTTGTAGGAAAGAGACTACAATAAAATGGTCACTTTCCACCTGCCTCTGTTCAGTGCTGAAACTGATTCACCTAGGACTTATTAACAGTACCCTATGTCATAACCAGGGATCCTAGTTTTCTCTGATTTTAAAAAACCCACAAAAATCCCCATTTCCCCACAATTAAAATGGAATGCTGAACTTTAGTTTCCCTCGCCACGCTATATATAGGTATCAGTTTAACACAGTGTTTTATTGATATACAATAGAACCCTGTTTATCCAAGCCTCCGGTATCTGGCTCTCTGTATTAACTGAACTATCAGCCGTCTGGGGCTGACTGCAGTGGGGCTCCCGTGGTCAGTGCTGTGTGGCTGAGTGCCCAAGCCCCACCTTAAAATAAGGGATAGAAAGCCAATCTTTGCCGATCCTCCTGATTATCCCAATTTTTGATTATCTGGTTCCAGTCCCAATTAGATCAGATACATCGGGTTCCACTGTAAATTTAAAGCACATTCAAAAATCAACTACAAGAGGGGGAGGTTGCAGGCATTAATAAGTGGCACTAGTACTTTCAGTAACATTTAGTTAATAGTTAATACATGTTTTTATTTTTTCACAAAATTTAAAAACTAAAGGTTCTCTGTAAAAACACAAATTTCACATTTTTCCGGGATAAATGGATTTCGAAGAACCCTGGTCATGAGAGTCTCAGAGAGTGGTGCTGCCATGTTTAGAATCAGCTCCTATTGTGGGAAGCCTCTTCCACTTAGGTCAATCAGCACCTGACAACCTTTCACTAAATTCCTCCTCTCTGGATCACTCACTCACCTGTTGGCACTTCCAGAATCCTTTGAAGATTTCAGCTTCACTCATTCAGTTATAGCTAGACAGGCAGCCTTAACTCTTCCTTCCTTCCTTCCTCCAGGAAGTTTCTCTGTCTCTATTTTTAAGCAGGTAATTAAATGCTCTCTCTCCCCCCCACCTTTCTCATCTCTCTCCTGCAACAGGAACTAAAAGCTGGTGCCTTACTTTTATAGAAGTTCAGATAAATTCCCTTCCAGTTAGTGACATGCATGTTTCAGTCCATGAAAGAATGTTGGTTCTCCGATACAATGCAAGAAACATAAGTTAAATTTGTGCCTGACACAAATGTTTGTTTGCTGTTAGTTCCCACCTCTTCCTTGTCTCTTTTGAATGCTAGTCAGATGTTGTAGACTCTGCCCTTTCATTGTTGTATCTAAAGACTTGCTTGACCTTTCAGACTACAATTGTTTTGCCTTTCTGTATCCTTGTAGCGCCTCCTGAGGTGCAACAAAGCTGGCTCCATCATGCGGGAAGGAAGAGACCGAGTAGTTACTCTCGCCACTGACCGGACAGGCAGGATCCTAGCCTGCCATGTAAGTAATATGCTTTGGGGGCTTTTGCTAATGGACTACAGAGGAGGTTCTGTTGTGTGTCTCAGGGACTCTCCACTGCAGCAGCTTCTTAGGCAACTTGCTGCTAGTATTAACTCTGTGAATTTGTCTCCAGGGAACAGACTCTGTTCTGGAAGTATTTTGTGTCCTTACTGAGGATGAAATTTGCAAGAAAAAGGAAAAGAAAATGAGAAAAGCAAAGAAAAAAGCCAAGTAAGCTCTGTTTTTGTAAGTTGATGATGTCCACGTGCTGAGAATTGACAAAAGGCCCATCCAGGGAGAGGGTGCAATGAATGAATCATGAACCATTTGCAGTTAGTCTGCTGTTAACATGTTTGTCTGTTCCTGGCTTGTTGGTGCTGGTGTGAGCCACGTTGTTCTCTGCTCCCAGTAATTGTGAGAAAATCACTTTCCATCTGATTCTCTTGCAAGAAGTGAATGGGATGAGGGGATGGACAGAACGCTCCTGGTAAAGCCCCACTTGTACATCACCATCTATGACTCAGGAGAGGCACAAAGTAAATACACTTCCCAGTGCGAAAGCTGGTGGTGCTAGGCTGAATAACCAGTGTCGCTTTGACATCTACAGATTGTGAGCCTTGAGGTGGTATGTGCCAGGTTCAGATTGGGGCAAATTGTCTTTTAGTGGACAGCCTTTTATTATAAGTCTATTTTATGCTTCTCCAGTGTCCATCGTTCATACATCCCCTAGTGTCTAACAGGTGCCTCACAATAGCCCTGGGAGGTAGGTGAATGTTAGCTCGCTTCATGGGAAATCTGAGGCACATGGAGGATACATCTGTTTATATTTTGGTAGTGCCTAAGGGCCAGAATTAGGAATCAGGACCCCATTTTTCTGAGCTATGTACAGACATGGAACAAAGCAATGATCCCTGCCCCTGAGAGCTGTCAGCCTGTTGGCTTGTCTACGCTTGAATGTTAATTTGGATTAAGGTAGAGTATGAATTTAAAGCACAGAAGCCATTCTTGAATAACTCCATGCGTGGACAAGCCCTAAGTACGTGGGTGGGGAGGGATGCAATTAAGTTGGTGTCTTGAACAAATTTCAACAGTGATATCTACTTCCTGCCTCCCTAAATTGCTCTGGTGGTTTCAGTTTGATAGAGTATTCTCTTGCACTTCCTGTCCTAAACCTGTGGCTTGTTGCTGTGCTCCGATAAACAATTTCACCTTACTGGAGTAGGTGGATTCTCCTCACTGAATAGTTCTCATAGCAGGGTGTGGTTTGATTGCCATCTTAATAAGATGGTCTAGGATCATTATTCTCTAACTTTGCAACAAGAGTCCTGGGATCTCTTAAATTCTTCAGGATTGCCAGCAGCGTTGTTGGCCATCAAGGTCTGCACTGAAGAGCATTGCACCTCCACTAGAACGGCACCTGTGTCAGCGCTGGATAAGGGTCCAGCTAGTTTAATTCGTAGAGGAGTTGCAGTTAGTTTGTTAATTTTTGGGGGCTGGGGGGTGAATGTGTCTGTACATTTCTGTCCCATGTTAGCCTATGACTGGACTGGCAGTGCCTGGTAACCTGATTCCCAATGGTTGTCTGACTTTTCTAGACCGAAGTCTGAGGAGGAGGAAGAGGAGCCTGAAGGAAGCGTTGAGATGAGTCTGCAAGAAGAGATTCAGCGAGTCACTAGCATCAAAGCTTCTGCTAAAATCAAGTGAGTGCAAAACCCTGTTCTGGGGTCATTGCTGCAGCTCAAGCACCCATTGAGGGGGCCATGACTTGGGGAGAATTTGTATTTTACAAAGGTGGCTCATCTGAAAAGATGAGAAGCTGAGACTCCATAGAACTTAGAGCTGTGGAAAGGCCTGCAGGATCCCAGTTAGTCCACCTCCACCCCCATATCCCTACAGTGTCTTCACAGCCCTTCCATCAAGATTGTTCCCTGCAAGGGATTCTCTAGGGCAGTGGTTCTTAAACTTTTGTACTGGTGACCCCTTTAACATAGCAAGCCTCTGAGTGCGATTTCTTCCCCCTCTCCCTCCCCCCCCCCCAAATTAAATATTTAAATATATTTACACTTTTAAATATATTTAACACCATTATAAATGCTGGAGGCAAAGCGGTGTTTGGGGTGGAGGCTGACAGCTCGCGACCCCCCATGTAATAACCTCTTGACCTCCTGAGGGGTCCCAACCCCCAGTTTGAGAACCCCTGCTCGAGGGGCTTGCCTCATCTAGTTTTAAATGACCGGTCTGATGGGGCTTCTACTGCTGCCTTTGTTAGACTATTCCACTGCTGACTGCCTCCCCTATCAAGAAGTTGTTCTTGGTGTTTTCCTTTAGTTTATATCATCTTGTTTCTTCTAGTTATGACCCTGACTTCTCTTTGTCCATTTAAACAGGTCGTTTGACTTGATTCTGTCTCCGAAAGGAGAGCTGAAGGCCACCTTACTGCTCCAGAACAATACCATCGAGTCATACATCCTGATCCCATCAGCACAGGTCCCCCAAGTTGTCCGTGCATCCAAGATAACCATTGGAGGTCACCGCAGTGATGTCAGGACACTGGCTTTTAGCTCTGACAACATTGCTGTCCTCTCAGCTGCTGCTGAATCTGTTAAGATCTGGAACAGGTGTGTGTTCTGATTCTGTAAATTCTTCTTCGTCTGCCAAGAGTCCTTCTCCCAAAGGTTGGGGCTGTTCAGGTTAGAGGGGAGAATGGGAAATGGAGAGGGAAATGATCCCAAGGAATACAAAGTGATGAATTGGAATAGAGAAGGTGGATGAGGCACTCTGTTTACTCTTTCTCATTATACAAGGACAAGGGGATGCTTCTTTCGTGAAACTGAAAGGCAAGAAATTAAAAATGTACTACTAACCAAGGGAAGTCATTACCACTAGATATCATTGAGGCTAAGAGTTTAATGGGGTATATAAAAGGACAGCTCTCTGGATATTGAGGATATCCACAGTCTTGGAATCAAAGAATTGTAGGGCTAGAAGTCACCTCAAGAGGTCATCAAATCCAGCTCCTTGCATTGAGTCAGGACCAAGTAAACCTAGACCATCCCTGATAAGTGTTTGTCCAGCCTGTTCCTGAAAACCTCCAGTGATGAGGATTCCACAATCTCCCTTGCAAGCTTATTCCAGAACCTACTGACCTTTATCGTTAGAAAGTTGTTGTTGTTTTTTAATATTTAACCTAAATCTCCCTTTCCTCATAGGTCAGGTCTAAACCTTTTATCGTTTTCATTGCTATCCTCTGGACTCTTTCCAATTTATCCATATCTTTCCTGAAGTGTGATGCCCAGAACTAGACAGAGCACTCCAGCTGAGGCCTCACCAGTGTCGATTAGAGGGGACAGTTAGCTCCCGTGTCTTATGTACGACACTCCTGTTAATACAGCCCGGAATGGTATTAGTCTTTTTCGCATCTGCATCACATTGTTGGCTCATATTTAATTTGTGAACCACTATAACCCTCAGATTCTTTTCAACCGTACTACCACCTAGCCAGTTATTCCCCATTTTGATTTTTCCTTACTACGTGTAGTATTTTGTACTTTATTGAATTTCATCTTGTTGATTTCAGACCAATTCTTTAATTTAACGTTTTGAATTCTAATCCTGTCCTCCAAAGTGCTTGCAAACCCTCCCAGTTTAGTGTCATCTGCAAATTTTATAGGTGTTCACTCCACTCCATTATCCAAGTCATTAATGAAAATATTGAACAGGAGTGACCCTTGTGGGACTCCACTATATACTCTCTGTCTGAAAGCCAACTATTGGTAACTACTTTGAGTACGGTTTTTCCGTTTTTTTCTTAGTGTATGCACAACAAGCCTCATGTGGCACATGACCAGGATCCATCACTGAATTTGGTCTGTTGGTTGGATCATTAGCTTCCCTGGCCCAATCAGTTTTGCACCCACCTTATACTAATTTCATCTAGACCACATGTCACTAGTCTGCTTGTGAGAATGTCATGTGGGGCTGTATCAAAGACATTACTAAAATCCAGTTTTGTCATGTCTATAGCTTTCCCCTATCCACTAGGCCAGTAACCCTGTCAGGGAAGGAAATTAGGGTGGTTTGGAATGATTTATTCTTGATAAATCCATGCTGGCTATTCTCTATAACCCTGTTATTCTGTAAGTGCTTACAAATTCTCATCTCTGTCCTTCAACAGGAACTAAAAGCTGGTGCCTTACTTTTATAAAAGTTCAGATAAATTCCCTTCCAGTTAGTGACATGCATGTTTCAGTCCATGAAAGAATGTTGGTTCTCAGATACAATTGTTTAATAATTCGTTCTAGTATCTTTCCAGGTATCAAACTTAGGCTGATTGGTCTATAATTCTCTGGATCCCCTTTTAAATATAAGTACTATATTGGCCCTTCTCCAGTACTCTGGGACCTCATCCTTCCATTCTCCATGAGTTCTCAGAGATAACTGCTAACAGTTCTGAGATTGCTTCAGCTAGTTCCATAAGTATCCTACGTTAAATTTCATCAGGCACTGTTGACTTGAATACATCTTACTTCTCTAAAACAGCATACTGGGTTAGATGGACCATTGGTCTAACCCATAAGGCCATTCTTATGTTCTAAATATTTTTAACGTATTCTTTTCCTATTTTGGTTTGCGTTCCTTTCCCCTTGTTAATATTTATTGTGTTGAGAATCTGGTCCCCATTAATCTTTATAGTGAAGTGTGAAGCAAAACAGGCATTAAACACCTCAGTCTTTTTAATGCCATCAGTTATTAGTTCTCCTGCCCTGCTAAGTAGGGGACCTAAACTTTCTTTCCTCTTTCTCTTGTTCCTAACGTATTTAAGGAACCTCCTCTTATTGTCTTTTATGTCCCTTGCTAGGTGTAACTCATTTTGTTCCTTAGACTTTCTGATTTTGTCCCTATGTGCTTGTGCCATTCTTTTTGTACTACTCCTTGTCAATTCATCCATATTTCCACATTTTGTAGGATTCCTTTTTGATATTTAGGTCATTGATGGAGCCATATTGGCCTCTTACTATACTATTCTTCCTGTCTATCCTTTGCATTGGGAGAGTTTGCAGTTGTACCTTTAATATTGTTTCCTTGAGAAACTGCTAGCTCTCCCGAAGTCTGTTATCATTTAGATTTTCTTCCCATTGCATCTTACCTACCTGTTCTCTGAGGCTGTTCAAGTCCACTTTGTCCTTATTCTGCTTCCCTCACTTATTCCTTGCCTTGGAATGATATAATCTATTATTTCATGATCACTTTCACTGAAACTGGCTTCCATCTTCAGATTCGCAACCAATTCCTCCCTGTTGGTCAGAATCAAGTCTAAAATGGCTGTCCTTCTGGTTACTACTTCCATTTTCTGAAACAAAAAGTTGCCCCCTATACGTTCCATGTAGTGTTTGGAAATTTTGTGTTTTGTCATATTACTTCTCCAACAGATGTCTGGGTAGTTAAAGTCCCCCATTACTACCAGATCTTGTGTTTTGGATATTTCTGTTTGTTCTAGAAATACCTCATCCACTTCTTCCAGATTTGATGGTCTAAAGTAGAGCCCTTTATGTCACCCTTATTTTTTTCCCCCCTTTATCTCTACCCAGAGACTTTGCCTCTCACCTCCTTCTGGACCTTAGAACATGTATGTATATATATTCTTGATGTATAATTAACATCCTCTTCCCTTTTTTCCCCCCATCTGTCCTTCCTGAACAAGCTGTACTCTTCTATACCAATATTACAGTGATAAGATTTATCCCAACAATTAAGTCATAATTTAGCTAATGTATTAATACTTCCAGTTCTTCCTGTTTATTCCCCATAGTCCTTGCATTTGTGTAAGGACATCTAAGATGTTGAGCAGATTCCCCCACTGATTTTCCCTCTTGTTGCTCCTATGACTCTATTGTAATTTTTCATGTCTCCCCCCACAACATCTAACCCTCTTAAGGTTGCCCTTCTTTATGCTCACCTGTGGGCTGTTGTCATCTGCCCCCTTTGAACCTAGTTTAAAGGCTTCCTTACTAGGTTGGTGAATCAGCATGCGGAGATACTCCCCCCTTCTTGGGTCAGGTGGACCCCATCTCTTCCCAGCAGTCCTTCTCCCCGGAACAGCATCCAATGGCAAAGGAAGCCGAAGCCCTCCCCTCAACACAATCTGCAGAGCCATGCATTCATCTCCAGACTGTGCATGTCCAGGCCTGGGTCTTTACCCTCAACTGGGAGGAAGGACAAGAAAAACACCTGGCACCCCATCTCCTTCACCCTTGCTCCCAAAGCCCTGTAATCACAGTTGATCTGCTCAGTATCATTAGGGCCCAGATGGATGAGCAGCATGGGGTAGTGGTCAGAGGGACGGATGAGCCTCAGCAGTCTTTCTGTTGCATTTCGGATGTGGGCTCAATCAGTCTCCTTCCTGCAGAGTAGCCAGTTCTCTTTCCTCCTCTGGTGTACTGTAGTTATCTGAGGTTGGCTAGCATCCTCCATCCTGGATGTTTCCGTGTGCATCCTGTCGATTGAAGTCCTTGCCACTCCTGCAGCTCTTTTACCAGCTTCCTGAGGGACTCCACCAACACACACTTCTCATACCAGGTGGTTCTCCCTGCCTGGATTTCTTTGGTGGGGATATTCAGGCTGCATTCCCAGGAAGTCAAGACCAGAACCTATGTGGAAGTCTCCAGGGTCAGGATGCCTGTCTCGTGGCATGTTCCAAGAGGTGCAGGCACAGGAAGAGCTAGCAGTGGTGTTGCTGACGTGCCGTTTTCCTCCCATTGTGGGCTCTTTCTTGTAGAGTACCTGCCAGTTGTGGGGTGAAAAAAATCACACATGCTGATGATATTTTTCCATGTGGGATTCTAATCCTGTGTTTTCTGACATAAACCAACCACTAACAGCGTGGGCCTAGGGAGAAACTTCATCCCTGGACATAGCTTTGGGTTTTCTTGTACCTTCTCTGAAGCATCTGATGCCAGCCACTGTTGGAGATAGGATGTTGGACTGGTTGGGTCACTGTTCTAACCCACGATGCTATCGCAGAGCTCCCTCGCCGTCACTGACTCCTCAAGCACTACTCCCCTGGGACATTGCTATCCTCTGAGAACTCCTCCTGCCCTGCTCCCTCCTCCTCTCTGAGCCAGCTGTTTTCAGTTATTTTGTGAGGGAGAGGTAGCAGCCTCCCTGTTCTCTCCCTCTCTGATGTAGGGAGCAGGTTTGGGGATCCCGTAGATTTTCTGTTAGGATCTAGCATCTTAGAGGTTCTTGGGTGGGCAATTAACCTTCCTGTGGGCTAAAGCACTGAGGCTTTGATTCTAGGTGGCACTTGTCCTACCCCAGCCAATGCAATTTCTCACAAGCCTGCTGGGCTTAGCATTTGCCCTGCCAAGATCATAATACCCCACAGTGTGATAGTCCTAGCTGGCTGAAGTACCCCGTTGCTGCCATGGGCTGCTCTCCGTCCCTCTTGACAAGAATGAGCCGGGGGCTGACTGTGTGCTCAGTTGGCTTTCAGGGAAACCTTTTCAGTGCAGTTCTGGGGTAGCAGCATTTGAGCTGGAGGGCCAGGCTCTGAGATGGATTTGTCCCCCTGGATGGTGCTGTAATCTCTGGCCTCCTGTACAGTGCATGAGAGAGAGGCCAGTTGCTGTGAAAGGCCTTTTAGCAACACAGCTCATTTAAAGGGGCAAGGTCTATACACAATGATGGAATTGCGCATGCTGCTTGTGCCCACAGGTCGACCCTGCAGTGTATCCGGACTATGGCGTGCGAGTATGCGCTCTGCTCACTCTTTGTCCCGGGAGATCGGCAGGTCATCATAGGAACTAAGGTAACTGGTGGTTTTCAAACTGTGGGTCACGACCCAGTACTGGATCACGGGATGTAAGGCACTGGGTCGTGGTGACTCTGATTAGCACCACTGCCCAGGCCATTAAAAGACCCGGTCAGTGGTTCTGCCCAGCTAAGGCAGGCTAGTCCCTACCTGTTCTGACACCGCACTGCGCCCTGGAAGCAGGCAGCAGTAGGTCCAGCTCCTACGTGGGGGGGCCACGGGGCTTTGTGCGCTGCCCCCGCCCCGAGCACCAGCTCTGCACTCCTATTGGCTGGTTCCCGGAAGGAAGCTTGCCCTATCACCCCCGTGGCACCGTTGACCGGGAGCTGCCTGAGGTAAGACCACACCCAAACCCTGCGTCCCAGCCCCCTGCCCCAGCCCTGAGCCCCTCCCAAACCCGGAGCCCCTTCCTGCACCCCAAACCCCTCCCTGACCCGCCCCGCCCCACACCTGAGCCCCCTCCCGCACCCCACAGCCCACACCCCCACAACCCAACCCTCTGCCCCAGTCCTGAGCCCCTCCCACACCCCAAACCCCTCATCCCCAGCTCTGTTGGGCGCTGGGCATCAACAATTTTCTTCAACTTGGTCACCAGAAAAAAAGTTTGAAAACTGCTGGGCTAGGGAACCTTCCTAAAAACTTCCACCATTGCTAATACTGGTTCAGCTCCACTTGCGTTAGCAACATTGGCAGCCTTAATGAAAATGGGCAGTCCCTGGTGATCACCACTGCTCTGGGGCCCTCTTCAGAGCATGTCTGATTGGCTTAGTGCTGAAAGTGCCTGTGGCAGCTGGTGCCCTTTCTACCCTAGGTGTAGCTCGTGTGGGTTGAGCTGGCTGGTGTTAGCAATGGTGGGATGTTTTTGAAAATGTGATTGGCTGTGTCTAGTGGCCATCGAATGCTTTGAGGGCCAGAGACAGGGGTGCAGCAGGTCAGGAGTGAGGTGTATCAGTGGAGCTGCATGTAGAGATTCCAGGCCAGGGGCAGCTGGGGATGCTGCAGGCCAGCAATGTATCCTCTGTGCTGAGTCCATGGACGGAGCTGGTGCCTTCCTCCTGGCTGCCAGTAGGATTCTGCCTTGGCACCAGGATGCTCCTCTCACACTTCATTTTGTTCTGAGAACTGCCATTTTCCTCCTCCCAGTTATGTCTTTTTAACTTAGCTGGGCTCCGCTGCTGCTGGCTGTCTTGTTTCCCACTGCGATCCCTGCTCCTTTATCACAAATCCTTCTGTCTCTGGGACTCTGTGCTTCAAGTTATCACACCCTGTTTGCGGCTCAGGCCTGCAGCCTGGGCTTTGGATCTGTTCACTGCATCTCAAGCTGTCTTGGCATGTACTGGAGACAGAATAAAGTTGCTAACTTGCTCTCTGTCAATTTGTCTCCCCAGACAGGGAAGCTGCAGCTGTATGATTTGGCCTCTGGGAGTCTGCTGGAGACACTTGCAGCGCACGATGGGGCCCTGTGGTCCATCTCCCTTTCACCAGACCAGGTAACTTTCTTTTAGTGGTAGGTCTGCACTGCTCTCAGGAAGCCTGTGTCTAAGGGGTGGCTTTGGGGATGCAGAAGTTGGCATTGTAGGGTTTTGATGTGGGAGGTGTTCATCACCTTTGCACTTTTGTTTGGCATTATAAAACCTGCTGCTGTTCAGTTCTGCACACCTGAATCTGTCTTGGTAGTACACCTATAGCCCTCTGCTGTTATAGTCTGGGATGTCATTTTGTGTGTTATCAAAACAGTGACAGCTCATTGCCTTTCTGGAACACTTCTCATCTGCAGATCCTAGAGCACTAGGAAGACTTTATACCTGATCCCAGTAGTGTAAATATGCCCCCTGGAAATGCGATTCTACAAGCAGACCATTTCTGTGTGATTGATACGGTGTTCTAGGTGCAATGATACGGTCGCATGGGTTTTCATCCTACACAGCGAGCGTACACACATCCACTATCTACAGCAGATCAGTCAAGTTGACCCTTGTTGCTCCAGAAGGTTGTCAATATACCAGACAACCTGCTGGTACAGGCTACATCTTGATTTATCCTGCCCACTCCACCATCTTAAGTTCATTCCTCCTGAAAAAATCCTGTCTGCCAAAGCCTTTGAAATCCAAATGTGTTTGTGTCTTCTGCCCAGTAAATAAAAGTTCTGTGTTCCTACTGAACCAATGGTCAGTGTGACCTGCTCTTAGCCTTCATGCTGTAGGAACTTAAGATCTAGGCTGGGTCTTAAGGTCTTATGAACTTAAGTTCTTGTCTGGAACTTAAGAGCTAAAGGCTCCTCAAGTGTATGGACCTTGCTTTGGGTGTATTATTCTTCCTGAGTGCAGTGAAAGTGCTCTTGCTTGCTTTAATTTTAAACTTCTTTCTCCTTCAGCGTGGCTTTGTAACAGGAGGTGCTGATAAATGTGTCAAGTTTTGGGATTTTGAGCTGGTGAAGGATGAGAATGGCACACAAAAGAGGTGAGAAAAAAGTCTCTCTGGAGGCAGCATTCCATCTCTGCATTCCTTCTCCCTGCTTGATGGTTTGGCCGTAGTTGGGGTGGAGGGGGGAGGAGAGAGAGAGAGTGTGTGTGTGTGTACACACAAAGGTCTGAGCCCACATACTGCTGGCAGTTAATGCAGCTGAATGCAGGATTCTCACCACAGCTCTAGTGCCTCCCAGCTAGAATTGAGCAACGTTTGTTGACTAAACTGAAATGTTTGGCGGAAACAAATATCTGTTCTGACAAACTTCTTCATTGGGAAGGTTTCTCAGTCCAGGATGGTACCGAGTGACACAGCATCTGAGTGATTCACTCTGCACCCTAGGGTTTAGAGCACTCTCACCTGGTATGTGGGAGACCCAGGTTTGTATTACCGAACCGCTAAGTTATAGAGTGAGTCACTCAAAGTCCCTGCTCCAAATCAGGCAGAGCAAGATCTGACCCTGGGTTTCCCACATCCCAGGTGAGTGCCGACCAGGCAATCAGGTGTTCTGAGGATGGGTCTCTCATTTGTTCAGGAGAAATTTTGCACATTCTTGTTTTCATTCTGCGTCGGAGTGAAACCAAATTTTTGAAAGCCCAAAACTTTTTGTGAAGCAGAATTGTTGTTTTCCGGCCAGCTCTGATTCCATTCTCTTTGCAGTCTTGTGTTGCTGAGGATTTGTGGATTTGTTGAGTCCTACTCACGATCTCTCGTGGGATTCCCCAGCCCTCCTCCACATTTTAATTGCTTCATTTCGTTGCACCTTACTCTCTTAATTTCCCAAAGTGAGACTGAGTGGCCTTGTGCTACTTGCTGCATTCTGTGAATCTATTCCCTGCCATGCTGAATTCAAGTCGCTTTTGGGTCACTGGTTTCAATTCTTCTTCAGTCAGATTCTCCCTATAGATGAGTGATAGATTGGTCAGTGAAATCCATATGTGCACAGCTCCCGGCTCATTTCAGTCCTGCTTCATTCCAAGAGTCAAGGAAGGTGGCTGTGCGTTGGAATAAGCTTGTGAGTTTGTGTTTACACCCTTGGCGCTCTGCGTACAAGGACAATGATGCTATTTTCCTCTTGGCCGTTGCCAGGCTCTCCATGAAGCAGACACGCATCTTGCAGCTGGATGAGGACGTTCTCTGTGTGCGTTACAGCCCCAACCAGAAGCTGCTGGCCATCTCCTTATTGGATTGCACTGTGAAAATCTTCTACACAGACACGCTCAAGGTGGCCTCTTGCCTGGGCTGGATGGAGGGGTTGGGGTGAGAGTTGGTGTGGGGGGCAGTGAGGAGAGGGGGCTGACTGGAGCGGTGTGGGTTGGTTGCTGGAGCAGAGCTGCTGGCTTACCTGGTGCAGTCGCTGTTGTTGTATGGGAATGGTGTCTGAAGCAGTAATGTAAGGCTGGGGAGAATTGGAGGGGCATTTATTAATTAGTTGGCCAATAATAACAAATGGAGAAGCCTGCTGACTTCTGGTTCTGGTCCCTATTTACTGACCAGAATCCCACCAAATGCTGGCCAGACTTCAGTGGGAAATCTGCATTTAAATTGGAAAAAATAAATAAATCAGGCCCTCCCCTGGCTACAAGTGTCCTGCTGCACTGGAGGACAAGGCCAGTGGTGGTGGTGCCCTCCCCACTCAGTGCAGGAGCCTTGTGGGCCCCCTTCCCGTCTTTCTCTTGCTCCTCCTCCCTATGTCTGTGAAGAGATTTGGGGGTGTGGCTAGAGCACCTCTTTGACAGCTCTCCTCCAGTTAACACACAGGCACCAAACTCTGAAGCCAATGCCGGAGGGAGAGCCTCCCTGCATGTGAGAGCAGGCCCCCTTCCTGTGAGTAGTGCCTGACAGTCAGATGGTCCTTGGACTAGTCAGTGAAACAGACCAGCATATGATGCTTAGGAGCTGCACATAAAATGCTGACAGATGCACAAAGAAAGCCAAGCGAAAGACGTTGTCTCCTCTCTAATCTGTCAGTGATCTTGGGTATTGTTCCTAACAGTATCAGCTGCCTGCCGTCTTCCCTGTAATCATAGGCCAGCTGCTAATCTTCACTGTGAAGGTGTTTGGAAGCGCAGGCACCTCAGAATGTAGGACAGAGCAGCAGGCTTTCAAAGTGCTGTGCCCAGCATTTCTAACTAGATCCATTTCCTATTTCTTTCCAGTTTTTCCTGTCTCTGTATGGACACAAGCTGCCGGTGCTCTGTATGGATATCTCCTATGTGAGTGAAGTGGGGGCTGCTCACAAAAGATCTTCAGGAAATCTGCCGATGTTTGTGGCCTTAAAAACTGACCACAGCCTTGCTTGGGAATAGAGCTAGGCAGGGCCCTCTAGCATGGTGATTCCTAAGTGGACTTAAAAATCACCCAACTACCCACCTGAACTTGATAGGACCCAAACTAATCCTCACCCATTCCGCAGTCCTTTGCTAGCTGCAAAGGATTGTGGGATTAGGTCATGACAAGAACTCACAAGTGAATTTTGGGTGGAGGAAAGTTTCTGTAGAGTTCGCCCCAACATTTCCCAGCCCCCCAATTGGCTGCTTTGAGATGTAATACAGCTGTACATCCTGAGCTGGTAGATGGAGACTGGTTTCTTTGGCCCTTGCTCATTAGTCATGTACTGTTCAATCCTAGCGGCCAGCTGAGAGGTCATTGTAATCCCTTCCGGGTCAGTCAGTCAGTCATGCCCCTTCTCTCTGCTTTGCTTGGTGTAGGACGGGGCCTTAATTGCAACTGGCTCTGCTGATAGGAATGTGAAGATCTGGGGCTTGGACTTCGGCGACTGTCACCGGTCTCTTTTTGCTCATGATGACAGGTAGGCCCTGGTGTGTGTGGGCTGCAGACCCCTCACCCAGAGAAGTGGGATCCACTGATCTTTGCCCTGGCGGTGAATTTTCTCCAGTGCTCCTGCGGGGGTGGAATGTGGGCCCCTGGCCTGCCCCTGGTGTGGCACTGCGTAGGCACCAGAGTGGACAGGCACATCTTCCTGAGCAGTGGTTCTGAAGCACTGGTCTGTGGCACAAATGGTGGTGCCCCCGGCTCCCCATGCTTCCTCAGCACATTGTTCAGTGCTCATGCCCTGCTATGGAGCTCGGCTGAGCTCCGCTGGGGTAGAGCATGCAGGAGAGCGGAAGGCAGCAGAGGCTGGTACAGTTGATGTCTTAGTCTGGTAAATCTCTTCCTCCTACCTCCTGGAGTCCCTGCAATGCCCAGGGAGTGCTGCCGCGGGGCAGGCAGAGAGGATGCTGCTGTAGAAAGGGTGTTGGCTTCAGATATTTCACTGTCTCCTTTCCTGCCTCTGTGATGGTGATCCCTTTCTCTCTCTCCAGTGTGATGACCCTCCAGTTTGTGCACAAGTCCCATCTCTTCTTCACGGCCGGGAAGGACCACAAGATTAAGCAGTGGGATGCGGATAAGTTTGAGCACATCCAGACCCTGGAGGTAAAGGGTTTCAGAGAGTGACTCAGGCCTGGGCAGCCATTTCCCCTAATGACTGGGAGCATTGGTGGTGGTCATGTCTCACCTCTTCCCTCTGACCTGTAGGGACACCACCAGGAGGTGTGGTGCTTGGCACTCAGTCCAAGCGGAGACTACATCGTGTCTTCATCGCATGATAAATCCCTCCGCCTTTGGGAAAGGACAAGGGAGCCACTCATCCTGGAAGAGGAGAGGGAGATGGTAAGAGCATTAGCCTTTCCTTGTGGTCTCCTACAAGAGACAATTCCACCCTAGTTTCTCCTCAGCCACTAAATGCCCCTTCTTAATCTTCAGAGGATCTTACACAGCACCTAAGAGATCTCTGCTCACTGTTTACCTGTGTCTGGGAGTAAGATGCCCAGAGGTGACGGGAGGATTCCAGGGGGATTGCTAATACTGCAGAGAGAGGCACAGTTGCCTCCAGCATTATCTTCAGGTGGCTCAAGATTGCATTGGCCGTCTTTTCTTTTCTCTTTCCCTGCTATATTGCATTGCAAACTCCTGGCTAACATGCTCTCTGCTATGCTGCTCCCCAGGTTTCCCTCCAAGTAGATGTTTTGTTTTCCCCAGGAGTACTGGCTGCATCTTCTCCTTTTGTTTTTTCCCTTCAGGTCTTTCTAAGCTCTGCAGGCCCCTCTTAACTTTCTGCTCTCCGTGGTGTTTGGAGGACTTTCCATCAGTGACAGCAATGGGGAGTTTGTTAATTAGCTGTAGTGTGCACAGGTTGCTCCGTTCCTTAGTGTGAGAGGCCCATGCAACCTCTCCACCTGGGCCTGCCCTGGTTGCTGTGGTCATCACTACAACTAACAGACCCAGGACTGAGAGAGTTGAGGGCAGTACCTTCTCAATAGTAGGCCCATGGCTCAGGGGAGCTGGCAGAGGCCTACCTTGCCTCTTGAACTTGTGCTTCAGGGTTCACCTCTTCATCAAAGCACTCCCCAAAGAGCCAGTGCAGGAGAGCATGCCTGGCAGCATTTGCAGAGGAGGAAACCTAAGAGTCGGTGATGTCTGGCCTGACTCTTCTGTGGGGATTTTGCTGTGACCCTTAGACAGCACCTCGATACCCCCGGACTGGCCCATTAGAAATGCTGGTGGCTGTAGGATGATAGATAAGCCTGCCAGAGGGAGGTAGATGCCTTTTTCTTAGGGGAGCTTATCATACATCTCTTCCATGCGCTCAAGAGCAATGAGTTGGCCCTTTCATGGGGAAGCCACAGCTCTGGACACCAGAGGATGAATTAAACAGTGCTAGGGCCATGCTACTGTGAGAGGTGCCAGTCAGGCCCTGCTGGGACTGCTCTTTCCTGAAGGATGGGCTGATGTCAGGACCTTCCCAGTCTTGTTCGTGCTGGGCTGTGTCTCAGGAGGGAGCAGCTGTATCTGGATTGTCTTCATTTCGGTTTGACTAGCTGATGCTAGTGATCTCTTTGGGCTGCCCCTGTGTGCACAGCCTTCAGACTTGTTCCCCCGCCTGCCTAGCAGATGCCGGAGCTGTCACTCAGGCAGCCCTGCGGTGGTGAGCACTGGTGTGATAGTGCAAGTCAAACCCACGGTGTTGGCCTCCTGAGCTCATGCTGGGCCATTGGAGGAAAACAATCTGGGAACCTGCATTGGGCACCCTGCCAGGGGTGTTCCAGTTTTGAGATTGGGCGGCAAGGTTCACACGAGGCCACAGCTTTCCTGGGAGGAAGTTGAACGCTTTCATTCTCACTGTTTTACCCGCGCTACCTGCCTATGTTAACGTATTGCTTTCTCCTTCGCTGCAGCAAAGGGAAGCTGAATACGAGGAGAGCGTGGCTAAGGAAGAGCAGCCTGTGGTGAGTAGAACTGCCTGACCAGCAGAATATTAAGCAGACTGTAAAATGCTCATAAGCTAGTCTGGATCTGTACTTATGAGAGACTCATAAGGAACGCTGGGGGGGGAATCTAGTTCGCTGGTACTGGACCAGTATAGAGCTCAGGGGAGCGTGCCACTGGAGATGCTGGCTTATAGGAGATGGAAGCCAAGGCACTCATTAAGGAGTTCTGGGTCCTTCTTGCAAGAGCGAGAGGTCCTGGCCTTATTCCAATATAGTAACTACAGTCTGTGAATCCCAGTCCCTGCCTTCTCTCCATTTCGTACATCACCAGTTCAAATCCATGCTGGGTCAGCAGTGTCCAAGGGTTGGCTCTTTAGTGCCTTTGTTACATGAGATGGATGGGAAGCAACGTGTTTAGTGCCTAGGGCAGGAGGCTTGAGTTCTTTTGCTGACTTTGTCACAGCCTCACTGTGTGACCTTGGTTAGCTCCCTCTTCACCTGTCTTTCCCTATCCAGAAAGTCACCTGCCTCACGGGGCCATGGGGGTTAATACTAGTATGGTGCTTTGGGACTCGGGGGGTGAAAGCAGTTTATTTCTATATCAATCCATTACCAGTGTAAAGCAACAATACAGGGAACTTGATGGAAAGCCAAGAACATGAGGCAGGGGAAGGCATTGAGCTTTAATATGCAGCATTGATGTTGACTGTGGAAGAGGTTTGAGCTGCCTGGCAGCTGCATTAGCCGCTTTGCTGCCTAGTGGGAAGGACTGTAGCTTGAGACATGTCTTGTGTCTTGTAGGTGGCTGGCGAGACCCAGGGAGAGACTGGATTAGCAGGAAAGAAAACCATTGAAACTGTCAAAGCGGTAAGTTGGTGTGAGTGTTGCTAGTTCTTTTCTTGGTGCTCCAGTGTTACTGATTAGGCCAGCAGACTCCCTGGAAGGGCTCATGCTTTGAGGAGTAGACATCTGAGATGTAGGGCATAGAAGCAGACTTTCCCTAATCAGGCAGAGCAGTGTCACCTCCTCAGCTCGGTGAAGGAGTTTGAGTCCGTCCAGAAACGTGCCAGGTTGGTGCCTCCCAGGGAAGTACTGAGGCCATCTCTCTCTCTGGGACATACCCCACCTAACCAGCTGGCACCAGGGATGAATGGATTCATTTCCTTTTTGTAAACACAGAATTAAAAGCTTTGCATACTCTTTTGTTTAAGCCAGTTGGCTCCATAGGCATGCCCCTGTGGTAATGGGATGCTCCACCAGAAGTGTAGATTTTTGCTATGCGTTAACAGGGTGTGTAGGTCTAGCTAGTCGGGCATCCTGCTCCTAGCCAATCCCCGATACTTCAGAAGAAGGTGGAAATGTCTCATAATGCCCCTTGGCAATTGTACAGTGTTGTGGGAGGGTGGGGTCCTGGGGATCCCCCCGACCCCTGCAGCAATCAGCCTGAGGCTTGGCTACTCTTACCTTAGCAAGTAAAACTACAGAATTTAATGGTCAAAACTGACCAGTATTCTTCTTGAAGAGAGAGTGCTTTGAGGAGTTATTCCTGACCAGCAGGCTGGAATTGCCTGTAGATGTCAGAGGAGCACCTTGAGAGAAAGGCTTGGTCTACACTACCCCCCTAATTCGAACTAAGGTACGCAACTTCAGCTACGTGAATAACGTAGCTGAAGTCGAAGTACCTTAGTTCGAACTTACCTTGGTCCACACTCGGCATGCAGGCTCCCCCGTCGACTCCACGGTACTCCTCTCGCCGAGCTGGAGTACCGCAGTCGACGGCAAGCACTTCCGGGTTCGACTTATCGCGTCCAGACTAGACGCGATAAGTCGAACCCAGAACTTCGATTTCCAGCCGTCGAACTAGCTGGTAAGTGTAGCCAAGGCCAAACACAGCACCTCAGCAAGCTGGGGAATCCTGAATGTTGATTAATTGGCTAGTGCAGGTCACATGGTTTCTACATACTAACTAGTCAGTGGTGCCATGTTTGGAATCTCATGGAATGCTCGTAAGCTGATAAATAAGAGCTCCCCCACCTCAGCATCCCCTCCCCCTGGTCCTCGCAATCAGAATATGAGCTCTGCTTTCAGTGACTGATGTGCTGCTTTTGTCCTGCACAGGCTGAGCGGATCATGGAAGCTATCGAGCTGTACAGAGAAGAGACTGCAAAACTGAAGGAGCACCAGGCCATATGTAAAGCTGCTGGGAAAGAGGTGAAGAGACCTGGGCATGGATATACCCAGTGGAGTGTGAATATCTCCAGCCAGCTCCATTACCTCAGGGAAGAAGCTAAGCAGGCAAATAGAGTTGTGGCAGCTAGCGATGGTCAGTGAAATCCATCTCCTGGCAGAAGGGCAGCATCATTCCCTAGTGCACAATTAGCAGTGCATTTTCTGTTCTGGTTTTTAATGTCCCAGACTGCACTGGGGCTTCTGCCTCTTCCCTTGGGGAGATTATTCTATTGCCTAATAGAAATCTCTGCCAGGAGGTTTTTCCTATCATCCAGCCTAGCTGTTTGTTCTGACCTTCATCCCATTATTGCTAGTTATATGGGAGGCTGCTGGCTGGCTGGGTGGGAAAGAATGGAGATGTGTAAGACAAAATGCCCTGTGTGTTCTGAGAATTATACTGCTCTGGCTACAGAAAACTGCCTCTCTGCGTGGGGGTAGCTGGAGGAGTTCCAGGTAAAGGCCTGACAGTGTCTCTTACTGGAAACTGTGTGTGTGTGTGTGTGTGTGTGTGTGTGTATGTACCTGCCTTATTCTAACCCGTTCTCTTTCTCCAGGTTCCCCTTCCTGTCAACCCCATCCTTCAGGCCTATGGAAATATTTCAGTAAGTGGGATTCCCAATTCATGGGATGTGCAGTCTGCTCTTGGAAGTCTGGGTCATGGGGTGTCCATTCACGCTCATGAGTTCAAGAAGCAAAAATATGTTTTGCTGGCAAGCTCTGAATCTGGGCCCAGACTTTCGACTCTGAGCACTTGACAGGTCAGATCATGCCCAGAAATGCTCTATGGGTTTGGCAGGTGCAGTATCTGCTCTCTGTCGAAGAGTTGTTGTTTACTGGAGACCTATCTGCTGTGTTGCTGTGACCCATGTAGCAGTAGCTGGAAGCCAGTTTTTCTTTAGGAGACCATGGAAGTTCCAGTTCCTACAGCCGCATTTCTGCTCTTGCCATGGTGGGGTGGCCCTGAGTGGAATGTAGAGCTCTGCCTTAGACAGACTCGTTTTGGTAGGATTGGTGGGACTCAAATTGTGGAATTTTTGTTTAGGCTTCTCAAGATATTTTAATTGAAATTCCACGTAGGTATAAAATGTCACTATTACAGCATTTGATGTGCTCGTGTAACCCACTGGGTTACGCCAGCTCAGAGCCATTTTCACTTCTAGATACTAGAAAGTGTGTATAATAGTACATAGAAATGAAACGTTCTGAGCTTGTGTGTACATTTATATTCCAGTTGTTATGACATTGCCAGATTTGTTCCTCCTGTATTAAACAAGTCTATAAAGTCTCTACATACCGCTCATGCATTTTTTAGGCACCCTTTAGAAATCCTTGTCACTCCTTCATTCTCTCTGTACAATGAATGGTGCTTGAATCTCTCTCTCGGATGGAGCTGCCTTTTTTCCTGCTACTTCCCAGCAGGAGGCCTAGTCTGCTGCGCAATTTGTGACACAGGAAGTGCTGTTCAGCAGATGAATGAGAGAAGCTGGGACTAGTAACACTGTTTAGGTAACTAGTTTTTGTGAGTTTTTTATATAATTTAACAGCTTAAGTGTAAATGGTGTTTATCCATATTGCACAGAACTTGTTCCACTGAATTTCAGAATGTCTATAAAATGGATAAACACTTTATATTCAACCTGCTAAATTACTACAAAAATCTCATCAGTACTAGAGTTTCCTGAAAGCAGCTTGTTTCATTCATCTCCTGAGCAGCCCTTTGTGTCCCAAGCTGTCAGCGGATGGGAGGTGCGGTGGCTTTCTGTTTCTTTTCATTTTGATTGTATTTAACAACTCTTAAAAGCATGTTCCTGTGTTTTTATAACTAACATGCTTTGAGATTCATTTAATCTAGTGCAGTGGTTTTCAAACTGGGGTACGCAAGCTCTCATCACGGGGGTATGGAAGAATAAGCCTGTAATGGCGGATAATGCCATGAAGACTTGTAAGAAAGACTTGGTAATCTAATCGTAGGTATATTATGATCCTATCTCAGATGGGGGTATGCGGTAGACTACATTATGTGGAAAGGGACTAAAAAGTTTGAAAACCACTGATCTAGTGCTCCCCTTGGGGCACTTCCTGACATGCCAAGCTGATGCTGTTTCCTTCTGTTACAGCCATCAGCATATGTGCTAGAAGTTTTCAAGAAAGTCAAGTCAAGGTGAGTCTCATGAGGCTTTTTGCTGAGCAGGGCTTCCTATTGAGCAGTGAAGCGTGGTTCTGGTTGGAGTTTTGGATTGGCCACTGACATTGGAGGTGGGCAATGGAAGAAAGATTGGTGTGAATGTCACTGGTAGACTTGAAGTCATTTCATGTATTCCATGGGTAATTCCACGAAAGCCACCTCTTTGGGAATGAGTGCACACTGCGGCTGTAGAGTGTCTGCAAGTGGAGAATAAAAATCATTCCCTCCGTGGTGAGGGGCTGAGCGGCTTTGCACAGCATGTCCTGCCTCGTCCAGGGCCCATTCTGCAGCAGGGCAGCGACTGTTGGTGCAGTGTGTTTTGTCCATGGCTGCTGTCAGTCATCCCTGTCTCTGCACTCTCTCCTCAGTGAGCTGGAGGAGTCTCTGCTGGTGCTGCCCTTCTCGTATGTGCCTGACCTGCTTGTGCTCTTTAATGAGCACGTCCAGTGGGGCTCGGAGGTGGAACTCCTCTGCCGTGCGCTCCTCTTTCTGCTCAGGTGAGTCAGGAAGGTTGCTTCGTCCTCTCACCTCACTCACTAGTTTGAATCCAGCTGGGTGGTGTGTAGACAGCCAGACCCACTGCTCCTTGCCTGCTCTGTAGCTAGTGAGGAGCCTTTAATCTCCTGGGCTATGAGCCAGCACTTCCCCCAGCTGTGCTCACCTGAATGCCTATTGTCCCTTCTCCTTGTGTAGCAGGGGCTGCATTACTTTCCCTGGGCACCTGCCATGCTGGGAAGGGACATGTGGGCATGCAGAGTAACTAGGTGACTCTGTGAGGTACTGCAGGATGACGTGTATCTTACTTGGGCCTGTGGAGAATGTGCTTGAGCTTTCTCTTCTGCCCCTAGAATCCTGCCTGGCAGAGTTGGTCCTGTGTCCCCTGTATTTTGGAGGAAAGGTCCCATCATCCACAATGTATGTGACGGGGCTGTTGTCAGGACTGTGTGCGCAGCCAGGCTGGGTCAGGACAGGGAACATGGGTCTGGCTAGTATGGCCCAAATGGGGCTGCCAGCTATAGTGTCAGCGTTTGAGATTTCAGAGCTTGGAAGTGCTGATGAAGCTGGGAATGACATCCCTCCTGCCAGCATGGGCTGATGGCCCATCTCACATCCAGCTCACCCAGAGCAGCCACCTAGGTCTTTAGCCGCTGTGCTGTAAAAAGAAACTTTATGAAATAGCCCCCGTTTCTTTTCCAGTCCACCTCTGTTGTAATATTGATCTCATTTGTTTGCACTCTGATCCGTCTCCTGGGCCCAGCTCAGTGGGATCTGCACCATGGAAACATAATTAAGAAAAGCCCTCACTTTGTCCTCCTACTGAAGTCCCTTGGCCTATCGGACTGTCACTCTGCAAGGGACGCTGCATCTAACTGGGGCGCTCTCTCTGCCTCTTCAGGATACACTTTGGGCGCATCACAAGCAATCAGCTGCTCGTGACAGTGATAGAGAATCTGAAGAAAACCACCATTTCCAAAGTCAGTGAGGTCAGGGTGAGTATCTGCAGCGACCCCCTTCCCGGACTCGGGCATAGCGACTGTACTAATGGTTACAGAATGCATTGCTTTTGTCTCAAAGGGAATGCTAAGTCCAGTGTCCCCATCTGACTCTTCCCAGCCTTCCAGTAGCCTGGCCCTTTGTCATGTTTCTGCTGCATGTGGGGGCAGCAGGCTGGTTCCTGGCTATAACACACAATGGCTCCATCCCCTTTTAATTTTGCTGTGTGGTTTGTTCAGACTTGACTCTCCAGTATGAATATACTTTGTGCACAGGACACTCAAAGCTCTCATGAAAGGGAAACCGTCTTCACCTTTGCTGTGGGCTGATGTGATTCACAAGTAACCTGGAGTGGGGGAGGTGGTATCCTACCGGGGTTGAGTCAGCTAATTGCTAACTAACTTTAAGAAAATGGGTTGTAGCTCCCCTCCTCTTTATAGACTCATAGACTTTAAGGTCAGAAGGGACCATTATGATCATCTGGTCTGACCCCCTGCATGCTGCAGGCCATAAAACCGTCCCTACCCCTTCCCTGGACTCTGCTGTTGAAGTCCCCAATCCTGTCTTTAATACAGAGAAGTGGAGAACAGAGACTCCAACTCTCAGAATGCAGTGCTCCCTCTTGTTTTGAGCGGTGGCTGGGGTCTGGCCATTCTTCTATGTCGATGAAGTTGGCTGTAGGCTGCACTGTGTAAATCTGTGGGGCTGCATCTTACCAGGAGATGGTGAAAGCATTAGTATCTATTTGGGCCAGGGAGCAGGGGTCCTAGGGGATGCTGACTCCCAGCCACTAGCAAGGTCGAGGTTTACCCAGAAATGCACTGACCATCTGTCTCTGCAGAATGTGCTGGGCTTCAATATGGCTGGGCTGCAGTTCCTGAAGAGAGAGGTTGAGGCCAAGGACGAGGTGACTTTCTTTGCTGATGCAACCGACCGTTTTGAGGAGAAGAGGAGGAAGAGGAAGAAAAAAGAGAAGCTGGTTCTCGCGATGGTTTAGCTTTTGCTGTCCATAATGCAGGGCAGAGCATGCAGCCTCCTCCATGTGTGAGGGAACCTTTCTGAGGGCTAGTGGACCCTGAAAGTCTCTGAATCAGTGACTGAAGCGAACTCCAGCAGGTCTGCTCCCATTCTTGCATGCACAGAGGGTGTGTTAATTCCCTCCACGGCATGTCACAAACCCAGGGTGGAGTGAGTCCCATTCCCTGGCTTGGATGGAACTTCCTGTACTCTGCTGGATAGGTTTACATTTGAATCCTGAACCTGAGGCCGGTCTCAAAGCTGCAGCCCATCCCTTAGGCCAGCAGCCATTAGAAATGGCTTGATTTTTTCCTCTATAGATATGACTTGCTCTCAGTGTTTTAACTGGGGACTTGTCTACACTGGCAATTTACAGCGCTGCAACTTTCTCACTCAGGGGTGTGAAAAAACACCCCCTGAGCGCAGCAGGTTTTAGCGCTGTAAAGCGCCAGTGTAAACTGCACCAGTGCTGGGAGCCGCGCTGGGAGCTACGCCTCTCGTGGAAGTGGTTTTTTTAGCGCCGTGACTACACAAGCCACGTTAAAGCGCTGCCAGTGTAGACTAGCCCTGAGTGTAGTTTGCAAAGTGCTCCTATAACCATGCCGATGTGCAAAGGGGCAGGTGGCAGGACTTTGTGCTGATGTTGCAACAGGGAGTGGCTTACGGGGACACAGGCTGTGTGGTCAGACTGCATTCCCATGGGCTGATACGAGGCCTGGTCCTCTCCGTCCCTGTCCCTTTGAAGTGTTACAAAGACAAATAACAGTTCCTTAAGGTCAGAACAGCTCTTTGGAGCTCTGTCAGCCAGTGTGTTTTCTCTCCTCGTGACTTCCTTGGTGCCAGCTATTAAGGCCTCTTTCTGGCGGACAGAGGATTGGAGTAGAGGCCCTGCAGTGTGCTGTCGAGTTATCAGGTTCAGTTAGCATGTGGAGACCACACTGCGTCCCAGATAATCCCAGCTGCATTAGCTCCAGTTGTTCATTAGGAATTTACCACTGCCAAGAATTGATGCCATTTTTGTACTTGTCATATACTGGATAAATCACTGCTTGTTGCTGAAATAAACCAAAGTGATGAATTCGTTACTGCTGTCAGGATGTCTGTGAAGTCTGGAGTAGGTGGGATCCTTTCCATAAAACAGGCTAGCAGGGGGCTCCAGTCACATTGAGCTGCACTGTTTTCTGTGTACTTTGGTGAAAAAAGCAATGCTGTTTCAGGCTTGTAGAACTAGTGCTGCACTGGGGTCCAGAGCTGGCTCCCTTTCGGCTCAAGCAACGACTGGATTTTTAATTAGTTCCAATTGTGGAGCCCTTTATTAGCTCCATTGTCTTTACATGATGCTCAGTTACTCCTAAACCAGCCTACTGAAGGCAACAAGGTACCTGAGGGCAGCATTTTGCCTGCAGAACTTATTACTGGTGGTTACATATGTCGGAGAGAAGCCTGCTTAAGTCTCAGATCCCAGGCTGAATTTGCAGAGCAGTTAGAGAACCATTCTTTCTGTATGTAAACGGAGCATACGTGCTTTGGAGTTGGTGGGAGGGTAAATGTGGAATTATACATTGTTCACTTTTCAGAGTGGAATCTTTCAAGGGGTCTTAGCCTGACCCCCATTTCTGCCAAACACAACACCTGTAGTGTGTGCGCCCAAGTGACTGTGTGAGCAAATAACTAGCATTGTGCATACAAATACTAGATTTGCACGTGCATATGACTTTCTGAAAATAGGAACACCTCAGTTACCAAATCAGACTAGTGGTCTGTCTTGTCTAGTATCCGTTCTCTGGCAATCACCCTGGATCCCCATGGAATCTCCTGGGTGGTCAGTACTTAAAATCAGGTGCCTAGGGATTTATGGGACTAACTTCAGGGGGTCCTAGTTTTGAAAATCTTGGCCAGGGACCACTCAGAACTAAATATCCATTATTTGTTTTAAGACACAGAATATCTTTTATAAACTAGGTTGAAATATATAATCCCTGCATTGCCAACCGGAAATACACTGCTTGTTCTTTGGGCAGCCATACCACAAGTTCAGAATATAGTGTTATAGAGTCATAGATTCCAGGTCCAGGTGGGATGGTTGTGGTCATTTAGTCTGATTTCCTGTATAACACAGGCCAAAGGACTTTCCCAGAAGAATCCCTCCCTTTTGAACTAGAGCTTATCTTAAAAAAAAAAAAAAAAAAAAAAAAAAAATCTTGGTTTAAAAATTGCCAGCTATGGAGAATCCACCATAGGTAAATTGTTCCAGTGGCTAATTACTTTCATTGTTAAAAATGTACGCCTTATTTCTAGTCTGAATTTGTCTAGCTTCAATTTCCAGTCACTGGATCATGTATCTTTGTCGGCGAGACAGAAGTCTGTTATATCTTAACTTTGGATACTGTCTTGCATGACTTTCTCCTAAACAAACTAGGGAAATAGAGCCTAGATGGAGCTACTAAAAGGTATAATAGGTATATCTCCATATGATATATATATCATAGAACTGGAAGGGACCCTGAAAGGTCATCGAGTCCAGCCCCCTGCCTTCACTAGCAGGACCAAATACTGATTTTGCCCCAGATCCCTAAATGGTCTCCTCAAGGATTGAACTCACAACCCTGAGGCCAATGCTCAAACCACTGAGCTGTCCCTCCCCCTTAAGGTAGGTGCAGAACTGATTGGAAAAGCATACTCCAAGAGCTTACAATCAAGCTGGACAGGCATATCCAGTGGGGTCTGCAGGGATCTGTCCTGGGTCCGGTTATAACCAAGATCTTCATAAATAATTTGGATAATGTCAGAGAGTACACTTATAAAGTTTGTGGATGATTCCAAGATGGGAGGGGTTGCAAGTTCTTTGGAGGATAGGATTATAATTCAAAATTATCTGGACAAACTGGAGAAATGGTCTGAAATAAATAGGATGAAATTCAATAAGGACTGATGAAAAGTACGGCACTTAGGATGGAATAACCAAATTGCACAAATACAAAACAGGAAATGATTGCCTAGGAAGGAGTACTGCAGAAAAGGATCTGGGGGTTCTGGTGGATCACAAACTAAATATGAGTCAGCAGCATAATGTTGTTGCAAAAAAAAGCAAATGTCATTTTGGGGTGTATTAGCAGGAGTGTTGGAAGCAGGAGAAGTAATTCTTCCACTCTGATAAGGCCTTAACTGGAGTATTGTTCAGTTCTGAGCACCACACGTGAAATGTGGACAAATTGGAGAAAGTCTAGAGGAGAGCGGCAAAAATGATTAAAGATCTGGAAAACATGACCTATGAGGAAAGATTGAAAAAAAATTGGGTTTGTTTAGTCTGGACAAGAGAAGAGTGAGGGGAAACGTAACACTCTTCTGGTACATGAAAGGTTATAAAGAGGGGGATAAGGAGAATAATTTAATTGCTGAGGACAAGACAAGAAGTAATGAACTTAAATCACAGCCAGGGAGATTTAGGTTAGACAGTAGGAAAAACTTCCTGTCAGGGTAATTAAGCTCTGGAACAAATTACTTAGAGAGGTGGTGGAATCTCTGGTTTTGGAGATTTTTAAGGACAGGTTAGACAAACACCTGTCAGGGATGGTGTAGATAATCCTTAGTCCTGCCTCAGTGCAGGGGACTGGACTAGGTTACCTATTGAGGTCCCTTCCAGTCCTACGTTTCTGTGATTAGCAAATATTTGTTCCCTATAGGTACTTAGGTAATCAAATCATCCCTTTACCTTCTCTTTGAGCTTCTTGAATCTCACTCTAAGGCAGGTTTTCTAATCCTTTATTCATTCTTGTGGCTCTTCTCTGAATCCTCTCCAATTTATCAACCTCCTTCTTCAATTGTGTCCAGTTCTGGCTTACACAGTATTCTAGCAGCAGTTGCACCAGTGCCAAATACAGAGGTAAAATAACTCCTATACTCTTACTAGAGATTCCACTGCTTATGCATTCAAGGACTGCCTTAGTTCTTTTGGCCACAGCGTTGCATTGGGAACACACGTTTAACAAATTTTTCCTTCCCCCCCCCCCCCCACATCCCAAAATCTCTTTGTCATTGCTTTCCAAGATAGAGCCCCCACATCTTATGGCCTACATTCTTTATTTCTAGATGTACAACTTTACAGATAGCCTTTGTAAAATGCATATTGTTTGCTTGTACCCAGTTTAATAAGTGCGGCAGAATAGATAAAACGGTTACTCACCTTCTCGTAACTGTTCTTTGAGATGTGTTGTTCATGTCTATTCCAATCAGGTGTGTGTGCTCCACGTGCATGACAGTTGGAAGATTTTCCCCTAGCAGTATCCGTAGGGTCAGCCTGGGTACCCCCTGGAGTCACGTCCTCATGGCGCCCAATATAGGGCCCTGCCGACCTGACACCCCCCACCCCACTCAGTTCCATTTTGCCGGCTACTCCAACAGAGGGGTAGGAGGGAGGGTATTGGAATGGACATGAACAACACCTCTCGAAAAACAGCAGTTACAAGAAGGTGAGTAACCGTTTTTCTTCTTTGAATGCTTGTTCGTCAGTTCCAATCAGGTGACTCCCAAGCCAAGTCAGGAGGCAGGGTTGGAGTTGTCCACTGATTGGAGCACGGCTCTATCAAAAGCCGCATCATCTCTGGCCTGCTGGGTGATTGCATAGTGCATGGTGAAAGTGTGTATGGAGGACCATGTCGCTGCTCTGCAAATTTCCTGGATAGGAATCTGTGCCAGGAACACCACTGAGGAGACTTGTGCCCTGGTCGAGTGCCCAGTAATCGGAGGGGCAGCCACCTCTGCCAGGTTATAGCACTCATGTATGCAGGACGTGATCCGTGATGAAATCCGCTGAGAAGAGACAGGAAGACCTTTCATTCTGTCCGCCACAGCCATTAATAGTTGGATGGATTTTTGGAATGGCTTCGTTCTCTCGATGTAAAAGGCTAGCGCTTTGCGGACATCCAGTGAGTGGAGCCTCTGCTTCCTACCGCTCGAGTGCAGCTTAGGATAGAACACAGGGAGGAAGATATCCTGGTTGATGTGAAATTGGGAGACACCCTTCGGGAGGAAAGCCAGGTGAAGCCTGAGCTGAACCTTGTCCTTATAGAACACAGTGTAAGGGGGTTCTGATGTTAAGGCTTTGAGCTCAGACACCCTCCTGGCTGAGGTTATCGCTACCAGAAACACCATCTTTTACGAGAGAGAGAGAGAGAGAGCAGGGAGCATGTCACCAGTAGTTCAAAGGGCGGACCCATCAGTTTGGAAAGGAGCAAGTTAAGGTCCCAAGGTGGGATCGGCTGCCTGACATGTGGATATAGCCTGTCAAGATCTTTAAAAATTGACTAACCATAGGGTTGGCGAAGACCGACTGTCCCTCTGCACCTGGATGGAATGCTGAAATGGCAGACAGGTGAACCCTTATTGATGACATGGACAGGCCCTGCTGTTTAAGATGAAGGAGGTAGCCCAATATAAGCGGGATAGTGGCGAGCATCGGGGAAGAATGATGCTGCGCCATCCAGATTGAAAATCTCTTCCACTTGGCCAGGTAGGTAGTCCTAGTGGAGGGTTTTCTACTGCCAAGGAGGACTTATCTAACTGGGTCCAAGCAGGACAGCTCCATGGTGTTTTAGCCATGGAGCATCCAGGCCGTGAGGTGGAGTGACTCTAGGTTCAGGTGCCGGAGTCGGCCTTGGTCCTGCGCGATGATTTAGTTGGGGATTGGTCCTGCTTTGAGCAGGGGGTTGGACTAGATGACCTCCTGAGGTCCCTTCCAATCCTGGTATTCTATGATCAGGTCCGGGATTACCGGTAGAGTGAGTGGTGCTGCCACAGACAATTTGAGGAGGGATGTGTACCAGTGCTGGCGGGGCCATGCAGGAGCTATCAATATCACCGAAGCTTCTTCCCTCCATATCTTGAGGAGCACCTTGTGAATGTGAAGGATGGGTGGGAACACAGGAGATGATCTCCCCACAGTAATAGGAATGTCTGCTATGGAGCTCGGACTGTGGTTCTGGAAGGAGCAGAACTGAGTCTCATGGCAAAGAGGTCTACCTCGGGAAAGCCCCACTGTTGGAAGATGGCGTTCATGACATCCAGGCATATGGACCACTCGTGGTCTAGGAATGACCTGCTGAGGTAGTCTGCCAACTCGTTCTGCACCCCAGGGAGGTACGAAGCTTGCAAGTGTATCGAATGATCTACACAGAAGTCCCACAGAATGAGGGCTTGCTGGCACAAGGGAGAGGAGCGTGCACCCCCGTTTGTGGATATAGAACATCACTGTGGTGTTGTCTGTCATAACTGAAACACATCTGCCTGTTAGGTGGGCTTGGAAAGTCTGGCATGCTAGGTGCACTGCTCTGAACTCTCTGACATTGATGTGGAGAGCCAGCTCTGCCTGCGACCAGGGACCTTGTGTCCTGAGGTCTCCCAGGTGTGCCCCCTAGCCCAAGTCTGATGCGTCCGTCACCAATGAGAGAGTTGGCTGGGGGCTGGCGAAGGGAACCCCAACACACAGCACCTGTGGGTCGACAGAAGGGAGTCGAGGACATGAGGAGGCAGAATCACGACCCTGTCCAAACCGGCCGATACACCGAGGCTAGCCAGGATTGGAGCAGCCGAAATCTGAGCCTGGCATGTTGCACCACATAGATACGTGTGGCCATGTGTCACAGGATTCTTAGGCAATTTCGTGCTGTGGTGGTGGGAAACTGTCTGAGACTTTGAATGATGTCGCCCATGGCCTGGAACCTCTAGTCTGGCTGGTACACCCTGGCCTGGGTCGAGTCCAGAACCGCCCCTATAAATTCTATCCACTGAACAGGGGACAGGGTGAACTTCCCCACATTCTGGAGAAGGCCCAGTGTGTCAAATGTTGCCATGATAAATTTGACTTGCGCCTCTACTAGAGCCCTGGAGCGGCCTTGGATTAGCCAGTCATTGAGGTACGGGAACCCCTGTACCTGCCACCTGCGCAGGAACACGGCCACAACTGCCATGCACTTGGGGTGCCACTGACTGACCGAACGTGAGGACTGTGAATTGGTGGTTGCTCACCACAAACCTGGGGTATTTTCTGTGGGACAGAGTTATTGCTATGTGAAAGTAAGTGTCCTTCAAGTCAAGGAAAGTATATCAATCCCCTGGATCCAAGGAAGGGATGATGGAAGCCAACGAGACCATGCGGAACTTGAGTTTCTTCGTGAACTTGTTGAGTTCACGCAGGTCTAGAATAAGTCTTAGCTCCGCTTTGGCTTTTAGTATTAGAAAATACCAGGAATAAAAGCCCCTGCCCCTGTAGTCCTGAGGAACCTCTTCCTTTGCTCTTAGCGAGAGGAGCAATTTCACCTCCTGGATAATGAGTTGCTCATGAGAGGGGTCCCTGAAGAGGGACAGGGAAGTGGGGTGGAAGGGCAGGAGGGTCGAGACTTGGAGTATCTCCTTTCTACCGTGCGGAGCATCCAACGGTCTGATGTAATACGGGCCCACGCAGGGTAGAAAGGGGATAGATGGGACAAAAAGGTAAGACGGGGAGGATCCAGTCTCTGAGCTGGTGCGTCGCCCCCGAGTGCACCGTCAAAGGCCTGCCTCTGGCCTGAGGAAGGTTTCAACTGGCCCGAGTAAGGATGAGGTCTCTTTCTTGAGTTCCTGTTCCTCCTATGTGACCCTTCCTATCTGCCTCAGCTGAGGCTGATAATTCCTCGAGGGTGGGGGAGGCCTGAAATGCCTCCTCTGGGTCGCAGGCGTGTGAAGGCCCAAGGACTTCAGGGAGGCCCGAGCATCCTTGAGGCTGTGCAAACAGTGATTGACCCTCAAAGGGGAGATTCTGAATCATCTGCTGCACTTGGAATGTAGGCCCAAGACCTGCAGCTAAGAACTCCTTCTCAATGGCCACTCCCATAGCCATCGTGTGGGAGGCTGGGTCTGCTGCGTCCAAGGCCGCCTGCAGGGATGCACGGGAGATCAATTTGCCCTCTGCATGAGAGTCAGACGGCAGAAGTTCAGTGAACTTTTGCATAGTCCTACAGGAGTTATAATTGTATCTGCTAACCACCGCCTGATGATGAGCGATACGTAGCTGCAAACCCCCAGTTAAGTATTTTTATTTCTCCCAAAAAGGTCCAATTTCTTGCCCTCACCGTTCTTGGGAGCGGGCCCCTGGTAGCTCTGTCGCTCATGCTGGTTAGCAGTGTCCACTACCAGGGAGTCCAACTGGGGGTGGGTGTACAAATGTTCATACCCACGCAAAGGAACAAAGTACCTCCGCTCGTATCTGTAGGCGGCAGTGAGGACAGGGTCTACCACAGTGTCTTGGTGGCATCACTAATTATTTTGATCAGTGGCAGCGCAATATGGGATGTCCCAGGCGGGGAGAGTATCAACCATTGGGTCAGCTTCCTCCACCACCACCTCTATTTTGATATTTAGGTTCTGGGCCACCCATCTCAGAAGCTGCTGTAGGACCGTAGTGTCCTCTAAGGCTAGAGTGGTTGAAGTGGCCACCATCGCCTCACCCAGCGATGAAGAAGATGAGAAGGCGGCTGGTACTGGGGTCTGATCACTGCCCTGGGGTCCCATGGGGCAAGGAGCGATGGTGCCGTGGTCAGTTCTGTTCCGCAGTAGACACCGGGATTGGAGCTGCGGTTGACACCAGGGTCGGTGCTGGGAACGGTGCCGAGGATGGTGCAGCAGCCGGCGCTATTGTCGGAGCGCCCCAGACTGAGACCACCGATGCTGACGTGGAATCCTGGCTTTGATGATAGGCCCAGGGTGTCCAGAAGGGGCCACTGGCCCTGCCAGAGTGCCGGGTAGGGATGACTGTCGCGGCGGGAGTGGGATCTTCTGCTCCGGCTGGAGCCAGAGGACTCCTGACTCTGAGGTCTCTGATTGTGATGACCAGGGAGGAGCGGAGCCTCTTAGTGCCGTGAATTGATGCCAGCTTGGAGACCAGAGTGGTTCCCCCGCAGAAACCCCTGGTGCCAGTGGTTGATGTAATGGGGATGGCCTTATGGTGGACATCATTGCCGGCTTGCCCACAGAATATACTGGGCCTGGGATCGGTGCCGGCGACTTCTCCCTCTTAGGAGGTGAGGGCGGCCCCCTGCCTGATAATAGGTCCCCTGCAGCCTTGAACGCCTCCGCCGTGGAGGGGAGTTATGTCCTCGTGGTGGCCACCCAGTGAGCGGCGCAGGTCCTGGGGCAGGAGTGGATGGGGTCCTAGCTGATTGAGCGCTCGATGGGGGTTTGCTCATTATGTGGTTCTTAGACCTAACTGGGGAGCGCCCTGTGTCAGCCGCCGCCTTACGGGGCACCGGGCAGTGAGAGCCGTGCCTCACTGAGGCCTGCCCATGGGTGGAGCTGTGGTGGTGCAGAGGATCTCTGAGTCCTTCCTCAGCACTGGTTTGCGCGTTGATGGTGCTGGCGCGCCGAGGATGTGGCGCTTGAGGCCGGGTCAGGCACGGCGTGTTTGGACTGGGGCTGAAGAGCCGCCTCCATAAATAGGACTTGGAGGTGCTGCTCTCTGTCCTTAAGGGTCATGGGGCGAAAACCCTTACAGTGGTCTCTGAGATGCCCCTCACCCAGACACTTAAGGCACGATGAGTGCGGGTCACTCCTTGGCATAAACCTGCCACAGTCCAAACATGGTTTAAAGCCTGGGGACCGAGGCATAGCCTGGTGCCAGAGAATAACATCAAGGGGAAGACCCCTCCCCCCTCAAGGAAACCTATAAGAAAAACTACACTAACTATAACTACTATGCTAACTATGTACACGGGGATAGAGTGGTAGGGAGTTCCAGCTAGCTGTTATAGGCGATAAGAAGGAACGGAGTCAGGGTTGGGTTGGCAGGGCCCTATGTTAGGTGCCATGAGGGCACGACTCCAGGGGGTGGCCAGGCTGACCTATCAGATACTGCTAAGGGAAAATCTTCCAGCTGTTGTGCATGCAGTGTGTGCACAAGGGCTGTCCTTATGCATGCGCAGCTGCATAGGGTACCCAAAAAGTTGGGGCACCACCGGGCTGCGGGGCCTTGGCCTGTTCCACTTGTGCTGCGCTCGGACTCTGCTGTCCCTACCCATGGGCAGGCTGCCCGGGGTTGCTTGTGTGCAGTTTGCACCCGGCGTTTTCCTTGCTGCACCTGTGCAGAGTGAATCAGGACAACCAATTTAAAAAAAAAAGGGGGGCGGGGGAGAGTAGAATAAGCCCTCTGGCTCCTCCCCATCACCCACTGCTCACTCCCTTCAGTCCGCCTGTTGGGCAGAGGGCTTCTCTCCACCCCCGGGAGCTCAACAAGGTAGGAGCTGGCGTGGGGCTGTGGGTGTTAGGAGGGAGCCATGTGCTTTGGAGAGCGGCATCTCCTCTCAAAGCTGGGTGTGTGTGGGGCCCCTGGCCAGAGCTTCCATCACCCCCCCCCCCCCCCATGCAGATTAATATACAGGCCAACAGGGCACGTGCCCAGAAAAATGGGCATCTAAGCAGACAGCCCGAACCGAACTCGCCTGCGTGCCCCAGCAGAAGCTGCACGGCTGCTCGGTCAGCAGAGGGAAGCCCCAAGCCCCAGCAGAAGCCGTGCTAGTTAGTGGAGGGAAGCCCCAAGTATGAGCAGAAGGTGGGCGGGCGGTGGAGGGATTCCTAGGGGTCCATGGGCGGGGATGGTGACTGTGCCCCCTTGACACATGGGTCAGCGGTGCCGGCTGGGGATTGCCTTCAGTGGAATCCTCGCCATCCCCTCCCTCAATAGCCCCCCTCAGGTAACTTGCGTAGGGGTCCATAAATCCTAAGGACGGCCCTGGTGTGCACACCTGATTGCAATTGACATGAACAAGCACTGAAAGAAGAACATTCTGTTCCAGTCATCTGACCTCTTCAGTATTTAACACCGCTCCATGAGAGGTATGAGAAGCTCATCAAAAATGTGATAGGGGTCAGACAATTAAGTTACAGGCATGTGACAAATGAGCCTAAAGTGAGGATGGTGAGAGGAAACAATCATTTAATAATCAAGTTGGTGTGAATTGATTTGGTCAGTACATTTACTGGGATAATATTTATACAATAATGCTGGACTAAAATCTCAGTCTTTCAGTTCTGCTGCTTTTGCTGTCGCCCCTCCTGGCCTGATCTGTAATGAAAGAGAAAAGAAAATGAACAAGAATAAAGAGAAGCAAAAAAGAAATCTGCCCTTGTTGCAATAGAGGCACTTAATTGTCTCCAGCCATCTTGCAAACTGTGCTACCAGCACTGCAGCTGCTCTTGCCAACTGTGGGGGGCTGTGCTGTGTTACTGCTATTGGAAGGGAACATTGGCATGCAATGGGATTTTCACATGCATAAACTTCACAAAGATCTTTAAAAATAATAAATGAAGGTGGACATGGCATAAAAGATATGAGCTTAGATTTGGGATGGTCACACTGAATGCTCAAAGCTTTTCACTCACACAATCACGTACAGTAGTTGCATGTGTCACATGTTGGAGAGAAATTATTTAAGCTCCGTACCAATGTGGACACAAGAACAATTGGATATAAACTGGCCATCAGGAAGTTTAGACTTAAAATTAGACGAAGGTTTCTAACCATCAGAGGAGTGAAGTTCTGGAACAGCCTTCCAAGGGGAGCAGTTGGGGCAAAAGACATCTAGCTTCAAGACTAAGCTTGATAAGTTTATGGAGGGGATGGTATGATGGGATAGCCTAATTTTGGCAATTAATTGATCTTTGACTATTAGCGGTAAATATGCCCAATGGCCTGTGATGGGATGTTAGATTGGGTTGGGATCTGAGTTACTATAGAGAATTCTTTCCTGGGTGAATCTTGCCCACATGCTCAGGGTTTAGCTGATCGCCATATTTGGGGTCGGGACGGAATTTTCCTCCAGGGCAGATTGGCAGAGGCCCTGGGGGTTTTTCGCCTTCCTCTGCAGCGTGGGGCACGGGTCACTTGCTGGAGGGTTATTCTCTGCACCTTGAAGTCTTTAAACCACAATTTGAGGACTTCAATAGCTCAGACATAGGTATTGGGTTTGTTACAGGAGTGGGTGGGTGGGTGAGATTCTGTGGCCTGCATTATGCAGGAGGTCAGACTAGACTATCATAATGGCCCTTCTGACCTTAAAGTCTATGATTCTATGAAACTTTGAGAAATATTTTTGGTATTCAGAAAGGAAATAGTGCGACTATATTTTTGGCCGAGTGAAAGGAGGCCCGATGCTAAACTCAATGGAGTTTGTCTGTATAACGTCTGAACACTGCTTCTGATCAATTACAGAATTTCATGGAATGGTCTTGGCATTAACAGGCAGAGTCCTATTGACTCGGGTGAGACTCAGAACACCAAAAAAGCCATTTGCACCTAAAAAGCTGCTACTTGCTGAAAGCCACCTTATTGCTGTGGAGGTGGATGTGCAGTGAATGGGGGAGCCAGTGGGAGAGGAGAGTGTAGCTGCCAAGGGGTTTATGTGGAGACGATAAGCAAAGACTGTGCCTCTCTGCTGGGAATGACTTCTTTGGGACTGCGTAATTGGGAAAACCTGTACATCTCTAGCAGCCAAGTCCTTTCATTACCGTCACCCAATTGCTTCCCTTTAATACATGGGCACTCAGCTGTGTCTGGCTCCTGCTGTGGGTGGTGCAGGACTTGATCCTGGGCTGGATGAGTTGCCAAGACAAGGCTCAGCTAATACTCTTCAGCTAGAAATTGCAATGATTCATCTGCGGCACTTACGTTATCCAGGAAGTTTGTGGGGTAGTATAATCCTGAGCCTGGGGATGGGACTTGTAGAAACCAGCCGGACCGTGGCTGCATGGCCCCCCTCAGGGTAGCCCTGCGGCCTGTGCTCATAAATATCACCTGTTAACACTGGTGAGATACTTGTTAAGGGTGTAAACTCTCTCTTTTTTTTTTTTTAACAAATCTGGGGGTGTGGAGTCCTGAACATGCTCTGGAGATGAGAGGCCTTCACAAGGACCTGAGTCCAAACCATTGACCCAGCTCAAACACCAAAGTGAGCTATGGGGGTTGGGGAAAATAGAAAACATGGGAAGAGGGGAAAGCAATGGGTGGGGGTGGGAATAAGTCACAAACCGGTGACTGGGAGTCGAATAAGGAGGCTTTCGCTGCTTGGGCACCAGCCCTTATCCAGCCCAGCTCCATAACTGATGGGATTTGCCAGCACAGAGCATTTTGGGTCAATGTCAATTAGCTGAGGATGGTCTCAGTTTAGCTGCCACAGGACAGGGGTCCACAATCTAGGAAGCACCACCCTAACTGGCAGTAACTGCCCCCTTAGAAGAGCCACCATCCCTTCTCCAACCTGGGAGGGATGGGGTCTCTTCAGTTTAGGAGCACAAGTCACTAACATGCTGCTAGGAGAGCTGTGCACGTAGCCTTGCATTGTTCCTCCTCCTACCGACTCTTTCCCTACCAGCCCTGGCAATCCTTCCCCATTACCAGCAGTACATTTGCTTCAAAGCCAAACACCCTCCCTCCTGCCCAAATACTCCCCCCTGTGAAAACCAGCCTGTCATTCAGTGTGAACAGAACATTTCTGAGGCTTGAGACAAAGGGGACTAATGCCTCTTAAAGTTGCTCTTCCCTGTCACCAGACCAGTAGTCCCAATTAAACAGCCAAAAGGAAAAAAAAATGCCCAGCAACAAAACATAACCAAGCAAACTGGCTCAATTCATCTGCTTGTGTGGTTATAGCCCTGCCCCCAATTCTGTGTCTGCCTTCACGCTATGAGCCTGCTGAGCGAGGGATGGTCCCTATCTGTGTGCTCAGCGTCCAGCCAGTGGGGCCCAGCTCCTGAAATACCATCTACATATTTAATAAGGATTTTGAGCCTCTGACTGGGGTGTGTGTGTCCTCCTGTCCCTCTTTCCAATCATTCCCCAAAAGCCACATCTTGGGGCTGCCTTCCTGGTCTCATTCCTCCCCTCCAGTGTGTCCGCTCTTCCCATCCTGCGCAACTGACATCACTTGCAGTTGGGGTCCGTCCCTCAGCTTGGCTGTGTGCCTCAGAAAGGAGGCCTGAGTACAGCTGTGGATGGTCTCCAGGCCTGAGGCTACCTGGGCTGTCTATACTGTAAGGCAGCAAAGGATATTTGCCTCCACAGGCAGGAACAGAGTCTCCCTCTCTGTTAAAATTTCAATACGGTGGGAAATTTCTCCAGAGCCCTCGGTACCTTCCACTCCAATTGCCATGGCATAAATCTCGATCTCCAGTTCAGCCTGTAACCCGGCTGCCACCTGGAAGAGAGACAGAGCCACCCAGAGGCAGTCATGTTAGAGGTATAAAATTGGGCATGTACCTTACAAGTGACACAAATAAATATACAAGGAAAGGGGGATCTTAGGTCCACCAATGGAGAAATCCATCCCACTACTGCCAAACTCCTTGTCCTACTTCCCATTCATCTCTATTTGTGCTTTCTGGGTCACAACTCTTCCTTTGCAGCAAGACAACTGCTGTCTGTTGGCTCTAGTTCAGCCACACCCAGAAGCTTATTCCTGGTGTGAAGGGCTGTTTAGCAGGTGACTTTTCAGACTGGTGAGGTCTGTGCAGAATGCGTTCATTTGCCTTTACATCCATCAGAACTTGAAGTGAATTTATCCTTTGGAAAATACATAGAGACTATGCGCCAAGGAGTAGGTGCAGCAGGCACAGAGTTACCAGAAGAGCTGTAATTGGGGTGGTGAGTAGTTTGTTTTTAGACTGCCAGCCTGTCTTGTCTAGTCTCTGTTGCTCCATTCAGACATGGAATGGAGCAAAGTGAATTTACTTTTGCCCAGTGTTTTGGTGGCATCCCAGGCTCAGTGAGGAAGGAAAGGGAATCGTCCCTTCACCCCAGTCTCAATCCTAATATTCTGCACTTTCCCTCTCTCACACCCTTCTCCCCCACCCCAGCTGACTCCAGGCCCTTAGAGAACAGGAGCCTCTCAGAATGGGCTGGAGGGAGGAGCGGGAGAATTTTGCCAATATTTGGGAACTAAACCATGGTAAAACAAGGCCTAACAATGGCAAAATGTTATCTCTTGTAACTAACCCGTATTGCATTAAAACCCTTCATTCTCTTCCTTGTGTTTATTCTTCCTTTTTCTATTTCCATTTTTTGTTCTTTACCACTTACCGGAGAAGAAGGAAACACAGAAGGGCATTTTTTATTTGTCTCTTTCAAGTGTCTAATTTCTCTTCCTCAAGCATCCTCTCCCTCTTTCATCTATAGTCTTTCCTCCCTTCCTTGCTTTCCTCTTCCCCATTAACCTTCCCTTTAGTCTTAGCAGAAGGAAAGGAGAACCAGCATGCTACAGCTGGGGGAGAACTAGAGATAGGAATGGAGAAGCAGGGGGAAAGGAGGACTGTACAGAAGGAAAGAGGGAGAGTATCTTTTCCAAGCCCTTTAAGGTCAGTCATTGGTTTGAAGGAACCTTGAGGTTAGGGCACTGAACTGGAACTCAAGAGATCTAGATTCGGCTCCAAGATCTGTCACTGACCCATAGGGCAAATCACTTCACTGCTCCAGGCTGGGCCTGCTGCCTTCTGCTGCTACTTGTGTTTGAATTTATTATGGTGACAGTGGCGGATTTAGAGTTAATGGGGCCCTGTGCTCAGCTTCATTTTTGGGACCCCTCCTTGTGACCCAGCCAAGAAAAAGAACATTCACTCTTATTTATACCCTCGGTTTTCATTCTTTTTTTCTTCATCCTCTTCCTATAAGTAATAGGAAGTAAATGAAAATAAAGTGAGGTACCTTGATTGTTTTTGTAGTCTAACTTATTTTTCCACAGATCACTTGAAAATCGCTGAGGGTCTCGGTGGACCACTTAATGATCTTTCCAAATATTGTCTGTACCGTTAACTATTGTAAAGTGCTTTGGCTAAGAGCGCTTTATAAAAAAAATGTAAAAATTGTTGGGGTGCAGGGTCTGGCCAGCACTTAGGGTGTGGGAGGGGGCTCAGGGCTGGGGATGCAGGGTCTGAGAGGAAGTTATGGTGCAGGAGCAGGCTGGGGGTTGGGGTGCAGAGTCTGGCCAGGAGTTGGGGTGCGGGAGGGGGCTCAGGGCTGGGGATGGGGGTTGGAGTGAGGAGTGCTTACCTGGGGCAGCTCCCGTTTGGTGCGAGGGGTGCAGGTGGGGATATGTGGGGGTGTGTGCAGGAGTCAGGGTGGGCAGGGGGCTGGGGGTGTGGGGGTTGCAGGAGTCAGGGTGGGCAGGGGGCTGGGGGTGTGTGAGAGGGGTGCAGGAGTCAGGGCTGGGAGTGTGGGAGGAGGTGCAGGAGTCAGGGCTGGGGGTGCAGGGTCTGGGAGGAAGTTAAGGGGTAGGAGTGGGCTGAGGGTTGGGGTGCAGGAGGGGGCTCAGGGATGGGCCAGGGGATTGGAGTGTGGAGCGCTTACCTGGGGCAGTTCCTATTTGGTGCAAGGGGTGCAGGTGGGACTGTGGGAGGGGGTGCAGGAGCTCCCATTTGGTGCTTAGGGTGGGGGTGGGGATGTGGGGGGTGCAGGAGTCAGGAAGGGCAGGGGGCTGGAGGTGTGTGAGGGGGGGCCGGAGTCAAGACAGGGGGTTGGGAACACCCCTCCCCGACCCCAGCCCACCCAACCCCGCTCTCTGCCCTGAGCAGCTCACAGCAAGGGGCTGGGGGAGGGGGGTATGTGTAGGGGGTATGCGGGGGCCCCGCTTTTGCTCCACCCTGCCCCGATTCCACTCCATTCCCCAAGGCCCCACCCCTGCCTCTTCTCTGCCTCCTCCCCCGAGCACTCTGTGGCCCCGTTCCTCCCCCTCCCTCCCGGAGCAGCCTGAGCACCAGCAAACAGCTGTTTGGTGGCAGAAGAAGCGCTGGGATGGAGAGGGAGGGGTGGGAACACGGCATGCTCTGGGGAGAAGGCAGGGAAGAGGTGGGGGAGGGGGAAGCTTGTCTGCTGGTGGGTGCGGAGCCTGCAGCAGGAGCCCCAAGAGCCGGCAGGACCAAGCTTCTGCCCCCGCAACTGCCCAGCCCTGGGGCTCCCTATTGTTGGAGGGCCCGGTGCCAGGGCACCCTGTGTTTCACTGTAAATACACCTCTGCATGGTGACTACTCTATGTGTTATGGAGCATGATCTGATACTTGCCAAAGAGCATCTCACAACAACTTCTACATTCAAACACAGGAGGTAGCCTAGGTCACCCAGGCTCCCATGCGCCATGTCTCTCACCTGCTCATTTCTTCACCAGTGGGCTGCAAGAATCAGCGTATACAGAGAGTTTTCACTTCTGGGCCCCTGCCAGCCCATCCCCCAAAGTGATGCTAGAGGCGTTTGCTGGGAAATTTCCTGGGAGCCTTGAGGGCCAGTCTGAAGTTGCCTGAAAACAAAGTACCTTCTGCCCCACAATACACATGCTCCACATGACTTACAGGCCCCGGTGTGTAAATCACTCTCAGTCCTGTGCTGGGAGGTGGCTGCTTCACCCGAAACCTGCCAGGGAAAAAATACAATCAGTCTGCCACCTGGAACAACTCGGGGTAGGTGGGGCCAATGGAAAGGAAAGTGGAGAATCCACAGTTCCTAAATGTGGAAATATTTCTGAGCTTCCTGCCCAAGCTCCATTCACACAGTTCTTAACAGAAACAAAGAAAATCAAACCATCGTAGTAATGGACCAAAGGTACCTAACTCCCAACAGAGCTCATTAGCCACTGCCTACTGCCTTCGATAAAAAAATAAAGTAAATGCTCGTCCACGCTTTGTGGATACAGGAACAGGTTTTTGAATGTAACTAGTTTTTCTGGCATAAATGCTCTTGTGTCAAAACACACACAAATCTTTTTTTTCCATTTATGTGGTTTCTTATACCACTGTAATTTGGCTCACCTTGCTGTAGAGGGAGAGGCAGGCCGACCCACCTTAATATCGGTCACCAGAATGCAAAGATCCAGAAGCAGCTACTGAAGTAAATGTGGATCAAGGGGCACTCCCAAGACATGGCTCAGTGCCATGCCATTGTTCCAGCAGAATTATAATCATAGAATATCAGGGCTGGAAGGGACCTCAGGAGGTCATCTAATCCAACCCCCTGCTCAAAGCAGGACCAATCCCGACATTTTTACCCCAGTTCCCTAAATGGCTCCCTCAGGGATTGAGCTCACAACTCTGGGTTTAGGAGGCCAATGCCAAAACCACTGAGCTATCCCTCCCCCACAATAACTCTACAGACAAAAACAAGACCTCCTGTTCCCACTGCCTGCATCTGGATTGGCTCTTTGCCACTGAGTCCACCACGGTACCCTTTGTTGTTGTGGACCAGTTGGAAGGCACCTCGCTGACCAGGGACCCTGGTGTGATGCCTTTCAAACTGTCCACCCCACATTAATATTGGTGAGCCCGCCACATTTGTCAACCAGGCTTTGCAGCACTGTGGCGAGATGCCCTTTTTGTTGTAGCAATTGGAGTTGGCAAATTTCCAGATGTCGACGCTCACCCTGTTCTCCATGCTGAGGGGAATGCGCATGGTGGTGGTCTGCTGCAGCAGCACCAGAGTGAGCTCTGCACAGACCTCTAGAAAATTAGTCTTCCTCAACCTGAAGATCATCCCAGGTCTGCATCACTAGCCTGTCCTGTAGGTGTTGGCTAGCTGAACCCAGAGGGGCACTCCACCACAAAAAGCCTCACCAGGGAAATCTCATGCAGACATTAGCTGAAGAATCTGCTCCGCCACTTCAACAATATCCCCGTGGTGCATGACTGCCAATACATGTGGAGCAGCCTGTTTGTATTAATGAATGAAAGGCTTGTGGAGCTCAGCAATCTTTGCTCCATGCTAATTGACAGCAGTTTGAAAATGGTGCTGGTTCACAAAAGCCAGATGAATTATGGGATACCACAAAAGGAGTCATGAGAGTTTGTTAGTTTGAGCCCAAGTCCCAGCCATCCAGTAGGTGTCAGACAATGCACTTTGAGAAAAATCCCAGCATGCACAGAGCTCAGTGGAGGAACAAAGTAGCTTTGGATATCCGCGTAGAATGCAGTGTGGTCATTTCCAACAAGAGCTGCACTGCGCTGTGTAGATACAGTGGTTCATAGAGGAAGTAGTTTAATCTGGCATAAACAAAGCAGTGTGGACATACTCTTTTGATATAATTATACCGGTATAATTATGGCAGAAAAACATGTACTGAAAAAACTTTCCTGTCTAGACAAGAGCTTATAAAAGAAAATCCTCTCCCAGACCCAACCACTGTTCATTTTCTGAAGCAAATCAAAATGGAAGAATTAATTCAGTTATTGAATGAAGCTAAACTGATTTAAGAGAGGTTCACAGTGGTTCAAGTGCATTTACATGAAGGGTGAGCACTGTGTAAGTAAAGCAGTTCAATATTGGTTTAGTTACACTGGTGCAACTTTGCTAATATAGACCAGCCCTAAAATACAGTGGTGTCAACGTCCTACTGAGAAACAGTGATTTGCCACTGGGGGTTGGGAGTGAGGAAAGCTTCAATAGTGCGTCCTGCATTGAGGCGGAGTCAGGAAGGAGTGCTTCAATAGCACAGTGATGAGCACAATTTAAAAACCAGTTACTTATCTGGTCTATAACAGGTGTTCTTCCAGATGTGTCCAGTCCACATTAGGGGTGTGCGTGCACAGAAGTCAGAGATTTTCCCCACAGTGGTACCCATCAAAAAATGAGTACTATTAACTAGTGAAGGCTAATAACTATTTATAAAAGAATACATTAGCTTCAGAGCAAAGGGAATAATGTGTAACTGCATACAGCATGCTTGAACTACTGACTACAGGCAGACAGAAGGAACTGGGCCATTGGGGCAGCTTCGCCCTTTTTAATCCTCAGTGAGGCGCACAAGACGATGCACAGTGCATGCACTGCCCTGATGGGTACTGCTATGGCAAACATCTCCAGCTTCAGCACACTGGGCGCACACATCCCTAATGAGGAATGGACATGTGCAAGTCCTCGACAATGAGATGCTGACACAGATTGACTGGCAAGCCCATGGATCCATTATGGTCTGTGGCACAATAAACTAAAATAGACACACAGAATTTCTCTCTTGTTTGGGCTGTGGTTTTGCAGCACTCTCCCGCTGTCTAGGTTGTCAGACCATGCTTGTCACCTTGGTAACACTGTCAGACTGGAAATTCTACAGCAGATTCAGGTCAATTTTTTCTAGGGGGGGAAAGTTTCCATGGGGTGGAGCGTTGAGGAGGATCGCCTGGCAACTGACTTTGAGCAGCTAGATACCAGGGCTATTAGAGGGGCTCAATGGGGGGGCTATTTGAATCAGGGAGTCTCTAAAGCAGCAGTTTGACAGTGACCCCCAGTAATATGTGTTTCTGTAATGCATTCAGCCAGGCATTGTTCATTTGCCACCTTGAATGACCCTTGTAATGATTGGTCTGCAAATGTGCTGATTGCCACTGTGTATGAATTCCAGCAGCAACCACCGTGTGTAGGACACAAATAAAGATTCATTTTATTTTAAAGAGTAAACTTTTATTACACAGGAATACATAGATTTCCATTTCCTACAAGGGGCATGTCACTGAGGAGCACTCGCTGAATTGACGCTCTCACAGCCGTGTGTCAGTCCAGCTGTCATTCTGAAACCTTTCATGGTGACAGGTTTCAGAGTGGTAGCCGTGTTAGTCTGTATCAGCAAAAACAACGAGGAGTCCTTGTGGCACCTTAGAGATGAAAGCTTATGCCCAAATGAATTTGTTAGTCTCTAAGGTGCCACAAGGACTCCTCGTTGTTTTGATTCTGAAACCTGTCCCTCAGGGTGGAGTGCAAGGGGTACTGCGACAGGTTGGGAACTTGCAAGGAATATGTGTGGGGAATTTGGGAAGGGCATGGAACGTGGTTCTGTATGGGCTGTAGAGGAAGTCGAGAATGCTTGTGTTCTGACTACAGTGCAATCAGGGACCTCAGCATCTCTGTTTGGTCCTCCCATCAGCTTGATCATCCGCTCCTGCCCGTTTCCTCTCCTGGCTATCCATTTTTAATTTTTCATTAATTGTCTCTCTTCACGCCCTGTAATCACGATCTACAGCATCGGATGATTACAGCACTTCTTTAAACATGTCCTCCTTACTCCTCCTGGTTCACCTCCTTAGCTGGCAGAGGTGCTCCCCCTGTGTGTAGGAGGTACCCCACAAGAGCACATCTGCAGAAGCACAAGAAATGATAAATAGAGGCAGTATTGTGAGTGCACTCACAGCCTTGAATCACAACAGTCAAATACACTTCTTTCTCACTGTCCCTTGGCAAGCACGCAGCTTGGTGAGTGCCCTAAACATGGTGATTCGATGGGGAAAAGGGTCTGGGTGGTTAACAAAGGGGATCACTACAAGCGCCTAGGGGTACTATTGTAAATTCTGGCACCATTTTCCACTGGCAGGGGTGATCAAAGCTGATATCTCACTTCTCAGGGTAACCAAGGATGCAAGGGTGCATCTCCTGCATGCATGCAGCTTCAGACTGGTCCGTATGCTGTTCACCTGTGTACCACTTTGGTTCCTGCAGCAGTAATTACCAATTGGTGCAGCAAAGTTTCCTACAGCGGGGGGAAGGAACAAAGCAGCTTTGCTAAGGAACCTTCGGCAGAGGATTGCAGAGTACCTGCAGGAAAGTTTCCTAGAGCTCACTGTAGAGGATTCCCATGAAATCCTGATCTGCATTAACCAAATTTTCTGCAAGGCCCCCACTGCATAGAAGAATGGGAAGCAGACAGAAACAGTGCTAGTCTTGTTCATTTCTATCCCTTATCCCACTTCTAACATATAACAAAATAAAGGACAGCTATACCTCATGGCACTCTGCAGTATCAAATCAAAATGAGTACTTACCAGAGCTTCCTTCTCCTGCATCAGGCACCAACTGCCGGAGTGCTGTGACTGGGTAGACCCCTCCAGTCAAAAAGAGGTCCTGGCTCACCACACTACTAGACAATCTTGTCGCCTGTCCCAGATCCTCCTCCAACTCCACTTCCTTGCTCACCACTTCGCCCTCAGGGTTGACTCTGCTGTCTGCTGCCTCCAGCGCCCTAGAAGTATCCCTGGAGCTCTTGGGGATGGAAATGGGGTTGCCACCAAGGATGGCAGGTCTTCGGCACCAGAGTGACAGTTTGCCTCCCTTGCCTTCTGGTATGACTTTCTCAGCTCCTTGATCTTAGCACAGCACTGATGCGTGTCCCTTTCGTGCCACTTCTCCAACAATCTGCCCGTAAGTATCAAAGTTCCTACGGCTGGAGTGGAGCTGGGATTGCACAGCCTCTTCTCCCCACAGACCCAGCAGATCCAACAACCCCGGAGTACTTCAGGGGGGAACACATTTACTGCGGGAAGCTGGCATGGTCAGCTGGGAAGATGTGATGTAAGCTGTCCATGCTGAGCAAACAGGAAGTGGAATTTCAAAAATTCCCAGGCCTTTAAAGGGGAAGTGGTGCATGCCTGCGTACTTGGCTTCAGAGCAGTGGAGTTCAAACCGCTGACCAGAGCTGTCATGATGGGCATTGTGGAACACCTCCTGGAGGCCACTTAGGGTGACATAAGCAATTGTGATGTTCACACTGTGTCGCTCTAATTTTGTTGCAAAATCTGTGCATCTCGTCCAAGTGGTTTTATTATGTTGGCATATCAGGAGAGTTAAATCGGCAGGAGGAGAATGTAATGTGTACACCTCCACTGTTTTGCTGATGAAAGCTGACTTTTGTCAACAAAACTATTAGTGTACACAAGGCCTTAAACTGTAATCTTTAGCTTTCAGCATTAACACATTATGGAGATGAATGGGGCAGTTCACACCTCTTAGAGCTATTGTTTTAGGCCCTCTGCCGACTCAGGAAGCCAACACAGCATCATTTATACTCAGGTTACATTTTGAATGTTTTCTTTACAACCATAAGGACCAGAACATGTAGTTTAAAAAAAAAAAGTTCAGTTGTGGAGTTCAAATCCACTGCAGGGAAGTGGATAATGCAGCAAATTCTGTGGTTCTGTATTATGTAGGGCCCTGACTATGCCACACACATCAGCAGATAGGGCAGCTGCTGCAAGCCTCAAACGGGCATGTGGCAGGGTGGCTGCCACCCAAGCTCCAAGCCAGTTTGCTGCAGGGCAGTTGCCATATGCTGTGTGTATGACTTTGCTTTTAAAATGTAAGATGAAAACTTTCCCCCTTTTTGGAGCAAAATTCATTACTACACTCAACCACAGCCGCTGAGCTGCTGCCTTTCTGGAAAGAGCAGCCCCACTAACACTGAAAGCAGAGAGAGCGGCAGAGCACAGACCCAGCTAGGAAATATTGTCTACCACCTGTCTAAAGCCTGGTGCTAGTTGCTCTGAAGTGCTAAATCTACTTATGTGTTAGGAATCTGCTGTCATTCCTCTACGTACTCTGTGCTACTGCCCTCACTCTCTTGCCTAGAATTAGTTACATTTTAAGCCTATTATTTCTATGATTGTGTTTTCTGTAGCCAGATGTTTTAGAATATCATTCCAATATGGAGGTGTGACGTTATTGATATAATCTGGGACCATATAGATCATTGGTGCAACCAAGGTCCTGTAGTGGCACCAAATCTTGTATAAAGGGGGTCAAATGAGGTGTCTAAGACAAGGGAGACATCACAGACAAGTTGGTGTTAGCTTTGCCTAGCCTGCTTGATGGCCCATTAAGGACCATCAGCTATACAATTGACCCATTGAGAGAAGGCAGATACGCCTTGTAACTCAGCAAACTGTGCAGGAACTTGCTCATGTGACTCCAGACTCCATTTTGCTGTAATTTTCCACAGTAAGGACAAAGAGGTGTTCTTACACCTGGAAAAGACTATAAAAGGCTGATGCTCATTTCCATCTTGTCTTCAATCCTGCTTCATACCTCTGGAGGAACTTTGCTACAAACTGAAGCTCTGAACAAAGGACTGAATGACCCATCCCAGCTGTGGATGTACT